>NC_138375.1:102796842-102871959 GCF_054177405.1 Leptonychotes weddellii | reverse complement strand
CGCCTGGGTGGCTCAGTTGGTTAAGCGACTGCCTTCGGCTCAGGTCATGATCCTGGAGTCCCAGGATCGAGTCCCGCATCGGGCTCCCTGCTCGGCAGGGAGCCTGCTTCTCCCTCTGACCCTCCCCCCTCTCATGTGCTCTCTGTCTCTCTCATTCTCTCTGTCTCAAATAAATAAATAAAATCTTTAAAAAAAAAAATAAAAATAAAACAAAATTAAAAAAAAAAAAAAAAGCCATATATAAAATACCCAGAGCTAATATCATTCTCAATAGGGAAAAACTGAGAGCTTTTTCTCTACAGTCAGGAACAAGACAGGGATGTCCACTCTCACCACTGTTATTTAACACAGTACTGGAAGTCCTAGCCTCGCAATCAGACAGGAAGAAGAAATACAAGGCATCCAAATTGGCAAGGAAGAAGTCAAACCTTCACTATTTGCAGACAACATGATATACTATGAAGAAAACCTGGAAGACTCCACCAAAAAATTGCCAGCACTGATACACAAATTCAGTAAAGTTGCAGACACAAAATCAACATACAGAAGGAAAATCCAAGATGGCAGAGGAGTAGTAGACCTTAGTTTTGTCTGGTCCCAGGAATTCAGCTAGATAGCTACCAAATCATTCTGAACACCTGTGAACTCAACCAGAGAACTAAGAAAAGAACTGCTGCAACTCTACAAATAGAAAAGCGACCGCTTTCTGCAATAATGACAAGACGGAAAAACTCACCTCAAAAAAGAGAACAAGAGGCAGTACTGTCAGGGACCTAATCAGTATGGATAGAAGTAAGATGTCAGAACTAAAGTTCAAAATAACAATTATAAAGATAGTAGCTGGGCTTGAAAAAAGCAAAGAAGACACTGGAGAAGCCCTTTCTGGAGAAATAAAAGAACTAAAATCTAATCAAGTCGAAATCACAAAGGCTATTAATGAGATGCAATAAAAAATGGAGGCTCTAACTGCTGGGATAAATGAGGCAAAAGAATTAGTGATACAGAAGACCAAATGATGGAGAATAAAGCTGAGAAAAAGAAATATAAATGGCCCCCTTCCACACGATCACACTGAGCTAGTACCCGAGCCTGGAATCGGGCCGCAACCTCAGCCTCGCCTGCCGCCTGCCACCTGCCACCGCCTCTGGACCATGGACCCCCGCAAAGTGAGCGAGCTTCAGGCCTTCGTGAAAATGTGTAAGCAGGATCCAAGCGTCTGCACACCGAGGAAATGCGCGTCCTGTGGGAGTGGGTGGAGAGCATGGGGGGTAAAATACCACCTGCCACTCATAAAACTCTATCAGAAGACAATATGAAGGTAGAAAAAACAGTAAGAAGGTGGAGGAAAACATAAAGACAGATGAACCATCAAGTGAGGAAAGTGATCTAGAAATTGACAATGAAGGTGTGATTGAACCAGATACTGATGCCCCTCAAGAAATGGGAGATGAAAATGTAGAGATAACTGAGGAAATGATGGATCAGGCAAATGATAAAAAAAGTGGCTGCCACTGATGCCCTAAATGATGGTGAACTACAGAAAGCCATTGACTTGTTCACAGATGCCATCAAACTGAATCCTTGCTTGGCCATTCTGTATGCCAAGAGAGCCAGTGTCTTCATCAAATTACAGAAGCCAAATGCTGCCACTTGAGACTGTGACAGAGCCATTGAAATAAATCCTGATTCAGCTCAGCCTTATAAGTGGCGAGGGAAAGCACACAGACTTCTGGGCCATTGGGAAGAAGCAGCACATGATCTTGCCCGCTTGTAAACTGGATTACGATGAAGATGCTAGTGCAATGCTGAAAGAAGGGGGCCCAGAAAATTGCTGAACATTGGAGAAAGTTATGAGTGAAAACGTGAAGAGCGAGAGATCAAAGAAAGAACAGAAAGGGTTAGGAAGGCTCAGGAAGAACATAAGAGAGCCCAGAGGGAGGAAGAAGCCAGACGACAATCAGGAGCTCAGTATGGCTTTTTCCCAGGTGGCTTTCCTGGGGGATGCCTGGAATGGCAGGAATGCCTGGGCTCAATGAAATTCTTAGTGATCCAGGGGTTCTCGCAGCCATGCAGGATCCAGACGTTATGGTGGCCTTCCAGGATGTGGCCCAGAACCCAGCGAATATGTCAAAATATCAGAGCAATTCAAAGGTTATGAATCTCATCAGTAAATTGTCAGCCAAATTTGGAGGTCAAGCATAATGCCCTTCTGACAAATAAAGCCCTTGCTGAAGGAAAAGCAACGATCACCTAATGGATGTCGCAATAATATAAACCAGTGTACCTCTGACCTTCTCATGAAGAAAGCTGAGGTGCTGTGAAGAGAATCCCTACCCCTCTGCCCCACATGCAGCTGAAACATTCTATAGTGGTTTGCCATTAGGTATTCATTCAGATAATGTTTTCCTACTAGGAATTACAAACTTTAAACACTTTTTAAACCTTAAAAATATTTAAAAACATATTAAAAGGGTGTGTTAGTCCCTACATTTTTCTTTACTAATCATTTCAGTTTTTTTCCTTTGGATTAATTGGGCAAGGAAGATACTTCAGTGTGGAAGATTTATTGCTCAGTTTGAGTGAAATAAAGGTTTATTAGTGGGAGGCAAATATAACATTTAAATAGATTAAAAAAATATATATAAACAACTACTGGATCATGAGGGGAGAACTCAAAACATAGTGATAGCATAAAGCAAGACAATATTAGAATAATTGGGATCCCAGAAGAAAAGCAAGGGGAGAGAGAGAGAAGGGCAGAAGGTATACTGGAGCAAATTATAGCAGAGAACTTCCCTAGCCTGGGGGAGGAAACAGGCATCCAAGTCCAGGAGGCACAGAGAACCCTCCTCAAAATCAATAAAAATAGGTCAACAACCAACATATAATAGTAAAACTTAGGAGTCTCAGAGACAAAGAGAAAATCCTTAAAGCAGCTTGGAACAAGAGGTCCATAACCTACAATGGTACAAACATTAGACTGGCAGCAGACCTATCCACAGAGACCTGGCAGGCCAGAAAGGACTGGCATGATATATTCAGGGTGCTAAATAAGAAAAATACGCAGCCAAGACTACCTTATCGAGCAAGGATGTCATTCAAAATAGAAGGAGAGATAAAAAGCTTCCAGGACAAAGAGAAACTAAAAGAATTTGTGATCACTAAACCAACCCTGCAAGAAATATTAAAGGGGATCCTTTAAAAGAAAAGACAGCCCAAAAGTAACACAGACCAGAAAGGAATAGAGACAATTTACAGAAACAGTGACTTTCCAGGAAATACAGGGGCACTAAATTCATATCTTTCAGTAGTTACTCTGAATGTAAATGGGTTAAATGCCCCAATCAAAAGACACAGGTATCAGATTAGATAAAAAAGCAAGACCCATCGATATGCTGTCTGCAAGAGACTCATTTTGGGCCCAAAGACACCTCCAGATTGAAAGTGAGGGGGGTGGAAAACAATTTACCATGCTAATGGACATCAAAAGAAAGCTAGGGTAGCAATCCTTATATCAGACAAATTAGATTTTAAACCAAAGACTGTAATATGAGATGAGGAAGGACACTGTATCATAATTAAAGGGTCTATCCAACAAGAAGATCTAACAATTCTAAATATTTATGCCCCTACCATGGAAGCAGCCAATTATATAAACCAATTAATAACAAAATTAAAGAAACACATTGATAATAATGCAATACTAGTAAGGGACTTTAACACCCTACTCACTGCAATGGACAGATCATCTAAGCAGAAGATCAACAAGGAAACAAGGGCTTTGAATGACACAATGGACCAGATGGACTTCACAGATACATTCAGAGCATTCCATCCTAAAGTAACCGAATACACATTCTTCTCAAGTCCACATGGAACATTCTCCAGAATAGATCACATACTGGGTCACAAATCAGGTCTCAAGCAGTACCAAAGATTGGAATCATTCCCTGCATATTTTCAGACCACAAAGCTTTGAAACTGGAACTCAATCACAAGGGGAAATTTGGAAAAAAACCTCAAATACATGGAGGCTAAAGAACATCCTACTAAAGAATGAATGGGTCAACCAGGAAATTAAAAAAGAATTTAAAAAATTCATGGAAACAAATGAAAATGAAAACACAATTGTTCAAAACCTGTGAGATATACCAAAGGAGGTCCTAAGACAGAAGAATATAACAATACAAGCCTTAAGAAACGAGAAAGGTCTCAAATACATAAACTAACCTTATACCTAAAGGAGCTGGAGAAAGAACAGAAAATAAAGCCTAAACCCAGCAGAAGAGAAATAATAAAGATTAGAGCAAAAATCAATGAAACAGAAACCAAAAGAACAGTAGAACAGATCAACAAAACTAGAAGCTGGTTCTTTGAAAGAATTAATAAGATCGATAAAGTCCTACCCAGACTTACCAGAAAGAAAAGAGAAAGGACTCCAATAAATAAAATCATGAATGAAAGAGGAGACGTCACAACCAACACCGAAGAAATACAAACAATTATAAGAACATAATATGAGTAAACTATATGCCAACAAACTGGGCAATCTGGAAGAAATGGATGTATTCCTGGAAACTTATAAACTACCAAAACTGAAACAGAAAGAAATAGAGCCATAACCAGACCCATAACCAGCAAGGAAATTGAAGCAGTAATCAAAAATGTCCCAACAAACAAGTGTCCAAGGCCATTTGGCTTCCCTGGGGAACTCTACCAAACATTAAGAATTAATACCTATTCTTCTGAAGCTGTTTCAAAAAATAGAAATGGAAGGAAAACTCCCAAACTCGTTCTATAAGGCCAGCATTACCTTGATCCCAAAACCAGACAAAGACCCCACCAAAAAGGAGAATTATAGACCAATATCCCTGATGAACATGGATGCCAAAATTCTCACCAAGATACTAGCTAATAGGACCCAACAGTACATTAAAAAGATTATTCACCAGGACCAAGTAGGACTTACTCCTGGGCTGTAAGTGTGGTTCAACATCTGCAAATCAATCAATGTGATACACTACATTAATAAGAAAAAGGACAAGAACCATATGATCCTCTCAGGAGATGTAGAAAAAGCACTGGACAAAGTACTGTATCCTTTCTTGATTAGAACTCTTCACAGTGTAGGGACAGAGGGTACACACCTCAAATCATAAAAGCCATCTATAAAAAACCCACAGTGAGAATATCATTCTCAATGGGGAAAAACTGAGAGCTTTTCCCCTAAGGTCGGGAACATGGCAGGGATGTCCACTATCATCATGGTTGTTCAATACAGTACTAGAAGTCCTAGCCTCAGACTAGCCAATCAGACAACACAAAAAAATAAAAGGCATCAGAATCAGCAAAGAAGTCAAACTCTCACTCTTTGCAGATGACATGATACTCTATGTGGAAAACCCAAAAGACTCCACCCCAAAATTGCTAGAACTCACACAGGAATTCAGCGAAGTGGCAGGATATAAAATCAATGCATAGAAATCAGCTGCATTTCTATACACTAAAAATGAGACAGAAGAAAGAGAAATTAAGGAATTGATCCCATTTACAATTGTACCCAAAACCATAAGATACCTAGGAATAAACCTAACCAAAGAGGCAAAGGATCTGTACTCAGAAAACTATAGAATACACATGAAAGAAATCGAGGAAGACACAAAGAAATGGAAAAACAGTCTATGTTCATGGACTGGAAGAACAAATATTGTGAAAATGTCTATGCTACCCAAAGCAATCTACACATTCAATACAATCCCTATCAAAAAACCATCAACGTTTTTTACAGAGCTGGAATAAATAATCCTAAAATTTCTATGGAACCAAAAAAGAACCCGAATAGCCAGAGGAATGTTGAAAAAGAAAAGCAAAGCTGGTGGCATCACAATCCCGGGCTTCAAGCTCTATTACAAAGCCGTAACCATCAAGACAGTATGGTACTGGCACAAAAACACACACACAGGTCAGTGCAACAGAAAAGAAAACCCAGAAATGGACCCTCAACTTTATGGTCAACTGATCTTGAACAAATTAGGAAAGAATATCCAATGAAAAAAAGACAGTCTCTTCAACAAATGGTGTTGGGAAAATTGGACAGCCACATGCAGAAGAATGAAACTGGACCATTTCCTTACACCATAAACAAAAATAGGCTCAAAATAGATGAACGACTTAAATGTGAGACAGGAATCCATCAAAATCCTAAAGGAGAACACAGGCCTCAGCCACAGCAACTTCTTCCGAGACACATCTCCAAAGGCAAGGGAAACAAAGGTAAAAATGAACTATTGGGACTTATCAAGATAAAAAGCGTTTGCAAAGGAAACAGTCGACAAAACCAAAAGACAACTGACAGAACGGAAAAAGATATTTGCAAATGTCTTATCAGATAAAGGGCTAGTATCCAAAATCTATAAAGAATTTATCAAACTCAACACCCAAAGAACAAATAATCCAATCAAGAAATGGGCAGAAGACATGAACAGACATTTCTCCAGAGACATACAAATGGCCAACAGATCTATGGAAAAATGCTCAACATCCCTAGGCATCAGGGAAATACAAATCAAAACCACAATGAGATACGACCTCACACTGGTCAGCATGGTTAAAATTAACAATTCAGGAAACGACAGATGTTGGCAAGGATGCGGAGAAAGGGGAACCCTCCTACATCGTTGGTGGGAATGCAAGCTGGTGCAGCCACTCTGGAAAACAGTATGGAGGCTCCTCAAAAAGTTGAAAATAGAGCTACCTATGACCCAGCAATTGCACTATTGGGTATTTACCCCAAAGATACAAATGTAGTGATCCTAAGGGGCACACGCACCCCAATATTTATAGCAGCAATGTCTACAATAGCCAAACTATGGAAAGAGCCCAGATATCCATAGACAGATGAATGGATAAAGAAGATGTAATATGTATGTGTATATATACACATACACACACACACACACACACACACATATACATACACACATACATACATATCCATACACACAATGGAATACAACTCAGCCATCAAAAAATGAAATCTTGCCATTTGCAATGGCATGGATGGAACTAGAGGGTACTATGCTAAGCAAAACAAGTCAGAGGAAGACAATAATCATATGATCTCACTCATATGTGGAATTTAAGAAACAAAACAGAGGATCATAGGGGAAGAGAGAAAAAAATAAAACAAGATGAAATCATAGAGGGAGACAAAGCATAAGAGACTCTTAATCATAGGAAACAAATTGAGGGTTGCTGGAGGGGAGGGGATAGGAGGATGGGGTAACAGGGTGATGAACATTAAAGAGGGTCCGTGATATAATGAGCACTGGGTATTATCACTGACCTCTACCTCTGAACCTAATAATGCATTATATGTTAATTAACTGAATTTAAATTTAAAAAAAGAACACAGTAAGACTTGTATAGATGGGGAAATTTTAATCATATTTCCCCCACCCTCTCCAAAGGGTAGAATAACTAAATGGATTTTGAGACAATGAATCTAGGAAGAAACTATTTGCCATGCTTAAAGTTTAGATGTGAAAAACTTTTGTATTCATCATTAAAGAAAAACTGACAAACCAAAACAACCCAAAACAACAAAAAACAAAATCAATATATAGAAATATTGCATTTCCATACACCAGTAATGAAGCAGCAGAAAGAGAAATCCAAGGAATCAATCCCATTTACAATTACACCAAAAACCGTAAGATACCTAAGAATAAACCTAACCAAAGAGGTAAAGGATCTGTACTCTGAAAACTATAGAACATTTGTGAAAGAAACTGAAGAGGACACAAAGAAATGGAAAAACATTCTATGCCATTGATTGGAAGAACAAATGTTGTTAAATTGTCTATACTACCCAAAGCAATCCACACATTTTATGCAATCCCTATCAAAATACCACCAATATTTTTCACAGACCTAGAACAAACAATCCTAAAATTTGTATAGAATCAAAAAAGATCCCGAAGAGCCATAGGAATATTGAAAAAGAAGAGCAAAGCTGGAGGCATCACGATTCCAGACTTTAAGCTGTATTACAAAGCTGTAGTGATCAAGACAGTATGGTACTGGCACAAAAACAGACACATAGATCAACAAAACAGAATAGAAAACCAGAAATGGACCCACAATTATATGGTCAACTGATCTTCAACAAGCAGGAAAGAATATCCAATGGGAAAAAAACAGTCTCTTCAACAAATGGTATTGGGAAAACTGGACAGCCACATGCAGAATGAAACTGGACCACTTTATTACACCATACACAAAAATAAATTCAAAATAGATTCAAGAGCTAAATGTGAGACAGGAAACCATCAAAATCCTAGAGGAGAACAAAGGCAGCAACCACTTTGACCTCGGCCGCAGCAACTTCTTATTAGCTATGTCTCCAGAGGCAAGGGAAACAAAAGCAAAAATGAATTACTGGGACTTCATCAAGATAAAAAGCTTCTGCACAGCGAAGGAAACAATCAATGAAACTATAAAAAACTTAAAAAAAAAAAGGGTTAGTATCCAAAACCTATAAAGAACTTACCAAACTCAACACCCAGTAAAACACATAATCCAGTAAAGAACTGGGCAGAAGACATGAACACACATTTCTCCAAAGAAAACATCCAGACAACTAACAGACACATGAAAGATGCTCAACATCACTCATCATAAGGGAAATACAAATCAATACCACAACGAGATACCACCTCACACTGGTGAGAATGGGTAAAATTAACAAGTCAGGAAACAACAGATCTTGGCAAGGATGCAGAGAAAGGGAAACCCTCTCACACTACTGGTAGGAATGCAAACTGGTGCAACCACTCTGGAAAACAGTATAGAGGTTCATCAAAAAGTTAAAAAGAGAACTATCCTACAATCCAGCAACTGGACTACTAGATATTTACCCAAAAGATACAAAAATACTGATTTTAAGGGACACATGTATCCCAATGTTTATAGCAGCATTATCAACAATAGCCAAATTATGGAAAAAGCCCAAATGCCCACTGACAGATGAATGGATAAAGAAGTTGTGGTGTATGTACACACACACACACACACACACACACACACACACAGGAATGTTACTCAGCCATAAAAAAGAATGAAATCTCGCCATTTGCAATGATGTGGATGGAGCTAGAGTGTATTATGCTAAGCGAAACAAGTCAGTCAGACAAAGATAAATGTCATATGATTTCACCCATATGTGGAAACAGAACAGATGAACATAGAAAAAAAGAGAGAGAGGTAAACCATAAAACAGACTCGGGGCATGGCTCAATCAGTTAAGCGTTGGATTCTTGGTTTCAGCTCAGGTCATGATCTCAGGGTCATGAGATCGAGCCCCACACTGGGCTCTGTGCTCAGCGCAGTCTGCTTAAAATTATTTTCCCCCTCTCTCTCCCTCCCCCTCTGCTCCTCTCCCCTCACTCTCTCTCTTTCTCTAGCTCTTAAATAAATAAATAAATAAATAAAATCTTAAAAACAAAACACAAGACCCTTACCTACAGAGAACAAACTGAGGGTCACTAGAAGGGAGATGGGCAGGGGGATGGGCTAAATGGGTGATGGTTATTAAGGAGAGCACTTGTTGTGATGAGCACTGGATGTTTTATGTAAGTGATGAATCACTAAATTCTACTCCTGAAACTAATATCCCACTATATGTTAACTAAGTGGAATTTAAATAAAAACATGAAACAAAAAAGAAAAAAAGATCTAAAATCAGTGATGTAAGGTTCTACTTATGAAGCTCAAAAAAGAGTAAAACCAAAGAAAGTAGAATGTATAAAATAATACAGAACAGAAATTAACAAAATAGAAAAAAGACAAACAGAAGAGAAAATTAATAAAGCCAAAATCTTTCTTTGAAAAAAACAGAAAACTCCCAGTTACAACGAGAAAGGAAACACCAACCACCAAAATCAGAAATGAAAATGGGGTTCTCACTATAGATAATATAGATGTTAAAGGGACAATAAGACTGTATTTATGAAAACTTTATGCCAACCAATTTGCCAGATTAAATGAACAAATTCAA
The DNA here is from genome assembly GCF_054177405.1 of Leptonychotes weddellii. Lineage (NCBI taxonomy): Eukaryota > Metazoa > Chordata > Mammalia > Carnivora > Phocidae > Leptonychotes > Leptonychotes weddellii. The sequence continues at coordinate 102,861,902 of NC_138375.1, read as the reverse complement.
TGAAAAGTATCTTACTAAACTTGAAAGAAGATGAAACAGAAATTTTCAATAGCACTATATCTTTCAAAGAAATTGAATTCAGGAGGAGGGAGCGAGATGGCAAAGTAGGAAGATCCTGAGCTTACTTCCTCCCATGGACATACCAACATCACCAACTACATACAAAACAACTATCTCTGAAGACAAACTGAAGACTACCAGAACAGATCTTATACAACTACAGATATAAAGCCACATTCAAGATGGTGGGAGGGGCAGAGATGTGATCTAGTCAGGACCCACAGCCCCTGCACAGTGATCTCCTGCAGAGGGATAGCACAAACATACAGGCCCTCAAAGAGGAACAAGGGGTCCAAGCCCCACATCTGGATCCCCAGTCAAGAAACATGCATGGGAAAAATGAGTCCCCATTACAAACGGCTGTGAAAGCCAGTGGTGCTTACATATGGGAGACCCAGAAGGCAGTAGGACACTTAAAGGACAGGTGCATAATGTCACTCGGTCCCAGTTCCAGAGCAGAGGCAGCAGTTGGACAAGCACCTGGCTTACACGGAAAGGAGATCCATTCACCAATTTTAGGACATGTGCCACAGGGGCAGGGATCTGTTAGAACATTCTCCAAAGAGTATAGTGTTAACAGACACTTTTTTATTCATTTCCCTTCTCCCCAGCTGGCCCAGCCTGGCAGCAGCCATTTCTAACACTCTACCTACTGCGCTAGCACCAATCATCTGGCCGCAGCCTCCCTCTGCAGACTTCACCAGCCCAACTTGCCTGCTCCAGCCTGGCACCCCCCAAAGCTGTTCCCACCTGGCCACACCTGGACGTGGAGGCGGCTGTCCCAGAGTCCCAGCCTCCCCATTACCCCATCCCCGCCAAGCAACCTCCATCCCAGGGGAAAGAGCCGAACACGAAAGGACCTGCGATAGTCACAGCCGGACCTCACCGCCAACCACACGGGAGGCCTATCCCATCCACACACATGCCCACCAGCTGTTGCTCCAGGACTTCACAGCCAACTGCATGAGGGGCCAACCCTGCACATGAGCATGCTCACAGCAGTTATGGCCTGGACTCTCAGCCAGACGTGGCTAGGCTTCACAGAAGCTGCACATCCACATCCACAGGCACATCCACAGCTGACGTGGCTAGGCTTCACAGAAAGCTGCACTGGGGAACGGCCCTGCACACCAGTGAGTCCACACCAAGTGCAACCCAGCTACAACAGGAGGGTACCTGCAGCCCAAACAGGGGAGACCACTAGGGCACCTGGCTCAAGTAATGAGGGGTTGGGGGGTGGGGTCGCACAACTGGACCTGACAGGATACCTTCTGCATAAAGCCACTCCTTCAAAACTGGAAGGAAACCATCAACAGAATGAAATGCACCCTATCTACTAAATGAGAGAAGACATTTGCAACTGATAAAACAGATAAGGGGCTAATATCCAAAATATATAAAGACCTCATACAGGGGCGCCTGGGTGGCTCAGTCATTAAGTGTCTGTCTTTGGCTTGGGTCATGATCCCAGGGTCCTGGGATGGAGCCCCACATCGGACTCCCTGCTCAGCGGGAAGCCTGCTTCTCCCTCTCCCACTCCCTCTGCTTGTGTTCCCTCTCTCGCTGTGTCTCTCTTTGTCAAACAAACAACAACAACAAATCTTAAAAAAAAAAAAAATGAACTCATACAACTCTATCAAAAAAAAATCCAATTGAAAATGGATAGAGAACCTAAATAGACATTACTCCAAAGAATACATACAGATGGCGAACAGACACATGAAAAGATGTTCAACATCACTAATCTTCAGTGAAATTCAAACCAAAACTACAGTGAGATATCACTTCATACCTGTCAGAATGGTGAGTATCAAAGACAAGAAATAACAAGGTCAGCAAAGATGTAGAAAAAAGGGAAAACTTGGGTACTGTTGGTGGGAATGCAAAATGGTGCAGCTGCAATGGATAGTCTGGAGGTTCCCCCAAAAATTAAAAATAGAAATACCATACAATCCAGCAATTGCACAGCTGGGTATTACTGGAAGAAAACAAAAGCACTAACTAGAAAAAATATATGAATCCCCTTGTTCACTGCAACATTACTTACAACAGCAGAGATATGGAAACAACTTAAGGGTCTATCAATAGATGAATGGACAAAGAATATATGGTATAAAAATATACAATGGAATACTATTCAGCCATTTAAAAAATGAAACCTTGCCATTTGGGACAACATGGATGGACCCAGAGGGTATTATGCTAAGTGAAGTTGAGTCAGACAGAGAAAGACAACTATCAAATGATTTCACTTATATGGGGAGCCTAAAAACAAAACAAAAAAAAAACAGAAACAGACTCACAGATACAGACAATAATCTTGTGGTGCCACAGGGGAAATGGGCAAAATAAGGAAAGGAGATAAAAGGCACTAACTTCTCAGTTATAAAATAAATAAGATGGGAATGCAATGTACACTATAGGAAATACAAGTGATAATAATGTAACAACTTCGTATGGTGACAGATGGTAGCTAGACTTATAATGGTGATCACTTCCTAATGTATATAAATGTTGAATCACTATGTACACCTGAGAATAATATTGTATGACAACTGTACTTCAATTAAAAAAATGAATTCATTATCAAAGAAAACTACAAACCCAATGGTTTCACTGGTGAGTTCTATCAACATTCAAGGAAGGAAAAACAGTACTCATATACAAATTTTTGGGTGTTTTAGAAAGTAGAGAACACTTCTCAACACATTTTATGAGGTCAACATAAGCCTAACACCAAAACCTGAAAACAAAACTACAAATAAGCTATGAGGCTGAAAAATTTAAAACACACTTCAAAATAAACGTGAGACAACAAAAGCATATAAAAACCTATAGGGTATGACCAAAGTGTTACTCATATATGAGTTATCTCAAGACTTCAAGGATGGTGCAACATTTGACAATGTGTCATTATAATTCACTACATTAACAGAAGAACATAGAGAAATTATGTGATCATCTCAATAAATAGCAGAAAAGCATGTGATATTCACCATTTAAAATTAAGACAAAAATTCTTGACAAACCAAAACTAGAAGAGAACTTTTTAAACTCATAAAGTATACCTACCAGAAAATTATAGTAAATATTAAACTTGATGGTAAAACCTTAGAAATACACAGAATAATAAAGTAGAATTATACAAACTAACATGGGGAGACTCCAAAATATATTTCTGAATAAAAGAAGTTGCAGATATTTACAGTAGTTTAAAAACACTCAGACATATTTCTACGATTTTCTGTAGGAATATACACAGGTATATAAATACATAGAACTAAGATTTGCAGAAAACACATCAGCCTGATAACTTCTGAGACCAGGTGAGGACCAGGACTGGAGTAAGTACAAGTCACAGGGTGTGGTTAAAGGAGATTTTAGTCTTATCTTCCATGTTTCTATTTATTACCAGGAGAATGTTGTTTTTTATGAATAGCTTAGGTAACTAAAAAGTAATTTTAATACCATAAATTTAAATTTAACATAGTACTGTAAGTCCTAGCCAAAGCAATTAGAAAGGAAACAAATAAAGATATCCACATTGAAAAAGAAGTAAAACTGTCACTATTTGCACATTACATGATATTATGTACAGATAATACATCTAGAAAACCCTAAAGACTCTACCAAAAAACTGTTGGAACTAATGAACAAATTCAGTAATGTTACAGGGTAAAAAATCAGTATACAAAATCTGTGGTTCTATACCCTAATGATGAACTATCAGAAAGAGAAATTAAGAAAACAATCTCCTTTACAATTGCATCAAAAAGAATAAAATACAGGGGCACCTGGGTAGCTTAGTCGGTTAAGTGTAGGACTCTTGATTTTGGCTCAGGTCATAATCTCTGGGTCATGAGATGGAGTGCCACATTGGGCTCCACACTGGTGGTCATGGAGCCTGCTTAAGATTCTCTCCCCCCACCCCCCCAAAAAAAGATTCTCTCTCTCTCCTTCCCTCCACCCCACCCCCACCTTCCCCAGGCTGGGGGGGGGGGGGAAGAATAAAATACACAGAAATAAATTTAACCCAGGAGGTGAAAGACCTGTACCCTGAAAACTGTAAGACATTAACAAAAGAAAGTGAAGAAGAAACAAATAAATGGAAAGATATTCCATGTTCATGGACTGGAAGAACTAATACTGTTAAAATGTCCATACTACTCAAAGCAATCCAAAGATTCAGTGCAACTCCTTTCGAAATTTCAATGGTATTTTTCACAGAACTAGAACAAGTAATGCTAAAATTCATATAGAACCACAAAAGACCCCAAACAGCCAAAGCAATCTTCACAAAGATGAGCAAATCTAGAGGGATCATGCTCCCTGATTTCAAAGTATATTATAAATCTCTAGTAACCAAATAGTATAGCGTTAGCATATAAACAGACAGATAAATGGAAGAGAATACAGAGTCCAGAAATAAACCTGTATTTACATGGTCAAATAATTTATGACAAAGGAGCCAAGAATATACAATGGGGAAAAGATGGTCTCTTCAACAAATAGTGGTGGAAAAAGCGGGCAGCCTCAAGCAAAAGAATGAAACTGGCCTACTATCTTACACCATACACAAAAATGAACTCAAAATGGATTGAAGACTTGAATTTAAGGCCTGAAACCATAAAACAAACTCCTAGGCGATGAGGAAAATACAGGTGGTAAGCTCCTGGACATCAGTCTTCACAATAACTGTTTTATTTCATCTAACACCAAAAGTAAAAATAAATAGTGGGACTACATCAAAGTAAAAAGCTTCTGCACAGCAAAGGAAACCAACAACAAAATGAAAAGGCAACCTATGGAATGGGAGAAAATTTCTGCAAATCATATATCTGATAAGGGGTTAATATCCAAAATATATAAAGAAATCCTACAACTCAACAGAAAAAAAAAAAAAAAACACACACAATCCAATTTAAAAAATTGGCAGAAGACCCGAGAAGACATTTTTTCCAAAGAAGATATACATATGGCCAACAGACACATGAAAAGATGCTCAACATCACTAATCTTCAGGAAAACTGAAATCAAAGCCACAATGAAGTATCACCTCACACCTGTTAGAATGGCTATTCTGAAAAAGACAAGAAATAACAAGAGTTGGCAAAAAATTAAAAATAGGGATAACTGGGTGGCTCAGTCAGTTAAGCATCTGCCTTCAGCTCAGGTCATTATCCCAGGGTGCTGGGATGGAGTTCGGAAGTAGTCTCCTTGCTCAGCAGGGAGTCTGCTGTTCCCTCTGCCTGTCACTCCCCCTGCTTGCGTGCTCTCTTGCTCTCTCACTCTCTGACAAATAAATAAATAAAATCTTCTAAAAAAATTAAAAACAGACCTACTATATGATCCAGGAATTCTACAGCTGGGTATTTATCCAAAGAAAATGAGAACACTTACTAGAAAAGATATATGCACCCCTATGTTCACTGCAACACTATTTACAACAGGCATGACATGGAAACCATTGAAGTGTCCATCAATGGATGAATGGATAAAGAAATCATGGTGTGTATATATGTATACACACACACACACATATATAGACACATACAATGGAATATTACTCAGCCATTAAAAAGGAAACCTTGCCATTTGAGACAACAAAGATGAACCCTGAGGGTATCATGCTAAGGGAAAGAAGACAGAGAAAGGCAAATAACGTATGATTTCATTTATATGTGGAATCTAAAAAACAAAACAAAATAAAACAAGCTCATAGAGAACAGATTGATGGTTGCCAAAGGTTGCCAGGGGCTGGAGGGTAGGGGGTGGTTATAAGATAAGTAAGATCTGGGGATGTAATGTATAGTGTGGTGACTACAGGTAACAATACTGTATATATGAAAGTTGCTAAAAGAGTAGATCTTAGAGTCCTCATCACAAGAAAAAAAATGTAACTATGTATGGTGACCAATGTTAAATAGATTTATTGTGGTGATCATTCTGCAATATATACAAATATAGAATCATTATGTTGCACATGTAAAACTAATATAAGTCATTATACATCAATCAATAATAAATAGGGTCTACGCAAAGTGGTCCCTTGTACTGGATGGACAACAAAGATGATTACACTACATGATAAAAATTTTAAAAACACTGGAAATATATATAAAAACTTTTTTTAAAGTATATTATTATAGGTAAATATTTTACTAGTTCTTTTGTGCCTTTTAAGTTTAGAGACCATAAAATCACTTTCTTTGAAGGCCATTTATTAATACATCCTGGGACTGAATTGACCCCATTTAGCATATCAGGTAAATCTGCAGGATGCCAATTGTTTACCAACATCCTGTATTATATTAGAGTGAAATAGAGACTTTGGCAGATATTCTTTCTCTCCTTGTATTCCTTTTTGGAACTGAACAAATTAGTCCTAAAGCCACCTGCCTTTACCTGAATTTTCACTAGGTCCCACCTGTTTTCTTTAGACTTTTGGTTAGGATTTCACCTTCACTCTCGGGAAAAGAAGCGGAGAGCAGTTTCCGGCCTGAGGAAATGGCACCAACACATTTCTTAATAAACACTTAGGGATGTGAAGATACTTGCAAGATTCTTGTAGTTTGCATCCACTGGAACTAAGCGGGGTCTAAACTTGTCCTAAGTGGGTGTGTGTGTAAATACACGAGCGAATGGAGAAAGTAAAGGGGAAGACAGGGCTTCCCTCAGCTCTACGCACCTCTGATTCAGCCAGCTGGGGTCAAAAAGGAGCAGCACGGACGCCGCCGGCAACAGGCTCCAGGGGAGTACCAGGGCCCCGGAGCACCGAACTGAAGGCGGAGAGCGAGGAGGGGCGGGACGGCGTGGCCTCCGCTCCTCCCCGGGCCGGGGCGGGCCCGAGACCGCGACCCACCTCTCCCGCGCTGCCTTCGTCACAGCGCCGCGGGACAGCCATGCTCGGCCGCCTGCTGCGGGGCCTGTGGCAGCGATGGCGCCGTTACAAGTACCGCTTCGTTCCTTGGATCGCGCTGAACCTAAACCACAACCCGAGGTGAGAGGGCGAGACCGGCAGAGCAGGGCCACCTTCTTTCAGCCCCACGACGCCACCCGGGCCGCTGAATCGGAGGCAAGAGGGCCCTAGGTGGGCGGAGCCTCCGGCGAGCGGAGCTTCAACCGGACAGAGCTTCAGGCGGGCGGAGCTTCTGGCGGCCCGGGGGCCCGAGGCGGGCGGGCCCGCGGTGGGTGGAACCCGAAGAGGGCGGGGCCCGAAGTGGGCGAGGCCGAGGTTGGTGGAGTCCGAAGAGAGCTGGGATACTGACGAGGGCGGGGGGCCTTAGGAGGGTGGGGCCTGTGGCCTAATCTCCCATGGTACCCCGCGCTGCCAGACTTGCGAGGCGGGCGTTGTCCGCGGGCGGAGGCGCGTGTTCTCTTTTGGAAGTCAGTGCTGACCCGGGCTTCTGTCCCGGCAAAAAAGAAGAGGCTTTTGAAAAAGAACAAAGCTCTTACGGCGTGAGAGTGCGTGGTCTTCTCTCCGCTAAGGCATAGTTAGGAGCTTGAAATTCCTTAGAGAAGCCAAACCGAGGTTTATCTGGTGAAAGCAGCCCAGCTTGGCTGTGAGGATAGCAGCTTGGACTGACGCATAAAAACGAGCAAAATGCCACTAAAAGCACGTCGGCGTGTTGGGTTTAGAATAGTCTTTGCCTGAAGACAGGGATCTAGCTGCGTGGGTGGCCGGGGAGTCAGTGTCGTTGCCGGCTCTAGTAAGTGGCGTGCTAGTGATCTAGAAGAAGTTCACGTAATGCTCACTGAAATGGGCACACTAGCGCCACTGAAAGCCAGTTAATAACCAGAGAGCTTTTCCAAAGTTTCATTCGGCGGAAAAATGAATTCAGGGCCATCCTTACTATAGAATTGTGAGGCGGGAATTGCTTTCTTTTTGTTAAGAATTAAAAATAATACCATTATGCAAATAAAAATGATGCAGCCATTAAAGAAGTAGGTACTCCCTGGAGAGAATGTGACAAAGTGTATAATGTTAAATTTGTCTTTGAAATTACACACCTATAAAAAGAGCCATTCCAATATGAGGATTCTTTTTTTTTTAAAGTTTTATTTATGTATTCATGAGAGTCAGAGAGAGAGAGAGGCAAAGGGAGAAGCAGGCTCCCCGCCTAGCAGGGAGCCTGATGCGGGACTCGATGCCAGGACCCTGGGATCATGACCCGAGCCGAAGACAGATGCTTAACCATCTGAGCCACCCAGGCGCCCCTCCAATATGAGGATTCTTACGTGATGTTCACATAATGGCTCTGTATGTAGTGGAAAAATACTAGCTCTGTTTCAAACGGCTTATGGCTCTTCCACTTAACAGCTTTAGGATGTTGGGCAAGCTCCCCAACATCTCCAAGCCTCAGTTTCCCTGTCTGCAAAAAGGCGATAGTGAATGTAAGCACCCAACAGCATTTGGTACACTTAGAGCTTTCACAAATGTTGGCTATTGTTAACTTGGGTAGGTATTGTCCGGAGTTAGGTCACTAGAACTACCCCCAAACAACTCTTTTCTGAACGTCTTAGTTTCATCGTATTCAGACACAGGAGAATAATCATCATTAAGGCCAGTGACTCAGAAGGCATGAAGCCTGGCTTTTGTCAGTTGAAGGGTAGTGAACAGAAACTTTTCCTGTTTTCAGGACCCTCCGATATGTTCCAGAGGAATCCAAAGACAAAGTTATCTCAGATGAAGATGTCCTAGGAACATTACTGAAAGTTTTCCAGGCTCTATTCATAAATGATTTCAATAAGCAATCAGATATCTTGACTATGCTTCCAGAAACTGTTAAATCAAAATATCACGACCTACTGTCAGTTCAACATCCAAGGGTGAAACCGCTTGAATACAGACATGAACAGCAAAATACCTTTAAACCAGAAGAAATTCTTTATAAGACATTGGGTTTCAGTGTGGCCCAAGCAACTAGCTCATTGATTTCTGCGGGAAAAGGTGTCTTCGTTACCAGAGGATTGGTACCAAAAGGCGCAGTTGTATCTATGTATCCTGGTAATGGCACAGTTAGTGCTTTGCCAAGAGTTTCCTATTTATCGACTAATATAAGTTCAAGTAAACACATGGTCCTGTAATCCTTCGAGTAAGGGGTTGAATTGGAAACTCAGATTTCCACAGATTTTTAAATCCTGATTTGGAAATTAACCATAAATTATTTTATGTGTTAGAAAGCATCCTTGAGTATTTGTTGGGATAAATGCACTTTTAAGGAAATTTTTGTAGCTAATGTTTAAATGTGGACCATAGTATGGCCTACTTTGATAAGATTAATTACTTAGAAAGCACTAGAGAATAAGTCAGTTGGCTTACATAATTGGTAACTAAAGGTAAAAATAGTATGGGTTAAAACAGGAAAGACAGAATTTAAACCCATAAGTCACTGGACAAAGACCTTCCTGCCATTTCTACACTTTGAAAGTAAAGCAGCTTCTTTGCAAAAAGGTCATTGACTAGAATGTTCAGGAGAGTATGTTATTTGTTAAACTAAGGTGATATTATTTGGTGTAGTACAAAAATGTGTGAATGTTTAAGTCAGACCTATATTTTCAAAAAGTCATTCTGCTATTTTCTAATTTTACATCCTTAAGCAAGAAAGTTGGTTTCCTCCTACACAACTAACCTAACTCTGTAAAGACTAAATAGAACAAGCCAGCAACAAATGAATACTGAAACAAATTTCATAAAATAGCATGCCTGGAACATAGGACAGGCCCAGCAAATATTTATTTTGTCCTTTAGTCCATTGCCAGTGAAAGGAGAAACAACCTGAATGTCAGACTCATTTATTCCCATTCTGTCTGCATTATTTTATCGGTTATTAACAAAATACATTTCTCAAAAGGCTTTTTAATAGATGTCAAATCACAGCCTACTTTAAAAAGCAAAACCAAACCAAAACAAAAAAACCCCACAACTTTGTAAAACTGAACCTCAAATGTGGTGTTCACATTTTAATTAACCAAGATAGTCACATTTTATTTTGCTGTGTGAACAAGTTGGTCCTCCGCTCCTTACTATTGAGCACTCTTCAAAGGAGGAAAGTAGCCAAAGAGAATGTGATAATCTGGACTGGAGGTGAAATATTAGAAAAAAGGTAGAGAAATTAAATTTTTCATGTTATATATATGTTCCAGAGAAAGGTCCTTATGATGTTTATGATTTTTACATGTTGCTGTGTCTTTATCTTATTGTATAATAGGTACAGTATATCAGAAGTATGAGCCAATCTTTTTCCAATCCATTGGAAATCCATTTATTTTTAGATGCTTGGATGGGGTACTCATTGATGGAAATGACAAAGGAATATCAAAAGTTGTATACAGGTAAGTTAGTGCCCATGTTCAAATTTAATAGAGGACCACAGCAAAATGTTTATGACCACTAGCCTTTTCATTTTCAATAAAAATCTGTTTAAGCAGTTGCTAAGTAGCCACTCAGTTGCCCTATTGACTAGATAAAACTTCTTTAAGAAAAAAAACTTTTTTAAAGAGAAACTGGACTTGTCAGTTCTAGGGTTAATTTTGTCCTTTTGGATTTTATTGTAAGATATAAAAGAATAATCCCTTAGCTAATTCTTTCACCTGTTTCAGATCTTGCAATGGAAGGGATCGACTTGGTCCTTTCAAAATGAGTGATAGTACATGGCTAACATCAGAAATTTGTAATCCACTGGCTGTAGGACAGTATGTCAACAATTGTTCAAATGGTAAGTTGGCATCATGGGTCTGTGAAACAAGATATAAATACAGCAGTGGTAATTTTCCTCTTTTGCCCTGTGACTGAGTGCGAGAGGCAGTTAAATTTAACATCTCAGCTATTCAAAGCCCATAAGTAAACTATAACATTGTGGGAGCAGGTATCAAAGAACCTGGGGAAGTAGTGATATACATTAGTTGAATAACTTACTGTTTTTCTTCTGGTTTTGCAATAAATATAGGCAATTGATAACTGCTCTTCTGATCATCATTATTTTAGCATTTTTTAAATAGTTAACTTAGAAACCATTCTGTCAGTGCCTCGGTAGAGCCTAATAGGTTAAACTAGGCTGGTATCCCCTTTCTGTTGCTGTGTGCCTGAGTCACTTACCTTCCCATAGGGCTTGACTTGCCCAAAAGTTTAAATTTGATCTGGCTACATTTAGCATAGGTTTTGGTGTTAGGGAGTTGTGAACTTGAAACCTGACTCTTCTACTTAACCTTTAACCTTTCTGAGCCTCTGTTAATAATAGGGGCACCTGGGTGGTCAGTCCGTTGAGCATCCGACTCCTGATTTCAGCTCAGGTCATGATCTCAGGGTTGTGATATCGAGCCCCAAGTCGAACCCTGAGTTGGGCTCTGAGCTAGGCAGGCAGTCTGCTTGAGATTCTCTCCCTCTGCCCCTCCCCCCACTCACACATGTGCGCTCTCTAAAATAAATTTTTCAAAAAGTAAATAATAAAATACATATATTATATATATATAATCTAGTAATGCCTGGAACATAATAGTGATTATTTGAGCATGTTCTTCTAATTTAGAAAACTACACATCAAGTGACGTAATTCAGTACTGTTTTCCACGACCTTATAAAATGACTGTTACTAAAAATTATATACTTATTCCTAGACAGAGCAGCTAATGTCTGCTATCAGGAATTTGACGTTCCTGCAATTTTCCCTGTAGAGCTGAAGCAATATCTTCCGAACATTGCATACAGCTGTGACAAACAAAGGTTCGTTTTTTTTCCTCTCTCCTGTCTTATGCTGTACTTAAAAAAACACCTATTTTCTAGGGTGCCTGAGTGGTTCAGTCAGTTACCGACTCTTGGTTTTGGCTCAGGTCATGATCTCAGGGTCCTGGGATTGAGCCCTGTGTGGGGCTTCACACTCAGCTGCTCGGCGAGGAGTCTGCTTGTCCCTCTCCCTCCCCCCTCTGCTCCTCCCCCAGCTCCCGGGCCTCTCTCTCTTTTGCAAATAAATAAATAAGTAAACCTTTAAAAAAAAAAAACACAACTTGGGGTAATTTTTTTAGTGAAAAATTATGACTTAAATTTTGATTTTCATCATACCTGAATGTGTTAATGTAGGCTTATTTGAAATTTAAAATTTTCCATTAACCTAGCTCATTCTGCTTCTTATTACCCATTTTACCCATTTCTGTGTGGTACTTAAAAGAATCAACCTTAAAATTTTTTTCAAGTGATTCTGTTATTTTTCTCCTTACAAAATCTTCAAATACATTTTTACTTTAGTCGTTTTAAGGATCATGTTCTTCATTTCACTTGAGAGTACCCAGTTGAACAAAAAAGGCCAAATTACACTATTAGTTCTTTTGCCTATTTCATTATTAGGCTTGGAAACTTAACAATGAAAACAAGGTAAATATTCAGAAGATACATATTTGTAATGTAAGGTTTATTTTCTGTTCATTAAGTGGAAAGTCTACTGAAAGTATTCAAGTAACAATTTCTACATAAAAGTACTCCTGTAGAGTTCTTTATCAGCAGGGCTATAAGAAGGTATAATCATTATGTTAGGACAGTTACTAGCAAACTGTACTTTGTATGGGCCCCATTAAATCGTCCTTTTAAGATGAATGAGATTTAAAACTTAGACTGTTTTCTTTACTTAAAACTTGAGAACTTCTCTGTCTCTATTCATGTGTGTTTGTATAGCTAACAGTTGGGGGTTTTTAGCCGTATACTCTGGAGTATAGTGTCATTACTGTTCAAGTATAGGAAACGTTAACTGAGTAGGAACATTGAAGGTTACATATGTCTTACAGTGTCCATAAAAGTATTTTTTTAAATTCCAATTTTTTTCTTTTTTTTGAGAGGGAGAGAAAGAGAGATAGAGGATGGGGAGAGGGAGAGAGAGAATCATAAGCAGGCTCCATGCCCAGTGTGGAGCCCAACACGGGGCTCGAACTGACAACCCAGAGATTAAGACCTGAGCAGAAATCAAGGGTCAGATGCATTTAACCGACTGAGCCACCCAGGTGCCCCAAAATTCCAATTAATTTTAAGTAATGTTTCCAGCTTTGCAGAATCCAAAGATACAAATTAATTTTAAAATGTTAAGCTATAATAAATGTCATTTTAAAATGCTTTTGTGATACCAGTTTTGGGAGCCTGAACATAAAAACAACATATTCAGAAGAACTCGTCAGTTGTATAAAGTTAACTGATTTGTGCTCTTTATAAATGATATGGAGTAGACATAATGTACTTTACCTTCATCAGGGAAAATAAATAAATAAATAAATTTTTAAATAAATAAATAATAAAATAACTCCATCAGGGATAAGAGCTATTTCCTCATGGAAGGCAAATAACTAGGACAGTAGTAAGAAATTTGAGTAAAATTGTGTCTATAAAATCTATATTGGTTATATTAAAAAATGAGCTTGGATCTGTTAATACTTACACATTTTGTATATTTTTCTTTTTGTTTTCAGCCCACTTCGATGTGTCATTCTTGTAGCACTCAGGGACATCAAACAAGGAGAAGAGCTTTTTTCAAACTACTATACAATTGTCAGCTAACTATGAACTAGAAATTAGGTTTTCTGCTATTGAGTTCATTCTAAATGTTTTTTGTTCATCATATCTCTGAGTTCTACCTATACAACAAATATTTTGAGGCCTAATTGGAGTGGGAATTTTTTGTTTTTATTGATACTGTTTTTATGATAAAAGCTCTTTGCTTCATTACAATTTCAAATTGTCATACAATTCCGATCTTAATTGGCTTTCCCCTAAATATACAGTAGCTTATTAAATTAAAACCTACTGCCTGAACTTAAAATTTCAAATGTTCTTTTATTTTGTATATCTCTGTGGTGGTTTATAAAATTCCAGCCAAGCCATCATCATTTCTTGCACTGTTGATTTGTACAAACTTCTGTAAAAACTATTTTTATGTAATAAACTAAAGCAAAAAATATGTTGTGTTGTCATGAATTGTGTGTGTGTGTGTGTGTGTGATTTAAGGATTATTTTAGCTAGGTAAGGGGGAATTGGAATTTACTCTTACTTGAACATTCACACACATACACAAAGTTTAAAAGAGTGAGAGAGATGATTTTAGCATGGAAATAGAAGATAGTGGTGGTGGGAAAGACACGGATTCCCATTCTCTTATTTCAGTGGGGAGTGCTGACATTAGTGATGCTCCTGGCCTCTCTCTCCATCTGTTGGAGGAAGAGTGATTTCATGAGATTCTCTTTGGAGAAGAACTAGGCACCCATGGCCCAGACCCCTCTAGTTCCTTCTCTGGGGACTGTCTGCCCAGCCAATGACAGTGAGTCTATTCAGAGGTGGAGTATTAGTGAGCTGACTTGGCCACAGCTCTGAAGCCACCTTTCCCAAAGAGTTTCACTCATAATACTTACTTTGATCTCCATCAACCTGACTCCTGCATCTAATTCTCAGTTCCAAACTTGGATGGAGAGGAGGGTGTTATTTATTGGACCCCTCAAATCCTAATGTGGAACCTCTATAACCAGATTTTGACCACCTAAACTGCTACATTAACAGCTTTTCTCACTTCATTTATTGCAATTTCAGTAGTCTCCTAATTGCTTTACCTGTTTCCACTCCTGCTGCCTTTACAGAATGGATCACCAAGAAGGGTTCTTGTAAATGTAACTCAGATCTTGACCCACCTCTGCTCAAAACCCTCTTATTACTCCTCATACAGTGGAAGAAATGCCCAAGTGCTTCACATATATGATAGAGCCACTCACTACCTTTTTTTTTAGATGTTTTATTTATTTATTTGAGAGGAAGAGAGCGCAAGTGGGGTGAGGGTCAGAGGGAGAAGTAGACTCCCCACCGAGCAGGGAGCCCAATGCGGGATTCAATGCGGGACTCGATCCCGGGACTCCAGGATCATGACCTGATCCGAAGGCAGACGCTTAACAACTGAGCCACCCAGGCGCCCCACTCACTACCTCTCATCTCCTGCTTATTCTACCCCAGGCGAATCTGCCTCCTAACCACTCCTGGAACCTGCTGGGCACACTCGCAATTCAGGCTTCTGTTCTAGTTCTCTGTGCGTGCTGAGGTCTTCCCCCAGAGAGTCACATGGTTGGTTCACCTTCCCCCAGAGAGTCACATGGTTGGTTCACCTTGCCCAACCAGCCTACTGAAATTTATAATCCCCAACTGCCAGCCCTTAAAATTCCCATTACACTTTCCTTTTCCTCTATCAGATTTATCATCTATGGATAGTAAATGTACATTTGTGACAGAATCCAATTCCTTTTCTCAGCCTCACTTGTCCTTTATTTGTGTCACCAAGAAACAGGGAAAACAGGGAAACTAATCTTATTTAAAAAAAAAAAAAGCCAATCTGCTTAACCACTTGACCAAGAAGATCTTGTTACCCAGAACCTTAAGTAAAATACAGAAATACCTACTCCTCTGGACGTATTTGATGGGCTAAGGTATTTAGGATTGAACTCTTGCAATGTAAATAAATTTAAAACTAGTTCAGGAAAAAAAAATGTACGTTATATAGAAAAAGATCAAATATGATAAAATGTCAATTGCTCAATCTGGATTTTTCTTTATTCTGTTAATTTTTGTCTTAAAAAGTTTTTCTTTTAAAGCTAGGGGCAATGGGGATTAACATGAGAATAAAAAAAAAAAATACAAAGGGTGACGCCTGTGCACCCACCCAGGATAGCATAGAAGGGGAGTTGGGAAAAGTGTGGTCATCTCCAGGATTGGGGGTTGGTACAAATGTGAATATTAGTTTAATTAATAATAAAAAATAGTTATTTTTAAAAAACAAAATAAATAAAAAATAAAGCTAGGGGCAAAGTCACCATTAGCTGAAGGGTAATTTATGTCTTCAAGCTTTTAGGGAATACCTACTATGTGAAGGGCCCTGGGAGAGTCAAAGAATAAAATATGTTCCTGCTCATAAAATGCTCGTGGTGGAATATAAAGCTTGCCTAGTATCATGATTTGGTCTGCACTGGAAGGGTGAAAAAATTTTTTTAATGTAACATAGATATTTTACAACAGAACCATCTATCTTTCTTACCAGATTAACTGTTTAGATTTATAAATGGCTGATTTCATTTCTGACATTCTGAAATGCTTTTATGAGTTCTACACCAGAAAACAACTCCGTGAAGTACAGGCCTTACCTCTGTATAAACATCTCATCAAAACCGAGTTACACAACAGCCTGTGTGTCTCTCGAAAATGAATGTAAACTAGTGTAGTAAACCTAGGAACACATGAGCACTCCTGATCTAGAACCACAAATTCCGTGCCCGTGCCCAGCTTTGTCAGAGAGTCTCCACAGACACACAGAGGAAAAGGATCAGAGAACACCTACCTGGGTGGGAAATGGTAAACAGCGATATGTCCTAGGGATGAGGACATAGTGTATATAATGAAAAATCCAACCTACAGATTCTTTGAGAAGTCAGAGAAGCAGCAAGCTCAAAGCCTATCATTGATGGCAATTATGGCCAACAAGGGTAAGGCCTACAAGTCACGAGAAGCTCTGCTCCCACAAGGCTCTCCTCCCTCCCCTAAAAGCCTCAAGTACTCTGCAGGTCTCACACGGTATGCGGCTGCTCTCTTGCCTAGAGTTAAAACACTGGTGCTTGTCCCCACCTGAAGGCACTTCTGTGTATGTGTCCACCACAGAGACCTGCACATTAAGGTTCTGTGGGGTCTATGCATGAAGGAATGTAGTTTTAGACAAGTAACCAAAGCAGAGGAGTCAGAGTATTTGCTTTCATTTTATCCTCTTCGTGTCCTTGTATAAAATCTGGACCTTATATGCAATCTGATCACTGCATATTAAGAATGGACTAGATTCTCTCTCCCCCTTCTTCTGCCCCTCCCCCCAATAAATAAATCTTACCAAAAAAAAAAAAGAATGGACTAGATAAAGCTCTGCTCAGAGCAAATGAAATAGGGGGACAAACTTGTGAAACTAGGCTAAGATGAGATTGTCAGCTTCAAAAGATGAAGGTTTAAAGGTATTTCTAGAGTCTACTAAACTATGAATACTATGGAGAAGACTAATTTACCATAAATATATTCTGTCAAATAATAACATCCGATCAAATTTCAGATAACATGTCTTCCTAAAAGACAAAGTTACCTAGAAGAGTGTTTGAAACATAAAAGACATTGAATAAATATTTACTGAATTAAACTAAAAGTGTAACAAGCCTCACTTTGGGACAGCTGTTTTAGTACAGATGAAAATCTGTTGTAGAGGATTTAAAGAAAATTTATCTACCAACTTTGTCACTTACCTATCTTATTTACAACAGCAAAATCCAATTGAAAAGTGGTTAAGTATCTACCCATGTGTTATAGCTTAAGATTTATTAAATAAGTATCCAATTATGGCAAATACTCACACGAACCAAGAAAAAAAAAGATTTCCAGATTTTTATTTCTGGAACTGTACACCAGGTATTAAAGTACAACAAATACAAAATAATGCTCAAAAAAATCAGTGTTTATGTACAAATATTAAAATCAATGCAACAATAGCAACTTCCTCTTGAACATCTGATACTAAAACTTGTTGTGATTGTCACTAATTAATCTCATACTCACAGGGTACTTATTTCAAACTGGGACAACTGGAATCACTGGTCATCTAAGAGGAATTTTAATATCTACCATATTTAACAATAAAACTAATAGTTTCCTCCTTTTAGTGAAAAAATTAAGAACTTTTTAAAAAACATAGTAATGTCAGTATTTTTATAAATTATTTCAATTTCCATTTGTAGGCAATGTGCTTTGAAACTCTGGGCAAACAATCTCCTTGGTGGTCAGGTTTATTCATTAGTTTACATTCAAAGTTGAAATATTCACTAGAGACTTTGGTTAAATTAAATGGTATCACTATGCTCTATTAGATCTGATGTTCTCAAATATTTATGACCCTCAATTTTAAAAATTAAAAAGGAAACAATTGCACAATTCTTTGACCTAATTGTACACACTTTAGTATTGTTTAAACAGTATTCTACATCCTTCAAGTAAATTCAGCAATTGATCATGACAAGAGGAAAACTAAACATTTAAAAAGCTAGCATGGAAAAGATGAAGTACGACTAACAAAAGTAAAGTATTGCTATAATCACAGCACCAGTTACACTTCTAAATGAATCCGCTGTCCTCTTCAAATTCCCTGTACATAAAAGATACATCAGCCAACAATGCAACAGCTCACCATGGATTTTTGGTTTGTTCATAAGAAAATAATGCGGCAAAAGAAAAAAAGAATTTATCACAGTTTGTTATAAGAATTGTGCTTAACACTTGATAATAAAGGCATTATTGTTTCTTCATGAAATTGCAAATCAGTAATTTTCATGCTCTCAAACGCAATTCTTCTAATAAACAGTAACAAATTCTCTGTTAAGATGCTTAACTGGAGGAAAAAAACAACCCAGTAAACCCAGCGTTCAAAAGAAAATTCAATAAATAGCTATTTTACATGGATAAAGTCATAGTGGTACAATTTATGAATGTCACATCAAACATGCACAAAAATGGTATTTATACATGGCAGAAGCAGTCAGAAAATATTGAATTAGATCTAAAAAGATATGAAGAATTTACATATATATACAAAAATCTTGCAAATTATTGCCTCATTTTAACAAGGAATTAAAAGTAAACGTTACCAGCTAATTAGCACTCTCTAAGAGGCTAAAATCAGAATGACATTTAAAAATCTATTTAGCTGGAATTTATTTTTCTCTCATATCATTTTCTGGATTTTGGTCAAAAATCTTTATTTAAATAACTAAAGTGTCCATTCAACTTGCTGATAATCAAAACTTTAGATAAGAAACACTGTTTCCATCTTATATCAAGATCCCAGCAATGCATAGATAAACTGAGTATGTTACTGCATCAGCTACTGAGAATGGGCATGTTCATTTAAGTGCAACTGGTATTAGCATTCAGTCATCTTTGTGTAAATTACTTTAGACAAACCAGCCACTGTAAACCCAGAGTGAAAATCAAAGTTATAACAATGGAAGATTATGGCCAGTATCTTACTAAATTATAAAAGGTATACTGATTTTTAACAGAAGAAATAAGGTTCAAAGTTTAGCACAACACCACAGCAATAAGAAGCTGAGAACTTGGATAAAAATATCTGAAAGCAACACAGAGCCCAGGCTACCCATTATTTACTGTGTGCATACAGGAATGCTAGACTTTAGATGTATAAATTAGAGACTGATTTTAAGTTATTAATTTAACTACTTTTGTCCACTGTGCTAAACTAAATTTTATAGTAAATATACTACTGCGTAAACACTTCAAAGCAATCTTCATTAAAACGCTGCAAAGAAAAAATAAGAATACACATCATCCAAAACTAAGGATGTCATTGCAGTTCACAGTTTGTATAATAAATACCCTCCCTTTCCATCACTACTAAGGTCACTACAACCTATCTACTCGTCAGCACAACCTTGAAGCGACTTATTCTTACAAATATGAGCAATGCAGCCAAACATTTAAGTTTTTTGCAAAGCAAGACAACTAGTAGAAATTGGAAATTAAGACGGTGCCCCCCCCAAAAAAAAACCCAAAGCAAAATTGTCTTAACCGAACTATAAAAGCAAACCTTATTACACCCTAATACTGTATTACGTATTGTTTGAATTCACCTTTTAACTTAAAGATGCATATCTAGAGAGCAAAAATGGCCAAAGCTTAGGACAATGGCTTCTCATTCATGATGTCTGGAATAAAAATAAAACTGAGTTTGAGATGCATCTGAACGTCTATCACTTTTTAAAACTTAAAGTGGTAAAGTACCATTCTATTTCAGATAGAAACTCACATTTTTCTCACCAACTGTTCAAGCTAAACAAAAAAGTTTAAATATACTTCAAGGTTCTACTGCATTAAGTGTAAAATCTAGAAGTCCCTCCAAAATATTAACACTTTGAACTGCAGTGCTACAAACAACTTAAGAAGCGTCCCAAAATGTAAACCATTGAGTGGCAACATCCTAGGCTTTGCAGACCGTGTCCTGCAAGTCAGTTGCCTCAGGATAAACTAAATTATCAGTGACCAGTATGATTTTCACAATTATAATCTTGACAATGGTGGACAAAACCCCAACTGAATACCACAGCTTCAAATGCCAAATTTTTAGCCAATAAACGAAGGTACACAGAACTCTTCCCACAGTAAAATGACCGATTCTGTGTAAGGTAGCCCTGGTCTAGAATTTTAAAACAGGATCCAAGCAAGCGTCTTCATAATTTGCACGCAGTTCCTCGTGCTGGCTTCCATAAAGATGGACTTGCTGTTTTGTAAACTGAAGTGCTCTAGTTGAATAACATGAGAGAAGTTTCCGTTTTAAAAAAATCCTTGCATGTTTGTGCAGTTTAAAGAAACCTACCCCTGCTTTTATTTAATTAAGAAAATAAAACCAAAAAATGCTACATTGAGCAGGGATTGGGATCGGTACCTGTAAACATTGTTATTCCACTGCATCCATTACGGCAAAAGGAATTTACACGAAAAGAAGCCACTCCATTCAGTTCAGAACATCTGTGCTGGTTTTGAGCTGGTGGCCTCTGTCTACAGGTTTTAAAACTGGGAGTGAGGGCAGTGGGGAACAGAAAAGAATAGAAAAAGAAGGGAGTGGAGAAGAGGTACTGGGGGATGAGGAAGAGATAAGCAGAGCTTAAAGCTGCACCACAGAGTTCAATCTTAGTTCCCAACTCTGCTGATCATAGTTCATTTCCACATTTATGGACTGAAAAATGAAAATACTCTTGATAAATCAAGATATAGTTCTATACATACTGACATCACTGATGTCATAGTGAAAAGGTTCAAACTTCCAGTGAAAGACTAAGCAGACCTGACCCTCTCCTCAAGTTTATTGGTACTGCACACCCACTGCTTCTGGGCCCCCCGCTCCCGTCACTCAGAGGGAAGAGCGGCATGCTGATGCAGAGCATGGGCACCGATGAAACCATTGGTCTCGCTGGCAGACAGACTGCCGAAGTCAGCCACAGAGACGGCCATTTTGGCACTGGTGATGTGATGTGTGTGGTTTTCAAAGTCCACACCCAAATTATTTACAGAAACCTCATTCATAAAGGATTCAGGAACAGCAATGCCCATTTTCAATCTCTTTGCCGGTCTTTCTGACTCTTCACTGCACATGTTCATGGGGTTTAGCTCCGAGTGATAAAATCCAGTCTCAAATAAATTAAAACAATCACTTTCCCCATTGCTCGGCAGGGTGAGTAACTCCTCTGTTACGACAGGCACATGATTGACTTGTCCACGGGGTGTGTTGCCCAGTGGAGGAAAGCTATCATCCAAACAATTCACATCCGGGGGGTTGCAGACGGTTGCCACACTGTTGGTCAGAGCTAAAAAGAAATGGAAAATGGTTTAAGGAAGTGGTCCCATGTCACGAAACAAAGACGACACAATTTTGCCCTAGGCTAACAAACACAAAAAGATGCTCATTTTACCTGTCAAGTCACTGGCAGTGAAAGAGTTGAGAATGTTCAGCTGTTGATCAGGAAGAGGCTCAGGTCGATTAGAAGTTAAGGCTGAAGAATTTACTGTCGAACCCAGAGCTTCTGTTTCATCTACCAAACGATCCATATAGTCCCTGAAAAACATACCCCGGTAACTTCAAGACTGCCTATCACAGTTAAAAGCAGAAGTCTCTAAAGTCAACCCCACAGTACTTACGTAACTCCAGGGTGATGGTTATATCGTTTCTTTCCAAATCTTGTCTGTTGAGCAAAGTAATCATAACGTTCAGATTTCTTCCACATATAGTAGAATGCTACACATTCAGCAACTGTTCTAGTTCTCACCTAACAAAAAAAAAAGTTAAAATTTTAAATAGAAACCAATAGACCCAACCCATTTTTCAGTAACTTCTTTTTTTAAAGATTTTGTTTATTTGACAGAGAGGGCGCGTGCACACCCACACAAACAGGGGGAGCTGCAGAGGTAGAGGGAGAAGCGGACTCCCCAGTGAGCAGGGAGCCCAATCGGCCTCGATCCCAGGACCCTGGGATTATGACCTGAGCTGAAGGCAGATGCTTAACGACTGAGCCACCCGGGCGCCCCACCTTTTTTTTTTTTTTAACAACACTGTAGTTTCAATCCATGGGTCTTATTTTCTATCCTCCCAATTATAAATTCTGAACATTTAATAGTAAAATGTCATTACATTTACATTTTCAATAATAAGGATACCTTCAAAAGTTCAAGGTTTGTTATTTAAATCAGAATCTATTCATTTATAAAATAAATGTATATCCAGAAATGATCTTACACCTTTACTGAAAATCTTAAAACAGTGGCAACCTTTACTTTTCCTCACTGAACTCTCACTGTGATTCTGACTGCAGCAGCAGTCCTTCTTAACCCTGAGGGGTCCACGAATGGGATTCACTGGCATCTATTAAATTCCAAAATTATATGCAGGTATACTTTTCTGGGGAGAAGGGCTGCAGCTTCATCAGATTATCAAAGGGTTCCATAATGCAAGAGAGACGCAGAACCCTTAGAAAAGGGAGTCGCACGCAACTGCATCTGCAGTTTAAGATGATTTGTTACCTAACGGCAGGGTGTTTTCCTTCAACATGGGTTTGGTTCACCTCTCCAACAGAGTTTGGTAAAAACAACAACAAAACAATAAAATCTGAGCCTTGCCAACGTGGCTCCACATCCAGACTAGGGGGGCTCAAACTATATACAGCTACAGGTATGAGTTCAGACATACAGACAAAATTCTGTATCCTTATCTAATAAATACTTTCTCTACTACTTAATCAGTATCCAATAAAGAAGTTTCAGAGTCTCTATCCTGATTAGTGAGCATGACATGAGTTCATAACATAAGGAACAAGCTTTTTAAGCCAAGAAATAAAGTATACATTTCAATAAACATCATACAGTTTAAGTCTTTGTGGCAAACATAGGCTTTCTGGGGATAGAGACCTTTCCTGTCTTATTCACTGATGTACCTCTAGCACTTAAAACGTCTGGTAAATGGGAGAACTTAATTATTTAGGAAATGAATAGATTTCATAAGTCATTTTTGTGCAAAACTTATGTTTTATTTTGACTTGAACAACCCAGACTTCTTGAAAAATGTTTTATCTACTCATTAAATTAAATACTTCATCTCATCTTTGAGAAAACACTAGGTTTTCATACATACAAAAAGGCACTAAACTATTCAACATCTTACTGGAAGGTCTAGCAAATGCAGCAAGACAAGAAAAAAACAAAAGGTATACAAGTTGAGAAGGAAGAAATAAAACTGTCTCTGTTCACAGATGACATGATTGTCTAAATAGAAAATTCCAAGAATCAGCAAAACATTCATGGAACTAATAAATGATTATAGCTAGGTTGCAGGATACAAGGTTAATATGCAAAAGTCAATTGCTTGCCTATATACCAACAGTGAAAAACCAATACTGAAATTAAAAAATACAGTACCATTCACATTAGCACCCAAAAATGAAATATTTAGGTACAAATCTAACAAACTACATGCAAGACATACATGAGGAAAACTATAAAACCATGATTAAAGAAATCAGAGATCTAAATAAATGGAGAGATATTCCACATTCATGGGTAGGAAGACTCATGGCTGTTAAGATGTCAGTTCTTCCCAACTCAACCTACAGATTCAGGGCAATCCCAATCAAAATCCCAGCAAGTTACTGGATAAGTAGTGACAAACTAATTCTAAAGTTTATATGGAAAGGGAAAAAAACAGAGTAGCCAACACAATATTGAGAGAGAAGTACAAAGTTGGAGGAATGACACTACCCAACTTCAAAACTTACTATAAAGTTACGGTAGTCAAGACAGCGGTCTACTGGCAAAAAAAAGAGAGATTAACGCAAGAGAATGGAGAGCCCAGAAATAGAACCACACAAATGCAGTCAACTAACTTTAATAAAGAGTAAAGGCGATGCAACGAAGGATAGCCTTCTAAACAAATGGTGTTAGAACAACTGGACATCCATATGCAAAAACAAAAAAAAGAAAGAAAAAAAGAAAAAGAAAGAGAAAGAAGCTAGACACAGATCTTAACAACTTTCACAAAAATAAACTAAAAATGGAATATAGACATAAATGTGAAATGCAAAACTATAAAGCTCCTAGGAGAGAACATAGGAGAAAAGCTAGATGACTTTGGGGATGACAATGACTTTTTAGATGTAACACTAAAAGCATGACGGTAAAAAAAATTTGATTAGTTGAAATTCACTAAAATTAAAACCTTCTACTTTGCAAAAGACACTGTTAGGAGAATGAAGAGCCATATAGAGGGAGAAAATAGTTGCAAAACACACATGTGATAAAGGACTATTATCCAAAATGTGTAAAGAGCACTTAAAACTTTACAGTAAGGCAACAAACCACTCAATTAAAAAATAGGCTAAAGGCCTTACCAGACACCTCACAAAGAAGAGACACAGATGGCAAATAAGCAAATGAAAAGATAGTCCACATCTTATGTCATCAGAGAAATGCAAATGAAAACAACAAGATACACTACACAACTATTATTAACAGCCAAAATCTAAAACCCTGACAACACCAAATGCTGGAAGGATGTGGAGCAAGAGGAACTCGCAGTGCTGGTGGGAATGCAAAATGGTAAAGCCACTTGAGCAGACATTGTGAAGGTTTTCTAAAAAACCAAACAAACTCTCACCATAGAATCCAGCAATCCCACTCATTGGCATTTAGCCAAAGGAGCTGAAAGTCCATGCAAAAACCTTCACACCAGGTGTTTATAGCAGCTTGTAACTATCAAAACTTGAACGGGACCACGATGTGCCTCAAGAGGTGAATGGATAAACTGGTATATCCATACAATGGAGTAAAAAGAAATGTGATAAAAAGACATGCACTATCAAGCCATGAAATGACACGAAGAAACTCTTAAATGCATAAGTCAAAGAAGCCAACTGTATTAAAAAATACAATACCATTCACATTAGCACCCCAAAAATGAAATATTTAGGTGTTTAGCCAAAGGAGCAATAAAGGCTACATAGTATATGATTCCAACCATATGACATTCTGAAATGGCAAAAGCATAGAGACAGTAAAAAGCCAGGTGTTGGGGTAGGGCTGGAGGAAGGGAGAGAGGAACAGAATGGAATTGGTTGTAGTACAAGGCATTTTTAGGACTGTGAAACTATTCTGTATGATACTATGTAATGGTACAAATCATTACACACTTGTCAGAACCATACAACACAAAAAGTGAACCATGGACTTCAGTTAATAATAATATATCAATATTGGTTCATTAATTATAACAAATGTATCACACTAATATAAAATATTAATAATAGTGGAAGCTGTGTATATGGGGGAAAGGGGGTATATGGGAATCCTATGTACTTTATGATCTATTTTTCTGTAAACCATAAATTACTCTAAAAAATAAAGTCTATTAATGAAAAAGAAAAAGGAATAAAATATTGACCTACCCACCTAAATACTTCAGACTCTTATGTTCCTTTAGGATGAAAAAAGATAATAATAAACAAACCATACTTTAATGAAACTTAATTATTCCAAACTATTGGAATATACACATTTACACACTTTTTAAAAAACTCACTTTACTTTTTAGAACAGTTTTAGGTTCACAGCTGATGTGAGCAGAAAGTACAGAGTTCCCACATACCATCTTCTGCTCCCAAATACGCACAGCTTCCTCCACTATCAATTTCCCACCACAGTGGTACGTGTTACAATCGATGAATCTACACCCACACATCTTTATTACCCGAAGTCCATCATTTACATTAGGGTTCACTCAGGTATTATACATCATATAGGTCATGACAAATATATATTGACATATATCCACCATTAGAGTATCATACAAAATAGTTCCACTGCCCTAAAAATCCTCTGTACTGTGCCTATTCATCCCTCCCTCTATGATAAATCTTGAAACCACTGATCTATTTACTGTCTCCACAGTTTTGCCTTTTCCAGAATGTCATATAGTTGAAATCACACAGGAGATAACCTTTCCAGACTGGCTTCCTTGACTTAACAATATGCATTTAAAGGTCACCTCATGTCTTTTTGTGGCTTAATAGCTCATTCCTTTTAGAACTGAATTATATGTCAGTGTTTGGATGTGTCACAATGTATTTATCCATCCACCTCTCAGAATATATTTATCCATCCACCTCAAAGGACACCTTACTTGTCTCCAAGTTCTGGCAATTATGATTAAATGTGCTATTAACATTTTGTGTGGATATAAATTTTCAACTCTTTTGTGTAAATACCAATGAGTACAACCATTGGATCATATGTTAAGAGTATGGTTAGCTTTGTAAGAAAATGCCAAACTGTCTTTTAAAGGTGCCATACTATTTTGCATTCCCATCAGTAATGAATGAGAGTTCCTGTTGCTCCACATTCTTGCCAGCATTTGATGTTATTAGAACACTTATAGTTGGTTTTAGTAATCAATGTTTCTTCTTTCAGCAACTGCAGTTCTGCCTGCTAAAGAGAAACATTTCTGAGGCCACAAACATCTGCATAGCTTAGAAAGAAATCAAAGTCAAGGAAAACGGAAGAAAAGTAAGACTACCTAGAAAACAGTCAATCCACTCTCCATGAGTACAGTGTAACAACTACGTATGTCAAAAGATAGGTGAGTCCTCTATCAGCCATCCCACAAGCAGGCCGGGGCCAATCCCAGTCACGTGCAAAGCAATATAAGAAATGCTAACGTCAGGAAAGCATTAACAAATTCTTCCTTTTTTTCCCTACCCAAGTGACTTAAAACTTATGTGCTTCTATTCACTGTCATTATTAAGCAATCTGTACTACTTTGCCTAACTTACCTTATTCTTCTGTATAAGATGAAAATCTTTTCCAAAAAGCATGAGTGCATGTTCAAAGCTCCGGCATTCTTCTTCTGTCCACGCAGTCATTCCTTCTAAAGAAATTAAAGAAACTTCATTGGCCTCAGAGCTCTTTTATATGAATTGCTAGTTTACTTTCAGTATGTTTCCCCTATAAAAGGCCGTTAACTATCCCTCTCTCTCTCTCACAAACACACACACACACACACACACACACACAGTTCTATATGCAGGAGATTTCAGTTAGGATTACCAAAAGTAAGCACAATACAATCTTATTTAAAAATCAACAATACCAAAATATAAACACTGGGGTTTTCTCCTCTACATGGAAGGATAAGAATGTAATGTTTTTCTATAATTTATACGCATTGTTTTTCTGACTTTTTTAAACAATGAGCATATATTTTTTCAAATTAAAAAAAAGGTTATTTCCTTTATGACGGAAAAAAAAGCCTCATTTTGATATTATATCAAAACCATAGTGCTTTTAATTAAAGACCATAAATAATCAATACATATTTATTTAAAGTCAGTTTGCAGAGTACTACACTCTGGAAATCCAGTGGGAATAAGAAACAGCCCATGCTCTCAAGACTAAATCCCGTTTAACTTCTCAGAAGACGCTAATGTGAGTGACCTCAAATCTGTTTGGGGCAGAGGAAACCTGAAGTCCTTCATTCGAAGACAATGGGGACCAGGTCCCCATCAAGAGTAGTCCACCACAGGGGCGCCAGGGTGGCTCAGTCATTAAGCGTCTGCCTTCAGCTCGGGTCATGATCCCAGGGTCCTGGGATCGAGCCCCGCATTGGGCTCCCTGCTCAGCGAGAGGCCTGCTTCTCCCTCTCCCACTCCCCCTACTTGCGTTCCCTCTCTCCTGTGCCTCTGTCAAATAAATAAATAAAATCTTAAAAAAAAAAAAAAAGAGTAGTCCACCATAAAGATAAAACATAGTTTGAACTAAAGTAAAAACCAGTATTTAGTTTTTGAGATTAGGAGAGCTTAAAAATAATTTTCTCAAAAAAGCAACTTTTATAAGAAAACATTTCAACAGACTATCTCAACCTACAAGTTTAAATGTGCTGTTTTCAGCTTTTCTATTTTTCCAAATCACTTATATACTATTACTGAGTATTATTTCACTCTATATGTACTTAATGAAAGCTATGGTGCATGCAATTATTTATATAATGACAAAACTACTGAAATTAAAGTTAACCATTTTCCCCGACACACACAAAACAAAGCCTAAGTATCGTAAAAATTTTATTACATGATTACTAAAAATACCTTCCTTGTAATAAATTCAATGGAATATATTATAATACATGTTTTTTATCTTTAATCTCCTTTTCATTTCCTGTTTGGTTTAAAAAAAAGAAAAAACAACTTTTCTTTTCAATGAAATCATAAAATCGTTCTTTTTAATTACTTTGGATATATTGTCATCTCTGGGGTCTGCTTTGTTCTGTAACTATTTCTTCAAGAAAGTGGAGGTGACAGGGGGGTAACTAATTTGTATTTGAACAATCTCTGGTACGTCTAAAAACAGAGGGCAAGAAAAGGAAAAAATTATTGGCTATGAAGATGAACACAGATCTTATAAAAGTGTAATAGGACTGCTCCATCCTTTACAATACTTTGTTATTCTAATCCCCAAATGAGCATCCCCTTTCATTTCCCTCTCTTGATCCCAAGAGTTCCTCACCTTGAGATGCCTTTCCGTTGCAGCAGTACCTTTCAATTGCTTCCTTTATATTATGGTTACACTTGAGAAGTTCATATAATGCCTACAAGATAAAGAAAAAAAAAAAAACACCTATCCAATAAAAATTACCAGAAATTCACACTTAACCACAGCATTAAAACAAATAGACAAAAAAACACCAGGACTAGTAAGAGTCTTGACAAATACTGTCTGAAATGCTCTCTAAATGCAAGACATTTAGGGGTATGCTTGCCAAAACATTTAGTCTACGTAACTGTCCTGGTGATGGACTCTGGTATCCCAGGAGTTTGTTCATTTTCACTCTACCCCTCAGAAGTCATCTACCAGTATCGTTCTTTTTTTTTTTTTGCCAGGTCATCTGAGCTGGGCAATTTCCCTATTTTAGATGATTTTTTTCTAGTTGGGAAAAATTAGAACTATGGTCTTACTTCTTGATATCACCTACTCCCTGTCTTTTAGAGTGTTAATAAGAGGGAACAGCAGCAGGCCTAGAATAGAAGGATGGGTACCTGAGTGACTAGGGTTTATAATGGTCTCATGGTCTACTATGAAGGGTGTCATTTTCTTAAAATTAGAATTTCTTCTCATTAAATCTGTTTGGAATTACAAATATACTAAATAGCAGTGGAGAGAACTTAACTGGAAGTTATTTAATAATCCACCTTCCCAAGTAATTTCCAAGAAAGGCAAAGATGGCTCAATATTAGTAAATCTATTAATACATCAATAGGCTAATAATCAGAACATAATCATTAAAAAACAATCCAGCTGCTAAAAAAGCATCTGATAAATCAGTATCCATTTGTAATTTTAAAAAGACAAAAACCGTAATAAGTGTAAGTGGATGATTACTACCTTAGTATAATAAAGACAGCCTATATCAAACCAAGCACTGGTATTATTCTTAATGTAAAAACCTTAGATATATTACCTCCCATCAAAAGCAGGCCTCAAATCACTACCACTACCAAAAGTCTCTGAGAGTTATGGCTAATGCAGTAAGATAGTAATAGGAGTAAGAGATATAATAAATGGTAAGGAAGGAACCAAGGTATAATTCAATAATGACTTTAAGACTAGAAAGCCTGATAAAAACAACTGAAAAATTATTAGTTTCACTAGCTTGAGAAAAATTAAATTTTTAAAAAATTGGTATTTCTCTATATTAACAGTATATAATTATTATAGATCCCATTAACAAAAGTATTAAATACACATAAATATTTAAGATATTGATGAATTAAGTTAATTAGATGCATGTGATATCCAAACAAACAAAAACACTGAGTGATTAAAAAAGTCAAATACATAGAGAGTCAGATCATGTTCTTGAACTGGAAGGTTTAATGTTTTAAAGGTACTAATTCTTCCAAAATTAATTTACAGTTTAATGGACTGTCAGTACAAAAACCCAGTGGGGATTCTTTTTGACAGCTGCAAAGCTACTCTGAAATTCAACTACTACAACTTCTGTATGTTACTTGGGAATTCAAGTCTGAATCCAACTATCTCTGGATATTCATTTCAGTTAGGATCATTGAGGCTAAAGATACAGAGTGAAAAGTATACGAGAGGGGCAAAATGATGTCAGAAGGCAAAACCAGGGGCAATACTTCCAGCCCCATCCCACATACAATCAAGAGTATCCTGCAACTGTAGGTACACAGTGCTTAACAAATGCTCCTAAAGCAAATTTATACAATCTTAATAGGCAATACTTCTCAACACTTCCTGAACAGAGTTCAAGAATAATCCAAAAAATACCTTTATTATAAAATCTAAAGTCCAACCATAGAGAATGTTTAAATAAGTGATATTACAGCTAACAGGATGGAATATTCCGTCATCGGGAACGAGATAGTAAAGAATTCTCAATGCCAAGGAAAATAAGTGATTCAAATTAAGATATGTGCATACACAGAGAAGAAAGGACCAGAAGAGAAAACGTGAAACAATATGGAGTAGTTATCACTAGGTCTTGGGACTTTTCTTAACCAGTGTTTTCCAAGTTTTAAAAATCTATAAAAAGAGAGATATCCAGTTCACACGTAAGAAATACTTGAATCACATATAAGAAAATCAAGAACGGTGCCTAGGTGGCTTAGTCGGTCAAGCATCTGACTCCTGATTTCGGCTCAGATCATGATCTTAGGGTTGTAAGATTAAGCCCCTCGTCATGCTCTGGGCTGGGCGTGGAGCCTGCTTAAGATTCTCTCTGATCCCCACCCCCGTTCCCCGCCCCCCCGCCCAAAAAAAGGAAAATCAAGAAGAGATTAGTCAGCTGCTGTTTCAACAGAAGTTAAAGTATACCTGTTCATTGTCCCTTGTGTGTGTTCCTGCAGATATCCTATCCATTATTTTTTCATTTCCAGTTCTTAATGAGGTCTCAACAAGGTACTCCTTAACTTTGCTCTCCAAAACCACACCAGGACGCCAAAGTAACTGGTCTTCATTTTCATACACTGATAAAGAAAATCCCATTAACACATTAAAAATAGTGAACATACTCCTAGATGCATACAAACTGCTCTTCCTCTTCTTTGATACGCTATACACTGGGACAACTAACTTTGACGACAGCAGCAATTTGATTGTCTCGCGACCCACTGGTAAAGGTATAATTTTTTTTTTTTTAACTTTATTAAGGGCCAAGTGGTCCAGTGGCTACAGCAAGCAGCTTTCTCACTGGTTGATTTACTATCCAATCAGAAGGCTTTCTATGCCTAGTGAAATCTAATGTAAAACCCAGAAGAGTGTTTTATATTCTCCTAATGAGGGGGTAAAAATAACCTGTATAAATTCTTTAATAGCCTCTTGAACTCTCTAACTGCCTCTATGATGTGTATACAGGTTAAAAACTGCAAACAAATAAAACACACAAAAATAAATAAAAGCCAAAATATCTGCCAATAATGAAATACCTAAGAAAGGTAGATTTTTACTTTACTAATTTCCTCCCAAAGGGTGAATTTTAAAGGAGGATGCACATTCATCAAAAATGGAAAAGAATGATTAACAGTAAGAGAAGTAAACTTTCCAAAATCTCTTAAAGAGGTTGATACATTAATAAGCAGAGTGTCACTAAAACAAGATATATATATTATTAATGCACACATTGCCACCATACTTAAAGCTTCTACTTCACACACTAAAGTAACACAGATGGCCCAAATATTTATCCCATTGCTTCAAGTGCAATGCATTCTTCAAGTGTAGGATAAGTACTAAATATAGCTAATAAAATAATTTACTGAAAGCTCCCTATGTACCAGGGACCAGGATCAGTGCTTTATATTCACAACTGTGTGAGGCAGGCATTATCGCTCCCGGTGAGCAGGAAAGGTAAAAATAAAATGTGCCTATGAACCAGTAAGACTGACTTTTGATGTAAATTCCTCTCCTCCTTGTCATAACTGAAATAGGTAAAACAGTTTGGGTCTATCCCCTCTAAGGATAGAGAAGGTAGAGCTTCCCTCCTGAATGTGTACAAGTGAGAGAGGATTACATCCATTATGTTTAATCTAAGAACTGACGTGGCTGAGCATGTTCTGACGTCAAGGGTGTGTGTCATTTGGGTGGGGGGATGGAGAGGCTGGGTCATCTGAATATCAACCACTGTTTTGCTTCCCTGGGACAACATCATTTCGAAAGCAGTTTAGGAAAACATTGTTATTAGGGGCTGCCAATGCTAACAACCCTAGGGTAGCCACTCTCCCCTTCCTTTAAATGGAGGATGACCTAACAGGGCAAAGGAAAAAAGAAAAACTCAGGAAGGGCTGTGTCGCTGTGCTGTGTTGGCCCCACGATGTCACAGGGACAAATCGACTCCTTAGGGAAAAGGTCAAATGCACACGGCCAAATCTATATGCTTCCCAAGTTCAGCTAGGGAAAGATACCTGTATTTTTATTTTCCACCACATTTTCGAGACCAACTATAACTGGGATCTACCAAAAATGCGAAGAAAAACTGATTACACTTAAGTAGGAGTGTACAAAAAAAGAAAGGGAATCCTTGTGTTCTACCACCTTCTCTTTCAGGGCTTACACAGGAGAATTTCTTCTAGAGTCTTTATTCATCAAGAATTTTCTTTCCAAGAGATTTTATTTCTAATGTGCTCATTATCTCAGGTTATAAGATTCTACCCACTTCTACTAGAGTGGGATGTAGGTCAAGCAGATGCACCTGCAGCGGCGTTCCACTACCCTACCTGGTGCCTTAGCATACCCATAAGGCTAAGAAGCACTGTACAGAGACAGAAGTGGTTCTCTGAGTCTCAGCGTTAATTCTGATATATTATTCCTGAGTCAGGCCCAAACTTTCGCTGACTCCAACTCTATCTTTATTCTGCCAAGGTTGATGGGCACCTGGGTGGCTCAGCTGGCTAAGCATCTGCCTTTGGCTCAGGTTATGATCCCAGCATTCTGGGATCAAACCCTGCATTGGGCTCTCTGCTTGGTGGGGAGTCGGCTACTCCCCCTCCTTCTGCAGCTCCCCCTGCTTGCACGCTCTTTCGCTAATAAATAAATAAATTCTTTAAAAAAAAAATTAATGTATACTGTCAAGGTTGGTATGTAATCAAATAATTAAACAAACTATTAAGGGATAACTTGGCCTACTATATATTATCAAAATCAAAACCAAAAATCTTACTTACCTTTCTCATCACGAACATACTCTCCAAGGTAAGGGGGAATCTCTGCCTGATACTGTAAACCAATCATTATTTCCTACAAGAAAATTTCGAAGTAAAAACAACTTATAAAAATATACTGAAAAACAAGTTCCAACTCATTGAATTACTACAAGTCAAAAGAAATTTCATCTTACAACAGCAACATTATCTTAAAGTACTTCAGAAATGAAAAAAGCTACTTCAGTCCAAACTGTCTACTAAGTTATTATGATAGTAACTCAACTTACTTTCCTCAAATCTTCAGGTGAGTTACCACTGTCTGTTTCAACATCTTCAACTTCTGATTCCTTATCTCCATCACATGTAGTATTTGCTTAAAAAAAGAAAATTAAATTTTAAAAAGGTTTTTATTGCCTATTTTTGCAGCACGTGCCTGGCATGTGGCATTTTATAAAAAATCATTTGAATGAATGAGATTAGCACAAATATACTCAACTTCTTGTACTATTCTCACATTTTAACACTAGTCAAAACAAGAAACTGAAAATACTAAGGAAGTGTATGGTACCTTAAAATTTTTTGTTCTACTGTCAAATAGTTTGGGAAGGCAAAAGGAAAACCACTACGGTCACCTTAAAAAAGAACAGAAAGCAATAGAGTTCTTATTATGCTAACCCAGAATGGGACAAAGAGGTGTACATTAACTCCATCAAAATTATGTTTTTGCACACATACACCTGTATGTGTATTTGCATTTGTTAAGTGAACAGTTCTTCTATGACCAAAATACCTAAAAAATAAGCAAGGCTGCAGATAAGAAATTATTTCACTTCAAAGACCTTTTAAATATTACTGATATACATTAAGGGATAACACCAAGAACTAAAAAGAAAAAGAGAATTAAATAAATCACTAAAGACATAAAAAAATAGTTATTGAGCATCTGATGGTTTTCAAAACCAGGAGAGTAAAGGACCTTTTAAAACAAGTCCAAAAAATGTCCATAAAATTTCATGGCTGAAGAACTATGATTGGTTACGATAGCAACAGATGAATCTTGGGAAAGAAAATAGCCTTGCAAAACTAACCAAATGTTTCAGGTTTTAAAACGACATGTTGGTTCACCTCTATCCCAATAAAAAGTTATAGTCGTTATCAGGATTGTAATAGAACTGTATTTCCATTAAGTAAAACACTTAGAATATTCTGACGAACGATTTGTTTTGTTTTGTTTTAAGTCTGATGAGCTAGTGAATGCCATAAAATGCACTGGAGCCAGAGTATCAGTGCTACTACTCATCAGTAATGACTGAGCTTCTTACATCGTAAAGGCCTAGGGAAGAAATCGGAAGTTTCATGGGAAGTCACAGACGGTGTCAGATCATCTGCAGAAGACTGAGTTTCCTCATCATCACCCGACAACAGGTCTTTTGCTATTTCCTCCTGTAGGAATAAGAATGCAGTGCTAGAGTTAGAAATTACTACATCTCATAAAAAAATTTTTTACTTAAAAAAAGGAAATTAGACTTCATCAATTTCTTATTATTCATAAACATACTATGTATTATGATACAATTAAGAACTTGTTGAAGGCCCCTTTTGAGAGAAGTAAATCTGAAATGCTCCTATAATTTACTTCATATACATATTTAATAACAATTACATATAATATTTAATAACTATATTATTATACACTTAAAAAATCTGCCTAACTTATGGATAAGCAGAAAGCTTATCTGAACCTGCAAGCTAATTTTTAGTGAATTTACAACAAAAACAATCTTATGTCTAAGTGATTAACAATTAAACTCACTTTCTACCAACGTAAATAAATAAAACCAAAAAATGCCCCGAACTCTTCTCTTCCAATAATTAAAAAAATCTAACCAATGAAAAACTCTGACTAGAGATATAATTTTAAAAGCAACACGTTTGAATTAACTTTTATCTAAGTACAGAGTCATCTGTGTGCCTGGTACATAGGCACTCAGTATTTGCCGAGTGACTACAGTCATTAAAGGTGTGGTACGTTAATACCACATCTGACTGAAAAGGGGAAACAACAAAACTCACAGGAAGAGGTGCCAAGATGTGGATTCCTCTCCCTGTCTCAGAGTCCCTTTCCAGAGACCACAGAAAGCTAGCAGAGACCGTGGCTGTGTGAACTGCCCTCAGCAGGGACTATGCCTTCCCCACAACCAACAATGTGACAGATGTGTCACCAAGGCCTTGGCTGCTGTGGCTGCCTTCACTCACAGAGCCCAAGAAAACAGAACTTCTCCCCAACCACTCCACATCTAAGCCAGCTTGGATTGAAGGCTTCTGGGGGATTTATTAATCAATGCATTCAAGTGTTCAGAGGATCAAAAAAAGTTAGGGCAACATCTAAGTTTAGATACTGTATGTCAACAGAGTAAAGAAAAACTTTATGGGAGAACACTCAAACATACAAAGTATTAAGAAGCTACTAGTACTTTTAAAGCAGTGTAATCAAAGCCAAACAATATTTAAATCGGTCACCAAAATGATAAAGAGCAATGGGTCAATAAGAAATTTACATTTCAGAAATACAAAATGCTTTTAATGAAAAGGAAACTAATAAAAACAGCCAATGGTAATGGATTTGGAATTTTTCTTTTAGATGCTTGTACTCACTTTGTCTAGTGTCATGTCTGGTAGTTCATCAGCAAGTTCACTTGGGGAGCTATTTGTACTGGAATTTGCCACTGCCGGAATTGTAGGTTCATAGCCATAGAACGCCAGTAAATCTTCTAAAGGCATGTTTCCTTCCTATTCAAGCCAGGGCACAAACATAAACTCAGTACATGTCACAATACAGAAGCACAGATAAACTGTGATGCCCTTAATATTCATAAAACACATTACAAAAAAGCAGTATCAAGTCAAAGCCAAGTTTTAGTTTTTCTTTTTGTACTACTGCTAGAAAATAGGCTCAAACAGTCAGAGCTATTATTAACTTATTAACAAAAGCCTAATGATTAACATCTTCATTTTTATTTCCAGCATCATTTCACTCTTTAAAAAATTCCTCAAATATTTAGTGATTTTTTTTTTAAGCATTCAACATTAGTATAAAGATTTACCTTGAAAGAACTTATAAGTAATCAATCAATAACTTCATATAATACTCAGTGTGTTTCCTTGGATTTAACAGTTGAAGACCACTTGGTTTAATTCTTCATGTTAATTGGATGACAGCCGAAGGGCAACCACTTTTAGTATATGTGCTGCTGAAGCGAGCACCGAAGGGCAACCACTAACACCAATAATATTTATGTATTACTCTTCAAAACTATCCTTTCTATTACTAGCACCATATCTGTATTCTGTACAATTGTTTTAGGTTTCTCTTCCATAAACACCTACTGAAGTTTATTATCATTACGGCCATCTTACAGGTGACAAAACGGAGGCTTAGTTCTGGGTTCAAATTCCAGTACCACCAGTTCACTTACTGGCAGCGATGCTTTGATAAAAGTACATACTTTGGCTGCAGTGTTTCCTATGTTATGAATACCTACGCTATGCCACATTTTGGCATCCTTTTCCCCCAACTAATCCATCTGGAAATAAGTGGTGTATTTCCTTTTTAAAAATATCTTAATTCAACTACTAAACTATATACAGCTATTTACAACTATTCAAATATATAAATACAAAATAATATATCTACAGACTAGTTAATTTGCTCAATATTTTAGAGATGTTTATGCTCATCTATTAAGAAATTCATTAAGCTTGCTTATAGGTTTCGTTTTCCCTTTAAGGCAAAATGCCTCAGTCATGAAGCAAAAGCATGAAAATGCTAAAACATGTCCTCAGCTGATCACAAAGTGAGCTGAAATGAGCCAGTGATGATTTCTAGAAAGCCACTGTCAGGCTCGGAGGGGTGCCCAAGAATCTGGCCTTCTTCACCTTTACAGGTCTAGAACTTAAATTTTTCACTGTGCCTGCTTCAAACAGATTCATGCTAAATGAGCTCTATAGAAAAGGTTTATGACAGAATGTGACTTTGTAAATTTGCAGTAGGAGACATGTGCCTTTCCAGTGACCATACCAATCATGTCACTCATGAAATCCTTTCAGCTTGGGATTGGAATCAGTTAAAAAGCTGCTTTGGTAGCATGGAGTCAGCACAAATGGAGTTGGATGGTCAGGATGGACAGAAGTTCACCCATACCATGGGGAAACCTCGTGAATTCTTCTTCTCCAAATCAAAGAACAGAACCCCTCAAATGTGCCCAGAACCAGATTCAGAGTCTCTCTAGTCCTGCTCCTTGCAGATTCCATGCAGCCCATTCCCTTTGGCTCATATTGGTTCTAAGAGGAGACTGGGTTGAAGCTTTTGCAAACCACCTGTCTGTATTATTTCTTCAAAACCTCATAGTTTCAGATTCTCTCCATGAGCTGGGGAGATGTCAATTTTCATGCATCATACACTAATAATCCACCTTTCCATCAATACAGCATTTACTGGGTCCTAGGTACTATGCAGAGGTTGCTAGCTGTAGATACAGAAATTTACAGAAAGTCCCTGCTCTGAATGAGTTCAAGTCTTAATGGAAGAAACTGGTAAGTTAACAATTATAATACAATGTGTTGATTGCAAAAATCAATTCCAGAAATGGTAGTATACACTGGTAGGTACAGAGAAGGGAAGAACTAAACTCTAGGAATAATGGCATGCGTGAGGTTAGGGAGGTGCCACATTAGGGTGCAAAGACTGAGCTAAGTCTTGACAGATGAAGAGGCATTTGACAGATGAGGGCTGTGTACTAGGGACTTGTGGTGTGTCATAAGAAACACTGACTGAGCAGTTACTGGGTGCCAGTAGGCCACTGTGCCAAGTGCCAGTATGAAAAATAGGTCTTGCCCTTCTACAGAGTACAGTCTAGAGGGCGGAGGGGAGGGAGAATAATCACAATACACAAATATAAAACTGCCAATTACAATGAATGCAAAGGAAATAAATAGGGTCCAGAATAATGTAGAGAGTCTACTTTCTCAGGGTCAAAGGGAAGACAGAGAGTGTCCTTTACTCCCAGCGTAATGGGAAGTGAATGGAGACTAAAAAAAAAAGTGTGGGGGGGGATGAAGGGGGAGTGCCATGACTTTATTTCTTCTTAAATGTTGGGCAACTACATAAAGAAAAGTTTGAGGAGGTGGAGAGACAAGAGAAAAGCAGGGAGACCACCTAAGGGCTTCATGCTGGATTAAGGTAGTGATATAAACATGGAGGGAAGTTAATAGATGATATATATTCTAAGGTGGAATCAAATGGGTTCCTGGATGTGGGAGTGAAAGGGAGAGAAATGTCTCTCCAGATTTCTATTTGAGCAACTGCCTATATGGTGGTAACTTTTACTGAGATAGAAAGGACTGAAGTCAGTTAAGCATCTGCCTTCGGCTCAGGTCATGATCCCAGGGTCCTGGGATCAAGTCTCACATCGGGCTCCCTGCTAGGCGGGGAGCCTGCTTCTCCTTCTCCCTCTGCTTGCTGCTCCCCCTGCTTGTGCTCTGTCAAAAAAATAAATAAAATCTTTAAAAAAAAAAATAAAAAGAAGAAAGGACTGAGGATGGGTTTCTGAAGGAAACAAAAGTTCTGCAGAAGACACAAGTTAAGTCTGAGAGGACTATGAGACATCTAAGTAGAAGAGTCAAGTTGGCCAGCAGCCTGGTGTTCATCGAGGATCAGGCTGGGCTAAAGATATACATCTGGCATTCGTTAGCATCTAGATGATATCTAAAGCCAAAGAAGGCAAGAGGATACAAAGAAAAGAGAAGGGAATATATGCTTTATTAGAAGAACTTCCAGATATATTACCCTACAGGCAATGGGAGATGTCTGGAAAATTTTAAGCACAATATGCATTTTGAAAATAACATTATAGGGGGAGTAGAAGAAGGAGAGCCTCAACTAAGGAAGGGAATTATCTGAGCAAAATTAAGAGAAAAGAATGTATTTCTTGACCTACTTGATAAAGTGAATGAAAGTGACAGAGCAGTCTAAAAGGATTGCCTGTTTCTGGCCTGCAAAGGCTAAATACCTATAAGCACCGTTATGAGACAGAAACATCAGACAAACTTGAAGGTGGACAGTGGGGTAGTAAATGATAATTCAAGGCAAAAGCTGAAGCAATGGGCTTGAATGAGATCATCCAGAAAAGGCATATAGAGTGAGAAGACAAAAGCTAGAACTCTGGGAAATGCCATCAATTAAAATGTGGGCAAAGAAAGAATGGCCCATAAATACCAGAAAGCAGAACTAAGAGAAAGCAGAATTACATAAGCTAAGGAAGAAGCAAGTGTGGAGAGACCAGAGATAGTCACTTTAGGCCAAATATCAAAGAGAAATCAAGCGAAATAGAGAGAGGAATTCTCTGTACCTGTCAAGCAGGAATTACTGGTGATCCTACAGCCTACTGGGAGAAACAAAGCTGAATCGATGGAGGAAAGTACATGAATGAACTGAATGGAGGGGAGAGAATACATACAGTATAAAAAGAGAATCACTAAGGGCAACACAGGGTTAAAACAATTTCTCCCAAATTTAGGAAACATATGAGTAGGATTCTCTATGCTGATTTTAAAAAATAAGTGGGAAGGAAAGACTTAGGGCAGGAGGGATGGAATTAAGAGTTAGCTTAGGATGTGGCATATACTCTTTGGACAGTAGGGAGAGAAGAATGAGTATAAAAGTTAAGTTTGTATGTGTGGGGCACATAGGAGATTCCAGGTAGTCACTCATGAAAACCCCACTTTCTCTATAAAGACACAAGTACGATCATCTGTTGAGGAAGAAGGTGACTATCTTAGTGGAACTTCATCAACACATTCAAGGAATGACACTAGTTACCTAAAGGGAGCTGATGATAAAATACAGAAATTACTTGTACTAAAAACTTGTATAGCAAAACCAGAAAAGGTGAATCTAATCTCTGAAGCACTTCACAAGTGAGCTATTAGACCTATTAATAAAGGACTGTTCTCTGAAGCACAAAAGAAGTTTTTAAAAAAATCAAATGAGTAAATCTCAGTCTCTGAGATCTGTGGTGGCTAGATCAGCGTAGAAGTTTGATCCAGCACCTTATCACAGGTAGAGAATTTTTCTCTTCTTTTTCTCAGGTATTTTGTTGACCCTATTTAAATTTTAAGGGGCATATTTGAGTCTAGTCATACTTATAAATGAACTATTTTCTAACTCAAAGGTTTTATATCAGGAAGAACATAAAATCTAGAGGCAGAGGACTCCATTAACTGCTAACCATTACTGTAGGCAAATCACCTAACTCCCCTCACCTACATTTCTTCATCTGTAAATAGAAAAGTATCATAATTTCCTTGATCCTATGATGCATAACCTCACGTGCCAGAAATTAGGATGCATCCCATTATCAATGTACACATTTCCCATAGTACTGTTCTTCCCTGCCTCCATCTATATTACTTCTTTAAATCTATGGTACATTTCACAATCAACAAGGACTCTTAACCAAGGAAATAATGCTAATACTCATCCAATACACCTGATGGTGCTCCTGGATTGATCAACAGAAATTGTCCAAGTGAAGTGTAGAACAATTTTCATATGATGCCAGTCTGATATCTTAAAATATGCATTGCAAAACAGTATACATATAGTTTTAAAAAATTAAAAAAAACAAACAAACCAGGGCGCCTGGGTGGCTCAGTTGGTTAAGCAACTGCCTTCGGCTCAGGTCATGATCCTGGAGTCCCGGGATCGAGTCCCGCATTGGACTCCCTGCTCAGTGGGGAGTCTGCTTCTCCCTCTGATCCTCCCCCTCTCATGCTCTCTGTCTCCCACTCTCTCTCTCAGATAAATAAATAAAAAATCTTTAAAAACAAACAAACAAACCCACAAAACAGGAAGGATCTATACCAAAGTGTAAGTGGTAGAAAAGGTGATTTTTACTTTCTCATTCCACAATGAATATCATCAAGGGAGAAATCTACGTATTATTGTAAAGAACTTCTCTAAAAGTTATAGCTGGAGACTATTAAATTAAAACCTCACAAAACAATAACATGAATAAACTATAGTAAGACACAATGTAAACCTTATTTTATACATTTAATAACATAAATCTAGTCACATAATGTATTCTCTATACCAAAGTTCTACTATACAAAAACTGTTTTTATCTCTTATTTTTAATACATACTGTACTAAAAATTTGTAAGCACTCAAATACAGGCCATATTTATAGTCTATAAACTATCCAGTTTATTATGAGTATAAAAACTTACTGTAATTTCTAAAAACAAACATTAACATCAAGCCCCTAAAACTGTGAACATTTACAAATACCTAAATCAAAGTTCCAATAATAAAAGATGAACAGAGTACATTAAATGATATAGAGATAATTTTAAATTTCCTCTATAAATGATTTTTACTCTTTATATTTGTGTCTCTATCTGCTATTTTGTATTCAGTGTCATGTTTCATTAAATATCAACAAAGAATAGAGACCACATCTACATAGTTAAGCTTTACTACAGATAAGAATTATAGTTCGGGGGGCGCCTGGGTGGCTCAGTCGTTAAGCGTCTGCCTTCGGCTCAGGTCATGATCCCAGGGTCCTGGGATCGAGCCCCACATTGGGCTCCCTGCTCCGTGGGAAGCCTGCTTCTCCCTCTCCCACTCCCCCTGCTTGTGTTCCCTCTCTCGCTGTGTCTCTCTCTGTCAAATAAATAAAATCTTTAAAAAAAAAAAAAGAATTATAGTTCGGAGGAAGTGGGCAGTCAGTCGCTCTTAGAAATAGCTCCTCTTATCCACTGTTCAGTGAGAGAAAGATTAGGCTTCTAAGTGGAGACACAGTTCTTAGGTCTTCCCTAGAATCTGTTTAAAGATCACCTGTAGTTTTCTGTCCCAATTTCCAAGAATGTCATAAAATACCAAGAAGCAAAACTGTCCAAGTACAGAGAAGTTGAAATATTTAAAGACCTCTAATTTTTCTGAATCTTCAAATTAGTGATAGATATCATTACAAAGCAAAAAATTAATTACCAGTGTTTATTTTTTTAAGATTTTTATTTATTTGACAGAGAGATAATGTTAGCTGGATTATATAATTCTCAATTATTCTAGGCTACCCATTCTTAAGAGGTAGGAAGAAGTGCCCGAATAAAGCCAAGCAGAACTCAAGACTCTTGGACATCTTTTATCAAAAGGCAGTATTTTATCAAGACCCCTGAAAGGATCAATACCCAAAGCTTTTCTTAAGTATTTCCCAACCATTTTATCTCTATATTCTCAAATCTGTTTGGCTATAAGTTGGTTTTGTTTTTTTGGGTTTTTTTAATGATTAAATCTAACAGCAATTGTGTTGGATTAATTTGTCAAGTGAATGAACATGTTTAGAAATTTTCAGGTCTACCAAAGTAAGCCTGGAGTCTAGATCCTGAAGACTGCCTCTGTTTCCCTGTATATTAACATGAAGGGAGAAATGCAATAAGAATTCATCTCTGCCTCACAAAGATAGCAGAAGAGATTATGTAAGAATGTGTCTTGTCTCTTTGAAGAAAAAGAGGTATAAAAACTCAAAGGATTATTATTATTATTATTCCTGAAAGCTTTTGTTATTCTGGGCTGATCAGAAATGTGCAAATAAGGTTAATTTATAGGTAAGTATAATCCTACATTTTTCAAGTGACCCCTATGGAGACCTCTCTCTGTAGTCCTGGTATAAATATGTGTTTAAAATCCAGTTCATTTCCATTTCTATCGATTGTGGGTTAAAGAAGTTATAAACTACATTTACTCTTGCCAACTTTTTAAAAGATGGCTGAGGGGTGGAAAATGGGACATTATTGTTTTACAATTAAAAATAGAGTAAAACTTTTTCACTTTCAATGTTCTTTTAGTATTCTACCAGATTACAAGTTATTTAAAGGAAAAGACTTCTCCCTGTATCTACTGCAGTGTTTACTTAAACTCAAGTGTGATGCTAAGTAGAATAGTGTGGTATAATACACTGGGCTGGGCTACGATTCAGAACCAAGTTTAGGGCCCACAGTTCTCTATATCTCATTATTCTCATCTGTAAGATGACCACATGTACCTACTTCACTGTGCTTCAAATACTTA
Source organism: Leptonychotes weddellii (assembly GCF_054177405.1). Taxonomy (NCBI): domain Eukaryota; kingdom Metazoa; phylum Chordata; class Mammalia; order Carnivora; family Phocidae; genus Leptonychotes; species Leptonychotes weddellii. Next base: position 102,818,416 of record NC_138375.1, on the reverse strand, counting down.
AAATTAGATTAAGAGATATAAAATAATTTTGAAAAATTAAATAAAAATCTACTTATTAGGCTTTCCTTCAAAATAATGAGAAAATCAGTGACAGTACATAAAAGTTAGGTCAAAAACAAAGATCCTGATCCTGTTTTTATTTCAGACAGATTGTAAAATAATTTATAATAGAATTTCAAAATCTTTACTGTAAGTTTGCTATTAAAATATGAAAGTAAAATCCTTTACCTTTTCTAAGTCTTCAATTTCAGAACTGAAGTTTTTACCCTCATCCATCATTTCCTCTTCTTCAAGAGTTCTTTCATCATCATAGTCATGGACCAACATCTCAGCAGTGGGGTCAAAATCATGATCCTCAGAAGACAAAGACCCAACTGGAATGAAACAAACAATCACTTAACACATTCACAACGTTATTTACGAGAGAAAATAATTTGTGTTCTTTTGCCAGTTCCTTTTAATGTTTATATGTGAGCTTTATTAAATGCATTTACTATATACTTTTTTTTTTTAAAGATTTTATTTATTTATTTGACAGAGAGACACAGTGAGAGAGGGAACACAAGCAGGGGGAGTGGGAGAGGGAGAAGCAGGCTTCCCGCGGAGCAGGGAGCCCGATGCGGGACTCGATCCCAGGACCCTGGGACCATGACCTGAGCCGAAGGCAGTTGCTCAACAACTGAGCCACCCTGGCGCCCTGCATTTACTATATACTTAACAGGTTATAAGGACCATACAGTTCTGAAAAGATATCTAAATCAGCAAAAGAACAAGGCAGAGTAATTTAAAAACACTTTAATAAGAAGCCAGTCCATGAGAACAGAACTTATAATGGCAACAAAGTGATTTAAACGGAGGAGTCCTAAAAAAATGTTCTAAGATAAAAGTCAAACTTGCTTGTCAGTTAGTTTAATGCATTTGTCTAAAAGCAACAGAAAAATGAAAGAAGGATTATTAATGGAAGATTTCAAAAGAATCTGTTATCCACTAAAGCTCAACACTTCAGGCAAAGAGAATACATTATGTTACCCAACTTGCAACCCTCAAAGGTACAAAACACAATAGAAATCTGGTTCATGAGAAAAATACAAGTTTTTGTGAAGCAACTATACAGCAAGTCAGTCTCTAAAAGTAGTATGTCACTTTTCATGTCCATAACTATATTTCAAGCTCTCCGCACAGGCATTAAATTGTAAGAGCATGCTTTTCTTTGTACGACTAATAAGGTAATTAGTTTTTAAGATTATGTGAAGGAAATATAGAAAAATCATATCTGCAGGTTTTTGGAAGATGTATCCTGCTGCAAGTTGTTTTGGCCAATTCATACTGGTTTATAAAATTGTAATGCTTTTTATAAGCAAATGTGAAGTCAACAGGATACTCTGAAAACAAAGTTGAAAAATTAGTAAGATTCATAATCCCAAGAGAATGAAATCGAATCTATGAAAAACAGAATTTTCTGTTTTACTCTAGTATCTAATTCAATTAGACCAGTAACTCTCGAAGCAGGGAAGCAAAGAAGTACCAGAATCTTGGAGTAGAGGAAGGGTGAAGTGGAAGGAAGTACATTTAACATAAAAAGTTTGGTCTGTTTTTAGTAAAGCTATTTAATATTTTAAATTTCAAACATTTAAGGACAGCATGAGATCATTACCAAAACACTGACCTACACCAAGGATTTTTCACTATGAGTAATAAAAATACAGACATCATTCAATGATTTTGATTCTGAGTTTGGAGAACTTTAATCATTAGTCCTAAAAATAACACAATTTCTATGGAACTTAATTCTTTAGGAAGCTTACATTATGATGTTATTTTTTTAATGTTGAAAGATATTATCTGTTCATTTTAAAACCTGTTGAAATACAGATGGTTTAACTTAATTTTAAGGAGAAAAATGAATATTTATTAAAGAGCTCAAAAGCACAACATCCACTATTATCAATTTCCTATTTTGAGGAATTCCTGGAAACCTCTGTGGTATATAAAGTGTCAGGGATGAAACAGATGGTAACTTTTCCACCTCTTTAAGGCAGAGCTCTGTCCTCTTTTGTAATCCCCACATCACTGGTCACAGTGCTCTTCCCTCTTAAAGTGGAAGGTATTCAGTTAAGGGCCAGAAATCAAAGGGCCTATGGGTCTACTCCTGGCTTTGTCCCTGGCCTGCTGAGACCTGAGGCAAGTCATTTAAACTTTCTGGGCCCAGGTCCAGTTTTTCATTTGTAAAATGCATAGTGTTGGCTTAGATGACCTCAAGAGCCTCTTCTAAGCTCTAATATTTTCTTTAAAATTGGCTAAGTGATTAAAAACAGGTTATAAAAGTTTTTTTAAACACCAAAGCCACAATGTCTTCTTGCTCTTTATTTAGATTGCAACTTCTTAAAAGCAGACAGTGATGCAAAATGGAAAAATTCCATTATCATCCAGATGTTTGGCATCATGTATATAAATATTCTGTTCCTGAAATCAGTTATGACAAAGAAATGTTTGTCTCAAAATTACAAAAACTTCTTTAAACAATTTTTTAAATGTAAAGATGTAGACAGCTATCTGAAAAATAACCACAAATTTCTTCTACTTGGTGACTAATTATTTTATAATACCTTGAAGGATAATCAAGTGAGACCTTAAAAGTCAACTAAATGCACAAAATAGTATGCAAGGAAATGGGCTGTTCACTCTAAGGCAACATGTTGCAAGGGAGAATTTGGGAGTTTTTCCAGGCTCTATTAATTAGGTGACTCTCAGTAGAGAAAAAGTCTTATCAAGTGTAAAATAAGGGACCTGGAGTAGTTCAGAGGCACTTTTCCTGTAGACTATCAGCCAAAAAAGGGCTGGAAAGGGGGTGAGAAATTGAAACCAAACTGTCCTCTCATGATAGGACTCAGGGGAGCCAGAAACCCCAAACTGTATGCAATGATGCATATGTGGAGAGTTCAGGAGACAGTCCCCTGCGTTCATCAGAACCCGACAAGTGTTTCCCATTTCAAAAAGGTTAATCACTACTCGATGATCTAAGGCTGCCTCACCTCAAAATTTTGTATTATCACTTTCCTGTGACAAACTTGGAATTCTGTGTTTCTTTTAGGTAGCTTTACTGGAAAATTGAAACTCTCAAGTTCCAATTTTAATACAATCTATAGTCATTTCTCAATTGTGAAAAATTTAGGAGACAAAATAAGGAGAGATGGGGAGTAATCCCAAATTTTCGACAATTTAAAGAGTTAATTTCTCGAAAAAGAAAATCTAAACTAACCTGGGAAAGTTAGTGGAAAGTTAATTTGAGATTACCTGTTTCAGGCTTGGAGGAAAAAAAACGGTATGTGATAACTGAAGATATATTACTTAAAAAGAACACTTGTCTGTTAGCAGCTTTGTAACTAGTTATTTTTTTCAGTATGAAAAAAAAGAGAAAAGTGTAACTGTTCCTTCCTCGAACAACTGAATTACCAAAATGTACGTTGAAACTCTTAAAAACAATGAAAAAACTCGCAGGACAAATTTTTGTGCGAAAACCTTTAGAAATAGATCTCTGAGCCCCCCACATTACCCTCTGGGACCCACTGAAGAGGTAAGAAAATAGGACAAACCTGGGCTCGAACTTCCAAAAGAAGCCTAGAAGAGAGAAGAAAACGTGCGGTTAGATCGCGCAGCCGGGGGGAAGAGGCAGCGCAGGCAACAGGGCGCAGAGGAGGCGGAGCCCAGAGCTCCTCCGCAGCTGCCAAAAGTACAAGACGTAGCTTCGCTCCAGTCGCTCCCAGCCCCTTTCGGGCCCCTCTTGGCTGCCTCGCCTTCCTCCCCGAGTCCCCAGTGTGCAAACTCGCAGACCCGGGACGAAGCCCAGAGTCTAACAGGCAACTCCAAGCCGCCCCTTGGAACTCAGCAAGTTACAAAGCGGAGAAGCAAAACCCAGAGCAGTCGCCTCACGGCATCGGTCCCCAGTGCCCGGCATCTCGGGAATCCCCCAAATCCCACCCGGCTCTCCACGGACCCAAACAACACCTCCCAAAGTAATACCCTTTCCCGGAAGGGAATCGTCCTCCGAGCACCTAGTCTACCTCTGGGGCCCGAGAGCCCCAATTCCGAGGCTGTCCTCTGACCTGAGCGCAGGCCAGCTCGAAACTGGACACCCGCCCCCAAACCAAAGCGCAAACCCCCCATTCTCTCTCCCGAAACTGGAGACGCGGCCCCTCAGTCCCAGAGATGCTAGTTCCTTCCAGGGTGTTCAGTCCTTCCCTAGGCCCGCCAACGAGCCCCTATCCCCAGCGAGCTGCAGCCGAAGGGGCTCCTGCTGCGCCACCCCCTCCCCCCAGCTCACCAGTCCCGGGGGACACGTCCAGGGCAGCTTTGCTCGCCCTGCCTCCCTCTTTCAGCCCAGAAGAAAGTGGGGTTACCGAGAGCCCCCAGAGATAACGTCGAGTCTTGGACTGCCCCCTTCACACCCAGGGGCTCCCCCACCTCCAGGGCTGCGGGGCGAGGAGTCCCGCTCTCATCCCGCGAAGCTCGGCGGCCGTACATCCCGCTTGCCTCGGTGCCCGGAGCAAAGTGGAGCGTGAGGCTCCTTGGCGCCGCAGCCCGGACCCGGTGGGCCGGGGGCACAGAGCACTCCTCCCGCAGGACAGTGGCGCAGCCCGCTCCCCGCTTTGCAATCCGGCCGCGAAGCGGGGGGAGGGGGGGGCTCGGCCGGTTTCCACCCACCCTGGCCCTAGAAAGCAGCGCGGAGGCTCCGGCGGCCCGCGTCAGCTGCCCGGGGGCATGGCACGGCGCCGTCCCCAGGCCGGTGCTCGCTGCCGCCGGTCGCCACCTCCGGTCCGGCCCCGTCGCGCAGCCGGCTCGGGGCCGGAGCCGCCGCGGCCTAGTCCCGAAGGGAGACCGCTCCCGCGCCCGCTCCCGCCCCCCGGCCGGCCCCGCCACGGCCCGCTGCCGCCCCGCAGCCCCCGCCCCACCGCGCCGCTCCCCCGTGGGGCCGCGGGAAGGACCCCGGATCCCCCACGCCGGCTCCGGGGGCGCGGGGGGCCGCCGGACGCCCGTTCTAGCCCGGCCGCTCCTGCCCGGTTTCTCCGCTCACCTCCGCCATATTGGTACCTTTAGGGCGAACGAGCAGCGCCGAGCCCAGTCCCCGGATGGGGCGCCTGAGCCAATCGCAGCCGCCGCCGCCGCCGCCGCCGCCGCGGTCCGCCCGGCACCCGCCCGGCGGCGGAGGCGGCTCGGTCCCTTATAGGGCAGGGCGGCCCGCGACGCCCCCGGCCCGCTCGCACGCCCACCCCGCCCGGAGCCCCACGCCGCACCCCGCGCCCCGCGCTCGCTGCGGACGGCCCGATTCGCACCGGCGCTCACCCGCCCTTCCCCTCTCGGCTGGAGTAAAGTTCCTGCCGAATTGGAGGCAAGTGGGGGACGAATGGAAACTCGGGCATGGGACGGACCCACGTCCAGGCAGTCGAGGCCGAAGAGCCGGCCGGGGCAGCGGAGACTCGACGGACGGACACTCTAGTCCGGTAGGACGCGGGGGAGGCCGTCAGGAGACGTGAAGGGACAACTCGACAGACGTCCCCAAGTGAAAAGAAAGGAAGTGATCGATGCAGTAGACTGATGGACAAGAGAAAGCCCCGGAAAATGGGAGAAGTGACTGATGGACGGCAGGGTCAGTCCAGAATGAGAGGACAGCGACCAGGCACTTTGCGGTTTCCCCGAAGAGACCTGAGGAATGCGGGGTGCAAACCGGCATATCCTGGCTCCTGGAGTGGCCGGTGGAAGTGGTCATTTGCCACACAGGCTTTGGAAGATAGCGACAGTACAGAAGAATGGGCAAAAGATCGACAAGGCAAAGAATTTGAAGAGACTTGCACAATTCAGAGGAGACATTCATAAAATATAAACTGCAAATGTACTCCCCAAATTAGAACAATCCTAGGGGTTATTAAATTACTAAATAGTCCAGGGGATGACCCAGGGGTACACACTTGATAGGCCTGTAGAAGAGCAAAATAGTATATCCGAGGCCCTAAATTGAGTCTCAAAAACTCTACCTCCACCCCAGAAGGCCAAACATTTGCTTAGGGTCAAAAAGAAAACTAGTCCTGTGGGCAAGTGGATGGGTGGAGAAGGGAGAACAAGGCTTAACAGACATACCTACTCTTACAGGTGCCTTCTGGCCATTTGCTCTTCATTGGGAGAGGTAAGTCTAACTCCTGGCAGATCCATATCCACACTGAACAACTTTAAGCAAAGTACACACATTCACTAATAAGTCATGGGTAGCCCACAGAAGTAAATCCTGCAAGTTCAAGTCATTATGTCAAGTCGACTTGGTATAGGATTGTCTTGAGGCAGGAAGCCAGAAATAACAATATGTATGGAAAAGAAAGTTAAAAAATGTGGAAGAGAAAAGTCTCCTGTAAGGTCCATGGATAAGGCAGATGCAAATACTCAGAAAAGTATGGCAGGACCCTACAGAGACTTGCAGAGGAGAGTGATCTCGGACATCAGAGTTCTTCTCCCAATTGTTGCTAAAACATGTCATATTAAATGACAGAATTGAGGTTTTTGCTCACAAGTTGGGAACCTTTCTAGAAGCTGAAACTTTCCATACTTTTAATCCACACACGACAGGTCTGCTTTTATGCTGGGGTCACCTTTGATTCTCCACTCCAAGAGAACATACAGAGGCTGAGGCTGAAGACTGGATTATGGATAGGAGGGGAAAGAGTTACTTTCAACATTTTGGCCAAGGCATCTTAAAAATTAAAGTTACTCCATTGGTAAATGTTATTTATTTATGGAAATTTTAGGGGAAAATCACTTCAACCATTTCAAAACATCGTAAAGACATGGAAAATTACACTTTCCCTGCTGTGAAAGATATCTTTCGACCTTTTGTCCAGCCAAAGCTGAACTTTGAAACCAGAGGCTTGGCACACGTTGTATGTACTGTCCTCAATGAGGCGTTTAGAGTTTTCAAAGTTAAAAAAAAAATGGCTTGAAATTATGTGCAAGTGATTAACTTTAGAAATGTTGCAGTGAGCATGCCCTGTGGACAGAGCCATTAAACAGTGTCCTGATCTGCTTGCCCACAGCATGAGCCACCACAGACCAAGTCAAGGATCTGAATCACGAAGAAAGTGTCTCTAGCAGCCTGCCTTGTACTTAATACTAGGAAAAATGTTTTCTTCATAGCAAAACTTGGCTAATCCAAACTATAAATGCTGTCTTAGATTCCATTCTGCCATGTCCAAGAGGTAGAGAGACTCATTCATTTGCATGAACTTAGTAGAGTTTCTGCAGATACTTTTTTTAAAAAATAAACTGTAAAGATTCCATATAGGCATTTGTAATTTTGACTGCTTATATTCTCATAGTTTATGTAGTCTGTGTCCAGGGTATTAAATAAGGATTCACAGAAAAATAGTGAAGCTAAATAAATTTTCAGTTTAAGGAAGCAGAGCTATTTTCTCACCTTCTAATCACTAGAGAAAAAGTTTATTGCCTAGTCTTACATAACACATTCCTTTTACGATAAAGTGTGTAAAGTCTACCTATGTACATGGATCTTTCATTCTTTTTGATGACAAGACTTCCAGGAGTTGGTAGAGAAAAAAAGTCTCGTTGTCCCAGGGAGTGGAATAAAAAATCGCTTTTTACTGTTGTTTTTATTATTCTGTCACTACACAACGGATGGCATTATATAGAGAACAAGTCCTATGCTGGACACTGGGCACTATAGGATCACCGTAAGATTCCTTGTCTCTCAAAAGCTTATAGTGTAACTGTATTCTTGTATGTGGTGGATGGGAACAAGAGGAAGGAAAACTCAAAACTGAAACCGTGGTAACCCTTTAAGGAGAACCAAAATGTAACAGATCCTCCAGCCATCTTTAAAAATGAAGTAAATCAGCCTGGGTGGCTCAGTGGGTTGAACATCCAACCTTGGTTTTGGCTCAGGTGATGATCTCAGGGTTGTGAGATCACGCCTCCCCACCCCCCTACCTGTGGTGGGGCTCCTTGTTCGCTCAGTGGGGAGTCTGCTTGAGATTCTCCTCTCCTTCTCCCTCTCCCTCTGCTCCTCCCCCAATTTGTGCACGCGCTCTCTCTCCCATAAAAAAAAATTTTTTAAAGAAATAATCAAGAAAAGTTTATAAATGTGTACTTTCAGACATTTTACAAAAAATAGGTAAAATAAGAAAATGTAAATATGAAAAATGAGGACCAGGAGGTTAATGCCAGAGAAAAAGTTAGAACAAGAATATTCAGATAATGAGATGTAACACAGTATGAGAGTTAAACCATAAATTTGGCTTGCAGCTTTCTGAAGAAAAAGCAAATAAATAAATAATTGCAATTAATTGTTTGATTTTCATTGTCTTTGAAGAGAAATATACAAATTCTTCAATGGCAACAAAGCTTTTCAGCACACTTTAAAAGAAATATCTTGCCTGAGCTACACAGTAACATAGTAATGTAGAAGGAAATACCCTCTACCAGACACTCAAATGCATTAGCAGGTTTTACAACACTATTTCTTTCAGTGACCATCCATGAAAGTTGAGAGTACTATATGGCTGTATGACCTACTGAAAGCAGTTTTAATAGGGCCACCATAATGCAATGCAAATATTTAGCTTTCTACAGATTCCATCTAACCCAAGGGAAAATAATAGGCTATCCAATGTTAATGTCTATGGTAGTTAGGCAGGCATAATGAATGGGTGAAGTAGGTTAATATGAAGGCAAAAATGGGGGCAATAGCAAACCAATAGATAATAATCCTGCCTAAATGGGGCAGCCACAAACTTAGACTGGCTCTTGCCTTATAAGGATGTGGGCTCAGTGCTTCCAGACATTTCAATTTTCCAAAAAGAACTAGAAAGTCATATTTTTATGAAATCTGTTTTTTAAAACTTGTCAATTAAATTTTTAAACACAGTGTAGGCCAAATAAGTCACATTAAGTAAATCATGCTGTGAGCTTCCAGTTTGCAGACCCTAACATAGAATATCCAATCAATATTACCTCTCAAAATGGTTTCAGATAAGACTGTAATGCCAACAATTCAGCTCTCCATTGGATTAAACTACTTGCATTTTTTCTAAATATATCCATTTCTCCTGGGAGATACTCAAATATTTTTTTGTTACAATGAATGACTAGTCTCTGAGAAGACTAATGCATTATAATAAGTTTTGACTAAGCAAAGATTGCTAACAGAAGGGAGATGCTCTTCAGAAAAAAAAAAGAGTATTCACAGAGATGAAAAGAGAATGAATCCTTAGTTCATTACAAAGACGAGAACCTGTCCACAGACATGAGAATCTATTTGACCCATGAGTCAAGGCTGTCCTTAAAATATGATGGAGGCATCAGGCTAACACACCTTTGTAAGGTGATCCAAATTAGATCTTCAACTCAGTAACTTTAAATTTAAGGGATATTCTCAAAAGAATTGTGAATATTTATACCCCTTTGCACATATCCAAGTTGACATCTAATTTTTCCATTTTAAGTTTAAAGAGTTGCAAAGGATATACTTCCCAATGTATTACAGTGGTGGTAATTAAAAAAAAAAAAAGCCTTTATTTAACACTTTAAAATGTATGCAGTGGGGGGCACCTGGGTGGTTGAGCATCTGACTCTTGGTTTCAGCTCAGGTCGTGATCTCATGGTCATGGGATCCAGCCTGGAGTGGAGTCTGCTTGGGATTCTCTCTCCTTCTCCCTCTGCCCTTACCCCCCTCAAATAAATAAATCAATCTTTTAAAAAATAAAATGTATGCAATGGAATCTAAATACCATAGCAATTTGATATGTCCATCATTCTTTTCTATAAATAGAGAATATATTTCTTCTTTAACAGTTGGATATTTTATAATTCCTTTTTCTCTCTGAACTCATATTCCCATCCTATTTTATCCCAGTGTAATATGCTTAAGCCTAAAAGTTTTCTTTAAAGATTTTATTTACTTATTTGACAGAGAGAGAGAGAGCACAAGTAGGGGGAGCAGCAGAGGGAAAGGGAGAAGCAGGCTCCCCGCTTAGCAGGGAGCCCGATGCGGGGCTCAATCTCAGGACCCTGGGATCATGACCTGAGCCACGGGCAGACGCTTAACTGACTGAGCCACCCAGGCGCCCCAAGCCTAAAAGTTTTTTGGTGATGCCCTACTATCTTTTTCTACAACAAAAAATATCTCTATAAATTGACACTCAAAATTAATAATTTCCCTCTAGAGTTAAGTTATCAGTCCAATTATTATTTTTAGTCCTATTATTAATTCACAATTGATCAAAACAATATACCTGTATTACACATTTTGATTAAAGCTTATTGAACGAAAATCAAAACTGCACTGAAATCAATCTCTTAGTAAGATGAATGGGACCTTAAAAAAATTAGTTCATGTACCTGTGGATACATTTTACAGAATACTAGAATGAGAACGAGTTTAACATTGGTTCCATTCTTTATGTGTATAGAAATAAACTCTGAGAAATCATATACATACAATAAGGGCTTTGTTGTTAAACCATCACTGAATTCTTTGAACCCTTGGTAATATATCATGTTGTGATCTTCCATCAAACATTATTGTTAATAATCTTACACTGTTATTTTGATTGTCTTCAATTTTGTTGAAAGTGAAGACTTAAAAACTACCTTATTGCAAAAGGATTTGTTACCCAGTCCTTAATGGTTCTTCACTATAATTCACTTCAATCTTGATGAATACCAAAAAAGACTTTGCCAAGACTTATCAAATGACTGATTGTAGTGGTTACTTTTTTTTCTCTTAGAGGCACATGTTTAAGCCAATACACTCAGAAAAGGGAGGGAAAATGGAAATATTCTTAATTTTAATACTTTCTTGTCAATTTTAAAATATTGTATTTTAAAATAAAATTGTAAAATAAAATTTTAAAATATTTAAAAAAAATCCTTTTTATCTTGTCACATATTTTAAATATATTTTTGTCAAAACCGTGGAGCTGTAGATTCAGCCCATTCAGTTTGTGGAAAATATTTGCCAGGCAACCCAACTAGCAAAGACTGTCCCCTTTGTCAAACCAAACTGCCAGGTCAGATTTGCTTTCTTTCAGAGAAAGTCTGACTTCATTTTCCAATTCTAATGAGTGTGTTAAATCATATTTTGAAGCATATTAAAAACCACTGGGTAATAAATCACAAAACATGTTACTATAAAATAGATTACTAAAAGCAGGCAATTCAAGATTAAAATGATGTAAGATCTAATAGAATTTATTCACTGTATCATAAGTTATAAAGAATAATCAACATGCAGTTCCTCATTACTTCATTTATTTTCATTCAATGTAATGTGTAGCTAAAATTGATAAGTTATTTATATTGCAAGGGATGTGGTAAAAGGCACAGTAATCCTTTGGCAAATGTGTACATGTATGTATTGAACTTTGGTGTTTGCTTTGGAAAAAAAAGAATTAGGAGTAAAAAATCAGAAATACTCCGCTAATTTCATTTGTGTTCAAACTTAATATTTGATGATACAGAAAGGTATGTGCTGCTAAAAATAATCAGTCCAGGAGTTAGCCTTTCTTTTTATTTTTAATAGGAAGTGGGAAAATATCACAAGATGAAGTGACATAAGGATTTTTATCTGTGAGTTTTATCAAGTGTTCATAGATATATAGAAATCTGAAGAAAATTTTCAGTTTCCTTTCGGAGACATGACCTACAATGTATATTGAAACTATTGAAAACACTTGTTTAAATAGTATTTACTATTGCCTATCAATGCTGGCTTTACTTTGTCTTTCCAGAGCCCTCCTTCAAGAGCAATGCATTTTTTGACAGTGGTCAGAAGAGAAAATAAAGTCACTAAATGAAAATTATTCTGCCTCTCACTATCTACACTCCACAACATACTGTCTGATATCAAAAAATCCCAACAAGGACCAAAATACTCCATTCCTCACACCATGCTTAACCTAAAAAATATATGACAGGAAGATTTAACATGCATTAAGTAAGTTCTATTAGCTTATTATATATCCTTCATTTTAAGGTGTATTTCTAAGAATACGCCGTGAGGGGCGCCTGGATGGCTCAGTCGTTAAGCATCTGCCTTCGGCTCAGGTCATGGTCCCAGGGTCCTGGGATCCAGCCCCACATCGGGCTCCCTGCTCCGCAGGAAGCCTGCTTCTCCCTCTCCCACTCCCCCTGCTTGTGTTCCCTCTCTCACTGTGTCTCTCTCTGTCAAATAAATAAATAAACTCTTAAAAATTAATAAAAATAAAAATAAATAAAAAATAAAAAAACACCATGAAGATTTCTTCTTATATCTTAGTAACTCTAATTGTAAAAAAAAAAAAAAAAAAAAAAAAATTCACTTCTCTAGGTCAATTGACCAAAACAGAAAACAGGTTGAACAAAACAACTATTTAAGTACTGACAAGTGCTTCGTAATTCTATGTTGTGCTGTATTAGAATGGAAACCAGAAAGAGTCTTAAAAAAGCTTAACTTGACAATTTCAGAATTTCAGCACTAAGTAACAGGCAACCAGTTTGGAGAACTGGGTTTGCAATGGAATGCACAGGGCATGGATAAACAGGGTCTTCTCTCAATGGAGGATCATTATCATCTCCCAGGGTATTAGCAGAACTAGACTTATAAATTATCTTGAAGAAAGAATGTACAATTTAAGGAATACCAGTGACTTTGCTCTCCATCCCCCGAATGAATTTTCTGGTGTTAGCTTGAGATGAAAGACTTGCATCTTCTATACTCTTGGTTGGCTTTTCAGAATGTGAGCATCTTGCTGTATTGAGTGTAATTCTGGTGTTTAAAGGTATGGGGGCAGAGGTATAGCATGGCCTACAAATACAAGCCAACTTCTTCATCTGGTGTTCAACTAAAGAGATACCTATTACTGAAGGAAAATTGACTCCATTGGACTTTTTGAGAGGCTTTATGTCTACTTCCAGTGTGGTAGTTTCCTAATGCTTTCTTTCTTCAGTTCAATTTTTTTTTTTTAAAGATTTTATTTATTTATTTGACAGAGAAAGACACAGCGAGAGAGGGAACACAAACGGGGAGTGGGAAAGGGAGAAGCAGACTCCCTGCCGAGCAGGGAGCCCGATGCGGGACTCGATCCCGGGACTCCAGGATCATGACCTGAGCCGAAGGCAGTCGCTTAACCAACTGAGCCACCCAGGCGCCCTCTTCAGTTCAATTTAAAAAAAAAATTATTATAGGGGCACCTGGGTGGCTCAGTCAGTTAAGCATCCAACTCTTGGTTTCAGCTCAGATCATGATCTCAGAGTTGTGAGATCAAGCCCCAATTTGTCAGGCTCCAAGCTCAACAGGGAGTCTGCTTGAGAGTCCCCCCCCCCCCGCTCTCTCCCTGTGCTCACTCTCTCTTAAAAAGAAAAGTAAATAAATAAATAAAATTTAAAATCATTATTATGTGTGTGCCTGGCTGGCTCAGTTGGTGGAGCACACAACTCTTGATCTTGGGTTGTGAGTCTGAGCTCCACGTTGGGTGCAGAGATTAATTCAAAATAAATAAAATCTTTAAATAAATAAATAAAATAATTATTATGAAATGTTTCAGGAATATCAAAAAGTATGCCACTTAAATAGCTTTTTATCTTTCTTTTTCTTCATTTAGTTTGCACAAACTAAATGTAAATGCAGTATGATTCCACATTATAAGCATTTATTGAGTACCTATTAAGTGCATATTATTTCATATAATCCTCTCAACCACCTTGGAGGTGGATATTATCTCTATATTATAGATATAGAAACTAACAGAAATTAAAATTTACCCAGCTTGCAAATGACAGAGTTAAATTTGGGCACCAAGCTGCCAGAGCTCTTTTCTTCATATCAAGATGTCAATGGGGAAACCAAGAACTACTAAAAAAAAAAAAAAAAAAAAGCATTTAGTTGAAATCTTGGTAATTATGAATGAGACTAAGAAAACTCTTTTGGAGGAAAAAACATGCTAAACTAAGGGACCCCATTGGGATTAAGACATGAAACTGGATAAAAGAAAAAATGTGTACCTTACCAACTTATTGTAATAATCATTCAGTTAGGTAAAATAATCTGAGTTATATAGTGCTTAAAAGATAGCAAGCCGAGAGAGCACAGACCGTGTCCAACGAGTCCCTCTTTGAATACACTTGGCCTAGCACACCACTTGGCACATAGTGCACACACACAGTAAATATGTGTTGAATGAATGAATGAATGAGGATCTAGTTCAACTATAGCCACTTCCAAATGACCCAAGGTATACAATATGATGGTAATAGGCAATGTGTCCTACTGCATCATTTGGAAGGGTGTTTTAGAGGCAGCAGTCATTCACTCATTAATCCATTTACAAATCACTTCCATTCCTGGCCTTTGGTTGGATTGGGCCCACCCATGCAATACACGTACCAGGAAGTCCAGCCAGGGACACGGGCCCTCTGACTTCACTGTGCATTCAGGCAGCCCTATTGCTCACCTGTTCTGACTTGTTGTGGTCCATCTCCCTCCCCCACCTCAAACGCCTAACTCCCCGTGATATCGCAGCACAGAGTAATGTCCCTCAGGGCCCCCTTACTTTTATGACTCACTGGAACATGCTTCCTTGGCTTTCACCCCCTGCATTCCCTCTGGAACCTCCACTCATCCAGAACTGCAAGTTTTTCCTCGTCCACACAAGCCACCTCAGCTCTACCTGGCCTTCCATCTGGAAGAGGAAGGGACATATTGAGCTCGCTGTGCTGGGATCTACAAAACTACAATGCAAAGCAGCTCTCCTCACGCACCAACTTGTATTTCAGCTTTTGAAATACTTATACCCTAACACTTATCTTTACACACAAATGAATCCTCCCCACCACTGAGTGGATTTCTAGCCAAAATGACCATGTCAAAGTGTGCAAGGACAAGTCTATTCTTTTTTTTTTTAAGATTTATTTATTTATTTTAGAGAGAGATAGTGCATGAGCACGTGGGGAAGAGGGGCAGAGGGAGAGAGAGATTGTCAAGCAAACTCCTCACTGAGCACACAGCCTCATATGGGGCTCGATATTATGACCCTGAGATCACAACCTGAGCCAAAATCAAGACTAGGACCCTTAACTGGCTGAGGCACCCAGGTGCCCCAAGAACAAGCCTATTCTTTGGCAGAACTTTTAGACATAGAAAGGACTTTCTGGAACTGGTTATATCAGAAGCATTTATGAGCTGTATTAGTCTGCTAGGGCTGCCATAACAAAGTACCACAGGCTGGGTGACTTCAACAGCAGAAATTTATTTTCTCACAGTTCCGTAGAGTGGAAGTTCAAGACCAAGGTGTTAGCAGGTCTGGTTTCTCCTGAAGACTTTTTCCTTAGCTTTTAGATGGCCACTTTCTTGTTATGTCCTCACATGGCCTTCCCTCTGTGTGCACGTATCCTTGGTGTCTCTTTGTGTATCCAAAAGTCCTCTTAGAAGGACATCAATCAGATGGGATTAGGGCCTACCCTAATGGCCTCATTTTAACTTAGTCACATCTTTAAAGGCCCTATCTCCAAATACAGTCACATTGTGAGGTACTATAGAATTAGAACTTCAACATATGAATTTGGGGGGACACTATTCAAGCCATAACATGTGCCCCCCTCAGATTCTTTCCACCCAATCTGCCTCTCAGACTCACAGCTTCTGCCATGGATGACCAACTCCGTGTAGGGAACTGCATGCTGGTATCTGGCTTCTTCTGCCACTTCTGTACTCGGACAATACACCAGCTGCAGAGCATGGAATCTGGCTTCTTGAGTAACTACTGGAGGGGCTAGATGGTGTAGGGCAGAAACATGAAAGTTTTGATTCTATATGAAACAAATTTGCAGACACGTGAGACTGAAGAGTGTCAGGCAGTTAAATTTCCTCTCTCTTTCCCTTGGATGGATGACTCTGGGGTACTGGTTCTCCAAGCAACCTGTCTTGAGATGTCCAGTGTGGTTGAGTAGACCACACCTGCTCAGCCCACCTGCTGGGCCTCCTGTGACTTTTTCATGAAACAATGACCAACATAATTATGCACCACCTTGCATTGCTTCCCGTCCTTCCCTGTTTAACTTCCTTTTTTCCTCACTCTTGTTGCCATGGCTTTGCCATCGCCAATTATCCCCAAATACATCATCACTTAATCCTTGCCTCAGGCTCTGTTTTCTAGGGAACCTGCGCTAGACCACTGGCACACTTGACAAATGGAAAATGAGACAAAAAAAGTCCTGGTAATTAGAGACAAATATTGACAAGGAATCTTGGGGCTGATAGTGCACTATCAGTTAATCAAGAACATGGTCCTGCATGATATATGTTGAGTTCAGAAAACTCATCATCACTCTTAATGAAATATAAGATTAGAAAGTATGTCAGTTCAAAATAGAAAAACAGAAACCATTCTAAGAATTAAAAGAGAGGAAATTCAAATAAATAAATAAAAATAAAAACTAAAATAGAGGAAATGAAACCACGAATTGGTTGCACAGGTCCTGAAAGAGCTGAGATTCCAAACAGATGACTGTCAAGTTATCCGGAGATTTGCAGAAGCAGAAAGTGCTTCCAGTCCTAAGCTGGAGAAACAAAGAATAATCAATGTTACCACAGCCCAGGGGCCAGTGAGTGGGGGGAGCTGGAACTAGGGTGTGCTTGCCTAGCCAGAGCTGTACTGGGGATGGAACCAGAGATAGAGAAAGAGGGACAAGTATCCTGGCTTCTCTCTTCCTCTCTGTGATTTTCCGCCAGTGCCTCCCATTACCTGAACCCAAGAAGAAGCCAGCTGACCCAGGAGCCTGCAAAGTGAAGCTTGTAGGAATTGCTGCCCTTGACCTATGGAGGAGTTCAAGGGAATTAATGGCACAAGCTCAGGACTGGCCCAGAAAACAAAGTAGGTTAACTTGGAGAAATTGTTAGATGTCAATAACTCTATGGGGCAGGGAAGTGTACCTTGGGAGAAAAAGTATAACACAGATACAGCATAGTGGACATCGGAATAAAACAGACCTGGGTTTAAAGGTTACTGGCATTGATCTGAACCTCTGTTTCCTCTTTTCAGTCTATGTTGTAACCCTCTTAGAAAGAGTGTGTCATACTTTAGAATTGTCCCACTGAGGATGTGGAAGCTGGAATTATATCCACCAATTCCCATCCCCATTTGAAGCTAATTCCTGGCATTACCTCTCAGGGACTTTTGTCCTGTCCTTCAGGAGGGACCGGCCCATTGTCTCAGCCAGATAACATTCTTGGGCAGAGAAATGCAGGAACCAGGTGTGTGAGGTGCCATCTGAAAGTGGCTTCGGGACTGACTGAGGACTATGGATCAAGCATCAGCAGCATCTACTGTGGACGGATAGCTGGAAAAGCTCTGAAGATCATATTAGACCACAATCCAGCCTTAAATCAGCACCATTGCACTTTCATATTTTCCTAGACCAGTAGTGACTTCACTGACTAATACCCACACTTAGAAATACATTTTTGGCATTGTGACTCAGTACACATGTGTGCATGTATATATACACATATACAACTGAAACAAAAGATTCATAAAATTATACTTATTCTAAATAACATATACTCTGGGATTTTTCCATTTCATTAGATTTTTTTTAAACAAAGGTTGCAAGTCTTGAATTGATTTCATGACCCTCTAAAGACCGTTGGTTCATAACCTAGCTATGCAAAGTGTGGACTCCCGCCACAGCAAGTTAAAGAACTGAAGCCAGAACGTAAATGAGCTGTGTCATTATATAAATAAAGTCATTAAGCACTAAATTCAGCTGACATTCTTTCATAGCAAGATATTCTCAGTGAAGAAAGCAGTATGTTGATTGATACGTTATAAAAGTCAAAAAGAAGTTTTCTAACATTTGCCCTTTTCTGTTGCTAAAAGATCCCTAGCCCTCCAAAGTCTTGTTCAGTTATTTCTCGGGGTCTCTGAGGAACATCTCTGATGCTGTCATCAAACTACATCTACAGAAGGTCCCCGCCCTCCCCTCAGCGCTGATGGCTAGAAGCAAGGGTGAAAACCACTGCCCACTCCTTCCGCTCACCGCTGCAAGGAAGACCACTTGACCCATACTCCTGGCCTCCCTGTTCTGCTGCCATCTAGCCTAGTGGAAACGAGATTCGAGTTCCCCCTCTGCAGACGAAAAAGAGAAGGAAAACTGGGTCCCCACTACGACTCTGGTTTCCAGGTGTCCAGGTTGCAGATGAGTTCTGTGAAGCTACCATCTTCCAGGATAGCAGTCCTCAAACGGGAGCACCCTAAGGCAATGGTTCTCAACCAGGGATATTTTGCTCCCCAGGGGCACGTGTGCCAACGTCTGAAGACCTTTTTGGTTGTCACAGTGCGGTGGGGGTGGGAGGGGGGGTTGCTACTAGGGTTTGGTAAGTAGAGGTTAAGGATGTTGCTAAATATCCTACAACACACAGGACAGCCCCCCATAACAAAGAAGGAAATGACCCAACATGTCAAGAGTGCTTGGAGGGAGAAACTGCGCCCATCAGTGCGCGTCGTCTTCCCTGCGGCGAGCGGGCACGGACTGTTGGCGGCAGGCTGGTTACACATCTTTAATTTCCAGGTGTACCGTTTCCTGACTTTGGTCTGCAACAGCCAGCCAGGTCTCCTTTCCAACCTCCCTCTCTTGGTAACCCTTCTCCCAAATCCCAAATATGCATGCCCACGTCTAAAAACTTGGGAGGTACCTAAGAAAGGACAGGTGGAAAATGGCTGGCTCTCTCCTGTGCGGAGGGAGAAGCGGTGAGGCGGTCCCTGGGGGCAAAACAAAAAGCTTCGTAAGAATATGAAAGCATCAGTGCCTTGTTTCATGCAGGTAACAACCGTCTGGCACGTCTCTGAGTTTTATGCCCCTATCTATCTGTTTTAGAATTAGAATCCAAAAGTAAGATAAATCCATCACAGGGAGACATAGGAACACGTTTATATGAATTGATGAATGAAGACCGACTTCTTCTGACTTCAAATTCAATCTGGCTAATTGGTTTGACAATGAAGACTGGCTTTGCCATTTAGATACACAGCAGACATTACCATAAATGAAACTGGTTAAGTCTGCGGGCCAAAGTACACTATATAGAATGCCAGAAATGACATCCTTTGCAATCCCTTAGATTTACAATAGAAAACTTTTCACATTAACTTAAAAATGTGAGAGGATGGTGATACAAGTCAGAATATTGGTTACCTACAGGAGGGAAAGGGGAGGTATCACTAAAAAGGGAGCAGGAGGGAGCCCGCTAAGTACTGGAAATGTTCTACATCTCCATCTTTGTGGTGATAGTGTGAGTGTGTATAATAGGAAAAGTTCACTGAGCCGGTACACTTAAGATTTGCGTATCTTAGAAAAGTTATATTTTAATAAAGACAACAGCAAAAGTGAAGGGGGTTTTCAAAATTCTTTTGTGAGACTATTCAAGCAAAAAATTTGCAGACCACTGTTGTAGGAGACTGAGAGGACTAAATTTTCCTAAAGCCATGGTCCAAAACATGTCTATCCTGTCCTCTACCCTCAGGACCTCTCCTCCCTAACATGTCTCATTTTCCTCCCAAACTCCTTTTTTAAAAAATTAATTAATTAATTTTTATTATTATGTTCAGTTAGCCAGCATATAGTACATCATAAGTTTTTGTTGTAGTGTTCAATGATCTATTAGCTGCGTATAACACCCAGTGCTCATCCCAACACATGCCCTCCTTAATCCTCCCAAATTCTTACACCAAGCTCCCAGAAGTCTTACTCTGTAACCACCACCTCTTACATCCTGAACCAGTTCCCTGGGCATTTCTCTCCACCACCTGCCTTCACTGAGATCTGCTCCCCGCCTTGGTCTTCCCTGCCCAGCCCACCCAGGACACCACCCTTTCAGACTGCACAAACCTAGGGTCAGGAAGAGAGGTCCATGTCCTTGATCCTCTGATAGGAAGCCAGGATGCTCCCACCTCTGAGAATCCTAATATTCATGATACTGTCTTCATTCCTGGTCACTCTCATTTACTGACTACCTGGCCACTGCCCTTCACCAATGGACGATCCAGTGTACACACCGCCTTCTCCACCCTGATCCCTGCTATTCTCTTGGTTGCATTTATACTTGAAGAACAGAAGATTTTAATTTTGATGAAGTCCAATGTATCCATTTTTTCCTCTTATGGTTGGTACTTGTTGTAGCCTATGTAATTTTTTGTCTTCTCCAAGTTTTCTAAGACTTTCTCTAGTATCTTTTTTTTTTAAATATATTATAGTTTTAACTTTAACATTCAGGTCTATGACCCATTTTGAGTTAATTTTTATATATAGTATGAGCTAAGGGTCAAGGTTCTTTTGTTTTCAATAGAGATACACAGTTGTCCCAACACCATTTGTTGAAAAGCTTTCCCCCATTGAAATAACTTGGCACCTTTGTCAAAAATCAACCGGATATAGACATAGATATAGATAGATAGGTTTTTGATGGTATATATATATACCTTATTGGTATATATATTGGTACCTTATTGGTATATACCATATATATATGGTATATCAATATTCCTTATTTCCATATGAATTTCAGATTCAGTTCATCTGTTTCTACAAAATGCCTGCTAGTATTTTGCTTGAGATTGTGTTGAATCTATAGATCAATTTGGAGAGAAATGACATCTGAGCAACAGCGAGTCTTCCAATCCATGAACATGACATATCACTCTATTTACTTAGGTCTTATTTACTTTCTCCTAGCAATGTTTCATAGTTTTCAATGTACAGGTCTTGCACACCTTTTACTAAACTTATGCTTAAATATTTTATGTACTTTTGATAGTATTTTTTTTAAGATTTTATTTATTTATTTGAGAGACAGAATGAGAGAGAGAGCACATGAGAGGGGGGAGAGTCAGAGGGAGAAGCAGACTCCCTGCTGAGCAGGGAGCCCGATGTGGGACTCGATCCCGGGACTCCAGGATCATGACCTGAGCTGAAGGCAGTCGCTCAACCAACTGAGCCACCCAGGCGCCCGTATTTTTTTTTTTTTTTAAAGAAAAGAGTGGAATTTAATCTTTATTTACAGGACACTGCAAGAGAGGAGATTCCACATAGAAATAAGAAACCCACTGAGAGGAGGAGCTTCATACAGGTTGTACAGTTTGGAACTCGTCAAGTAGAGTTTCGTTGTAAAAAGTGCTACAATAACAAAACACATTTAAAAAGAGTTCTCAGTAGAGAAACAGTAAGATAAACTTCTCCCAAACAGAGTACACAACAAACAACGTTCTGCCTCAGCTGTACAATCTAAAAGTTAAAGGTCCCGGGAGTGCCATCCTAAACTTGGAATGTATAGTCTTCAGAGGTAATTTTTGGCACAACATTCTGATCTTCCTCTTCCTCTACAGAGAAATACTTCTCAATCAAGTTTAATGAAGCTTTGTACACAGACTCATTTTCATGGTTTTGTAGAGCTTCAATTTTGTCCAAACCTCCACATTCTTCAATCATTATACTAAGTTTCTCAGTTTCACCTAGTTTCTCAGCAGCCTGAAAGATGTTTGAAATGGCA
>NC_138375.1:102766157-102796342 GCF_054177405.1 Leptonychotes weddellii | reverse complement strand
AAGGCAGATGCTTAACCATCTGAGCCACCCAGGCGCCCCCCCTCCAATTCATTCTTTACACCACAGCCAAGTGATCATTCCATAACTTGCATTTGGTAATGCCACTCTATTGCCTTCTCATGGCTCACAAAATAAAGTTCAGAATCCATTATACATTATACAAGGCCATACACATTTGGACCCTTGTTTATCAGCCCCTGTCTTAACTCTTGTCAGTATCCTACCTTCTGCTGAGCTACTTGCAGTTCTGGGAGATCTCTAGGCATTTGTATCAGCTTTGACTTCTTCCTGGAATATACTGCCCACTTCCTCTCCTTAATCCCCAGTCTCTCAAGGCTCCATCTGAATTCATTCCCTCTGTACACCTTCCTTAAGGTCAATGTCTCTTTCCACTTCCACCGAGCTGAGTTAGATGCCATCGCAATCCCATCACACCCCACCATTGCATGCTTCACAAAGATGAATGTGATCCTTCAGGCTACGAATGTGCCTTCTTCACTGGAAGATCCCCAGAACTTAGCACAGTGGAGCTCTCAGCTAAGTACCTTGCAGGCTATGAGCAGTAGAAAGAGCACAGGCTTTGAATTTTACCAGGGCCTATTTCTGGATAACCTTGGGCAAGGACTTAACCCCCAGTTTTCTCATTTGTAAACTGAAAAATATCCCTCTGGGTTGCCATAATGTTCAAGTGGATCATTATCTAAAACATGGTGCCTGTCATCTGGAAGTATACCCTCAAATTCTAGGTTTTTTTGATTCTCTTCACTTCGGCAAGATCTCTGCTTAACACTTCATCTAATTGAGTCTGATATGCCATCTTCGTTGTTTCCCCCTTAGAGCTGTTTCCTTCCTGTATATTAGACCATCTTCCCACAACTCATCCACATAGCTACCTTACTCTTTTCTTTGATTTCTTCCATGAGACAATTCCTGTACCTCACTGCTGAGGCAGACACCACTAATGGTTTTTGCAGAAACTGTGGCGTCAGACACAGCAGCAGATCCATAAGTTACTGCACATCCATGTGAGCAAAGGCTAGGGCTTGAATCCCCAGGTGGGAAATGATAAATATAATTGCTGAAGTGGATACCATTAATGGTTTTTGCAGAAATCATACTGTAAGATCCTCCATCATATGGACACATGAACTCCCCCAAGAGCAACCAGGATAATAAATTCTGGTGTATCAGAAGTTCTTAGCCAGATCTTGGGCATTAAAACACAATCTTGTGTAAGCTTTTGCTAGGGACAAAGCAAAAACTAGGTAACAAATCCTTCTCACCCAGATGTTCTAAAAAAAATTGACTTAGGACTCCTGTCCTACATAGACTATTAGCTAACTAACTAATTAAATCCTCTAGTATTTACTGAGTACCTCCTATGTACCAGGCATTGTGAATGGTCTAGGGATAAACACAGTTTGGAACTGAAAGCAGTTTAGCACAGTAGTTAAGAGCATGGGCTCCAGCTCCTGTCTGCCTGAACTCAAATGTAGGCCCCATCACTCATTACTTGGATGACCTTGATCAGTGACCTGTGGTGTGCCTCAGTTTTCTTGTCTGTAATTGGGTATAATGATAGTACATTTCTGATAAGATCACAAATAATAAATGTGTTAACACATGTTAAGCCTTACTTAGAACAGTGTCTGCCACTATATAAATTTAAATAATGCTAACCATGATTATTGTGGAACCCAGCCTAGGTATCCAGCCTAGCCTTGGGGAACAAGAAGGGCTTCCTAGAGGAAATGATGTCTAAACTGATACTGGAAGGATGATGGTATGTGAAGAAAAGGATGTTTTAGACAGGAACTGCATGTGCAAAGCTCCATAGCACAGTTGACAATGATCCACGGTGGAAAACTGTTAGAGTTGCTGGGTTATAGAGAGTGTGTGTGTGTGTGTGTGTGTGTGTGTGTGTGTGTGTGTTGGAAATAGGAGGGCTGTAGAGAGAGATGATAAAGGTAAGCAGGTATGCCACCTGTCCTCCATTTGTCCCTCTTATTTATACTCTCCTCCACCCTGCTCTTTGTCCAGAGGCTAACTTCTATGGACTACTTTTGTGACTCCCTTGCTTACTGGCTTCCAGTTATTTGGCCACTGAGAAGCTCTGGAAGGCCATCAGAGGGAGGTAGAAGAGTGAAGCTGGCCTTACTCCCTGGTTCTATTTCAAATGAGCCACAGCTTCTTCCAATCACCCCTCCTCATCCCACAATCTTTCCCAGGCATGAGGAAAGAATCCCAGCCCAAGAAAGTACCTGGGGAGGGAGCTCACCAAGCCTGATATTCTTTGGATCCCTGGATATTCCTAACACTCACTGGATGTTTGTGACCCTGAGGAGCAAAGAGAAAAAAGCTATCTTTCTCTCTCCTTTTTTTAAAAAAATATTTAATTTTACTTATTTTTTTTTTTAAGAAGGCTCCATGCCCAGCATGGGGCCTAATACAGGGCTTGACTCCACAACCCTGAGGTCAAGACCTGAACTGAGATCAAGAATCAGATGCTCGGGGAGCCTGGGTGGCTCAGTCGTTAAGCATCTGCCTTCGGCTCAGGTCATGATCCCAGGGTCCTGGGACTGAGCCCCACATCGGGCTCCCTGCTCACCAGGAAGCCTGCTTCTCCCTCTCCCACTCCCCCTGCTTGTGTTCCAGCTCTCGCTATCTCTCTGTCAAATAAATAAATAAAATTTTTTAAAAAATCAGATGCTCAATTGACTGAGCTACCCAGGTGCTCCTATTTATTTTTAAGTAGGCTCCACGCCCAGTGTGGGGCTTGAACTCACGTCTCTGAGATCAAGAGTCACATGTTCTACCAACTGAGCCAGCCACGTGCCCCTATCTTTTTCTTTGTATACCCTTTTTTTTCCTTAAAATCTCCAAGGACCAAAAGGTTGCATTTCAACTTTTCACTCTCTCTATGTTGTATCTTCTTTGTACCTTGGGACAGATGTCTTCACAACCTAACCATCTGATGGAAGTAGTATCTGCTTCATGCTATGACATTAACCTCTTTGTTCTGAATGCTCTGGAAATGGGGTCCATAAGATGAGTTAGCCCCACAGATTACCTGGGAAAAAATACATTGGTTCAATATGCTCATGATATTTTACCTGTTACACAAAGATTAACAATAATGTATATATAATGCACTACAAATCCTGGCATGAAAAAAGCACTTATACGGTACCTGTTATTATTTTGTAAGTTAGAGATGACGGCTGATGTGATTGTTCTAAATTCTTAAGCAGTGATTCTAAAGGGCTTTCTCTACTGCATCCAAATGACTAGAGCCCTACTTTCACAGCCTTTCTTCTTTCTCATTTTATGTTTTTTTGGTTTTTTTTAACTCTGTATCTGGATTCTTCTGTATGGAGCTGTGGTAAGAAAGAGTTGTCTCAATCCTATTGTCACCTGCCAGGCTAATCTGTTGACTCTTCTGGTTTCCAATATTCTTCTGCTCTGCCCTTGGGAAACACATCTCCAAGTAGGAATGGGCCAACCACTGCAGTTGTTCCTGATTCCAACCCTGCAAAGCTCTCACCAATATAACTTTCTCAGGGCCACCTGAACTTAAACCTTTGCCAGGCCTGAGAGTTGTCGGTACTACCAGGCATGGCCTCTAGGGGCACTCAGGTCTCTCTAGTCGCCACAACTGAAGCAGTCAGGTAGAGATCAGAGGAATGGGCTCTTTTACACAAAACAAGTTTTTGATCCTAATGTAACTAGAAAAGCACTAGACAGATGTTATTTGCACAGTTACCAGGTTCTGTGGAGTAGGAGAAAATATCTGCAAGCTTGACAAATGAATAATATCTAGGATATATAAGGAACTCTCAAAACTCAACAGTGAAAAACAAACAATCCAATTAAAAAATGAACAAAAGACATAGTCATTTCCCTGAGGAAAATACACAGATGGAAAATAAGCACAAGAAAGATGTTCAACATCATTAGCCATTAGAGAAATGCGAATTAAAACCACAATAAAATATCACTACACACAGCTAAAATCCAAAACATGGACAATACCAAATGTTGTCAATGATGTGGAGAAACCCAATCACTCATAAACCTGGTGGAAAATGTAAAATGGTACAACCACTCTGGAAAAGAGCCTGGCAATTTCTTTAAAAATGAAACATGATGGGGCACCTGGATGGCTCAGTCAGTTGGGTGACCAACTGTTGGTTTAGCTTGGGTCTTGATCTCAGGGGGCTGGGTGTTTCAACCCCCCTCAGCTCCACCATCAGCATGGAGTCTGCTTGTCCCTCTCCCTCTGCTCCTCCCTCCGCCCTCTCAACCACCCCCCCACTCATGCATGCATTCGTGTGCTCTCTTTCTCTGTCCCTCTTTCTCTAAAATACATAAACAAACAAACAAACAATCTTTAAAAAAAAACAAAAAAACGAAACATGCAACCACCATGCTACCCAGCAGTTGCACTCCTGGGTATGTACACAAGAGAAATGAAAAATTATATTCACATAAAATGTGTACACAAATATTTACAGTAGTTTTATTCATAATAGCCCCAAACTGGAAACAGCTCAGATGTCCTTCAAAGAGTAAATCGTTAAACAAACTGTGGTACATCCATATCATATAATACTACTCTACAACAAAAGGAAAGAAACTAGTGATGCACACAACTTGGATAAATTTCCAGGAAATTATGCTGAGTGAAAAAAACAATCCAAAAGGTTACAGAATATATGCTTCCATTTATCTAACATTTTTGAAGGACAAATTAGAGAAACAGAACAGTGGTAGGCAGGAGTCAAGGAACAGGGTAGCAGGTAAGAGGTCAGTCTGGCTACAAGAGAACAACATGAGAGATCTTTGTGGTGATGGAAATGTTCTGTTCTGTCTCTTGACTGTATCAATGTCCATATCCTAGTTATGATACTGTTCTATAGTTTTGTAAGATATTACCAGTAGGGATTAGTGGGTAACAGGATTATGGAATCTCTCCATTATTTCTTACAACTGCATGTAAATCTCTAATTACCTCAAAATAAAAAATTTAACTTAATAATGGAAAAATGTTAGTTAAAATTCCGCAATTATTCAATAGTGGCATAATTTACCAAAATTGATCATTAGTTACTTTGGATTTACCTGTTATTCCCTTATTAAAGTCATTTTACTAACTTCAAAATATGACCAAGCTCCCTACCTTCAACCCACATACATATACACATATGTGTTCACACATTTACCTAGATATTAAATACTCCTACTCTGCAGGTCTAGTGTGGTGCCTAGAAACCTACATTTCTAGCAATGAGATAATTCTGATACACACTAAAACACTTCTTTAGGTGAAATTTGGTATCTTTCCCTATCAATCTAAATTAATATTCCAAGGTCACCTCTAAGTGACCATGCAGTTTCACTGGGAGGATAGAAAAGTCCTTGAGTTTGCTAGGCAAACATCTTCCCAGGAAGTCTGGCTCCTGCTATTTCATAGGACATTCTTCTTATCAGAACACATACCCTCCTGCTTCCTGTGTGAGTAACACCTTCATCTTTGCTCACCTCTCCAGACCTGTACCTGGTGACCCATTCCATTTCATATGGAGGAAAAACATGGCATTGAGAGTCTTAGGGTCAAAATTAAGGTCTTTTGAAAAGTCCAGATGTTCTGATTTTAAAATAAAACTCCTACTGTTACAGTTCTGTCTCCCGCAAATGGTAAAGAATGAGAAGAAAGTGCCCTGTCAAAACAAAAGCTCTGGACTCCATGTAATCACACATTCTTGTCTTGGGGTAAAGGTTCACAGCTAAGCTAAGGGATAGCGTTTCCTCCTAAAAATCTATTTAAGGCAAACAGGGATTTAAAAAAGACACACAAGTTACCTCTGATACCAAAGAGAAAGAATTAAAACCTGCACTAGACAGCTGCTTGCTTCCCAAAATATCTTGGCAGTATCACAGCTGCAAGTTTTCTGAAATCTGAGGAATCAGATTCAGAGAGAAAGTTGGGGGCTAAAGACTCAAGACTTTAGAATACCAGAGCATTATAAAGTTGAGAGGAATTTTGATTGACTAGGCAAGTAATTCATGCCAAATAAATCTATGTCAAGGCAGGGGAGCCATGCAATGGCTTTGGGAAAGGGGAGTGAATATACTTTTACATCCTAGCACTTGAAGACCTTTTCCAGCATATTTCAAGGCCAAGTGTAGACTCTTCTATCAAGCCATTAGACTTTCTCCCAGGAGACAAAAAGATAAACTGTATGTTTTCTTCTCTCCGTTAGAGGCAGGTAGTGAAGAATGAGCAGGGACTGAACATTCCTCAAAACTCCACTTGGTTTTTGTACTGGCCAGAGGACTTGATTTCACACACTGAAGATTTGGGGTCATTAAGCATAATAGGAATTTATCACCGGGAAACTTGAAGAATCTAGCTCAGAAAAGGAATGTGAACCAAGGTGGGCCAAGCAGCTAGGCCCACTGCTAAGGTCATGCCAGCCTGGTTGGGTGTTATTGCTGCTGTAGCTACCACTGCTATAAACTGAACGCTGCCAATGGCTTAGCTACCACTGAACCCTGAGGGGTGTCACTGTTGTCCACATCACTAGGGAAGCAGTCTCTCCTGAGAACAGGATGAATCAGAATGAAAGGTCCTAATGATTCAGGACCTCCAGAAGCGTAGCCCATGAATTTCTATTTTAAAATAGAATCCCCAAGGTGATTTTAAAAAATCCCCTGATTTGGGTAGCAATTATTTAAATATGGAATATCGTGTTATTGCTCTGCTCAAAGCTTTCCTGTTTGTTTCACGTTCAAAATTACTCAAGGCCTATTTATTACCTATGGAAAATTAAGTTCAGATTCCTTAGACTAGCATTCAATATCCCAGGTCCTCTGGCCCTATCCCATTTTTTCCAGACATGTTTTCCTCTCTCTTCCGCGTACCCAACACGGCAGTCCCACTGAACTGCCTTGATCATTCCATGGCTCTGCAGATACGCCTCTTGGCTCTGCTCCTATCTTTATCTGCTGAAATACTCTTCATTTTTCAGGTCACCTCCACCACAAGTCTTCCTTAATTACTTCTCAGTTTTCTCTGACACGTTTCTCTTTTGACACATCATATTACAACTCTGATATAGATTTTTGGCATATACGGTATTTATAGTAATAGATAACAATCTTTGCATCACCTATTGTATAGAGAATAGTATCCAATTCATAGTAGATATTCAATTAATATATAAACAAAACCCATCTTGGAAAATTTTCCAACCAGATTTATAAAGTACATTAACCCTGAACAATGCTTCCAATTAGGTGCAGAGCTTGCCACAAATTCTGGTATCCCAAACAGTAGTCTGTCTTTCAAATTTATAGATCATGATTCTTTAAAAGGAATGGATGACCACACTAAATCCCCTCAATTGTTGCTTACCCTAACACTGAACTGAATACCAGTGAAACTATGTTTTACATAGATAGATCACACCCTGCCCTCAAAAGTTAAAATTAAGAATGTCTATTAACTTACAGCAAATATTACATAAAGATCATTACTGTTGATGGTAGCCAGGAGATAAATACTTCATTGAAATATGTAGCAGTGAATTTTATATAGAAAATTCCAAAAACCAAGTATCTATTTTTTAAGTGGTTAAACACAACGAAAAGGTTGCTCCTTTACCTCTCAGGTCAAAGTCTGAAGGCCTGGAGTGATTGATTGGCACAATGATGTGTGGTTAAAAAGGAGGGAATGAAAGCTGGTGCAGCCACTCTGGAAAACAGTATAGAGGTTCCTCAAAAAGTTGAAAATAGAGCTACCCTATGACCCAGCAATTGCACTACTCGGTATTTACCCCAAAGATACAAATATAGTGATCCGAACGGGCACCTGCACCCCAATGTTTATAGCAGCAATGCCCACAATAGCCCAACTATGGAAAGAGCCTAGATGTCCATCAACAGATGAATGGATAAAGAAGGTGTGGTATATAGATATACAATGGAATACTACTCAGCCATCAAAAACATGAAATCTTGCCATTTGCAATGACATGGATGGAACTAGAAGGTATTATGCTAAGCAAAATAAGTCAATCAGAGAAAGAAAATTATCACATGATCTCACTGATATGTGGAATTTGAAAAACAAGGCAAAGGATCATAGGGGAAGAGAGGAAAAAAATGAAACAAGATGAAACCAGATTGGGAGACAAACCATAAGAGACTCTTTTTTTTTTTTTTAAGATTTTATTTATTTATTTGACAGAGAGATAGAGAGCACAAATAGAGCGGCAGGCAAAGGGAGAGGGAGAAGCAGGCTTCCCGCTGAGCAGGGAGCCCAACTTGGGGCTTGATCCCAGGGTCCTGGGATCATGACCCGAGCCAAGGCAGCCGCTTAACCAACTGAGCCACCCAGGTGCCCCAAGACTCTTAATCTTAGGAAACAAAATGAGGGTTGCTGGAGAGAAGTGGGATGGGGGGATGGGGTGGCTGGATGATGGACACTGGGGAGAGTATGTGTTGTGGTGAGCTCTGGGTGTTATGTAAGACTAACGAATCACAGACCTGTACCCCTGAAACAAATGATACATTATATGTATGTTAATTAATTGAATTTAAAATTTTAAAGAGAGTCAAAAAAAGGAAGGACTAAGTTTTGGATTTTTCTGTGGTCACCTTATGTCAGACAGCCAGTGCTGTGAAATTATAAATACAATAGTGTTTGCTTTCATTTTTCTCTGTATCTTGAATGTTTCCCGTCCCTTTTGTTTGGAAGTTACAAAACCAAGTCAGCCAAAATGAAAATAGATGCATATAAGAACGGTCTGAAAGAGGGGCGCCTGGGTGGCTCAGTCGGGCGATGGGAGAAACATACACTCAGAGACCTGACTATATATAATGTGGAAGGTGCTGTAACAGACACACCTACAAAGCACTCTGAGCACCCAGTGGAGGGTATCTTTTCCATCTTGAGTGGAGCAGGGGTCTAGGTCAGGCTTCACAAGAAGCTAACAAAACATGAAATGAGTCTTTAAAGGTCCATCAGATTTCATCACACAAAGAAGAGAGGAAAAAGAATTGTATTTAAAGGGAAAGGTATGATCAAATGTATGCTAGGAGGAAGCTGAGCCTGAAGATAAACTAACTAGGGTATGAGCACCATTACATGTAAGGTTGAAGATAAAATAGGGAGAGTATCCGAAGAAGGCTATGGGAAATCAAGGTAGATAAGTAGGTAGAACTAATTTCTTAAAAAAAAAAAAAAATCCCTTAAATTGACATTCCAAAATGTTTGCATTATTCTTGTCAGATTTCTGGCACTTTTAAAGCCAAGGCATATTGAACCATCACCTGTGTGAGCTGGGGGGAGAAACGCAGGTCACTGAGATGAGGAATGGATTGGAACCAGAGGGTCATATTCCAGCCCCAAGGCTGGTCACTGAAAACAGGGCAAAACCCAGTAAATTCTTTTAGGCTTAAAAAAAAGCTTTATTCAGATAAAAGAGCAAAGAGAAACAAAAGACATACAGATTAGCGAGATGATAAATTTATATCTAACTATATCAATAATTGATATAAACTATATAACTATATAAATTTAAATATAACTATATCAATAATCACAACTGTAAACCTTAATTAAAAGACAGAGATGATAATGTACCAATTTTGGCTCATCAGTTGTGTTATGGACTGAATTTTGTCCCCCCCAAATTCCTTTGTTGAAGTGTTAATCCAGAGTGACTGTATCTGGAAATAGGGTCTTCAGAGCTAATTAAGGTTAAATGAGGTCATATGGGTGGGACTCTAATTCAATAGAACTGTGGCCTTGAAAGGAGAGGAAGAAACGGTAATATCTGCCTCTCTCTGTCTGTCTCCGTGTATGTGTGTGTGTGTGGACTGCACCCAGAAAAGCAAGAAGGCAACAACATCTGCAAGTCAGGAAGAGGGCCCTCATCAGACTGAATAGACTGGGTCCTTGGTCTTGGACTTCTCAGTTTTCAGAACTGTGAGAAATAAATTTCTGTTGTTTAAGCCACCCAGTCTATGGCATTTTGTTATGGAAGCCACAGCAGAGTGAGAAAAATTGTAACAAATGTACTACACTAATGCAAGATGTTAATAATAGGGAAACTGGGATGCAGGAGTGAAGCGATCTAGGGGAACCCTCTGTAGTTTTCACTCAATTTTTCTGTAAACTCAAAACTGCTCAAAAAAGAAATTCTAGTAGTGTTTTTTTTAAGGCAGAAATTGTCTAACTGGTTATAAGGTTATAAGGCAAGGTTCCCTATAGGGCGCCTATAAGAAATGCACATTAACTACAAAGACATAAAAGGCTAAAAGAAAGAGGACAGGAAAAGATATACCAGACTAATACTAATCAAAATAAAGCTGGGGAGCCTGTATTAATATCAGACACAAAAGGTTTCAAAGCAAAGAATCTTTCCAGAGATACAGAAAGTCAATTCATAGTGATAAAATGCCAACCTAGCACAAAGACACAACAGTCTTCAACATTCATGCAATAACAGAGCTTCAAATAAACATAAAGCAAAAACTGATGGGATTGCAAGGAACAGTAGATAAATCCATAATTATAGTCAGAGATTTCAATAACCCTCTCTCAATAATTAATAGAACACATAAAGAAAAAGTCAGTAAGTCTATAGAGAAGATTTGAGCACCACCGTCAACCAACATGATCTAATCAATGTTTATAGAACACTCCAACCCCAAACAGCAGAAAACATACTCTTTTCAAATGCATACACAAAATATACCAAAATATATCATATTCCAAATCATAAAACAAGTCTTGATAAATTTTAAATGATTTAAGTATTAAAAAGTATATTTTCTGAACACTGTGAAATTTTTAATTTAATTTAATTAAAAATCAGTAACAGAAAGATCTTTGGGAAATCTCCATATACAATTGGCCCTTGGATAACATGGGAGGTAGGGATGCTGACCCACCACACAGTCAAAAATCCATGTTTAACTTTTGACTCCCCCAAAACTTAATTACTAATAGCCTACTGTTGACTGGAAACCTTACCAAGAGCATAAACAGTCAATTAACACATATTTTGTATGTTATATGCATTATGTATTGTATTCTTATAATAAAATAAGCTAGAGAAAAGAAAATGTTATTAAGAAAATTGCAAGAAAGAGAAAATACACTTATAGTACTGTGCTGTATTTATTTAAAAAAAATCTGTGTATAAGTGGACCTGCTCGGTTCAACTTGTGTTGTTCCCAATTCATTCAACTATAATTGGAAACTAACACACTTTTAAACAACAAAGGGGACAAATAAAAATAATCAAAATTAAAATTAAAAAATATTTTGAACTGAGTACAAATGAAAACACAATATACCAAACTGTATAGGATGCCTGAGTGGTAGAATAAAAAATGGTCCCCCAAAATGTCTACATCCCGATCTCTAGAACCTGTGAATGTTACCTTATATCACGAAAGGGACTTTGCAGATGTGATAAGTTAAGAACCTTGAGACAGGGAGATTATCTTGAATTATCAGAGTAGGCCAATGCAATCACAGTAATCCTTATATGAGAACTGAAGAGGGGTCAGAATCTGAAGAGAGGACAAGCTGGAAAAGGGATGCCGGGCTGGCTCAGTTGGTGGAGCATGTGATTCTTGACCTCAGAGTTGTGAGTTTGAGTCCCACATTGGGTGCAGAGATTACTTAAAAAAAAAAAAAAAAAAGCTGAAAAGGGCAAAGAAACATAGTCTCTCCTCAAAGATTCCAGAAGGAACCAGCCATGTCAACACCTTGACTTTAGCTCAATAAATCTGAATTTGCACTTTTAACCTCCAAAGTTGTAAAAGGACAATTTTGTATTGTTTTAAGCCATTAAGTTTGGGGAAATTTGTTACAAAGTCAACAGGACTCTAACACAGCCCTTAAAAATACAACTTAGAAGGAAATTTAGAGGAATAAATGCCTAACTTTTGCCTTATGAAACTAGGAAAAAAGCAAATTTAAAGTGGCAGAAGAAAGCAAATGATAAAAATCAGAGCAGAAAGCAATGAAATATAAAACAGAAAAACAATAGCAAAAAATAGTGAAACTAAAAGCTGGTTCTTTAAAATCATTAAAATTGATAAACCTCTAGCCAGACTGATCAGAAAAAGAAAAAGAAGACACAAATAACCAATGTCAGGAATGAGAGAAGCGATACCCCTACAAATACAACTAATGTTAACATAATAATAAGAAAGTATTATGAATAACTTTGTGCTAATAAATTCAACAACTTAGATGAAAAAGGGGACAGATTCTGCAAATTATGAACCTTCACTCAAGAAGAAATAGATAATTTGAATAGCATTATATCTAATAAAGAAATTGAATTTGTAGTTAACCTCCCTTCTTCAAAGAAAACTCCAGAGCCAGTGGCTTTACCAAGTTCCTCCAAATATTTAAGGAAGAAAAAATGCCAATTATGTACAAACTCTTCTGATAAATTGAAGAGGATGGAATATTTCCCAATTCATTCTATGGGGCCAGCATAACCCTGATACCAAAACCAGACAGAGAAGAAAAGAAAACCGCAGACCAATATCCGTCATGAGCACATGCACAAATATTCCAAATAAAACTGTAAGTGTAAATTGTATACAACAATACATAAAAATGATAAAACATTATGATTTCACGGCGTCTATCCTCATGTATTCCACATTACATGGGACTTGAAGAATACAGAGAATACAAGATTAGCTTACTATTCAAATATCAATCAACATCATTCACTATACTTTTTTTTTAGCTAAAAAAATAAAACAATCAGAACCCCGTGTAATCATGTAAATACAGCCAGAAAAAAAATTGTTCCCTAATAAACTAACAAACAAACAAAAACTCTGAGAAAACTGGGAATAGAAGGGAACTTACTTAGTCTGATAAAGTGTAGCCTCAAAAACAAACAAACAAACCAAAAAATGTATGGCTAATATCATATTTAATGGTGGAAATTAAATGTTCATCCCCCATAAATTCAGGAATAAGATGAGAACATGCATTTCTACCATTTCTATTCAACATTATATTGGTGGGCCTAACCAGAGCAATATGGCATAAAATAGAATAAAATAAAATAAAATAAAGTAAAATTCACATGGCAGTGCAAAGGACTTAAATTGCCAAGATGTCTTTGAAAAAAGAAAAGCAAAATTGGAAGACTAACACTACCTCATGTCAAGACTTACTGTAAAGCTATGATAATCAAGATAGTGTGGCATTGAGAGACAAATAGATCAATGAGTCAGACTAGAGAGTCCAGAAAGAAACCTACACATATATGAACAGCTGACTTTTGACAAAGGTGCAAAACCAATGTAGTGGAGAAAAAATAACTTTTTTCACAGGTAATGCTGGAGCAAGTGGATAATCATATACTCCAAAATGAATTCTGATCGATATCTTGTGTCATTAAAAAATTAATTAAAAATGGATTATAGATAGAATAGTAAAACCTAAAACTATAAAACTTATAACAAAACAGGAGAAATTTAAAACTGTTGTGATCTCAAGCAAAATTTCTTAGATATAAAGCCAAGAAGGAAAAAAAAAATTATAAATTGTATTTAAACAAAATTTAAAGTTTCTGGTCTTCAAAAGACATTTTTTCAGAAAATGAAGATGAAAAGCCCCAGATGGGGCACCTGGCTGGCTCATTTGGGGGAGCGTACAACTCTTGATCTCAGGATTGTGAGTTCAACCCCCACACTGGGTGTGGAGATTACTTAAAAATAAAATCTTAAGAAAAAAAGAAAGAAAGAAAGGCCACAAACTGGGAGAAAATGTTTGTGAATCATATTTTTTATAAAGGTCTTATATTGACTATATATATAAAGAACTCTCAAAACTCAGTAATGAGATTTAAAAGCAGGGACTCAGGGACACCTGGGTGGCTCAGTCAGTTAAACATCTGCCTTCGGCTCAGGTCATGATCCCATGGTCCTAGGATCGAGTCCCATGCTGGGCTCCCTGCTCAGTGGGCAGTCTGCTTCTCCCTCTACCCCTCCCCCTGCTTGTGCTCATGCTCTCTCTCTCTCTCTCTCGAAGATAAAATAAAAGCAGGAACTCAGATATTTGTGCACTCTTGTTCATTGCAGCATTATTCACAATAAACTGAAAGGTGAAAGCAACCCGTGTCCATTTATGAAGAGGAATGGACTAAAAAAAAAATGTGTTATGTACACACAATGAAATATTTGGCCTTAAAAAAAAAATCCTGACATATACTACAGTTTGGATGAATCTTGAGGAAATTATGCTAAATGAAATAAGCCAGTCACAAACAAACTAATACTATATGATTCCACTCGATAATGAGACACCTGAGAGTCCTCAAATTCTTAGGGACAGAATGTAGAACGGTGGTTGCCACAGCTGGGGGTGAGGGAAAAATAAACAGTTATTGTTTAATGGATACAGAGTTCCGGTTTATTAGGATGAAAGAGTTCTGGCAAAGGAAGGTGGTGATGGTAACACAACAATACTTAATGCCATTGAATTTTACACATAAAAGTGGTTAAGATGGTAAATTTTATATTAAATGTATTTTATCACAATTTAAAGCAAACTCAATAAATAGAGAACAACCCAATTTTTTAAATTGGACAAAATGTTTGAACACACATTCCCCAAAGAAGATATACAGATGGAAAATAAACATATGAAAAGATGCTCAACATTGTTAGTCATTGGGGAAATGCAAATTAAAACCACAATGAGAGATCACTACATACCTATTAGATGACAAAAATTTAAAATACTGACCGTACTAAGTTTTGGCAAGGATATGGAAAATTTGGAATATTCATATAATGCTGATGGGAATGTAAATGGTACAACTGCTTCGGAAAACAGTTGGGTAATTTCTAAAGAAGTGAAATATCCATTTACCATATATGATCCAGCCTTTCTATTTCTAAGTATTTACACGAGAGAAATGAAAGCATATGTCCATACAAAGACTTGTAAAAAAATATTTATAGCAATTTTATTTGTAACGGCTAAAACCCTGGAAACTACTCAAATGTCCATCAACAAGTAAATGTATAAACAAACTGTGGTGTATCCATGTGATAGACTATTACCTCCCTCCTTTTATTATTCCTTTTTATTAACAAAAGGAACATGGAGAGATCTCAAAATAATTATGCCAAGTGAAAGAAGCCAGACAAAACAATAGTCATACTGTATGATTTCATTTACATACCATTCTAGAAATTACAAACTAGTCTGTAATGACAGAAAGCAGACTGGTGGTTGCCTGGGCATGGAAAGAAAGAATGAAGAGGAACAGGAGAGGAAGGAATTAATTACAAAGGGGCATGAGCAAACATTTGGGGATGTTGAATATATTCCTTATCTTGGTGGGGGTGGTTTCGTGGGTGTATGCATAGGTCAAAACTTATCAAATTGTATGCTTTAAATATATATAGTTTATTGTATGTCAATTTTACTTCCATAAAGCTGTTAACAAAATAAATAAAGGAGTTTTATAAGCTCAGACTTGATCTGCCTCAGTGAATTCCATCTGTTGGTGGAGGCAGAGATTGAGGAGCATAACAACTTGGAATTTTCACTTTGGGAAATGACCAAGGAAGACAACCTGTGATGAGGAAAAAAATATTGCTGAGCCACATGGAAAGTTTTGGAGGGGTCAAAAAGTGTTCATTTTCTCTACATTTAATCAACATGGCAGGCCTCAGAGTCAAAAGATATTGGAGCCAGGATGGATCTTAGAGAAAGAAAATGCAGTTAAGTTTTTGTATTTTTCAGATGAGGAAATGAATCCAAGAGAAATAAAGGGCCTTGCGTAAAGTCACATAGCTTGCCGAGGTAAGCATAAAATACGAGTCCTCTGAACCCTACCTTAATGTTGTTGTTGTTTTTTTTTTCTATACCTAGATATCCTAAACCCTTGGGTAATTGCTAATCTAGGTCAGTCTAAGAAAATATGGGAAAAGGTAACACCTATGAGACTCCAAGATAATACCTATGAGAATCTTTCATGGCCATGTGGACAGCTAAGAAGGTAGAAGGGACAGCACTACCTCTACCTTCATATCTTCGGTCCCCAAACCGTCTTAGACAGACACCACTCCTTGTAGGCCAGTAATGCCCTCCTGGCTACCCTCAGAGTCTAGGCAACTTGAAACTATTACTTCTGAGGTGAATTCCTTACAGGCAGAGTCAGCTATGCAATAATGCTTGTCTTAAAAACACAAATTTGGTGCAATGTGATTCATATATTAGGAAACAATAGGAGTACGGTGCACATTTACCTTTGCTGTGTGAGGTGAGCTCTTACAAGTGAGAAACTGGACGGAAGCAGAACACTGCACTCAGCAGAACTGAGTGGCCTGGGATACCCGAAGTGCACATGCAACGCACACCCCTCAAATATCTACCACCTATCTCAGTTCACTGCAGGTGTTACGTCGTGCCCATCCACATGTGCTGTTACAGTCTTTCCTCTGGGTTTAGATAACCTAACTTCCTACCACTCTGTAGTGAATCACAAGCTGCAACCTGTTCAACACCTAGGTCCTCAGATTTGAAGTCTTCTTAAGGCAAAGTGCCATGTTTATTGTGTTATTTGTAAATTTCCTTTTTTTTTTTCAACTTGAAATCAGTCACTGTTTATTAACTGACCAGATTATAGTCGTGGGAGACACCTTACTTCAACCTTCTAAGGAGACTACTGACCTGGTCTTCCCTGCTGTCACCATCTCCACCTTCTACAAAATCTGCGACCTTTGTCTTCCTTCTGCCTCAAGGAGACGACAACTGGAAGGGCCATGGGAAGTTGTTTCCCTCTCTGAAGCATTTTCCAACAGTTGAGATTTCATGAATAAGATCCTCCATGCATTGGCGACTGGGTGGCTCAGGCATTAAGCGTCTGCCTTCCACGGGGGTCAGGATCCTGGGGTCCTGGGGTCCTGGGATGGAGCCCCGCATCGGGCTCCCTGCTCCACGGGGAGCCTGCTTCTCCCTCCCCCACTCTCCCTGCTTGTGTTCCCTCTCTCGCTGTGTCTCTCTCTGTCAAATAAATAAATAAAATCTTTAAAAAAAAAAAAAAAGATCTTCCATGCAGATGATGCCCTACTTACCAAGCATTGGAGCAGTCAAAGTGTTATTTGTCGGGACGATTGACTTTTTTGTCGATTTTGCTATGACCACGCAGGTAGATCAATTCATTTACTGACTTCAGACTTCAGTACCCCGTGCTGTAAACGGCTCCACCATCCTCAACATGTTAACAGAAGACTTGCTGAGCTTCACAGAGGTGCCACGGAAGAGCTGACACAGGCGACGACGTGTCAACACCTTTTGGATCTTGGGCTCACACCATTGATACCTCTGACCCTGAAAACAAATGCCCATTTGAGTTCTACAGTTACACAGAAGTTGCTCACTTTTCAGAGGGCCTGGGTGGCTTAGTCGGTTAAGTGTCTGCCTTGGGTTCAGGTCATGATCTGGGGCGCCCTGCTCAGCGGGGAGTCTGCTTCTCCCTCTCCCTCTGTTCCTCCCCCTGCTCATGCTCTCTCTCTCTCTTTTTAAACATTTTATTTATTTATTTGAGAGAGAGCGCGTGAGATAGAAAGCACGAGCAGGGGGAGGGGCAGAGGGAGAAGCAGACTCCCGGCTGAGCAGTGGGACTTGATCCCAGGACCCTGAGATCATGACTTGAGTCGAAGGCAGACACTTAACCAACTGAGCCACCCAGGCGCCCCATAAATAAAATCTTAAAAAAAAGAAGTTGCTCACTTTTCTTGCCAACCTCACAATTCAAATCTTACTTCTGTACATCCTCCAATTTTTGCTATTATGGTGCTTAGCTTTTTCATAGATAAGCTCCCTCCTTGCCTTTTGAGGCATCTTTTGGGCAAATTTCTCAGGTGCTTGATCTTCAGCTCTGCAATATTCCTTTTCTTCATCTTAATGGTTTCTGGCACAGCAGGAACCTTCTTTTTCTCCTCTTCTATACCCTTTTTTTCTGGCTGCTTATGAATTTCTTAACCATTTAACATGTGTAAAACGGTGCTAGCATTTTTATTAGGTTCCTATACCTTTTTCTGTACTGTGTCACTGATCAAGTTTTGGAGTGTTGTCTCTCTGATCCCATCTTCTCCCATAAGCCCTGTGGTTTTTCTTGCACTGTTGTGCACAGCATGGTGATTTTTATGAGTGTATATGTCACATTACAGCTGAACTTTATCAGAAGTGTGGGGTAGACCCTTGAAATACTAACCTTGGGTCCAATAGCTATACCCATGAACATGCGTGCACGCACACACACACACACACACAGTTTTGTTTAAATACTACTGGACAGGGCGCCTGGGTGGCTCAGTTGTTAAGTGTCTGCCTTCGGCTCAGGTCATGATCCCAGGATCCTGCGATCAAGCCCCACACTGGACTCCCTGCATGGTGGGAAGCCTGCTTCTCCCTCTCCCACTCCCCCTGCTTGTGTTCCCTCTCTCGCTGTATCTCTGTCAAATAAATAAATAAAATCTTTTAAAAAAAAATACTACTGGACAGGTGTCCTGTCATATAAGTTTGTTTCAGAGCGGACAGGGAAGTCTCCTTTTCAGAGCCAGCCCACACAATGATTGTTATTTACAGCATACCAGTCCTTTGTTCCTTCTGAGCAGTGACAGATCTGGGACACAATGAGGACAATTAGCACTGGTCAACCAGCAAAGACAAGTATTAAGTCAGCTTACATATAATGGATCGGGCTTAGCAGTGACCCACCCTCTTGGCATCTTAGGTGCCAGTAACAATATAAGTCAAAGCATGTTCCATCATGGCCTGCATCATAATCACATGCGAAACTGAACAGAATGTAGATTCCTGGGCTCCACTCCTGACCTGCCAAATCAGAGCCTCTAAGATCAGGATCAAGGAATTAGCATGTTTGCAGGCACTCAGTCATCCTCGGGCACCCTGAGCTTTGAGAACCACTGGACTAGAATGTCTATGTGAATCGCAGCAAGATACACGACGCAGAGCCAGGTTCCTGGGGGCTTGATACATAGCTTAACTACTTTTTACCTAAAACAACTGGTTTTCACTGTTTTATAGATCATTATTATCCAATTACAACAGCTTTTGTCCAATTTTAGACCAATATTGTTGAGGCTTTGTCACGGGTGCCACATGCCGACCTGTTGTGAGGGAGAGGAGGTTGATAAAAAGAAGGAAAGGCGGGACAGAATACTTCAACATATTCGAGAGTGTCGTTTGTAGCTGGTTCATTATGTTCATATCCCATCTAGCTGTCAAAAATTTTCTAGAACTATTTTTTTTAGAACTTTGAATTAAATTCTCTGATGTATTCTGAAACAAAGGCAGGACATCTATAGCTTTCTAATGAATAATTTCTATAATCTATAATCTAGCCACTGATTAACTGGTATGAAGATCTGCACTTGTGTACAAGATGGGCTGGGAACAAAACAGCAGTTAAAAGTTGCAGAGATAGGGCACCTGGGTGGCTCAGTCGGTTAAGCGACCGCCTTCGGCTCAGGTCATGATCCTGGAGTCCCTGGATCAAGTCCCGCATCGAGCTCCCTGCTCGGCAGGGAGTCTGCTTCTCCCTCTGACCCTCCTCCCTCTCGTGCTCTCTGTCTCTCATTCTCTCTGTCTCAAATAAATAAATAAAATCTTAAAAAATTTGCAGAGATATTATGAGTACATTAAAGGAATATAATTATTTTTCTGTAGAAGGTAACCATTATTGTGATGCAGCACATACAGTAATGTCTCATAATCACCAACAAGTATTAATGTGATGTTTAACATCCTCCACCTTGGAAGATGATTCAAGTCACAGGCAAAATAAGGGAAGATCTTAACTGAAAGGAGATCTTAACCCTGTTAAAGAGATCTCTTAAAGAGAACTTAACTCTCGGGGTACCTGGGTGGCTCAGTCGTTAAGCGTCTGCCTTCGGCTCAGGTCATGATCCCAGGGTCCTGGGATCAAGCCCCGCATCGGGCTCCCTTCTCAGCAGGAGGCCTGCTTCTCCCACTCCCCCTGCTAGTGTTCCCTCTTTTGCTGTCTCTCTCTCTGTCAAATAAATAAAATATTTAAAAAAAAAAAAAAGAGAGAACTTAACTCTCTCCTTAGCACACCCAAATACATATTACAAAATAACTCTAATACTTCCTAGGCTGGGAGGAAAAAAGCAAGTTCCTCTTCTAGTGTGTGCAAAAGAACATTGTAACTAAGATGTGTTTTTGAAGGAAACAATGAAGAAAATGGACATAAAGGTACAGAATTAAAATGGATTTGCTTTGTCTCTTGAATTTATTGAAACCAGAACTACCAAGACGGAATTTATTATGCATGTCATAAAATGGCACCATGTATCAGAAAATCAATGTGAGAATTAGCTAAGTGCTATAAACCTCCATTACCAGAAGTTATGCTGACAATTCATCTTGCCCACCTTTTCTAAACATAATTTGGCTTTACCTGTTCAAAAATTCTCACTTTCTAATGGCGTGACAAAGTGTCAAGTTGGTGAAGTATTTAGGAGTAAAATATCATGATAACTACAACTTAATTTCCAAGATTATAAATATATAT
The DNA here is from genome assembly GCF_054177405.1 of Leptonychotes weddellii. Taxonomy (NCBI): domain Eukaryota; kingdom Metazoa; phylum Chordata; class Mammalia; order Carnivora; family Phocidae; genus Leptonychotes; species Leptonychotes weddellii. The sequence goes on along the minus strand of NC_138375.1, from coordinate 102,775,712 downwards.
AATGTCCAGAGAAAGAAAAAGCAAATATAGCAAAATATTAACTATACTGAATCTAAGAAGGAGCTATATGGGTGTTTATTGAAGGATTCCTTCAACTTTTCTGATGTTTGAAAATTTTCATAATATAAATTTGAAGGAAAAAAAAGAAATACACAATTGAGCCACTTAATGAAAATATTTAGTCACTCCAGAAACCTTGGTAATCATACCCAAGCCTGTGAGTACAATTTAGTATGTAATTCTGATTTTATGACTTAGCGTGGCACTCCTCAAAAATGATGGCTGAAGAAGAAGGAAGTGTAACCCGAAACTGCCCTGCCCACTGCAATTCTTTTGATGCTGAGTATATTCGCCTCCAGAAGTATGACCAGTATATTAAATGTTACAATGGTTTTCTACCTTTAGGCCCATTCTCAAAGATTTTCCCTCTTCGTATGACTGACTAGCAACTGAATTGTCATAATGTGGAGATCAAAATGAGAAGCTCTGCAGAGAACAGGTTTTATGTTAAGTCTTCAAATCAATAAGGTTGTAAAATAGCAAAATGTTTCTAAATAGACTTGAGTCCATGAATAACATTTTGTTCATCAAAATAAATGACAAAGTGGATTTATTCATGGAGTGAAATCATGGAATTGGAATTTTCTCCTGGAAGGGTCACAGATGTTTAAATGTTGTATATGTTTATATTTTTGATATGTATATTTCTGTTTCAGGAACTTGAAGAACCTAGTCCATCTCAGATTCTCTCTTCCTCTCTCCCTGTCATCATGCTTCTTCTCCAGTCCCCACTGCATCTGTCTCAGCCTTTCATCCTTGAAAGGTGGCTCTGGGCAAAGGACCACATCTCATCTGCAGAATGAGGAGAAGGGCTAAAGCACCTCCCAGTCCTCCTGGATCCCACAGCAGTGTAGCTGCATTTTCTTTTGCCAGCAAATTGTCTTGTTTACTCTCCTCACCCCCTGGGAACCCACCAGCCTCAGGATCTCTTCAGTCAATACTTTAAATGGCCCCTTTCCTGATACATGAACAATGAGATGTTTTTCTGTCTTGCTGCCTCTCCCTCTCTCCTTCTTCCTTTTTCCTACCATCTTCCATTTCTGTAAGTCCAACAAATGATCACTTACTGAGTTTCTAATATTAGCCCTTAGGTCACCTAACCTATTAACCCTTTCACACTGGCTTCCCTCTGTACCTGCTGGACCATTATAGTTCTAAATTCCATGGAAACCAAAAGATTTTTAAAACATGCTTAGTAAAGCCTAGTTTCTTCCATTCTCTTAAAAATGCAAGTTTGCGGCAGGTGATGTGTCTGATGTCGTTAGCTGGGACTAGTTAAATTCTCTACTGGACCTTTTAGGTATAGCCCCATGACTTCCCAGTTACTAAATATGTCCGTCTATGTCACCATGTGAATAAAGTTCCAGATGTAATGTTAAAGTTATGACCAAACAGACACAAAAACGGCAGCACATAGTTTTCTAAAGCACCTTCAAGATGACAGGTATTGTGTATGTTCATCTGCTGCTATTATTAGAAGCACTTCATACTGACTAAGCTGTTATTGAGGATGAAGTGGATTAAGACTTATGGAGCCTGAATGGTAAACACATGACACAGGGCTTCGGAGGCAGGCTAGGTGTGTGTAGTTTTATTCTGCACCACACCTCAAATGCTCAGCAGGGAAGCCTATGTTCAGGGCAATTTCTAAGCAGCAGCAAGGCAATTCAAATATTTGAATGACTCATCTAAATTGACCTTCCACAGCAGCCTAGCTAACCTCAAGGCATGGGCAAGCTGGCAGCATAATGCCAGGGTAGAAAGCACTGGAGGGGAAGCAAAGGAACCATAGATGCCCACCAACTAGGCAGATGCATCCTCATACCCCTCCATGTCTCTGTTTCCCCATGAAGTTCAGGGATAAGAAAATCTGACTCCTAGTTGCCTTGTGAAGTTTTTTTTGGAGGACTGCAGGAAATGCTAGCCATGTGCTTAGAACGGGGAGTGATGTTGGAGGGCAAGCACAAATGGGTTGCCAAGTCCCAGCAGACACTGAGCCCTAGATAGACAGAGGGGCGTCATTCCCATCACTTTTTAATGCGAATGTCTTTATTTTATTTTATTTTTTTACTTCATTTTGAGAGAGAGAGCGTGTGTGCGTGTGGGCGGGGGGGGGGGTAGGTGAGAGCATAGGGAGAGGGGGAGGGAGAATCCCAAGCAGGCTACATGCCCAGCGCAGAGCCCAACGGGGGGCTGGATCCCACGACCCTAAGATCATGACCCTAGCTGGAACTAATAGTCTGACGCTTCGCTGACTGAGCCACCCAGGCAACCCAATGCAAATGTCTTTATATGATGATCTAATTAGTAACTAGAGATTCATTTGACACAAAGCTCAACTAAGCTGTGATGTGACTGCCCCTCAAGGAGAGTCCTAGAGGTAAGGGCAGAGAGAGAGCAGGAGCCTTTGAGAAGTGTGTGCTTGAGATGATAATCTTTGAAGAAACACATCTCTTCAGAGGGTGCGAGGGCCAACAAATAGAAGATCCTGCCACCTTCTAGCAGAGACATTTGGAGGAAGACTCCTTGAACTGGGCCAGGGCAGCGTGTTTCCGCCAGCCATTCTCTGTAGGTCTGGCTCGAGAACCCCACCATCCCCTAAGTGAAGAGAGAGCAGCATGAGGGCAAAAGACACACCAAGTGAGATCTCTGGATGAATCTTGTTTCCCCAAAGGATACTGAGAATAATCAACAAATGATAAAATAAAACCCATGGAAAAATAGCCAAACAAAAGAAGGGGCATCATCCTCAGATGAAGATAATCCACAGGAATCAGAGAAGAAAACAAAAAAGTCTGGGAACTCTTACCTCCTCAAAAGAGTGCAAAGTAACTGACCTCTTCGAAACAGATTCAGAATAGCATAGGGTGGATTAAGATGGAAAGACAATGGGATGAAAGAAAAGGGAGGGGGTGAGATGACTCTTAAAACAGCAGAACTGAAATCCATAATGGAGAAGATAAAGAACCGAATTGGCAATGAGGTGTCACCTTTCTAGAGGGCAGTTTAGCAACATGTGTTAATATCCTTAAATATATACATGGCCTCTGACCCCACAATAATATTTCTAGGGGCACCTGACTGGCTCAGTCCATAGAGTGCGCGACTCTTGATCTCAGGGTTGTGAGTTCGAGCCCTACACTGGGTATAGAGATTGCTTAAAAATAAAATCTTTTAAAATAATAATAATATTTCTGAAAAATTTAATCCAAGGGAATAGTAGTACAAATTTGCAAAAATACAACTACAGGATTTTACTGAGGGCTTTTTAAGTTTTTTTTTTCTTTTAAAGATTTTATTTATTTATTTGACAGAGAGAGACACAGCGAGAGGGAACACAAGCAGGGGGAGTGGGAGAGGAAGAAGCAGACTTCCTGCCAAGCAGGGAGCCTGATAGGAGGCTCAATCCCAGGAGCCTGGGATCGTGACCTGAGCCGACGGCAGACGCTTAGACTGAGCCACTCAAGCGCCCCTGAGGGCTTTTTTTAAAAAAAAGATTTTATTTATTTGAGAGAAGAGAGAGAGGCAGAGCATGAGGAAAAGGGAGAAGAAGACTCCCTGCTGAGCAGGGAGCCCTATGCGGGACTCCATCCCAGGACCCCAAGGTCATGACCTGAGCCGAAGGCATATGCCTAACTGACTGAACCACCCAGGTGCCCTGGCTTTTTCAGAGTAGAAAAATAGGTGTTCACCACTAGGGAATTACTGAAATGAATTATGATATTATCATAATATTAAAATGAACATAGCATTGGGTGCCTATATAGTTTATATATATCATATATCATGCTATATATATTATATTATGCTGAAAATAAAGCAGATTACAAAATAGTACAGAGTAAAATCTTAGTTCAGTTTTTTTTAAAGTCTGTGTGAAGCATAGAAAAGTCTGGAAAGATCGTATTATTAACTTTTGCTGCATAACAAACCATTCTAAAATTTAGTAGCTTAAAAGAACGATTTCTTTAGTTCATTATTTTGCAGGGCAACAAATTTGGGCTGGGTTCATTTGGGCAGTTCTTCTGACCTTGAGCTTCATCATGCATCTGTGGTCAGCAGCCTATTGGCTGGACCTAGCTGGTTTAGGATAGTCTCAGCTGTGACAGTTCATCTCTGCTCTTCCTGGTCTCTCATTCCAAGGAAACTATCCTGAGGTTGATCATAGTGCATCCCAGCGTTCTGAAATCAAGAGTGAATCCTGAGCTGAGAATTGGCATGTTAGTTCTGCTGCATTTTTTTGGCCAAAGTAAATCACAGGACCACCTCATATTCGAGGGCAGGGAAAACAGATTCTACCTCTTGATTTAAGGAGCTGCCAAGCCATATTGCAAAGGGATGTGGATATAGGAAGAGGGATAATTGTGGCAATTTTTGCATACAATCCACCACAAGGATGTACTAGCATGTTAGTGGTACATATTTAGGACATGTAATTACAGGTGATTTTTATTTTATTCCTTGTTTTCCTATACTAGCAACATCTTTTGGAATGAACATGTACTACTTTTGTCACTGAAATCAAGTTGCTATTTCCATCTTACCATTTTACAAAAAGTTTTTAATGGCATTGCAAAATGATCATGGTATAATCTCGAGTAAAAAAGCATAATAGAAAATTTACAAGTACATTCACAATGTATCCTAAAACATAAAATGCATAGAGAAAGGTCTAGAACATTTATCAAAATGTTAACAATGGTACCATTTAGGTGTATAGTTATGGATATTTTCCTTTTTTTTAAGATTTTATTTATTTGTCAGAGAGAGAGAGAACGCACAAGCAGAGCAAGCAGCATGCAGAGGGAGAGGCAGGCTCCTCACTGAGCAAGGAGCCTGATGCAGGATTCTATCCCAGGATCCTGGGATCATGACCTGAGCCGAAGGCAGATGCTTAACCAACTGAGCCACCCAGGGATCCCGGATATTTTTCTATTTTACTAAAATTCCTAAATTTCCTATAATTAAAAGAAATTACTTTTTTTTTTTAAGAGAGAGAGAGTGAGCGGGGGGGAGGGGCAGAAGGGAGAAAATCTCCAGCAGCTTCCCCACTAAGCACAGAGCCCCATGTGGGGCTTGATCTCACGACCCATGAGATCATGACCTGGGCTGAAATCATGAGTCCAACGCTTAACCCACTGAGCCACGCAGGTGCCCCTAAAAGAAATTAACTGGTAAATGAAAAAGTGTTTTTAAAATGACATTTAAAGAGACTCTTGACTATAGAGAATGAACTGAGGGTTGCTAAAGGGAAGGTGGGCCGGGGATGGGCTAGATGGGTGATGGGCATTAAGGAGGGCACTTGTTGTGATGAGCACTGGGTGTTCTATGTAAGTGTTCTGGAACCAATATTACACTATATGTTAACTAAGTAGAATTTACATAAAAACTTGAAAAGGAACAAAATAATAAAATGAAATGACATTTAAAAGAAGGCTAAGCATTCATGTCTGCAAGACTTGTCTCAGAACCAAGAGTGACAGCGAGCCGCACACTGAGAATGATTAACTTGGTTCTTTGCATTTGAAATTTAATGATAGGAAAATCATTTTTTGCTGGAAAACAATGGCAACCTTGTTTGTCTACTTATACAAAAGCACTGAGAAAAACGTCAGTAACCATGCAAGTTCCACATACTTCAACACAACTTAGTCAAACCTCTCTATCTTGGAGATCCTGGACACTGCCCAGCTGCTACAAGAACTTCTGCTGTATTGGTTTCTTCTAGGTACATCCAATGGACTGCGACTCCAAATGCAGGAGTGACAGATGGATCTGCTCTACCCTCCACCAGCAAGGCCAGGCTAATGTGAGGAAGAGGAGCTCCTGGGGCACAAAGAGGGGACCCTTCTTGTTGAGGCCAGCCTGCACGGGGCTCCCCTGGGAGTGAATGCCTTACCTTAGACCCGGCTCTCCTTGACAGAACTCATCTTACTCTTGTTCACCAGAACACAAATACTCCCAAATTACGACTCTCATGCTAGGAGTACTGACAGTGTCCTAGCCAAGGTTCCCAGAAAAAAAGAGTCTGAAGCCACAGGTTTATGTGTGGGTGCTTTACCAGAGAATTCAGTCCCAGGGAGCAGGAGTGAGACTCAAAGACAGCGAGGCAGGGAAAGACAGAGAACCAACATGAAAGGATCTAGCAAGCTGGCCACCAATAACCTATAACTCAAAACCATGAGATTGTGCCCCTGAGAAACCACAGAAATGGCATCTCAGCATCATCTTGGGAAAGGAAGGGGGGGAAAGGGAAGGATTTATCCATAGGTTCCCAGCTATTATTGGTTGAAATTTCTCCCTATGAGGCGTTAATTCCCCCACATTGACAGCGTACCCTTGAGCAGTAGTACTCTTAGATCCAGAAAAGAAGGACTTAGGCCTTGGACCTGAGGCTCTCGACTTGCCCTGCTCACCACAAACCCTGCGAAACACAAACACACACACACCCCCCGCCCCAAATATCAGAGAGCATGTCTGCCACTTGGGGTCCTACCATCAGCCCTGGCACAGCACAACCTGTAACCCTAAACATCTGCTCCTGTTCACACCCCAGGGGAATCCTTCTTCACACGGCTTACCCTGTGTCCTCCAAACAAAAGGCAACCGTGTCAAAATGCCATGAAAATGTGCGGGTTGTTCCAATGCCAGTATTGGAGGCCGACGCCCTTTTGGAGTTCAGGGCAGACTTTAGAAGCAGAAGTGCTTAGGTTAGAAAAAGACAAATTTGTTAACTTCTCCAATTCTTCTCAGAAAGCAGGAAGGCAACAGATTCTTTCACAGTGAAGTATTTCCCAGTGGTGCCAAGCATTCTTGTTCTTCCTTGTGTTCCAACTCGTGGCTCGGGAGGAAGCGACAAACTTTAGGATGTCTCTCACATACTAAACCACCTTCTGTATTTTGCTCTGAGGCAGTTACTGGATCTCTGCAAACTACACTTCTATTTTCTGCCAATAGGGAACGCAATGGGGGGGTGGTCTGCAAGGCCAGAGACGGGGGGCTTGCTCTTCCTTCCTGTTTACTGGGTGTCCCTGTCAGCTCGGCAGCGATACCTGGTTTGTGTCCAGCTTTTTTTTTTTAAAGATTTTATTTATTTATTTGACAGAGAGAGACACAGCGGGAGAGGGAACACAAGCAAGGGGAGTGGGAGAGGGAGAAGCAGGCTTCCCGTGGAGCAGGGAGCCCGATGCGGGGCTCGATCTCAGGACTCTGGGATCATGACCTGAGCCAAAGGCAGACGCTTAATGACTGAGCCACCCAGGCGCCCCTGTGTCCAGCTTTTTGTGGTGGTCCCACAACCAGAATCACAGCATCCACTAGCCAGGAAGCTCTCCCTGTCCAAAAGTCTCCACCTCAGTTCTGCACTGACCTCCTCCAAACTTCTAGTTTCTTCTTCCTTCTCCCACCCCTTGGCATGGTATCTTCTACTGATACTATTTTCAATGTTACCTTTCTGACCCCTTTTCAGTGTTTAAGTTCTCTGATACGGTTTGACCAATTCCTTAAATATTTGCTGTTAAATACACTGGTGTGATTTCTCTTTTCCTAACTGGCCCTAGCCGACACAATAGATCGGGATGAAGCATAACAATTCTTTACAGGGCAATTGGATGGACACTGAGTGCTGAAATTTAAATAAACTTTCAAAAATTGAAGTACAATTTTATTTAAATACTTTGAGTTTTAATTTTTATGTTAATGAATTATGATGTATATTGAACATTTTAATTTTAATTTTAAAATCTTGACTATTTTAGAAGGAAAATATCTTACTTTTAAAACATAATGTATTGGGGCGCCTGGGTGGCTCAGTCGTTAAGCGTCTGCCTTCGGCTCAGGTCATGATCCCAGCGTCCTGGGATCAAGTCCCACATCAGGCTCCCTGCTCAGCGGGAAGCCTGCTTCTCCCTCGCCCACTCTCCCTGCTTGTGTTCCTGCTCTCGCTATCTCTGTCTCTGTCAAATAAATAAATAAAATCTTTAAAAAAAATGTAAAAAAAAAAACCAAACATAATGTATTAGTTAGGATTAGAGAGAGAGACTTATTGCAATGAATTGGATTGGGTGATTGTTGAGGCTGGTAAGTCTGAAATCTATAGGCCAGACCAGCAAGGCTGGAAGCTCGTGGGCAGAAACTGATGCTGGGTTCTTGAGGCAGATTTTTTTCTTGTCAGGGAAACCTTAGCTTTTACTCTGAAAGTCTTTCAACGAATTGGATGAGACCCACTCACATTGTGGGAGGTAATCTCTACTTAAAGTCAACTGATCATAAGTGTTAATTACATCCACAAAAATACATCCAGAGGGGCGCCTGGGTGGCTCAGTTGTTAAGCGTCTGCCTTCGGCTCAGGTCATGATCCCAGGGTCCTGGGATCGAGCCCCGCGTCGGGCTCCCTGCTTGGCGGGGAGCCTGCTTCTCCCTCTGCCACTCCCCCTGCTTGTGTTCCCTCTCTCGCTGTGTCTCTCTCTTCAAATAAATAAAAATCTTTAAAAAAAAAAACAAACCATCCAGAGCAGCACCTAGATTAGTGTGATTGAATAACTGAGTAGTATAGCCTAGCCAAGCTGACACATAAAACAAACCATCATTTTTATACATAAAGTACATAAAATAACTTTGTATAAAATACATAAAAATGTTTTATTTTTAAAATTTCTACTAATTTATATTTTTGTAAATATATTTAAGGTTTGTGTTCCTTGAATATTGTTATATTTGATTTAGAAATGAAAAATACAAAAGTAGAGCTTAGTAAAATTAAAAAAACAGATCCTCTCCCACTGAAATGTTGACCCGCTGCTTAACATCTTCCTTTCAATACACCCTCTCTGCCCTCACAGGCCTATCCCTGGCATCTGTAGAGACTGGGGAAAGAGTACAAATGGAGGCTACCCATATTTTCATTTTTTGAATCAATAAATAAAATCTCCATTTGTTACAAAATTCGAAGTTGCAGAAATTTCACCTATTTGTTCAAGTTGTATATTTGATGAGAGTATGTTTCTTACTCATTTTAATTGTTTCTGATGAGTAATTAAAACAATTTGTGGGGCTCACTCATTAAGCATCTGCCTTTGGCTCAGGTCATGATCCCGGGGTCCTGGGATTGAATCCCGCATCACATCGGGGTCCCTGCTCGGCGGGAGGCCTGCTTCTCCCTCTCCCACTCCCCCTGCTTGTGTTCTTGCTCTCGCTCTCGCTCGCTCTCTCTGTCAAATAAATAAATAAAATCTTTTAAAAAAATAAAACAGAATTTGTAATGTAATGTCTTGTTTGCTAAATTTATGGTGGTCATACCCAGCTGAAGGCTGCTCATTTTCCTTATTTTCAACTTTCGAAATTTTGAGAAGATCACCTCTTTCCAAAATTGGAAATCTTGAATACCTCTGCAAAAGATGCTCTTATTTGGCAATGTCCTTAAAATATGTTACAACCAGGGTGTCAAAATGTTTATGATCTTTGGTATTTTCTGTCAAATTGCTTTATAAAAAACTT
>NC_138375.1:102706786-102765657 GCF_054177405.1 Leptonychotes weddellii | reverse complement strand
CAGTGGGGAGCCTGCTTCTCCCTCTCCCACTCCCCTGATCATGCTTTCTCTTGCTCTCCCTCTCTCATATAAATAAAATCTTTAAAAGAAATTTTCTAACTTAAATAGTAAAGAAGTATATCCAAATTACTGCTGACTATAGTTATTTCTGTATTTTCCATGTTTTTAAAACAACTATCTTATTTGGTGATAGGCACTCAAAGAGTAATTATGAAAAAGCCAGACAATTCTGTATACCTCTAAAAATCTCATTGAAAACACCATGTTGGCATAGGATCTATCATAGGTGCAGCTGCAGTTAACAGGATGTACATATGCTTCTTTTTTCTTGCACACCATGTTGACAAAATAAGATTCATGATTTATTAAAATACATATACTAAATGTAAAAATACCCAGATATGCTATATAAAACATAAAATAGAAATGAAAGTTCATAAATTGGTTCCAATTCTAAACACCCAGGGATAATTAAACAGCATATTTAGCGCTCCACTGTGTTTATTTCTTTCCTGTACCTTCCTGCCCAAAATCTTATAATGAAAAAATCTCAAAAATATAGAAAAGTTTAAAGGAATTGTCCAGAGATCATCCATACACACACAGTTTATTTATGCATTCTTCTCTTGATGGACACTTGGGACTTTTCCGTTTTCGGCTACTATGAGTAAAACTGCTGTAAATATTGTAGTACAACTCTCTTTGTAGATATATGATTTTATTTTGCTCTCTTAATGGTGCTCTTGATGAATGGAAGTGTTTAATTTTGATGAAGTCTGATTTGTGAACTTTTTTTAATGGTTGATTCATTTGTGTCCTAGTTATGATTTTTTTACCTATCCTAATTCCATGAATATATATCTTACATGTTTTTCTGTAAGTATAATAGTTTAATCTTTCACATTTAAATCTATGATTTAATCTCAAATTAATATTTGTGCATGTTATAAGATGAAGCATATTACTAAGGTCTTTTTATTCCATATCAATATTAAATTGTTCCAATAGCATTCATTGAAAAAAGTCATCCTTTTCCCAATGAATTGCATTGGTGACTTTGTTGTACATCAAGTAACCATATAAGCATGGGTCTATTTCTGGATTCACTGATCTGTTTGTCTGTCCTTCTGCCAATAGCAAAGTGTCTTAATTATTCTTTTAGACTGTTTTAGATTAATTCTTGACATCTGGTAGGTTTGTCCTTCAAATCCATTCTTCTTCAAGATTGACTATCACAGATCTTTTATTTTTTTTCCACATAATTTTTAAAATCAGCTCATGAGTTTCAATTTTTAAAAATCTGCTAAGATTTTTATGGAATTACATTAAATTTATAGATCATTTTGGGAAAACTAAACATCTTAACAATATCAAATCTTCCAATTCCTGAAATGATATATATCCCTCTATTTAATTAAGTCTTCAACTTCTCTTGGCAATGTTTGTAGTTCTCATTGTAGAAGTCTTACATATCTTTGAATTCATTCTGGAGTATCTGATGCCATTCTATGCTCTTATAAATGCAGTTTTAACATTTTTATTTTCCAGTTGACTGTTGCTAATATGTAAAATTGTATTTCCTGTTGAATCTAGTATCTAGATACCATTGCTAAATTCAACTTATTACTCTAGAAACTTAACTGTAGACTCAACTGGATTTTCTAACTATAAAATCAAATCACTTGTGAATAAAATGAATTTTATTTCTTCTTTTCCAATTGTATGCCTTTTATTTCCTTTTATTGTATTATTGCACTGGTTAGGTCCCTCAGTACAATGTGAATAGAAGTGGTAAGAATAGATATCATTGTCTTGCTCCCAACTTAGTGGAGAAGCATTCAATAGTTCACCATTAAAGTGACATTAACTGTTGTTATTATTGGTGTTATGCGTGTGTTCCTTACCAAATTGATGAAGCTCCCTTCCTAGTCTTCCCTGAATGACCTAAGCTTCTCTCAATTTCTTTGATTCTTGTATTTGTATCCCTTCTCTCGTGCAAAAAATACTGGTCCCTAATCATGTGAAGATGATTTTTTGTTTGTTTGTTTTATGCTATGATGTAGACAAAATGGTTTCAAAATTATGGTCTCAATACCAAAGTTGCTACTAAGTAAAGTGCAGGATTTGCCTTTTTTAAAATTTTTAACTCTTACGACATATTGCCCTAAGACTATACAGGCAGAGTCCTATCTTGTAAAGACAATTGAAATATTTCTTTCCTCTTTATGGTTGTATCACCAATTTGATACACAGTTAGATTGAACTGTGTCACTTTACTTTCCATTTTGGAGGGTTTGTGTTTTTTTTTCAGGTTAACTCTCATAACATCTGGAAAGAAAGGCAGCTGTGCCTCTTCCTTTTCCATTTTTAATCTTCTAATTGTTTTCCACTGAGTGCATATGTAAGTTAAAGTCTCATAGAGTTCATTTGTTGTGAACAGCAAGAGCGTGTACAGTTTTTCCCCAGTGATATCCTGCTTTGGAGGGGACTATGTACATATCTTTTCCAAGTTCTCTCTCCTTCATATTCCTCTAAGTACAATCCTAAATCTTACCTTCAATACCTCTTTCTCTGCCTTAATCTTCTTTCCACTCTATCTATCCTTCGTGGCTGATACATTGTTCGAATCACTTCTGTGTATATTCTGTGAAATGCAAACACCTTTGCTTGGCATGTGAGACCTTCTGCATAAGGTGTAGTTGTTACAAGTATTAATAAGACATAAATGGATTGGAATTGGGTTTTGGAGACAGTATAGGTGTGATGCAAAAGCAGAGATAAGAGAAGGGCGCCTGGGTGGCTCAGTCAGTTAAGTGTGTGCCTTTAGCTCAGGTTATGATCCTGGAGTCCCGGGATGGAGCCCCACATAGGGCTCCCTGCTCAGCGGGGAGTCTGCTTGTCTCTCTCCCTCACTCTCTGCCCATCCCCCTGCTTGTGTTCTCTCTCTCACTTGCTTGCTCTCTCTCAAGTAAATAAATAAAATCTTAAAAAAAAAAAAGCAGAGATAAGGGAAATCAGAGTTGTACATAGTTCTGTATAGCAGAGGACATCAGATCCTCAGTGGAGTGAGTTGGAGAATAATGATCCAGGGTTAAGACTGTGATGGTCAGAGAACAGAGGCAAAGCTGGGAACTGCAACCCTTGTTTGAAAGAGAAGGACCTCTTTGAAAACCTGAAGTCCTTTCCCACTGATATTAAAAAAGCACAATTATCTGGCTCCAATTTACCTTTCCCATCTTACTCTTGACAAAGTTCATCAGACTTAACTTTCTGTACCATTTCTGTACTTGGGATTTCAAATTAGGTTTGTTTTGTATCTGACACTTTTTTAAGTTGGTTCTCTGCATCCATGAGCCAAATATCTGCTCGACACAGACATCAAGATCCCTACAAGACTCATACACAAAACAAGAGATTTGACCATGTTCTCTACTCCAATTCTTCCCTCTGCTCAATGTGCATTTCTTGATCCCTATTCCTAGAAGTAATCCCTGGCTCCTCCAAATTTACACATGACTTTACCTATGCTTCTCTTATATACCTCGATTCCTACTTTCTGTTATAGTTATTAAAGACTTATCCTCTGAATAAACATCCCAGACTGATCCATCTTTGGATTCCAGTAACTTCTAGAATGATGTCCTGATCCATGGTAATAAATAATCATGAATGATTATGGTCTGACATTACAGAAAACACTGGGCTTTTCTTTTGATGTCCTTTTATTAATAGAACCTAAGCTTGCCCTTGCTTTTTCTTATTGGTAAACTATTAAGTAACACAAACTTAAAATCAGCAAAACGCTTTGCTTTGGGCCACCTGGCTGGCTCAGTTGGTGAAGCATGTGACTTTTGATCTCGAGGTTGTGGGTTCAAGCCCCATGTTGGGTGTGGAGATACTTAAAAATAAAATCTAAAAAAAAAAACAACAACAAACTTTCCCTTTTTTTAAGAAGGTTCTTTTCTATGCTAGGTCTCCTTCGACTTCTATTTGTGAGGCTGATCTTTAAAATTTAAATAGACTTATTAATCCAGGATAAATTTTCTCTTTTCAGAGTCTATCATGTAGTCTGTGGAGATCTTGATTCTACTATTCAACCTGTAATCCATTCCTCCAGTTTGTAGTCACCATCTATTTGGTAAGCATCTCTTCTAGGTCTTCATGAAGGTAGATAACAAAAATATGACTATTTCATGAATCCTCATAAAACTACCAAAAAAATAAAACAATTAAAAAAAAAAAAAAGCCCCAGGGGCATCTGGGTGGCTCAGTCGGTTAAGCCTCTGCCTTCGGCTCAGGTCATGATCCCAGGGTCCTGGGATCGAGCCCCACGTCAGGCTCTCTGCTCAGCAGGGAGCCTGCTTCTCCCTCTCCCGCTCCCCATGCTTGTGTTCCCTCTCTCGCTGTGACTCTCTCTGTCAAATAAATAAATAAAATCTTTAAAAAAAAAAAAAGCCCCTCCAAGCCAACACGGGGTGATTAATAAGAGATGTTTGACCACTGTCATTAAATTAGCGAAGAATCTAACCTACCATCATCCATTGTATTATTTTCCACATCACATTTCCTGGACTCACCCAGAAGAATATCATGTTTGCCTTTGTCACATGTCTCATTAAACTAAGAAATAACTATCAATAGTTCCCTCTCTTCTACCAATCTCCTGTAAGGAAGAAAATGAGTTGCTCCTGATGAACCCAAGCTGACGCCTACTGCCATATAAAAGGATTCTGATTTGTTTAACAAAGCTGAGTATTCACATTCACCTGGCTCTCCCCAGGTCCAAGGGAAGATATTACTCCTACAGGAACAATACAACTCGGTGACTCATTCCCGGGAGGGAGGTTACTCCTCTTGACAGCTAATCACAACCAGGCAGCATGATAATGAAGTAAGCCAAACTGACATAACTTATTTTCCTAGACTGCCCAATGCTGAGAAATTCACAGAGAAGGGTAGAATCTCACTCCTATTGTTTCCCAGTACCCATGCATAGTTCCCAGAACTTCATAACACAAGACCAGCCTTTAGGGGCACCTGGGTGGCTCAGTCAGTTAGGCATCTGCCTTTGGCTCGGGTCATGATCTCAGGGTCCTGGGATTGAGTCCTGTGTCAGGCTTCCTGCTCAGCGGGGAGCCTGCTTCTCCCTCTCCCTCTGTCTACCGCTCTGCCTACTTGTGCTCTCTCTCTCTCTCTGTCAAATAAATGAACAAATAAAATCTTTAAAAAACAAAACAAAACAAAAAAAACAAGACCAGCCTTTGAATAAGGTTACCTTCTCTGTTCACTATCTAAATCACCAGTTTTTACTGAAAAAAAGTTCACTATCAATTGTGTAATAGTCATTCCTAAGGGTGTTCCTAAAATACAGGTCTTTATAGCATAGCTTTTGATAATACTTTTCTCTGACAGGAATTATTTTGGTAGATGGTAGCCAATAAATACTTGATTTTGTTTCTTGCCTTACCTAAATCTATTAGTTTTTGGGGTCACGGGGTGTTAAATTTCAATTTGGAAATAGATTTTATCTATTCTGACTAAAAAGGTAATTTTTGAAAACATAATTATAATAGATCTGAGTATTGCCTAGCTCTCAGCTCTCCTTCCAGGCAGAGTTCATAATTCTATTAATTAATTTGTGCATATCGGAGGAATCTTTTTATTCAGGCACTGTCGTACATTCCAATAAATTCCTAGAAACTCTAGGTCAAATTGGATTCTGTCCTTGCCGTCTGTACTTTCTATAAGGAAATATAATACAAAACAATCCTATTTAATAACAGTTTTTGGGTGGGGCATGAAAAAGGAACAAAAATAAAGTTTGTAAGTAAAACTGGGTTTCTGTTAGGATGATTTCCAATATAAAATGGCATTTAACTAGCAGATCCTGGCATAAACTTTTTCAACTTCCAAATGAAATACTTAAGAAGAAGATGAATACCAAGATCAAAATAAAGAAACTGATCATTAACCTATGGGCAGAAGCAAGGGTAAAACTCCACTAAGTTTAAAGTCCAATGGAAATGGGAAAAATTCAATCAATTGCTCCCTTCTCCTATGCCCCTGGGGAAAATAGCGGCACTCATGGGCCAGAAGTCAGGCAGTAAAACCCTTCCTCTCGTCCTGAATGATGAAATAAAAGACTGCAGCAAGGAGAAACCTTAGACAGCCGGCCTTCCGCCACATGGTTTAAGGAAGCCAGAATCTTCTCTCCTAGTCCTCCCTTCCTTCTCCTTCTAAAAACATTCAAATTCTGGGCAGCCCTCTTGGGTCCCCCTGCCCCTCTTTTGGAGCTTTGTACTCTCAGTAAACCTTGCTTTTGCTGCTCCACCCCCCCAAAAATAAAAAATAAATAAAACATTCAAATTCCATGACAAAAACTAGGCAGGAACTGGGGATAATACTGGAGGTGTCGTAGTCTCCTGTATAAACACTAAGACAGGAAGAGCTGTGAAAATAGAGGTTCTGGCAATTGTAATTTTTTACAGAGCCCACCAGAGGGTGATAGAGACAGTGGGGGCAGGGAAAGATACCTTCTCAGGCCAGGGGAGTCTCACTAGATGAAAACTTCAAAGAGGCTGGGAATGGGCTAGGAGCTGCCCAGCAGATCAGCTACAGACCCGAGAAGGGAACACGCAAGCTGAAAGCCAAGGGCAGCAGTGTGCTGGTAAGTAGACTCTGACTACCCCACCACTACCACCACCATCCCTCCCCCACCCTGTAAGTATGTGCCAATTTCCACGGTGGGAACACTCCCACCATGGTGGATCTCAGCCGTCAACATCACTGAACCACAAGCACACAACTCCGAGTTGGAATAAGGGGGATCCATCACATGCCTTGGTAAGCATTAGATGTGGATGGATTTCTCTTTATTCTAGAAGGAGGAAAGAGGAGCCTGTGAGAAAAATGTTTCAGGGCAGAGGAAGAAGAACGGTAATAATAGCCAGCCTCAATTGAGCACTGATTATTCTCAGTACTTTATACTTTACAAGAAACGTCTCATTTAATCTTCACGGCAACTCTATGCAGTAGGAGGTATTATCTTAATTTTAAGACAACAATCTCAAGTTTCGTTAGGTAAAGTAATATTTGGCCTGTTCATGCAGCTATTAAGTGGCAGATTTGGTCTTTGGACTGCTGAACTGCAAAGCCCATACACTTAAACTCTAAGCTAAGCACAAAGTAAACCTGCAATAAATGTCCTGATTTCTTGACTCATTATGATAAACTATTCATCTTCCTTATAAATTATTGGCATTTTCACTTCTTTCTCTTCTGAATTAATGAGAGATTTACATCCAAGATCCTTCAATTGCTCTTTCCTAATTTAGAATGACAAGAAGCCTCTCGAGGGAGGATTTTGTGGTGGATGGGGTGGGGTATGGGGGTGTAGGTGTGGTGGGAAATACTCAGAGAACAGGCGAACAGGGTGCTAGAATGCAACATATAGAAAGTAGAGGCTGGGACTGATACTCCCAAACAAAAGCAGCCAGTCATCTATCAACATCTCAGTATTCTCCTAAATTCATGCCAGTCTTTTTCTTTGCTGTCATAAGTGTTAACAGCCATATGGATTAGTCATCCCACACTCTAGCTTCACGCTGGCTTGATATACACAATGACCTTTATTCCCTAACAACTACCTCCTCCCATAGCCACACCTGGGGATCTTTGCACGTCTATGTGGCTCCACCTCTGATGTACTGAATTCTAGTAAATTGCTCACTGACCACAACCTTCTAGCTCTCCCACATCTTACTCCTTCACTTGACCTTTGATCTAGTCAAGCCCCCAGGGACTGCCTCTGTGTTTCCCACTAACTTTCCCCCCTTTCCGTCTTCTCTCCTTTTTTAACTCAGTCTAGACCCTGTGTTGTATCTGTTCAATCACTGTCTCATCAATGATCTCAGCACATTTTCCCCTTTGCCTCCCATCATCCCTCAGTCTTCATCCATCCATCCTCTCAGCCCTTGAATGCAAGTTGCTGAGAAAATCATGCAATAAGATTCTCTAACTTCAGTTTATTCTTCCTCATAGCCCCACAGTCTTTTGGTAAATGCTTTATCATATTTTTCTCCTATTCCTCACAGAGGCTATTTCAAACTTTTACCACTTTCCTTGATTCCCCTGCCCTACAGATGTCTCTTGAACCTCAGAAGACCTTGACTGCATTTCACCAATGCATTCTGCTGGAGGTGCTCTGCATACTTGGGGCATCAGGGCACTGCAGAGCCCACAGTCCATAAGCCTTTTTAGCAGGAACGTCAGTACCTCTTTCTAGAAGACTACATATTCCTGAATTGTCTGAAAGCCCTAGGGAATTTCACAGTCTGCCTTCCACACCCAAGCAGAGATGGCTCTGGAGTTTGATCAGAACCCACTTCTCACTGGCACATGTATTACTGACACGAAGCCCCTCTGCTGCCAGCTCTCCTGATGATCGTGCAGGAGCTGTGTGGAATATTTAAGAGAGGGAAACCTCCCTCACATAGTATTAATGTCTTCCAAGCCTTCCCACTCTTAGGTTCTCCAAGTTACAGACCTAGAGCAGAGAAAATAGAAAAATGTATGTAAGTTCAAATCTCTCTGAGTCAGCCTTGATCAAATTGAATTCCAGATTGTACCAGAGGTGCCATACGTTTCAATAATAGGAATCTTGGGCCAATGAGATGTTGACACAGACATTTTAAGGTTTCAAAACTCTGAGCTGGCCATTGCAGCTTGTTACAGAGATAAAGATCAAAGGATGGATTCCATTAACCAATCAGATATGTTGAGGATACTAAAAATGTAAACATTAGCCAGGTTGGGGTGAAGGTCCCTTCTTGACAGATTATGTTTCTTATCATGATGAAATTGATTCCTGGCTAGTGTGCATTTAAGAAGTTCAACAGTTACATCTTGGGTGCCTGGGTGGCTCAGTCGTTAAGCGTCTGCCTTCAGCTCAGGTCATGGTCCCGGGGTCCTGGGATCGAATCCCACATCGGGCTCCCAGCTCAGCGGGAAGCCTGCTTCTCCTTCTCCCACTCCCCCTGCTTGTGTCCCCTCTCTCGCTGTCTCTCTCTCTCTGTCGAATAAATGAATAAAATCTTTAGAAAAAAAAAAAGTTACATCTTGATTTTTAACTACAAGGGCTTATTGTTATATTACCCTTAATTTTGAGACAATGATGCTTATTTTACTTCTTCGTTTTGAGAAACTGTATTTCCTCATTGTTTGTTACAGGAAGTTCAATTTGAATTTCTTCATCAACATTGTAACTGACCTTATTGTAATTAATTCAAACGAGCATAAAGGGATTGTCAGATCCTCTTGGAGTTAGGAAAAATACATCTATGTTCTTCTTTTCGTGGCCGTGATTGTAAAATTAGCTGTGATTATACCAGAATCTTTTTTTTTTCAGTATTTATTGTGAAAAAACATCAACTACACAAAAGTAAAGTGAACAATAAAATGAACTGCCATTTGCCCATCATCCTGATTCGACAATCATCAAGAAGCTGTCACAATTGTAGAAATGCTTTTAGAAGCCAGGGCAAGCGCACGGTGATGGATTGATGGCAGGCCTTTCTCTGGGGGCCTCTCATAGTGTACCCATGCCAGGGGAGTGAGCAGCCCTGAACCACTGCCCAGCCTCCTCACTGGTGAGCTGTGAGCACTGAAGGGGGCTCAGGGGGAAAAAGTTACTAATTAATTAATTAATTTTTAAAAAGCCAATACATGCATTTAGCTGTATATTTAGTAGTGCAAACTGGTCCCCTGAGCAGCTACCTCTCAGGCATCTACCACTGCGCAGTGAGGGAGCTACTCTCTCCCCAGGGCACACCTCAGGGTGAATATTTCTACTTCAGATTTAAACTTTTCTTTATTTTTAAGTTTCATTGGTTTTGTGCTTTTTTTTTTTTTTAAGATTATTTATTTTATTTGAGACAGAGAGAGTGGGGGGTGGGCAGATGGAGACAGAGTCCTAAGCAGACTCTGCTGACTGCAGAGCCAGAGCCAGAGGTGGGGCTCGATCTCATGACCTCCAGATCAGGACCTGAACCCAAACCAGGAGTCAGAGGCTTAACCGACTGCACCACCCAGGCACCCCGGTTCTGTGGGGTTTTTACACAAACAGGATGCACACATAGTATTCCATCAAACACTATATGGGAGTTGTTACTATTTTTTTCTTTTTTGAAAGATCTGTCTCTTCTTAACTCTGAGGTGACTACATGAACAGGTTGATTTGAATCATTCAAAGCTTTTCTTCAAATCCACACAGTTATGTGCCAACATATGGTGCTAGTTAGTAAGTGCTTGTCTCTTAGCTCCAGGCTACTCCCTGTTTTGTGATGGTGGGATTGTAGCTTTGCTCTCTGGCTTCCTGTTAGGACCCTGGTTGTTTCCGGTTTGCTAACTGACTGGATGAGGTTCTCTCACATCATCCCGGAAAGCATTTTCACTCCTGCAGCTGCACCTGTGGCCCCAGGCAGTGGCAGAATAAGGCTTGCAGCTTTTTTCAACAATTGCAGAACCAGATTCATCACACCCTCTCACTTAGAGATCTTCAAGTTCTCTTGTAGTTATCTAGTTAGCTGACTCTAGTTAACCAATTGATACATAGTTCACCGTTATTTTATATTTAGCTTTCTCCATTTCGTAAATCTGATACGCTTTCTCTCCTCCTACTAGACATGGACACAGAAATATTCATATGTTGGAATTTTTTCATTCTCCTTATTTATGTATGTATTTTTTACAATAAATGGGATAATGCCCATTACTTCGCAACTTGCATTTTTCACTTAATGTTTCATGGACAGCATTTCCAGGTCAGTATATATAACTCTAACTAATTTTCTCAATAGCTGCATAATATTCCATCATATGGACAGACTGTAATTTATTCAACCATTCTGTTGACAGATATACAAGTCAAGTCCTAATTTTTTGCTACTACAAAAAAATGCTTCAATAAACATTCTTGTTCATATATCCTCTATACTAATACATTTGTTTCTATTTAAAAATCACTAACAGTGGGATTGCTGTGTCAAAGAATGAGGTATTTATATTTGTGTGACACCATGTATACTGAATTGAACTGGTCTTACTCTTCAGTTTATGACACTGTATCATGGATTCCCCTCTAGAGCCTCCAGAAAGAACACAGCCCAGTCAATGCCTTGATTTAATCCACGAGACCCATTTCAGATCTGTGACCTTCAGAACTACAAGATAATAGATCTGGTTGTTCTCAGCTGCTAGGTTTGTGGTAATTTATTACAGTAGCAATAGGAAACCAATACATTGTTCTTATTAAGTTTAGGAATTAATGTTATATATCTCATACTCACCTAATCCCACTACTTAAATTTTTTTTTTCTGAGTCAATTTGATAAGATAGATGTTACTAGATTGTTGTCCAAAGTGTGAAATTCATGTTTCTCCAACAATGCGTGAAATCTTTTCCACTAATTTCCATAAGTAAGGGACACTATTGATTCTTTTATTTTTTATTTTATTTTATTTTTAAAAATTTTATTTATTTGACAGAGAGAGACACAGAGAGAGAGGGAACACAAGCAGGGGGAGTGGGAGAGGGAGAAGCAGGCTTCCCGCGGAGCAGGGAGCCCGATGCGGGGCTCGATCCCAGGACCCTGGGGCCATGACCCAAGCCGAAGGCAGACGCTGAACGACTGAGCCACCCAGGCGCCCCTACAAAATGTTTTTTATTATTATGTTTACCTTTTCTGTTGCTGTTTTTGGGTTTCCAGGCTTGGTTAAAGTCCCTCATGCCTTTTGATGGCGCATGTAAACTACATTTTCTTACAAGATTTTATAGTTTACAATTTTGCCTTTAATCCAACCAGAATTTATTTTTTTAAATATTATAAAATATAGAATTCATTCTAGTTTCTTCCCAATTACACCAACAGTATTTATTAAATAATTCAGCCTTTCCTCAGTGAATTGAATTATCATATTTGCCATATATTAAATTTTCATTTATACTGTATCTATTTCTAAATTTTTAAATTTTGTTCCTTCCCTGGTACAATTTGTATCTAATTTTATATTAGCTTTATAGTATATTCCAATATTGAGTAGGTGAGTTTTCCCACACTGTTGTTCTCTCTCTGTTCTAATGCTTTTCATGGCTATTTCCTCATATTTATTCTTCCATACAAATTTTATGATCCAATTAAAATTAAAATATTTTATGGAATTAAATTTACAAAATAATTTTAGGAAATTTGACATTTAACGATACATTATCTATTGAGGAAATCTTTTCATTTGTTTCATTATGTCTTATATTTTTAAAGATTGCCTTGCCAAATTTGATTTATGAGCATTTTATTTAAAATTTCTGAACCTATAAAATGTAATTACTCTATTGGTTTGCTTTTTTTTTAAAGATTTTATTTATTTATTTGACAGAGAGAGAGAGCACAAGCAGGGGGAGTGGCAGGCAGAGGCTGAGGGAGAAGCAGGCTCCCCGCAGAGCAGGGGGAGCCCGATGTGGGGCTAGATCCCAGGACCCTGGGATCATGACCTGAGCCGAAGGCAGTCGCTTAATCAATTGAGCCACCCAGGCACCCTATTGGTTTGCTTTTTGTATTTGTATAACTATGCTGGATTTGTGAAACCACTGTGAAGAGTTTGTTTTTATGTATTTTGGAATAGTTTGGTAAGCATAGGGATTATCTGTGATTTGAAGGTTAGAGAGAATTTAGCTGTAACATTGTCCAGACTTGTTGCTTTTGTCATTATTTGAAAACAATTTTATTATGAAAAATATCAAATATATACAAAAGTAGAGAAAATAGTATACTGAATCCTATGTACCTACCACCTAGCTTTGACAATTATCTCCAGAATTTTCCATTCTTGTTTCATCCATCTTCCCACTTTTATTTTGCTGGACTATTTTAAAGCAAATCTCAGGGGAGGAGGTGGCCATGTGGTTAAGGTGATGGACTGCTAAAGCAAATCTCAGATTTCTTATCAGGTCATCTGTAAGTAGCTCACTCTGTTTCTCTAACAGATAAGGTCCATTTTTTTTTTTTTAAACAGCCACCTCATCATACCTAAAAAAAAATTTCCTGATTGTTTAAAAAATAACCTTTTGGGGCACCTGGGTGGCTCAGTTGGTTAAGCATATGCCTTCGACTCAGGTCATGATCCCAGGGTCCTGGGATCCAGCCCCACGTCAGGCTCCCTGTTCAGCAGGGAGTCTGCTTCTCCCTCTCTCTCTGACACTCCATCTGCTCATTCTCTCTCTCTCTTTCTCCCCCTCCTCCCCGTGAGAGCATGTGCACGTGCATGCGTGCCCTCTCAAATAAATAAATAAAATCTTAAAAGATATCCTTTTACTTTTGGTTTGTTTGAATCAGAATCCAAAAGACATCTAGTGCATTGCATTTTTGTTGTTCTGTCTCCTGATTCTCTCTTAATTTAGAAAAGTTCTCTCTTATCTCCTCCCACTCTGCCCTCCCTGTGCCATTTATTTGTTGAAAAATCAGGTTGTTTGTCCTACAGTATATTCTAGATCTGGATTTGGTTAGTTGTTTCCTTGTAGTGTTACTTAACTTGTTCCTCTTTTTTTTCCTTTTTTTTGTAGACTGAAAGTTAAAAATCTTGATTATGTTTAAGTTAAATTATTTTGGGGGTGCCTGAATGGCTCAGTCGGTTACGCGTCTGACTCTTGGTTGTCCACTCAGGTTGTGATCTGGTGGTCTTGAGCTAGAGCCCCTTGTCGGACTCCACACTCAGCAGGGAGTCTGCTTGAGATTCTCTCTCCCTCTCCCTCTGCCCCTTCTGCTCATGTTCTCTCTCTCTCTCTAAAAATAAATAAATCTTTAAAAAAATAAGTTAAATTACTTTTTTGTTGAGGATTCTTCATAGATGGTGTGGTATACTTCATACTGTACCACATCATGATTGCCCTTAAGGTCTGATTGTCCCATTTATAATGATACTGAGATTGATGGTTGAATTCAGGTATTACCAGGCTAATCCATTCATTATAAAGTTCACCATCAGACTTTCACCTAATAATTTTAGCAGCCATTAATAAACTTTCCTTACATCATTGTTTCATTAGGATTTAATAAAATGGGTGATTTTTTTTTTCTACCATTCTTTCTGCCTGATAGCTGAAATTCCTCAACAAAGAAGAATCTTGTCTTATCAGCTATTTAGTTACACTGACATACAGCTCATATAGGAAGGGCAGGCTGCTGTCCTTTTATAAATGGTAGATTTAACTTCCCCAATATTTCCAATGATACTGGTATTTGGGGTTTTAAAAAACCTTTAGTCATTTGTATTTTGCTAGAAAAAATTTCTTCCCTCTAGATTTTCACTTTATTACTATAGAATGCACAAAGCATTCTTGTATAATTCTTTTGACGTCTATCATATCTCCTTTTCCTTTTTTAAATTTTTTAAAGATTTTATTTATTTATTTGACAGAGAGAGAGAGGGAGAGAGAGTACAAGCAGGGGGAGCAGGAGAGGGAGAAGCAGGCTTCCCGCTGAGCAGGGAGCCCGATGCGGGGCTCGATCCCAGGACCCTGGGATCATGACCTGAGCCGAAGGCAGATGCTTAACGACTGAGCCACCCAGGCGCCCCTATTATTTATTTATTTTTATAGATTTTGTTTATTTGACACAGAGAGAGAGAGCACAAGCAGAGGAAGCAGTAGGCAGAGGGAAAGGGAGAAGCAGGCTCCCCGTTGAGTAGAGAACCTAACGTGGGATAGATCCCAGACCCTGGGATCATGACCTGAGCCGAAGGCAGACACTTAACCAACTGAGCACCCAGGTGCCCCTCATATCTCCTTTTTCAAACCTAAAATGGCATGTGTGTGTGTGTGTGTGTGCGCGCGCACCTATGTCTGTGTATTACCTACGGTGTTTGTACATTATTTATATTTACAACCAACCAGTTTTAGGTTTTATTTATCCTTCTGACTTTCTCTTCTATGAGTCACTTCCTAAGTGAGTCCAAGTGCTCACACCTGTTTCACATTTAAAGAGGGTCTGGGGTTGGGGGGAGTTTCTCAAGTAATTTATAATTCCAAATTACCTTATTGTCCTATTTCTCCAGTTAACACAAATTTAATCTCTGGTGCTTCATTTTACTACAAAGAAGCAAGTTAGAACTCATCAGGAAAAAATTCCTCCATTTTTTACTTCTCTTGTCAACCTACAAATTTATTTGCATTCTTGCCTTTTTATTTTATTTTATTTTTACCATATTCCCTCTCACCACAGTGAGAGAAGGTGATTACTCAACTTAGTACTGCATCTATCTCTCCCACATTCCTAGAGATTCCAATTCATCAAATAACTTTTCTCAAGTGTCTTTAAATTCTATCAACTGATTTTCTTCCCTAGTCTGTAAACAGGCTTAAGTCTCTCCCATCTTAGTTAAATGGGCATATATTCCCTTTCAGATACCTCTATGTCTTTTCTTTCCATTATAGCCAACCCCCTGAAATAGAAGCTACGGTGTCTACCCTCATTATTTCTCTAAATCTTCTCTTGCCGAAGTCAGCAGTGGCCTCTTCCTTGCTAAAAACCAGGGCATTCGCCACAGCATCTGATGCTCCTGACCTCCTTGGAATGCTTTCTTTTCTTAACTATCTTGGATTTTCCCTCACCCTCGTCTCCTGATTCCTCTACTTCTCTGGCTATTCCTTCTTATTCTCCTCCGCAGGTTCCTCTTTTTTTCAGAAACAGAGAAGACCTTCAAACATCAAACTTCCTACTGTTTTTCACTCTATTTTCCCTCTTAACCTGGAAGAAAATAGCATAAATTAATCTTTACAGAGTGATGTCTTCTGGAGCTGAACTCTCGTCCTAAACATTCTTACAGAGTCTTCTCTGTCCCCATTGGACTTGCCTAGGGTCCTATTTGCCTTTGCCAAAAGGCAAAGTGTCTAAACCGAAACTCATAATTTTTCCTCAGAACTTGTTTTTCCTCCCATACTTCCCTTTTGATGTATAGTACTGCTACATATCCAGTTATCCAAGCCAGCAATCTGGCATGGTAGTGTGAGACAGTAAGATTACAAAACAGAAAAGGCGCTGAAGTTTGCAAGTAAAAAGATGATTTATCATATGCTTAAGGATAATCTCATAAAAGGCAATCATATATAGACTATATACAAATAGGCTCTATGCAGGGCTTGAACTCATGACCCCAAGATTAAGAGTCACATGTTTTACCAAGTGAGCCAAACAGGTGCCCAATAAAAGGCAATTATAAGAAATATAACCAGGGGTGCCTGGCTGGCTCAGTTGGTAGAACATGAGTTCAAACCCCACGCTGGGTGTAGAGATCACTTAAAAAAAATACAACTAGACCTCAAAGGAATCTCTCTCCTCAAACTCTCTATTTCCCAAGTTCATCTGAATCACTTTTCTTGACTTCTATCTATTTCTTCCCTCTGTGACTAGATGTTTCTGCTAATCTATGGATCACTAAAACCACTATAACTCTGACCCACTCTGACCTTTGAGGCCAAGCCCACAATAGCATTTCTCTGAGGTCTCTGAATATCACAGTACATACTCAGGGAGAATCAGATTGCCCCAACTTAGCTGAGTCAAGTGGTGCAAACATGTCTGCTCCTGTCCTCTATCTTAGCTAGATCTATAGATGGAAAGATTCCCTTTGAAGGGATTGTGGGAAAGTTAGACTGTATATTGAGTGTCAATTCTTGACTTTTTACTCTTCACAAATCCTCGTATCTAAAAAAGAGTGATTGGGTTGCCTGGCTGGCTCAGTGGGAAGAGCATGCAGCTCTTGATTTCGGGGATTAAGTTCAAGCCCCACGTTGGGTGTAGCAATTACTTAAGTAAATAAACTGTAAAATAAATTAATTAATTAATTAATTAACAAACAAATAAATAAGTGATCAATTTCTATCAGTTCGACCTAATATTTCACAAATCTAACCACTTCCTTCATTTCCCTCTCTCAGTTCTCTAGTTAAACCAGTTTTCTAGATCCTCCCAATGTGTCCCTACATTTACTTTTTGTTTCTTCTCATCCATCTTCTACACTGCAGCCAGAGTGACCTTTTTATTTTTTTAATTTTTAAAATTTAAAAAAAAATTTTTAAAGATTTTATTTATTTATCTGACAGAGAGAGAGCACAAGCAGGGGGCAGTGGCAGGAAGAGGCAGAGGGAGAAGCAGACTTCCAGCTGAGCAGGGAGCCCGATGCAGGGCTCGATCCCAGGACCCTGAGATCATGACCTGAGCCAAAGGCAGACGCTCAACCAATTGAGCCACCCAAGTGCTCCAGAGTGACCTTTTTAAAGTACCAGTTTAATAATGTCACTTCTTTACTCAAATCTTTTCATAGGATATGTCAAGACTGACACCTGACTCGAAGATATCTATATGTCAGTTCAAACTTCTTAATATGATTGTATTAGTTTCCCAGGCTGCCGTAAAAAATTACCACAAATTTGGTGGCTTAAAACAACAGAGACTTATTTTTTCACAGTTCTGGAGGCTAGAAGCCCAAAATCAAGATGTTAGGAGGACTATGCTCCCTCTGAAATCTCTAGGGAAGAATCCTTCCTTACTTTTTTCTAGAATCTGGTGACTCCTGGCTATCTGTGGCATTCCTTGGCTTGAACTGCATCTCTCCCAACTCTGCCTCCATCTTCACATGGCGTTTTTTCTGTGTCTCTCCGACTCCTTACAACAACAACAATCATAGGATTTAGGGCCCACCCTCTATCCAGGATTATTTCATCCTGAAATCCTTAACATCTGCAGAAACCCTGACTTCTGAGGTTTCAGGTAGACAAGAATTCCAGGGGACTATGAATTAATCCATTACAATTGCCTACAGGCCTTTTATGATACGGTATCTCCTCACCTCTCCAGCCTCATCTCTGACCACTCTCCACCTCTCATTGTAATCTCCATACTAACTCCATACTAATCTTCATACTAAGCCCCTTGCAATTCTGGACCACAGGTTGCTCATCCTCACTTCTGCAAAAGGATCTTTGCATTTCCTGCCCATCTCTGTTTAGAATGTCCTTGAAGCCTCCCTTTGCCTGACTTACTATTTTTCAGATTCAGTTGCTCTAGGAAGTTTTCCTGAATCTCACCCCTCATTTCCATATGCTCACCTCACCCCAGATGCCCACTGCACCTTCGGTCTACCTTGATCAGAGGTGCAGTGGGCATCTGGGGTGAGGTGAGCATATGGAGCATGTTCCCCACTATTTCATAATTTTAATTG
Organism: Leptonychotes weddellii; assembly: GCF_054177405.1. Lineage (NCBI taxonomy): Eukaryota > Metazoa > Chordata > Mammalia > Carnivora > Phocidae > Leptonychotes > Leptonychotes weddellii. Next base: position 102,747,387 of record NC_138375.1, on the reverse strand, counting down.
CTGCGCCATCTCTTCTCTACCTTTCTATCCCCATTTCTTTGCCAGCCAAATAATCAGTAAGGGACCAATCATTTCTTGTTTTGTTTTTATTTGCTTTTGTATTCTCAGAACCTAACACAGCACCTAATAGGCACTTGACAAATGGTTATAGAACGAATGAATGAATGACTGTCTTTGAAAAGCTGTTCACATATGGTAAGAATTTCCAGGTGTTAAAATTGATATGCAGTAGCATCTGTGGTGGCTTCTTTATTCATGTTTGTCCTTTAAAGAGAATATTAACTTCATTTGAGGAAATTGAGAGAAGTATTCCATAACTATTAAATATTACATTAGGCAGTAGTAAATTACCCCATTTGGTTTTGGTGTTGCATGTGATAAAAACCCACTTTGATCTGACTGTAGCCCTATTCATTTTGATTATCCTTAGATCAAATAATGTAAGATACCCAATTACAGCCATAAATGGAAATGATGGGCTTACCATATAAATGGGTTTGAATTCCATATTAATATTAACATTAACTTTAAAGAAAATTATGTAGTTTACCTTCTAAAGAGAAGAAAAGCTTCTACTGAAGTTGGAAACTGTGTATACTTACAAGTGAAAGAACCAGAAAAATAGCCTTAAAGAGAAAGTTAAAGTAGATAGTATTGATTATCTTCAGGTAACTCACCACTCTCATTACGAACAGAATTTAATTTATACAATCACCTTAAATAAAACGAGGACCAGCAAATATTATTAGGAAGATCACATTCCTTTTAGTTAATCATTTCTGGAATAAAAGGCTCCCAGGATTCTCCAACGTTTTCCTTTTTGGTTGACATAACATCGAGGATTATATAACTATGTAGCAGAACCTCACACTTGTCAGAAAGGTTAAAATCAACAACACAGGAAACAACAGGTGTTGGCGAGGATGCAGAGAAAAAGGAACCCTCCTGCACTGTTGGTGGAAATGCAAACTGGTGCAGCCACTCTGGAAAACAGTATGGAGGTTCCTCAAAAAGTTGAAAATAGAGCTAGCCTATGACCCAGCAACCCTACTATTGGGTATTTACCCAAAGAATACAAAAACACAAATTCAAAATACACTGTACCTCAGGATAACCAACTATTTGATGAACAAATTTCTCTTTATAGAATTACAGATAGAAAGAAGGAACAAGGGCACCTGAGTGGCTCAGTCGTTAAGCGTCTGCCTTCGGCTCAGGTCATGGTCCCAGGGTCCTGGGATGGAGCCCCGCATCAGGCTCCCTGCTCCGCGGGAAGCCTGCTTCTCCCTCTTCCACTCCCCCTGCTTGTGTTCCCTCTCTCACTGTGTCTCTCTCTGTCAAATAAATAAATAAAATCTAAAAAAAAAAAAAAACTTAAAAAAAAAAAGAAGGAACAATATTGAATTCAAATATCACCATCTTGCAATCCCTAATGAATGAACAGATCTAGTCAGTGAACATCAATGGATGCTAACATCACAAAGAACAACAACCAGACTTTCTGTGCCACCTAATAGAAGAATACACAGCATCACTCATGAAGTTGTCTTGGGGAAAAAAATCCAGTGTAAATCTCGTTAATCATTAGATCCCATTTACAGAAAATATGAAGGACTTCTGTTCTCTGCTTTTTCTGGAAGCTGGCACCCCACATCAATACCTCTGCCCGATTTCAGGTGTTCCAGCACTAGCTCATAGAGTTGGGCAGATCAATTAAGGTATTAAGTGGACAATTTGTTTATCTTTGAATTTCCAGACAGAATTCTCTCTCCTCATCTTCAATTCCTCGTTCCCTACTGGATCCTCCTCATCAGCATTTAAATGTGCAATTAGTTCCCACTGAGTTGCAATCGGTTGTGTGTCAATCTTCATCTTATTGGACTTCTCAGTTGTGTCTGTTATAGATCCTCTTTGAAGCCATTCTCTTCCACTGCTAGTATATTACACTCTCCTGCTGGTTTCCTAGTCTCCCTAATCAGGGCTTCTCATTCTCTTCTGCCAAATCATCTTTACATGTTAGACATTTTTAAAGGTTCAGTTCTGCTTTCCCTTCCTCCTCATTCTGCTTTCTGTCTTTCTCTCTCTCTCTTTCTCTTCCTCCCATTTCATAATATCCCTACCTTCAATTATTCACACTTCTCCAGTGATTTATATGCTGATGACTCCCAAATTTATATTTCCAGGCCAGGCCTCTCTGATTGTTTTAAAACATGTCTGTCAATCTTTGACAATCCTTCTATCAAAAATGGAGTCTAATTCTTCTTTGCTTAAATATGGTCTGGCCTTATGACTCTTGACAAAAAGAATGTGTATAATGGAATATGTTTGTTGGCAGTGAGGCTGCACGACCTCTGAGGCAATTAGAAGAGGTGATCCAGCTTCCTCCTGGTTCTCTCTCTCAGGATGCATGCTCTAGAGCCCTGAACCATCATATAAGAATTCTGGTACCCTGAAGCTGCCTGGAGAGATAGAGCAGAGATCACATTGAGATAGAGACAGATGTCTGAGGAGCTTTAGCTATTCCAGACTCAGAGTCTTCCCAACCCAGTGTCAAGCTTGTGAATGAAGTCTTCCAGATGACATCAGTCCCAGCCATCATTTGACTGTGACCTCATGAGAGACCCAAGCCAGAACACTTCAGTCAACTCATTTCAGATTTCTGACCCATAGAAACAGTGAAAAGTAATAAATGACTATTATTGTATAAAGCCACTAAGTTTTGGGGGATTTGGTACATAGCAATAGATATTCAGAATATCCTCTGACTTCCACACAGACATCTTCGAATTCAGGACACACCACCCCTAAATATGCCACTTAGGCAAATTGACTATTTTGAGCTAAAGGAACTGCAGATGCAGGAAGGGCCCTCTGACCTCCCCTTTCCTACCTAAAAACAATCCATAAAACCTCCCATGAGAAAGGCACCCTCCTTGAACAGGAAGAAAAGAACATTCTTATCACCAGAAATTGAGAATTGGGGGTGCCTGGGTGGCTCAGTTGGTTAAGCGACTGCCTTCGGCTCAGGTCATGATCCTGGAGTCCCTGGATCAAGTCCCGCATCGGGCTCCCTGCTCGGCAGGGAGTCTGCTTCTCCCTCTGACCCTCCTCCCTCTCATGCTCTCTGTCTCTCATTCTCTCTGTCTCAAATAAATAAATAAAATCTTTAAAAAAAAAAAAAAGAAATTGAGAATTGATGCTGAAATAGATCTATACAAATAAACTTACTAAAGTAACACTTGTCTTCCACTAGTCTCCCACCCCCATATCTCTTAGTCGCTTCTCCATAATTTACTGCCCCTAGCCCAAACCCCTTTGTCTCATCATTTCTTCTCAAATGTATTGTTTCTTTATCTAAAAGGTATAAAAACTTTTTGCTCTGATCACTTTTCTGGGTCATTTTCTTGTAAGATTTCCATGTACATGTAAAATTCTAATGAAACTTGTATGCTTTTCTCCTATTATTCTGCCTTAAGTCAATTTAATTCTCAGGCCCAGCCAGAGATCCTAAGAGAATAGAGGAGAAATTTTTCTTCCCCTCTGTCTGGTCCTATTGTTTTCCAACTTTTTCCACTTGTTAAGTAGTTCATTATCTTCATACATAACCCAACTCCCATCTTTTCATATTTGTTATCTGCCTTGTTTTTCCTAGAATTCTTATTTGGTAGTATCCCAGGCATTTGTGCAATATTAAAAAAAAAAAATCCTGGGATGCCTGGGTGGCTCAGTCGGTTAAGCATCTGCCTTTGGCTCGGGTCATGATCCCAGGGTCTTGGGATCAAGCCCCACATTGGGCTCTCTACTTAGTGGGCTCCTTGCTCTGCAGGGAGCCTGCTTTTCCCTCTGCCTCTGCCTCTCCCCCCTGCTCATTCTCTCTCTCCCTCTCTCTTTCAAATAAATAAAATATTTAAAAAAAAAAATTCCCTAGGTGGAGCCAAGGCAGACAACCTATGAAAGAGACTGTACTGACATATGCATAAATTGGAATGCGGATCCAAGTGTTTCATGAAAATAGTTATCTGACTGAAGTAGAACCATTAACACCATTAAACTTTGACATGAGTTGTTAATGAAAGCAATTATTTCCTTTCCTAGAAGACATTAAAAGAATTAGATTCACAACAAATTAGGCATCTAAGTAGTAAAGATACAGTCACTTCTAAATCTAGGATAAAGGTCTGAAAGGCCAATGGTCTGTAGGGAACCTAATTTTAAAGGCTGATAAAGACTTGGATTAGAAATATTTGTGCCCAAAGCAATGGTTTCTGTATATACTTCTACCCTGCCTATTCCAACCAAGGGATAAATGATACATTTTTTCTAGACTTGATGTCTCTTGGCCTTGATCTGCACTGGGAATGGAAAGAGTGGGATGAACCAAGAGAATCATTATGAAGGTAAAGAAAAGGGAGGAGCAGGAGAAGAAGGTCAGTAGGACTAGTAATGCCCAGGTCTGCCTCAAGAGGGGAGAAAATGAGACAGGATGACAGACAAGTTAAGAGAGGTTGTGCCCTAGATGGGTTCAAATGGAATTTCCTTTGGGGGACTTCCATCAACATACTTCCATCTCAGAAGGAAGAACTGTCTGCCTATTCTTGTGAGAAATGTTGGTCATGAATGTTAATAAATGGAAAAATGCCATTGATGTGTAACATCTAACTATACAGCTTCATATAGCTCCAAACTATGATGTGTTAAATCGAAGAATAATTCTCTGATAAGAAAATACAATAATTGATGTTTTTTAGAGGGAGAGGGAGAGAAAGAAAGAGACATTCACAGAGAGAGAGAGAGAGGAAGTAATCCTTCAAAAAATCCACAAGAAAAAATATTAATGGGGTGCCTGGCTGGCTATCAGTAGGGCATGAGACTCGATCTCAGGGTTGTAAGTTCAAGCCCCATGGTGGGTGTAGAGATTACTTTAAAAAAAATTAATGAAATGAAAGACCAGGTTCAATGTCATCTACACTGCAACATATCGGAACATAAAATAAATCAGTAACTCAGTCCCCAGATATTTTAACACAATGAATAACTCACCAAAGCAATGCATATTTAATAGAAAAGGCCGAAAGTGAAGGACTACAGTAATCTAGAATGAACATGAACAGCTTTTGATTCAGTGTGAGGTGTTTGGGGAAAACAGCTCTGTTTTTGACAAGTACACATCTGAGATGACATCTGAATAATTAATATGTTTAGCCTGGATAATACATTTCCAGAACGAATGTGTTACTCTGCATACAAATTTTCAAACAGCAAACAGCACTTCTTATTGTCACCTCCCATTATGTGTCTTTTCATCACCTATTTAGCCAGCTGTGCTGCTATGTAGGCAAAGGCGAACATGTAACAGATGCTCCTAGAACTTAAACCATGAGGTGTTTTCAAACATGGCTAGCTACCTTGGTTAGAAATGAAAGGTGTCTGCACTGGAAAACAGATTAGTTTACCTATTAAGAGTAATAGATAATATAATAAAATTCATCACCCCCTAGCTCTGTGATCTTGGGCTAAGTCATTTAAACTTTCCAAGACTCAGTCTCCTCTTCTTCCTGCGATGGCTATGATGATTAAACAAGATAATCCACTTAACAACAAACATATCGGGCACAGGGTAAATGTTCAATAGATGTTAGCAATTCATTATTTCATTTTTATTGAACTGCGTATGTAAGAGCTTTGGAGAGTAAAGAAATGGTTTAAAGTAAGCAAGTTGGTTTGGTGCAGTATTGCAGCTGAGGCTGCTGCTTGGTGGCAACAAACAAACAAATAAAACAAAACAAAAAAACAACCATATGAGTGGAGCTCCAAAACTCTCACCTAAGTGAAGTGGAGAAGTTCAACTTTTATCCTCTATATATTGAAGTTCTGTATAAAGTTCCAATTAAAAAAAAAAAACTACTATTTCTTTTTTTTTAATGATTTTATTTATTTATTCTAGAGAGAGAGCAGGAGGAGGAGCAGAGGGAGAGAGACAAGCAGACACCACACTGAGCACCGAACCCAACGTGGGGCTCAATCCTAGGACCCTGAGATCATGAACTGAGCCCAAACTAAATAAATACAGTAATTACAGGTGCCCCAATACTACTATTTCTTAAATAATTTACAATAATTGATAGTGGGTAGAGCCTCTGATTTCAAATCCATACATTACATGTCTATGATAAAACTCTTAGAAAACCGGGCATCTGAGTGGCTCAGTCGTTAAGCAACTGCCTTCGGCTCAGGTCATGGTCCCAGGGTCCTGGGATTGAGTTCCACATCAGGCTCTCTGCTCTGCGGGAAGCCTGCTTCTCCCTCTCCCACTCCCCCTTGCTTGTGTTCCCTCTCTCACTGTGTCTCTCTCTGTCAAATAAATAAATGCAATCTTAAAAAAAAAAAAAACTCTTAGAAAACTAGAGACAATAAAGAACTTACATAATAGGACAAATAGTATCTACAAAAAAAATCTACAGCAACGATATACTTAATAGTAAAATGTTGACAGACTTCCCTCTAAGATAAAAATGAGAAAGGGATATCTGCTTTTCATTCAATATTGTACCAGCCAGTGCAATAAAGCAAGAAAAAGAAATCAAAGGTATAAAGATTGGAAATGAAACAATATAAGTGTCATTAGCTTCAAGTAATATGATTTTAAATATACATATCCAAAATAGTCTACAGATAACTGTATTTAATGAGTTCATTAAAATTGATGGGTGCAAAGAAAATATATGAAACTCAGTTCTATTTCTTTTTTTTAAATATTTTATCTATCTATTTAGGGAGAGAGAGTGCAAGCTGGGGGAGGGGCTGGCAGGGGAGGGAGAGAAACCCCAGTAGACTCCATGCTGAGCGCAGATCCCATGAGCCTGAGATCATGACCTGAGCTGGAACCAAGAGTCCCACACTCAACCGACTGAGCCAACCAGGCACCCCACTCAATTCTATTTCTATATCCCAGCAACAAATAGAAAATAAGTTTTTAAAAAGACACAATTTTCGGGCGCCTGGGTGGCTCAGATGGTTAAGCGTCTGCCTTCGGCTCAGGTCGTGATCTCAGGGTCCTGGGATCGAGTCCCGCATCGGGCTCCCTGCTCCTTGGGAGCCTGCTTCTCCCTCTGCCTCTCTCTCTCTGTCTCTAATGAATAAATAAAATCTTAAAAAAAATAAAAAATAAAAAAAAATAAAAAGACACAATTTTCAATACTTTCAAAAATATCAAATACATGGTAGTAAATATAGCAAGCAAGGTGTTAGTGGGATAAATTTTTAAAACCTGAAATATAGAGATACAACATGTTCTTAGATTGGAAAACTCAGCGTTGAAAGGATGTCAATTCTTTCTAAATTGACTTCCAGTTTAATGTGATCTCATTAAAAATCTCAACAGAAATTTTGTGAGTTGAGAAGGTGATAGTAAAATTTACATGAAAATGCAAACAGCTAAGAATAATAAAAAACCATCAAAGAAGGATATAAAGTAGGAGGACTTGCTGTACTGATATCAAGGATTGTTATAATAACAAAGACTATAAGGTATCAGTGCAAGAATAGAAAATTGCAGAGTCCAAAAAAGACCCATATGCATTTTGGCACTTCCTTTACATTAAAGGTAGCAATGCACAGAAGTGAAGGAAAGACAGTTTTTCCAATGTGGGGTAACCTTATAGGAAAAAACAAAACTTGACCCCCACCCCACACAATACACAAAAATTAATTCCAGATGGATCTGGGCTCTAAATGTAAAAGGCAAAACAGTAAAGTTTCTAGATAGTAACTTAAGAAATTATCTCTATAATTCTCACATTCTCCCTCCCAGATCCTATATAGGAAACCACCTCTAGGAGAAAAAATGATCAACTCATTTACATTAACATGTAAATTCCAGGGACTGGATGTACCACTAGAGGTTATATGTTCCAGTTCCTCATCATGATGTATAAAAAGACTGACTGACAACAGTTAGCATTCCCAGGCCCTTCAACTGGACTATTAGCTGTTAGCATTCCCAGGCCCTTCAACTGGACTATGGAGTAAATTTCCTACTATGGAAGTTAAGTGCCAGACTGCCACGCTGAGGAGGACATTTCAGTCCCCTGCAATCATATCTCCGAGTTTGGGTTGTGCCTGATTTGTTTCACTTTGAAGGAGGTATTTTGCTTGGAGCTTTGGGCCATGTAATAGTGGAGGATCCTAAATCCTCAGATGTTGTTTTGAGGAGGGAGGGGATATGGCTCATCACCTAGGGTAGGGTGACCAACTGTCTTGGTTTGCCTGGGTCTGGGGTGATGGTGTCAGGACAGTCCCTCTTGACTCGGGACTGGAATCATCTAAAGGCTCATTTATATGTCTGGTCAGTGATGCTGACTATTGACTGGGAACTTAGCTGGAATTATCAACTGAAACACCTCTACATGAACTGTCCATATGGCTGCTGGGGAGTCCTCACCACGTGACAGCTGAGTTCCAAGAATAAACACCCCAAAAGAACCAGGCAGAAGTGTGTCACCTTGGGGTGCCTGGGTGGCTCAGTCGTTAAGCGTCTGCCTTCGGCTCAGGTCATGATCCCGGGGTCCTGGGATCGAGCCCCACATCGGGCTCCCCGCTCGGCGGGAAGCCTGCTTCTCCCTCTCCCACTCCCCCTGATTGTGTTCCCTCTCTCACTGTGTCTCTCTCTGTCAAATAAATAAATAAAATCTTTAAAAAAAAAAAAAAAGAAGTGTGTCACCTTTTATGGTTTAGCCTCAGATGTCACATAGCATCACCTAGTCACCCAGATTCAAGGAGGAGAACCCTAAATACCACGTCTCCATGGGAAACTGTCAAAGGCACATTGTAAGAAGAGTGGGTAGGATGAGGGATATTGTTGTGGCCATTTCTGGAAAGTACAATCTGCCACAGTTTTATACAAAGCCCACTGAGATACCCCAAGGACTTGAGCATACAGGTGATGGGTAGGGACTGGTGGTGGGAGCAAAAAGAAAATCATCCTCTCAGGTGCTTCTCATGATCTCAAGCATCTCATGGGTCAAGTTCTATCCTGTGAGTTTTAGGTTTTAAAATATGGGCTGGATTTCCATAAAATTATGGTAAAGAGTGAGAGCCATGTGGCTGGCAAGGCCATCTGCTCACAGTTTAGGTGTGCTTTATAACTTTGGTGACATTATATGAATGCAGACTGGGGGCTGGCCACTTAATGTGGTAAGAAGACTATCAGCTTAGGGTTAGAAATTCTGTCTCTTTCCACTGGCATCTCCACTGTTTCATCTTATGACATTGGTCAAGTCACTTTTGTGTCTCAGGTGCCTCATTTTTGAAATAAGAGTGATAGCAATACTTGACCTATTCACTTGACAGCTGTAGGAATCAAGTAAGATAAGTTTGAGAGGGGCGCCTGGGTGGCTCAGTCGGTTAAGCGTTTGATTTCGGCTCAGGTCATGATCACAGGGTCCTGGGATCGAGCCCGGCGTCTGGTTCCCTGCTCAGCAGAAACTCTGTTTCTCTCTCTGCCTGCCGCTCCCCCTGCTCGTGCTCTCTTGCTCGCTCCCTCTCAAATAAATAAATAAAATCTTGGGAAAAAAAAGATAAGTATGAGAAACTGCTCTGGAAGCATAAAGCTTTACAATATTATATAAATGCGTCAAGTTTAACATGTGCCATCTTCAAGAAGGCAAAGTATAGAAGCAAAGACAAGAACAGCCTTGGATGGGAAGGCAGTGTAGATGACCTCTGAGGCCCTATCAGACGTTGAACCAAAGTAATTACTTATACCTGACTTACTGAATTAAAAACATTTTTGACCAACTGAGGACCAACTAACAATTAAATGACAAAACTGTGTTTAATGCATTGATACAGTAAATCTGTAGATCAACTGAGGTCCAATTATACTCATTATTTTTGGAAAATAATAGAGAAAAAGCATAGGTCCTATCATTTTTATAGATCCAGAGTTTAACAAACTTTTAAACTTATTCTCATTTTATTTAACCAATGTTCCACTCCACTGAACTTCCTGATGCAGAAAATAGACCATATTGTAGAAAAGGCTATTGGGAAACTGAAAATTGAAAGTAATGATCACAAGCCACTATGGAAAGTGGTTATAAAAAACTGAATGAAAAATGAGTAACACTAAAAAGGAAGTTAAATTTCCTAAATTAATAATGAGTCTAGTAAAGAAGTCACAGACTGAAGGGGTGATAATAACCACCTTGATGGATAATGAATTTGACTGCATTTCTGTTTCTAAGACAGCAAGTTTATGAACAGCTCACAATGGGATGGACAGTAATTTGAAATACACAGTAAGTTAATCAATGCTTATTTTATGGTTGCTGAGCTAGGGAAATTGCTGGCCCAGAAAGAGAAATGCTCTGGGTCTCAGCTTCCAATTGAGGGTCTGAGGCCTTCTCACCTGGCTTTTCTTCTTGGTTTGCTTCAATCCCTCTCAAAACTTCAAATGATCACTTCTACATGGGTGTGTGCCCTTCTATCACGAACTTCATCTACTCTTCTGAGCCCGACTCACATCACTAATGGCCTACTAATTATAGAGCAAACTACTGTCCCATTTTATTAAGAATGAGGGGATTTCCAGGATGTAGACTTTCAGTGCTCTAACTGCGCAGGGCCCAAGCACACTGGGACAGGTTACACCTTACTACTGAGTAATTCTCCCTGAACACTCCTGAGGTGACTTACACTCAGCATATCCAGAAGTCACTGACCATCTTCCCCCTCAATACAGTTCCTCACAATATTCTCTCCAGCAATACCCAGCACCCTGTCTGTGCTGACTACTGTGTTAGAAACCTTGGAGTCATCACAGACCTTTCCTCCTCACCTATCTCCCACACAAAATTAATCAAGTCCTCTGAGTGCCTCTTTTGAAAGCGATGTCTCTTTAGTTGATTTAACTTCCTCGTCATCTCTTACGTGGACTAATGCAAAGGTCTCCTGTTATAAAATGAAATGATATTTAAATATTCACCCCCTAACATATGTCTCATTACTTATATTATTTGGACTCTGTATTCAATTTCTTTATTAACAAAAATTATTAGTATACCTTAGTGTCAATGAAAGACTGAGGAACTGCTTCAGAGCAATAGGACATGATAGAATCCTAGACTGGGGGGAGGGGGGTTTGCTATAAAGGATGATATTGGGACAATCAGTGAAAACTGAATATGGAGTATATATTAGATAATAGTATTTTATCAATATTAAATTTCTTGAATTAGATCATCACTTAGTAGTTAGGTATCTGAATATCTTTGTTCTTAAGATTTATATGCTATAGGGGTGACAAGCCATGACCTTGGCAACTTTCATATTTTCAGCAAACCATTCTTAAAAAATTAAAAAATCAAAAGGGGATAAAATAAAAAGTAAAAAAGATATCTTAGGTGTGTGTAAGCACTTGGCAACATTATTGAAACAAAACATTAATCACAGGCTGGCCCAAGTCAGGCACTGTGTTTGGAGGTCCCATTTACAGCAGATGTGATGAAGATATCAGGTCCAATGTGAGGTCAACATAAGTTGTAAAGGCAAGGCTTTCTAGAAGGCCATTTCTGGTCTCAAGAGGAGGTTAGGGGGTCCCGTGAGCCAAGGTTCTGTGGATAAACAATGGGATTTGCCAAGTAGGTGCTAACCAAAGTAAAGCTTGGAGGGATTCTAATAAAGACAGAGCAACAAATGTTGTCTACCACAACCCAGCCTTCCACTTTCTGATTTTTTTTGCATCTCTGACATTAAAAAGTGAAGTCTTGAAAGGGTAAATCTATAGTATCGGGTCAACTGGCTTATGTCTTAAAGAAACCAGATCAGACCTGACCTTGCTGATAATTCCACCTCTGAGTCATTGAACCAGTGACTAGAGATCAGGTAACAGTCAGGCAGTGAGGTTGGCCCCTGAGAAGAGCACCTGTTTCGTGAATTTGAAGCCTCTAACAGCTTCCTGCTCAGAGAGTCAGCTCCCAGTGTATGGGTCGGGAATGACAATGTGTTGCCCTTATACTGCATCTGAGTACTTCTGTCCCACATCCAACTTCTATGCCTACTATTTCTGCAAACATGGCTTAATTTTCAGCTCTAAATCACCTGTTCCACCCTTAACCCATAATGCCCTCTATGCCTCCATATCTTTGCTCATATGTTGCTTCTACTCAGATGACCCTTTCCCACTAGGCATGCAAGAAACCTCACCTTGCTTCAAGTTTATAGCAAATGTCTGCTCTTTAAAATCTTTAGTGAGGGGTGCCAGGAGGGCTCAGTTGGTTGAACATCCAACTCTTGATTTCTGCTCAGGTCATGATCTTGGGGTCTTGGGATCGAGCCCCACATTGGGCTCCTCACTCAGCGGGGAGTCTGCTTCTCTCCCTCTCCCTCTGCCCCTGCCCCCACTTGTATGCTCTCTCTCTCTAAAATAAATAAATAGATCTTTAATAAATAAATAAAATCTTTAATGAGATCTTTTCTAATTCCTCCAAGCAGAGGTTGGCTTTCTCATATAAGATTTATACAGACTTCTACTATAATTTTTATTTTTAATTTTGTTTTATTGTTACATTTTTTTTTAGAGAGGGAGGGGGGAGGCCAGCTCACTGGCCATTGTACCAGGTGTCTGTGGTGCTCACTGTTTAGGTTGGTCTGAAACATGTATCTGTCTCTCTGTTTATTCTACCAGATTGAATAGTTTGGGTGTGGGATGGAGTGCCTTGTTTAGATGAGGCTATAAACAAGGGCAGGGATGCGAACAGAAGTGGAGACAGGAGCAGGGCGCCAGGGTAGCTCAGTCAGTTAAGCATCTGACAATTGATTTCAGCTCAGGTAATGATCGCAGGATTATGGGATCAAGCCCCGTGGTGGGCTCTGCGCTCAGCTCTTTCTCTCTCTCAAATAAATAAATTAATTAAATCTTTAAAAAAAAAAGGCAATTGTTTTGTTAGGCATGGTAATGGCATTGGAGTTTGTTTTTAAAAAATTGACCTTATATGTTAGTGATATATAACAAAGAATTTACAAATGAATTTATATGGTATCTGCAATTTGTTTTAAAACAATCCAGAGAAAAGAAAAAAGGAAATTAGAATATCTGACAAAATGTTAGCAATCATTCAATCTGGGGTAGTGGGAGGTTTTATTATATTATATTCTTTCTACTCTTATACATTTGAAAATTGTCATAACAAAAGATTTTGTAATGATAAATTCTTTAAAAAAATATATTAATGAAATTTGGGATTAAAGCTGACCAAATTTTTATAGCTGAAAGTCACCATTAGGCTGTGAAATCTACCCAAGATACCCCCGGAGGAGACAAAAGCAAGATTCAACATGACCACCACCAACAACAAAATTCAGTGACTGGAGAATAAAACAAGTTCCTTTTTATATCCCTCCCTCCATCCTCTCCTGTCTTCCCCTTCCCAAAAGAGTGGATGTAGTAAAACAAGTTAAAATGCTACTCCTGTCATCCAGTGAAGGAGTAGCCTGGACTGGGAAAGTGGCTATGGAGATGGATTAAGAAGCGTTTGGGTTTATTTACAAAGTGGGTGTAGGGAAACCTACAAGGATAGTGCAGTGATCTGGTGGCAGACTGGATGCTAGCTCCCTCAAGTATAGAGATTTGAGGAGAAGGAGCATAAACTGGAACCAAGGGGGAGAGTCATGTGGAGTTGGCCTGCTTTAGAGGAGAAGTCGCCTTCAGTGAGGAACGCAGCCAGCATGAAGGCAGCTCAGAGAGAGGGAGCTGGGGAGCTGACCTACACTTGTTCCTCTGTCCTCTGCAGAGATAACCAGGGGCTGAAGCCCAGTGTAAGACAGGCACATAGCTCTTGATACTGGGCCTTGAGTGGGGCAAAGCAGGGTGGAGAGTGAATTGTGAGGAGCAAACACAAAGTGTCTTGCACAGTCTTCAATTTTTGTGCATGACCTATGCTGTGAGGTTCACCATGATCTGAACACTGCCTACCTGTCTTGCCTCTTCTCTAGCTACACTCCTATAAAATGGAGGTATTAGGAGATAACAGTGTCCAATTCATAACCACTAACCATGTGAGAATCAAATGAGTGAACCTGTGTAAAGCACTTAATTTGCATAATGCTTGGTAATAGTAAGCCCTCAAAAATATTATGAGAAAGCTTTTCTGGACATAGTTCTCTCTCTCTCAATTTTTTTTCTTTTTTCATTTTTTTAAAGATTTTATTTATTTATTTGAGAGAGAGAGCGCATGTGTGAGAGAGAGCACAAGCAGGGTGAAGGGCAGAGAGAGAAGCAGACTCCCCGCTGAGCAGGGAGCCTGATGCGGGACTCGATCCCAGGACTCCAGGATCATGACTTGGGCTGAAGGCAGATGGTTAACCGACTGAGCCACCCAAGTGCCCTCTCTGAATGTTTTTTCTTCCCAGGTACTCTAGGAACCATGTCTTTTTTTTTTTTTAATTATTTTGTTATGTTTTTCTTTAGTTGCCTGAAAGAGTAGGTATTCAATAAATACTTGTTCAGTGACTTAACTCTCTTAGTAATTACTGTTTTCCCACTCTACACATTTTTCTTTCCCCCCTTTTATTCTTTCACTGAATTTATATATTTTTTTTAATTTTTTTTGAAGTAATCTCTATACCCATTGTGGGGCTTGAACTCACAACCCTGAGATCAAGAGTTGCATGCTCTACCAACTATGTCGGCCAGGTGACCCTCTCTGAATTTATATTACAAAATAAACACAGTTAATGTGAATTTGATACTTGTGTTGTCTGTATGAACAGCCATAAATTTATAAGAAAATATTAGTTAATTAATATGAAACCCTTTTCCAGATTGTGTTTCTTTTCTTTTTTTTTTTTTTACTTTAAATTCAATTAATTAACATATAATGTATTATTTGTTTCAGGGGTACAGGTCTGTGACTCATCAGTCTTATATAATACCCAGTGCTCATTACAACACATTTTCTCACTATCTGTGCTAGGTGTTTTAACCTGCATCATCTCAACAATCTAATAAGGTTGTTGTAATTCCCATTTTACATATCATCCCCATTTTACAGATGAGGCTATTTGAGGCTCGGCAACCTTCCAACTTGCCCAAAGCAGACTAGAGACTCAGGACTGTTTTACTCTAAAACCCATGTTCTTTGCCCTGTACCAGTGGCCTCATGCAAGAGGGACTTTCTGCATGGAATGAAAACTGGCCGATGGAGTGTCACCCTGACATTCACTCCACTGTGAATCCCCCAAAATGGGTCTCTGCTACCAGGAACCAGGTGACCATATGACTCTTATCTGCCAATAGGCTTTGGGTCACAGAGTCTCTGCCTGAATCAACTTTGTGTCCCCACAGGACACCCCATTTCTTGGGTGCTATTCAATGTCTGTTGACTTAATTAATACAATAAACAATAGGCCATCTTCTGCTCTTGCTGACCCTCCTTCCAATGTACTTTGGTTCCCTGTGGGGTTGGGTGGCTTAGCCTCCAACTCGTAGTCTAGAAGGGCTCTGCCTAACATTCATTAAGCAATTTCATTGCCAGGCTTTGTTCTAGATGCTTTATGCATAATAAACCATTTACTCGTCGTGACAAATCTATGGGATAGGAATTATCCCTATTTCTATTTTAAGTTTCAGGAAACTCAAGTTCAGAAGAATTTAGTGAACTTGTTCAAGGTGACACAGCTAGAGAAAAAGCCAGAATTTTGAATCCAAGCAGTCTGATCCAGAACCTGTACCCTCAAATATTAATAATGAAGAGCTTACAATGTTCCAAGTGACCACCTTGCCCTTTTCTGTTCTTTCCACCTCTCATAGTTCTGTGGCCTTTAGCACCTCCCTGCTCACCGAGAGCCTAAGGCGCACATTGTCTCTTGTTACAAGTGGCAGTTAAGAGCAAAACAAAGTGACAGCTTCTTTCCAGAATCTTTGCTGCCCACCTGCTTGACATAGATGAATCTCACTTTCTTATCTTTGTCAGGCACATTTAGAGATGAAGCTGCTGAAAGGGAGTTCAGTTCAGCTTTTTATTTTTTATTTTTTTCCCACAGAACACATTTGGCCTGAATGCTCCTAGTAACAAACCAAAACCCAAAACTTCATGGCAAAGAGCTGTTGATTAAAGAAGATTGAAGAGACACTGAGGGTTCTAGAGCGGAGGGGGGTAGGGGGATGGGTTAGCCTGGTGATGGGTATTAAAGAGGGTACGTATTGAATGGAGCACTGGGTGTTATACGCAAACAATGAATCATGGAACACTACATCAAAAACTAATGATGTAATGTATGGTGATTAACATAACATAATAAAAAAAAAAGAAGATTGAAGAGAGAGATACAAAGCAAGCAGCACAAAAGTTAGAATGGTCTACAAATCTCTGCTGGGCACAATGTTAATTTCATTGAAATAATTGCTAGTACAAGTTACTTAATGTGACCAAAATAGTAATAAACTCAATTTTAAGTTCATGACACAAATTTATGTTCCTTTAAAATTTAGTAATTACTGTTTTCCCACTCTACACATTTTTCTTCCCCCCCTTTTATTCTTTCACTGAATTTATATATATTTTTTAATTTTTTTCAAAGTAATCTCTTTACCCATTGTGGGGCTTGAACTCACAACCCTGAGATCAAGAGTTGCATGCTCTACCAACTATGCCGGCCAGGTGACCCTCTCTGTATTTATATTACAAAATAAACACAGTTAATTTGAATTTGATACTTGTGTTGTCTGTATGAACAGCCATAAATTTATAAGAAAATATTAGTTAATTAATATGAAACCCTTTTCCAGATTGTGTTTTTCTTTTTTTTTTACTTTAAATTCAATTAATTAACATATAATGTATTATTTGTTTCAGGGGTACAGGTCTGTGACTCATCAGTCTTATATAATACCCAGTGCTCATTACAACACACACCCTCCCCAATGTCCATCACCCAGTGACCCCACCCCCCTCCCCTCCAGCAACCCTCAGTTCGTTTCCTGAGATTAAACTTCTCTTATGGTTTGTCTCCCTCTCTGGTTTCGTTTTTTCATTTTTTCCAGATTGTGTTTCTTAGAAATAGACTCTGACAGAAGTTAGCCTTAATTAGGAAATGAATGCTCTTAAGACCAACACCTGAGGAGGGGGGTGGAAGGCAGGATTAGGAAGTCAAGCTGAGAGGCAGGCCCAACAAAGGACTCAGCTAGCCTTACAAGGTTGTCCTGCAGACAGGACCCTTCACAACTGTCCTGAGTTGAGGAAAGGGAACCAGGCCTTTATAGCCCCACACTTGTTAGTCATTGGCTGCAGGCCAGCCCTGAAGAGACAGGTGATCTTAGGCAAGGAATTTTCTTGAAACCCAGGCAACTACCAAAGAGAGGGGACACCTAAGGGCTGACTCCTTGAAGCCTCTCCTGGCAGTTGTGGGGATCAAGTCTTCATTCCTGAAAGGGGATCTAGGTGTTGTGTGACAATGTCCACCACAGAAACTGGTTAAATGTAACTCCCTGCTTAGTTTTCAAACTCTAAGAAAGTCACATCACTGAATCTCCTAAGCAACAACACATTTCACCAGTCAAATGCAGTCAGTTGTCTTTTTTTTCAGCCTTATGCTGAGGCCATGGCAGAAGCAAAGATCCTGAAAAGAGGCTCCATCAAGCAGCGGGGAACATATGTACAACTAAGTGCAGTACAAGAGCACTCTGGGAAGAGCTACAGCACAGCACAGGCAAGGCCAAGCGCTTCTGAGAACACAAGGGGAAAGGTGGATTCTGACTAGAATTCTCACTACAATTCCAGGAGAGGGAACCAAGTAAGCAAAGCACAAGGGGAATATGAGGGCACATAAAGGGAATGGATTATAATTTGGCACTTCTGGCTCTATCATCGAAGAACATGGAGAGATTAAGCTCAGTTAGCATGTGGTGGACTGAATTGGAGAAGAGGTTATAAGATAGGACATAGGCCTAATTATGGAAGTTGTAGATGCCTGTAACTGTGCAACAGGCATGTATCTCAGTCCATAGACTCACACCTAAAAGATATGTTGCAACCAATTACTTCTTATGAATGAGTTTAATTATTTCGTCGAGTCCCGTCCTGAGTACAAAAAAATGAACCTCAGTCACTCTTTGAGTTTCCTCTCAGGATATGCCAAAAAGGAGGCTCTAACACAGTCAAAGAAGCAGGGGTGGGGTGGGGTCCTCTGGTCATGGCCAACTCTGCAGGCCCTGGTGGAGCTGGCCCTTGTTCCTGTCCGTATAACTCATTCCAATCCAGTGGCTCTGGGCAGTCACGTCACACTCAAGACCTGGGACTTGGCAGATCTTTTTATTTTGGTCCACAGAGTGGCATTCAGACATGTGAGTGAATTGCAACATGTAACAACAGGAGATTTATCCTACAACATCCAGATTTATTCGTTTTTTAAATTGAGGTCTACATTCTCCTCTGACATCTCTAAGCCAGAACTAAGTAAACTCCTGGCTCTGAAGGTACTTGAATTTGCAATCCCTGCCCTACACGACCCATGTAGTTATTCCTCTTGGAAGGCTTGCTGCATTTTCTGAATACAATCCAGGAGCACCATGAGGCTCTCTGCTGCTCAAAAATATCAGAGTTCTTCTATGGGATCGATTGAGCTTTTGGAGATAAAGACAGGAAGTCTGACAAGCTCCTGTTTTTTGCACTGTTGCAGAGGCAAAGAGCCGGCTATCTGCTTGAGTGAGGGAAGAACAAGTGGAAAAGAAGGGTAGAAATTTGAAACTAATATCTCAAAATATCATCAGCTGCATATATTAAGGAGTTTGGATATTTTTCTTTTGGAGGTAATGGTTTCTGCTCATGATGGGCACTTTCCCAACTTTTTTTGGATGATAAAAATGTTTAGAACTGTTTAGATGACCCCAATTTTGTTGGCAGCATCAAATCCCCATAGTCAGAGACCAGTTTAGTGTTTGCCTCCTGGGCTCCTTCAGGCCTGACCAGGGTGTTGACTTCAGCCACATCAATGCCATGCAGCTTTTTCAAAGAGTGCTTGATCTGAGGATTGTTGGCCTTGGCATCTATAGTAAAAACCAATGTGTTGTTCTCCATCTTCTTTATGGTCAAGGAGAACTTGATGATGGTATTGTGGTCTAATTTATTCTTTGGTCCTTGGGTTTCCTTTGGAATCACAGTGCATAATACCATGGGAAGGCAGGTAACTATTGGGCCTTTTGGGAGCTGTGGCTGCCTTTCAGCATGGCCTTCTTAACCTTCAAAGCCTTCGCTCTTGCTTTGATATCATGAGGGGCATGGTTCTCCTTTGCCTACGATGTCATCTCTGTATAAAGGTCATACCTCATTTTCATTTCCATTTATGATGACTGATGATCCTTGTTATGGTGATAAGAAATGCCCAGTGAGGGGCCCCTGGGTGGTGCAGTCAGTTAACCATCCAACACTTGGTTTTGGCTCAGGTCGCGATCTCAGGGTCTTGAGATCAAGCCCGGTGTCAGGCTCAGCGAGGAGTCTGCTAAAGTTTCTCTTTCCCCTCTCCCTCTTCCCCTCCCTGTACTCACTCTCTCTTTCTCTCTCTTTCTCTCTCAAATAAATAAATCTTTAAAAAAGAAACAACAAAATGCCTAGTGAGACAGAGACAAGCCACATGGAGAAAGGTGACAGAAAATAGCAGAACTTTGCTGTGTACCACAATCTAGAGCTGAGTCTTCAAGTTAAAAAACTCCATCTTTTTAAATATTAATTTATCTAGAGAATCAGCTTCTCATTGTCCAGGAAATCAACAAAAAGCTGAAACCAGCATCCCAAAGGTATTAATTTATGATGAAAAACATAACTTCCAAATGGAGAAGCCATTACTATTGCCCGGTCAGAGTATTCTGTGTCCTGAAAAAATAAATACATGGGTAAAACTAGAAAGTAACTGGTTAATGTGGAATTAGAACAGGGGAAATTAGATGGTTTTAATATCTATCATCATCAAAATGACTGATACACCTATCTATGTAAGAAAGATACCCATATCTATGAAAGACAGACACACCTGTTGACACGATGGGGATCCTCTCTGTGGCTAGCTAATGTGCTCTCTTTGCTGCTAGATAGGGAGACATGGTACCAACTTTAGTCTGTGGGGAAGCAGAATAATGGACCCCCAATGATGTCCACATCCTAATCCCTGGAACCTGTAAATATGTTATATTCTGTGGAAAGGGAGAATTAAAGATAACAGATAGAATTTGGTTGCTAATCAACTGACCTTAAAATACAGAGATTATCCTGGATTATCTCAGTGGGCCCCATGTTATTGTAATATACCACATTTTGTTTATCCATTCACCTGATGATGGACACTTGGCTGTAACCACCCTTTGGCTATTGTGAATAATGCTGCCATGAACATATGTGTACAAATATCTTTCAAGTTCCTGCTTTCAATTCTTTTGGGTATATACCCAGAAGTAGAATCACATGGTAATTTTAATTTTTTGATGAACTACCACATTGTTTTCCATAGTGGCTATACTTTACATTTCCACAACAGTGTACAAAAATTCCAATTTCTCCGCATCCTCACCAATACTTGTTTTCTGTTTTTCAGATAGTAGCCATCCTAATGGGTGTGAAGTGATATCTCAATGTGGTTTTGGTTTGCTTTTTCCTAACGATTAGTGATGTTAAGCATCTTTTCATGTGCTTGTTGGCCATTTGTAGATCTTTGGAGAAATGTCTGTTCAAGTCCTTTACCCATTTTTAAACTGTTTTTGTTTTTTGTTATTGTTGAGCTGTAGAAATTTTTTTTTTAATATATATATATTCTGGATATTAGTCTCTTATAGGATCTATGATTTGCAAATATTTTATCCCATCCCATAGGTTCCTGGGGGTTTTTGGTTTTTTGTTTGCTTGTTTTTAAGTTCAGTTTGATAGACATATTTATATCATCTGCCTGGTCCCTTTGGGCATTTGAATTTCTGACCCTAGCTGATACTTTCTTAGATGCAGCATTTAACATACCTCCCTGAAGTTAACACAAGCCTCCTTGATTAGATTTTAGATATTTTCCACATTCTTCAGTTAGTATTTGAGACAATTTCTTTTGTTGTATCATTTGTACAAGCAGTTGAACTCATCTGTTAAATTTTGAATCTACCTGATTTCATTTCTCATTAACTTTAATTTGGGAAGGACCTTGCTGTGATCCCTATGCATATGTGATTTTAGCTTCATTGATCTTATTCAATCAGTTCTTTTTACAGGTGAACCTTGAACAACATGGATTTGAACTGCACCAGTCCACTTACACAGAGATTTTTTCCCATAAATACAGTACTGTAAATACATTCTCTCCTCTTTGTGATTTTCACAGTAACATTTTCTTTTCTCTAGCCTACTGTATTGTAAAATATAGTATATAATACATATAACATATAACCAACTATGTTATCAGTAAGGCTTCTGGTCAGCAATAGGTTATTAATTGTTAAGTTTTGGGGAAGTCAAAGTTATACGTGGATTTTTAACTGCACAGGGTGGAGAGAAGAGTATTGGTGCCTTTAACCTCTGCATTGTTCATGGTCAACTGGATTTTGTTCTAGTTTTTAACCACAATACTTTCATTTTAATCTTTGTCTCCTAAAAGAAAAAGAGAGAGAGAGAGAATTTTGAAATTTGCAATTTCAGTAGTACCTGAAAACTGCTTGGTTAAATGTATTACTTTTCCATATTTTAAAATTATAAGCAGTTACTTCTTCTGGAAGCAAAGTTAACTGCACAGTGGGAAACAGAGGCCATGAACTGTGAGATGTTCTTGATGCTATCATTTCTCCTTTGAAGACATGTTTCTATGATACCTGTTTGTGGAAGGCACAAATACAACTCATATAGCACCTAGTCAAAAAGATACAGATGTTAAGAACAGTGGGGAGGGGGGTGGCAAAAACAATTTAAAAAAACCAGTAAACAATGGGCATTAAGGAGGGCACGGGATGTTACGAGCACTGGGTATTACAAAAGACTGACGAATCACTGACCTCTCCCTCTGAAACTAATAATACACTATATGTTAACTAATTTAATTTTAATAAAAAAAGAAAAAAACAGTAAACAAAGCAACAAAATTAAAAGAATATTGTTTCTGGGTCTCGTGAGAGATGAAAGAGTTGGTTCTTTTAATTGTCATAACAAAAGCATACAAACCTCTTCCGTTGCCAAAATCAGTTTACAGAACTAAATTCTTTATCTAGGACCTCAAGCAGACCTATTTTTTTTCCTTTGAAAGGACCCTAAGGAACACTCTGGATGTCATCACATCACCTGTATTCCAGGCTGGATTAAAACAAAGGTCTTGGAGACCCCAAAGATCTCACTCAGGTCTCCAGTATATATATGTTTTTATCATTTTTTTATTTATTACCTTTCATATTAGACCTCAGTTGTAGAAAATTTAGTTCATCATACCTTAACATTGAGACCAGCTATGTAATGTTGATTACCGGTTTATTTTAGTTTCTTTTAACCGCTATCCCTAAACAAACAAACAAACAAACAAACCACCTCTATCCCTAATCCCATTTTCCTTTCCCCCACTCTAATGTATTTGGTACATGTTACAAAACATGCTTATGTTCTTATAAAATATGTAGTTTTGTATTGCATGTCTATGTATTTTAATTTACATAAATGATTTATGTGTTCTGCTCTATTCCTTTCTTTCCTCCTCAGCATTATGTTTTTTATGATCTACCCATATTGCTGTGTGTGTGTGTGTGTGTGTGTGTAAAATTGCTTGCACCTGCACAGCATTCTATATCCACCACATTTTATGTATCCATCCCCAGTGTGCCTCTGGCTCACAATTACTGAAAACACTGCAGTGAATCTCATTGTGTAACTCTCCTTCAGATCTATGCAGGAATTTCTCTGGTATACTCAGGCCTTGAGATAAGTGAGTCTGAGGCACACACTAACTCATTTTCACTGAATTCTGCCAGATTGCTTTCCAGAATACCTGTGTCAATTTATACTACTTCCCCATATTCTTGCCAAACTGATGTGTATCATCCTTTCTAAATTTTGCCAATCTGATGGGTGTAAAATTGTGTATCATTTTTGCTTTAATTTTTTATTTATCTATTTACTGGTGAGGTTGAGTACCTCTTCAAGATTTGTTAGCCCTCTGGTCTTCCCTTACTTCAAATTTCCTATTCATATCTTTTATTTAGTTTTCTATTCAGTTTCCAATTTTATTCCTAGTGATTTGCAGGAGCCCTTTGTATATTCTAGTTTAAATGTCCTGTACATTTGAGTCATTGCTAATATCTTCTCCTAGTCAGTCATCTGTCTCCTAAAGTTTGTACTTTATTGAACAGGAATACTTTATTAAATTTCATGCAGTCACAATAATCATTTTTCATCTCATGTTTGTAGTTTTGGGTCTTGCTTACCAAGCTTTCCATCTGGTTCATAAAGATAGTTTGTATTTTCTATTACCTTAGTAAGCTGTAAAATTCATTTTGAATCCCCTTTGCATATGATAACAATGCAGTATCCAATTTGATTTTTCCCTGTATAGTAAGCCAGTTTTCTCATGCTACCTAAGAAATAATCCTTTCTACATTGTTTTGTGGTGCTGGCTTTATCAAAAATCAAATTGCCACATATTTCTAAGTTCTCTATTCTGTTCCACTGGCCTATTTGTCTTCCTATGTGAGCTCTATACTATTGTTACTATTATGACTTTGGATAAACATGACTGATCTTACATTTGTGTTGTACTTGGTCAAATTTTTTTTATTTTAAAGCTTTTTATTTATTTTGACAGAAAGAGAGAGACAGCACAAGTAGGGGAAGTGGAAAAGGGAGAGGGAGAAGTAGGCTCCCCGCTGAACAGGAAGGCTGATGTTGGGCTCAATCCCAGGACGTTGGGATCATGACCTGAGCCAAAGGGAGACACTTAACTGACTGAGCCACCCAGGTGCCTCTGTACTTGGTCAATTTTTAAATAGATTTTCAGTGAAGTTATAATACCATTACATTTCCTTTTCCCTTGTTGTAATTGGTACAATTTCTCTTACTGGAAGGAGCACATAGTGATTAGTGTGACTCCCTTAACAGTGATAGAAGGCAATAACTTGTATTTAATCACATTTGTTTCCCCCAAGAATGGAAAAATTATTAATTACACCATGAGCGTCAGAGCATCTTTAAGTCCATATCTGCTGCTTAGCTAGGATGTTTATTTAAATCCTTTTCACACAGACTTTTCACATTTGGGGGTTTCTTCCTTACCCCTTCTTGAGGCCCCATATTCTTTATGAATATGGGTGAGCTTTATCAGGTCCCCTAGAAATTGCATGGAATTAGTTGATTATCTTACTAGCCCCATTTGGGGGTGGGGGGACTTGTTTCTACACTCCCACTGACTTGATTTATTTTTTATTTTTTTATTTTTAAAGGTATTTTTTTTTCTTTTTTTTTTAAAGATTTTATTTATTTATTTGAGAGAGAGAGAATGAGAGACAGAGAGCACGAGAGGGAGGAGGGTCAGAGGGAGAAGCAGACTCCCCACCGAGCAGGGAGCCCGATGCGGGACTCGATCCCGGGACTCCAGGATCATGACCTGAGCCGAAGGCAGTCGCTTAACCGACTGAGCCACCCAGGCGCCCTGACTTGATTTATTTTGGATACAATTCTTAGTATGCCCAATTCCCTACAAGCTGAATTCCTCTAGGTTTCGGGTTGCCAGACTGAAACTGGCCATGTTACTGCAGATACTTGTCCTCCAAATGTTAATCTCTTCCCTAAGATGTGTGACTTCTCTACCATTTTGTCTTATTCCAGGTAGCTTCCTGCTAAATCTCCCTCACTCTTCCTGCCTTGTGCGAAGAAGAGGTAGAAAATGAAATTTACAACCAGCATGTCTTTAGAAGGAGAATGGAGCATGGTAAATAAAGGTTTTTTTGTCCTGCTGAACATTTGGTTAGGTTTGGATATGCAAAAGTGGGTCTGGACCTTAGCTTGGAAGTAGACACTAACAAGAACTGCTGTGCTCTGCATAAAGAACAGGAATTTGCATTGGGGGCTAGAGTCCAGGAAGGAGAGGGTGCTAATGACCTAAGAGACCCAGGAGAGAACGAGAAACAAGCCAGCTAGTGTATTGCTGAGCCCCTATATGGGTGGGAACTGAGTAGAACAATTCCTGGGAAAAGGTCTTTTAAGAAGTGTCCAGTTTTGGGGCACCTGAGTGGCTCAGTCGGTTAAGCGGCTGCCTTCAGCTCAGGTCATGATCCCAGGCTCCTGGGATCGAGCCCCGCATCGGGTTCCCTGCTCGGCGGAGAGCCTGCTTCTCCCTCTCCCTCTGTCAGCCGCTCTGCCTACTTGTGCTCGCTCTCTACCTCTGTTAAATAAATAAATAAATAAAAATCTTTAAAAAAAAAAAGAAGTGTCCAGTTTTCGGGGTGCCTGGCTGGCTCAGTTAGTGGAGTGTGCGACTCTTGATCTCATTGTTGTGAGTTCAAGCCTCACACTGGGCGTAGAACTTACTTAAAATAGTTAATTAGTTAATTAAGTAGTTAAAAAATAAAATTGAGCTTCGTGGAAGCATTAGTGTAGCCATTAAAAAAAAGAAGTGCCTAGTTTTCAAGTAGAATGCCTTTACATTGTTGAGCTGTAAATATTCATACCCTAGTTGTCTTCCCAAATTTTCACTAAATTCTGACAAAAACAAAAGTGTTTCATGTTAACAGATACACTCATCTGTGTGTGTTAAAGGGAAAGGAGGGGGAGCGGTGGTGTTATGAGGATGTATCAATTGAGAAAGGGAATGGAAATGATAAATTGATTCACATGGTAACAAATGGGATAACCTGGGTAAGAAATAGTGAGGCAATCCATTAACTGACCATGTTCAGTGGAAGCAGTAATCCAGAGCCAGAAGTCATAATAATAACAAGGAGAGGAGGAGGAAGCAAAAAAGGAGAAAGAAGAATGAAGACAGAGACATGAGTACCACTTGTAAAGTGTGCCAGGATTTGTTCTAAATGCTTAGCTTTAGACAGGTAATGGTGACCATGAGAACATAACACCCAACAACTGCCTCTCTCTCCCAGAGATGCACAAAAATCTTAGGGAGGGCTTTGGACTTCCCACAGTAACCAGTGAACATTCAGGCCAATCCTCTCCAGATCTCATAACACAGGAGACCTCAGGTAACATCTGGAAAGCTTTTAAGCATTAGCCCTTACTCCCAAAAATACTCCAAAGGAAGCTTAAGACCTGATGCAATGGTACATCACAACTTCCTTCTAGCTTCCAGCCCTGTAAGGGTGCCCAACCTCATTATTAGAACAAATTTTGTTGTAATTTCCGGTGTATCATAATGATCATGAATATTTTAAAAGGAAAAATTTTTTGAAAAATAGAAAAAGCTTGCCAGCCAACCTGTTCCTTTCATGGATTTCGATCTTTCATAGTCTCTTGCCTCTGATGTTGACGCAGGTCAGCAACTTTCTGCTTTTTCTTAATCTCACTCTAGAGTACCTAAGCTGGTTCCTAGCCTCTTCTATTAACTTCTGTTCCTAGTCTAGTCAAGTTTAAACTCAGCAGGCCCCAAACTGGTCCTATATCTCTCTGGGAATTTCCACAATTTCATAATCACCCTTGAAGGTCTCAGCTGGTTCTCTCTGTAGTAGTTAAGGCAGCTCTTGGCTGCCCTCTTCTGGATCAGGTCCCTAAGCCACTCACTGCTGTTGACCAGCAACCCAAGTCCCAGCTTCCCCTCTGAGCTGGGATAGGTGGGGTAACCATAGGTGTACATCTGCAACTCTCTTCTGCTTCCACAGAATCTTAGCAATGTTATTTTACCTACATATATATTTTTTCATTTCTTAAATGTTGTAGCTCTTTTACCAATAAGGAAGATCTTGTGGGGGAAAAAAGAAATGCTGAGGCCTCTCAGGTAGTAAAACATTAAGTGAATTCAATAAAAATAGATAACATTATCTGGCACTATCTGTTAAACCATCTCTTCCAAAAATGTCACATACAGTTTGAACATCATAGCCATTTATAAATATCTCAAAATTTAAACAAAAATCATCACTTACACTATTCTGGGACAGCTAATTTTTTAAAGAGTAAATTGAAATATGCAGAGTAAAAGAATACGCTTAATGTTCCTAAAGTTCCCACTTGCCAATTTGCCCCACGAATTATCTAAGAACACTCCCTTGGCACACACATGCATACACACACACACTCACACCTTTTCTTTGAAATATTATTAGGAATTAAATTGCTTAGGACCTTCAGACTTTCCATTCTTTCTATATTCTAGCTATGAACATATTTTGTCCCTACATTAAGAGCCCTCCTCCCAATCATATGGAAATGATTATGAGGCTGGGAAACAAGGGGGCAAAACAAAAAAGAAAAAAGGAAAAAAAGAAAAGAATTATCATACACTGCTGGTGGGAGTGTAACTACTTTGGCAAACTGTGGCAATTTCTACTCAAGTAAAATACGACCCACCATTTCCACTCTTAAGTATTTACTCAAAAGAAATGAAAACAGAGGCACCTGGGTGGCTCAGTTGCTAAGCGTCTGCCTTCAGCTCAGGTCATGATCCCAGGGCCCTAGGATCCAGCCCCGCATCGAGCCCCACATCGAGCCCAGCATCAGGCTCCCTGCTCCGCAGGAAGCCTGCTTCTCCCTCCCCCACTGCTTGTGTTCCCTCTCTTGCTGTGTCTCTCTCTGTCAAATAAATAAATAAAATCTTTAAAAAAAAAATGAAAACAAATGTCCACATAAAAACTTGTATAAGAGCGTTCACAGCAGCTTATTTTATAATAGGTCCAAACTAGAAACAACTCAAATGTCCATTAACACTTGAATGAATGAACAAATTCTGACGTATTCACATAATGGAATACCAACAAGGGAAAAAAAAAAAAGAACAGCTGCAACAGCATGGATGACTCTCAGAAATACTATGCAGAGGAGACATAGAAGAATATACATTGAGTCCATTTCTATGAGGTTCTAGAAAAGACAAATAGGCAAAACTATTCTAGGGTAGCACAAATCAGAATAGTGGCAACCTCTGGTGGGGGGTTGGTGGTCCCCAGGAATGGACACAAGAGAACTTTCTGTGGTGAAGGAAATAGTCCATATCATGCCTAGGTAGTGGTTGCATGGGTGTAGACATAGATAAAAAGTCATTGAGCTATCCATTCAAGATTTGGGCATTCTTAAATGTCAATTACATCTCAATTTAAACTAAAGAGCATAGATAAAGAAAAGGAAATCAGAACATCAAACAGTCACAGGGCTAGGAAAGAGAGCTGTCAGTTAGAGAATATCTACCTGCAACCCATAATGTTATTAAATATCCCATCCAATTTAAAAATAGAATAATTGTTAAAATTTATGTTAATTGCAAATGACATCCCAAATATTGCAGTAGTTTTCCCGGCTCTGCCTTTGCTCGGGACCTGGTAAAAATCCTGAGAGGGCTGAATATTGGCCCTGGAACCAAGGCGGACTTCAGGGATACACAACTTATGAAGTAACATGGGGCTCCATGTTCAGAAGGGCTCTGCACTTGGCTTAGGGCTCTGCTGTCACTGTCTTAAAACTCTTGAAAATTCTATCTTTGAACTTCTGTTTGGCAAGTGAGCTTCAGTGGGACAATGAAGCCAGCTCAGAAACAGAGGAAATCCAAGCATTATGTGTGTCTGCTGTTCATTGCTGTCCATTTGCACATACCACTTGTGATGCCCATGGGCACGGAATTTCTTCCATACACAAGGTGTGGGAGTTCCCTGTGACTCAAACCAAGTACTAGATAGCATAGTACATCTACGACTGAATAAGGAGGGAGGTCCTGACAGTTCCCAGGACCATGTTACTTCTTACACCAAAACTTGTTTCCAAAACAGAAACAAAAGCAATGGTGTTCTAAAAAGCATGAACCATCAAGAAACCTTACCATATCCTTTCTTACCTTTGCTAATCCCTTGTATGAGCCGTGTGAACTTGATGACATAAAAGGAAAGGGAAATAGAGGACAACTTGTTTTTTCTTTCCCTTTTAATCACTCCTTACTCATCAGAAAGCTGAAGGTAAAATGTGTTGGTACAACATACATAGACATGTCAAGAAGTGAAAAAGTTGTGCAGCCATCACCTCAATCTTGTTCAAAGCTATTTCTATCATCCCAGAAGAAACCCTCTACCCAGGGAAGTAGTCATTTGGATCCCTTATTTACATTTTTGCTCTAATTTGTCTTTGGAAAAGAATAAAAGAATCTGAGTTTAAATTACAGCATTATAGGGCGCCTGGGTGGCTCAGTCGTTAAGCGTCTGCCTTCAGCTCAGGTCATGATCCCAGGGTCCTGGGATCAAGTCCCACATTGGGCTCCCTGCTCGGCGGGAAGCCTGCTTCTCCCCCTCCCACTCCCCCTGCTTGTGTTCCTGCTCTCGCTATCTCTCTCCGTGTCAAATAAATAAATAAAATCTTAAAAAAATAAAAAAATAAAAAAAATAAGTTACAGCATTATAAAAAGAAAGTGAAATAAAAACACGTGAGTTTTTAAATGAAAAAATAAAATGATGCCTCTTTAAAATCCTTGTTTGCCCAGGACACCTGAGTGGCTCAGTCAGTTAAGCGTGTCTTTGGCTCAGGTTGGGTCGTAGGGCTCTCTGCTCAGCGGGAAGCCTGCTTCTTCCTCTCCTTCTGCCTGCAACTCTGCCTACTTGTGCTCTCGCTCTCTCTCTGTCAAATAAATAAAATCTTAAAAAAAAAAACAACAAAACACTGGCAGACTCCACTTCCTGTCCCTTTTGGATGCTGGCCCTTGAAACCCATTCATTATGCCCCAAGAAAGTTGAAGTAGCTTATGAAAAACGCCTACATAGAAAGGAATTGTGTCGCCCTGGTTTCATCCTTGGCTGAGTTCTCAGTATCAATCAGCAACTAACCCGTGATGAGGATGAGCTATATGGGAAGTGGATCTTCCAGCCTCCAGCTGAGCTAGCTGCTTCACTTGACACTACATGGAGCAGAGACGGGCATCCCTGCTGAACCCCATTCAAACTGCAGATCTGTGAGCTAAATAAATTATTGTTGTTTAAAACCAGGTGTTGGCATTTTTTTTTATGAGGTGACAGATAACTGATACACTTCTTGGGTTCTCCTGGGAGAAAGGTGGACTTGATTTAGGACTTGGGAGTTCCAGCATTTTTACCCATGGGAGGTCAACAAAGGATAGAGGTTAAGCACATAGATCCTGGAGTTAGATTATCTTGGTTAATATTCCCAGTTCCACCGCCTACCAGTTGTGTAAACTGTAGGCAAGCCACTTATACTTGCTATTCCTCAGTTTCCTGTCCATAAAACAGAACAATAATATAATGATATCCCTATGACACTGTCATCAAGGTTAAATGAATACTTAGAAGAATATTTGACACATAGTAGGCTTCTATACCATCATTTCCAGAGCAGGAGCATCTTCATCTTTTTAAATTATCCCTCACCTGTGATTTTGCTCTCTCTAGAGCAGCCGGGCTTGAGAAAATCCTCTTACTTTTTACACGTTTAGTAACGACCTCTCTTTTAGGATCCCACTATCAGTCTGCCTCTTTACATTCTACAAGATAATGTTTTACTTTATTTATAATCAGAAAAAGTGAAAAAAAAAATCAGTAGCACAAAGAAATGAAGCTCATGCTGAAAAGCCACAGATTGGATTTGAAGCTGTCCGGTAGGCATATCATCTCATGCATCCCATTCTGTAACATATACTAATTTTGTATTACTCTGTTAATTATAAACATTATAGATGAGCTCTAAGTTATGGGGATGCAAGTATCATGCTATGTCAGCACTTACCTGTACTTTTTTTTTTTTTTTTTAAGATTTTATTTATTTATTCATTAGAGACAGAGAGAGAGAGAGGCAGAGGGAGAAGCAGGCTCCCAAGGAGCAGGGAGCCCGATGCGGGACTCGATCCCAGGACCCTGAGATCATGACCTGAGCCGAAGGCAGACGCTTAGCCATCTGAGCCACCGAGGCACCCTTACCTGTACTTTTAACATCTCTCAAAGTTAAAAAAAGAAAAAAACAGATATTTTTGTTCAAAATCTGGAAAATACAAAAGAGCAAAACAATCACCCATAATTTAACAACCTGGAAGTAATTACTCTGAAAATGTCAGTACCCATTTCTTAGTGAAGGGAAAATGAACCAATCTTCCAGAGATTTTATAAAGGTTAAGGAGGTGGCATCTGAAAGCAGAGGAAGCACTGTTCTTGAGAACAAGTGTTATCAGGTCCTTCAAAATAAGCTGAGGGGCATAAAAGGGTACTTGACACAAAGGCAGAAAGGTAACATTTTAAGACAATCAACATTACAACACAATGGTTATAATTTAAGCAACTCTTTTAATTTCATATGAACATGTTTCAGAACTTTGCTATTCTAATTAGCAGAACCATTCACTTATAAAATATCCACTCTTGTAAAACAATTTTACTTGTCCTTGGGTCTGCAGGTAGCAGAATGCTTTTTGTAAATTTATTTCTTCACCCAGCTTATAAGTCATAACATTATCTCTACAGGAATTTCTGCCAGTTTGTTTATTTCCACTGACCCAAGTGGACCTCTTGGGTGATTAAAATTATCCTTCTGGCTCTTTCTACAGAGAGCCAATGGCATGAGATTTCACCTGAAGGAAGGGGGTCTCAAACGCTGGTTTGAGGCTGCCGGAAGTTATGCCCCTGAGGCAGGAACCCCACAAAGGCAGACCATCCCTTCCAGCTCCGCCCCATGTTTGCTCACAGCAACTGTCATAATGCAGGATAGAGTCAATTTGTGGTTTTCTGGCTTTAAAATATGACACCATTTTCCCTTTCCCCAAACTGCATCCCCTAGAGGCTAGACTCAACTGGATTGGGGTTCCCCTGCTCAGCAGTAAAAATTCTTTCAGTCAGCACTCCATCTTGGGTCTCTGTTATTTTTCCTCCTTTAATGAAGCGCCAGGTTGCAGGCTGATACAGAAAGCTGTTTTGGCAAGTCAGAGAAGCATCTGAGTTTTTCAGGACAGTGATGCATTGGTTAGAAGGTCTGAAGAAAGGAGCAAGGCACCAGTGCTTAGGGAAATGGGAGAAACTGGTCCCAGGAAAGTACAAAAATCCATGAGAACTGAAATTGGATGCTTGTAAACTTGCAATAGGGCCAATCAGCATGCTTCTACAGGAGAGTCCCTGAGTATAGAGACATAATCCTCTGAAAACAAAATCCATATAAAGGAATGGTAGAGAACACTCATTTATAGTGATGAGTGCGTAAGGGACTTGGGGAGTATTAGAGCATCCAAAATTCAATCAAGATTTCTCTTTAGTTTATGCCCACCCAGGGACACACACACACACACACACACACACAAAGATTTCCTTTTATTAAGTAATCAGATTTAGTGATTTCCTCAATTCCTTAGCATTTCTAAAAGAAAAATACTGTAAAGAGATTTGTTTAGTCCACAAATTCCCCTTCAGTGAGGAAAGAGGGGAGGGTGGGATAGGGAAGAACTGAGAAGGCCTGAGGGAGAAGTGGGGATGACTTCTTCATGGAACTGCTCAGTTCCTGAACACTGAATGCCAGGCTCGTCCCCTGAGGCTGACCTGGGAATCTGGGAGGGTGTGTTTGTTTGTTACAAAGACAGCACTTAGGAAACCCAAATTTTGTCAACTTCTTTTCTTTTCTTTTTTTTTTTAAGATTTTATTTATTTATTTGAGAGAGAGAGAGAGGATGAGGGGGGAAGCACCGAGGGAAAAGGAGAAGCAGGCTCCCCGCTGAGCAGGGAGCCCAATGCGGGGCTCGATCCCAGGACCCTGAGACCCTGCTCTGACCTGAGCCGAAGGCAGACGCTTAACCGACTGAGCCACCCAGGTGCCTTGGTCTAATTTCCTTTTCCAAAGATTGACGCTAGCCCTTTCCTATGTGACTAAAATGTACATTGAATACAACTGAGTAAACTGAAAGAAAATTGTACTTCCTTTCACGGAAACTCTTTACCAAGAAACATTCAGAACTTTAAGAAATAATACCACTAATGACATGTCAGCTAAAATTACTTAAGTCAATATAATGCACTTGGTTTAGACTGCATCTGGAGCTTTTGCAGTCAATGCTTCCACATGTGGGACTGTTAACAGATAAACTTGAGGCACAGTAAAAATTCTAAGATTGTTATTTGACCTAAAATTGATTGGAATTGGGCAGCATCCAATCAAGCAGAGAGAAGACATTCCAAGGAGCTGTAGAAAATGAAGACTTGTACAGGCAGAATGTAGCAGGAACAAGGAAGTTACACTAGACAATAAAGGGGGGTGGTTATTGCAAGGTTACAAGCCCTTAGGGGATGGCAGGGGTGTATCAGGCAGATTACCTAACTAGTGCTGATCAGGCGACTCCCAATTGACTGGTTTAAGATTCCATTTCTGGGAGGGTCAAATGTAATCAAGTTAAGTCTCTGGTGAGGTGGGACTTAGGATATCATCTGGGACCTGTTTCTTGTTTTTTGTTGTTGTTGTTCCTGTTGTTTTTGTTTTCTTGCACAAATGCATGAGTACAACATACGAATATCCCATTATGCATTTCAGTGAAACCCTGAACTAAGCATTTATACATTGAAGTGTGTTTTATTCTTACTTCCAGTTTATTACAGTAAAGGGGGCAACACAAAATATTTGTGATTAACAAAAGGAGAAGGATGTAGGTATGTGGAGCTGAGATCCAGTGGTCTCGTGTAAGAGCTTTTCATTTTGGAATCAACAGACCCCTCTCAGAATATGATGGACACCAGGAAACCTCCCAGCCATGCATAAGCATAAACATTTGCATAAGCACCCTGTGCAAATAGAGTCACTCTTAGGGGAATATTTGGAAGGTGAAGTAATAGAGGAGGGTGTGTTTAATAGTTTAATAAATAAACTAGACTTGGTAGGGTGCAAACAGAAAGCAACTTTACTCCTGCTCAGGTTTCTGCATTTAAACCCTCTCTCTACAATGGTTCTTGTCTTTCTCAGGACAAAATCTCAGGCATATTCCATACTATTTTCACCATCACTTTCGGATCATCTATATTCCAGGCTCTCACCAATTTATGTTTTGCCTTCCCTCAAACTTTAATCTTTTCAGGTTTTAAAGCTTTGGTGGGGGTAGGAGTGTGGTCAGTGTTTTTCCTACTATTTCCCTGCCCTGAATTTCATTGCCTCCTCTTGTTGCACTGAGATAGGCGATGGGGAGAGGAAACAAGGACGAGGAGCAGACAGCTCTCACACAGTTGTAATCTGGTACTGGTGCCCTCTAGATTGGACATATTCCAAATGCTGATTCTCTCCCACAGAGTGCTTTTCCAGACACTTGGTAAACCCTTCCCACTTTGAGAATTTCTAACCTTAAAAACTGTATTTGTGGACTCCTACTGGCTCCTCTAGCTGGCCACCTGTGAGCCTTCCTTAGCTCCTGGTTTTGACAGAGTCTCTCCTTCACCAAACTCTGGCCAGGCTCCTCTGAGCATCTGAGCCTGGAGAAAGTAGGGTTCAACCTTGGTCTATAAAGACTTGAACAAACACTGACAGTTGCTAACATTCCAAAGCTACATCCTTAGGATGATGATAGGTCTCCTCTCCCCTCAGCCCCCTTGCTTAAAGCACCTGCCTGAGAAAACTCAATGCCACCAGAAGCATTTGCCCCTGTGGAAAGGTAGAACTCTAACTTTGATAAGGGCCAGTTAAGGAACTCAGATGTGTTTCACACAGACAAGCCTTTTGTGAGTTTTCATTTCCCTGATTCTATGGAGTCCCTGCTCTCCCCATCTCTATTCCTTTATCCTCCCTTTAAAATGCCCAGTCCCGGGCGCCTGGGTGGCTCAGTTGGTTAAGCGACTGCCTTCGGCTCAGGTCATGATCCTGGAGTCCCTGGATCGAGTCCCACATCGGGCTCCCTGCTCGGCAGGGAGTCTGCTTCTCCCTCTGACTCCCCCCCCTTGTGTTCTCTCTCATTCTCTCTCTCTCAAATAAATAAATAAAATCTTAAAAAAAAAAATGCCCAGTCCCTTCTGTACAAACTGAGGTTGAGTTCAGTTCACACTGGACTCTTTCCCTATTGCGATAGTATATTACTGATTAAAATTTGTCCTTACCACTTTAAGCAGAGTCTGGCTTTGTCTATCTTTGATAGTTTCCAGTAACCCACCTCTCTGCTGGAGTCACCACATCTTTCAAGTGGTCTCATTGGGTAAGACCAGCCTCCTTCACTGAGTCCATATCTGGCTCATGGATAACTTACGCATCCTCTATCCCACCAAACTTTGGATGCAGCCCTTTCCCCACAGAGTCTCCTTGCTTAGCTCTGTTGTCAGAAAAGCAGGTCATCACAGTCTTGAGACTTTTCAGGCCTGAGTCAGGTGTCCTATGTCTTCCAATCTTCCCTCTTCATTGCCTTAAGGATAGACTAAGCACCCTCCTCCCTTTGCCCATTGCCCAGGGTGTTTGGGGAGCCTGGAGAACATCATTACAATAATAAAGTGGGTGTTTGATACTCATTTCCTCTCCTTCCTAGAATCAAATTTTGACTCTTACAAATATAGATGGACTCATAGGTATCTTACTCTTTGTTGCATCCTCAGCATTCACCCGGTGCCTAGGTCAGAGTAGACTTTGTATCTAATTGTTTAATGGACGACCAACTATGCCATTGGAAAGTACACTTCATGTAAGTTAAAGGAAAGAACAACAAAGAAAATACTGAGTAAGGTTATTTTCCTGTTTTAGTTTTCTTTCTTAACCAATTTTACTTTCTCACTACAATTCTGCTTTTCTCTCACTCTTTGAGTCACCAGCTTTTTTCCCTGCAAAGTGATTTCCTTCCTTCACTGCCTATCCATTTTGCACTTCTAGAAGTTTGGGTAAACTCATCCTTTGCAGTAGAAAAAAAAAAGCCTCACTCTAAGGAGACTGCCCAGAGTCTTTCTCAGATTCCCTTTTCATTCTGCTGAAGTGAAAAGAGCATCTGCCCTGGATGATAGAGGAAAACTGGATAGGATAACTTGTTTCCTTTTCAATTTATTTTCCACAAAAGGGATCCTGCTTTAAAGGAAAACTTATTTACAGATAGAATAAGTGGATTTGATTCTTCTTTGGGCTAGTCATAGTGTTGATACAAAAGAAGAGAAAAACACCAGAATTGTTACACTTACCCCATTGGTTGTTTCAGATGGCCAGTTTCTTTAGCAGAAACAGAGTCTTTCGCAAATGACTTTGAATATCATGCCTGAAAGAAAACATTGCATAGTATCAGTCACCTTACAGGACAAAGACTCTGAATTCATAGGTATTCCTTAGACTAAAATGGACAGAAACCCAATACAAACTAGTAAAGCAATAAATGAAATTTATTTGCTTACATTACTGTGAAGTCCAGAGAGGATCACTGCTTTGGGGAGGACTAGATCCAAGGATTAAAAGGATGTTGTTAAGGCTCTGACTATGTTTGTCTCTGAGAACTACCTGGTAGACAGGATGGACATTCCAGATTTTTTTTACTGGAAATTTCAGATTTACACTCTCTCAGTTTTAGTAACCCCAATAGAAAGAGAATGGCTTCCTGACAGCATCTGTAGAAAACTCTCAGAGATTTTGTTGTAATTAGTTTGAGTCAGGTGCCCTGAATCAATACTATGGCCATGGAGATAGTATTCTAATTAGGCAGGTCTAGGACACATGTCCACACCTGGAACTGAGTTCAGGGGTGAGGGGATGTCACTCCCGCTCATACTACACGAAATGGGTTCCCTCAAAAAACTGGCATTCTGTTATCAGAAGAAGAAGAAAAGAATTGCTTGCCAGACATTTCCCTTGCTGATATGTGGGTGTATATAAGTATATATAAATGTATATATATTTGTTTTGTTTTTTACAAAAGATCTCCTCTTTAAACTCCCTCCAAGCGTGAGGATTTAAAAGATGGCAATTTCTTACACTTCTCTGTTATCCACTCCAATATTTAATAAATTTCTTCCTTTCAGAAACCATCTCATTTCTAATGAAAATCATTCATGTTTTAACTTATAAGCACATTTACTTTTGTCATAATCTTGATAGAGAAGTCAAACAGCAGTGACAAAGTTTGCTTTAATAACTTTATAGCTTGGAAAAAGAGAAAATTAGGAAGAAAAAGAAAAGAAAATCAAGAAGGAAAAGCACAAATAAAATAGATGCAAAGTAACTCCAAGAGTAAAGAAACATGGTTCTAAGATAATCAGTAGCCTTAGTTATCACTGGAGTGAGTGCTGGAGATGACTGAGGTTAACACTGGGAATACAGCTTATTATGGAAATTTTGCCAAGTTTTATTTCTTGCCCAGTTGAGTTTGTGGTTTGAGATTTGTACCCACCACATATCCCAAACTGAACTCATGATGTCCATCTTCCACCTAACCTATTTCTCTGCCTTGGTCTCCTAACTCCGGGAATGCCACCAGCATCAACCCACATGACTAAATTAGAAACCACATTTAATCATTGACTTTTTTCTTGCCTTATCTTCACAAACATTTAAACATAACAATCTCTGTCTCCACTCTTGAATCGGTTCACATCTTTCCCTGCCCATTCACTTACTCACGCATTCCTCATGAAATCTAGAGTCCGGGGGTGAGGCATATATCCAATGAATAACCACGTGAATAACTGTTTAATTTATAACTATGTTCAGTGCTATAAGGGACAGTACAGAGGGAGCAGGGTGTCAGAGAAGGCTGCCTAAGGAAGTGACATTCAGGCTGAGACTTCAAAGCTTATAAGAACTGGTGGCAGAAAGTGGGAGACGACATGTGTTCCAGCCAGAAAGACCAGTCTGTATGATGACCCTTCACACGATTGTATGTGTTAGAAGGAAAATGGACGGGGATTACGATGTGTAGGAGAAACTGAAATCTTTCATTTGGATTACTGCAATAGCCTCTTAGCTTCTTTCTCTTCCTGGAGTTTCATTTTCCTAATGTTGTTTTCAGAGGATCATAAGCAGGCTCTTTGTAAAGTGTGAATCCAATCATGACTTTCTTCTTTAAAATACATTAGTTTCTTCTTACCCAGAGGGGATATGTTCCAACAACCCCAGTGGGTGCTTGAAACCACGGATAGTACCAAACTCTATATATATTGTTTTTTTCCTATACATCCATACCCCCGATAAAGTTTAATTTTCTTTAAGTTTAACTTATAAATTAGTCACAGTAGGAAATTAACAACAATAACTCGTAATAAAACAGAGCAATTATAATAATATAGTTAGTCCTTGAACAACGTGGGGATTAGGGTTGCTGAATGTGCAGTCAAAAATCCGGATATAACTTTTTGACTCCTCCCAAATTTAACTGTTGACCAGAACCTTACCTACCGAGAACATAAACAGCCGATTAACATGTATTTTGTATATGTGTTACATAACATATTCCTACAATAAAGTAAGCTAGAGAAGAGAAAATGTTAAGAAAATCATAAGGAAGAGAAAATACATTTACAGTGCTGTATTTACCAAAAACACCCCACACACAAGTGGACCTGCACAGGTCAAATCCGTGTTGTTCAAGGGTCAACTGTATACTATAATAAAAGTTACGTGAAACTGGTCTCTCTCTCAAAATACCCTATTGTACTGTGTTCACCCTTCTTGTGGTGACATGAGATGATAAAATGTCTCTGTGATGAGATGAAGTGAGCTGAATGACGAAGGCATTGTGATGTGAGGCTACTACTGACCTTCGGACGATACAGAGGATCATCTACTTCCGGATCCTGGTTTACTGTGGGTAACTGCAACCTTGGAGAGGTGCCTGGGTGGCACGGTCAGTTAAGCAACTGACTCTTGATTTTGGCTCAGGTCATGCTCTCATTGGTCTTGAGATCAAGCCCCATGTTGGGATTAACTAGGAGTCAGCTTGGGATTCTATATTCTCCCTCTGCCCCTTCCCCTGCTTGATCTCTCTCTCTCAAAATGAATAAATAAATCTTAAAAAAAAAAAAAAAAAAAGATGGGCGCCTGGGTGGCTCAGTCATTAAGCCTCTGCCTTCGGCTTAGGTCATGGTCCCAGGGTCCTGGGATTGAGCCCCACATCGGGCTCTCTGCTTGGAGGGAAGCTTGCTTCTCCCTCTGGCCCTCCCCCTGCTTGTGTCCCTTTCTCGCTGTGTCTCTCTCTGTCAAATAAATAAATAAAATCTTAAAAAAAAAAAAGAGAGAAAGCTTGGAAAGCAGAACTGCAGATAAAGGGGGACAACCTGTAAAAGTCAATTACACCTCCAGGGTTCATTGTATTCCATTTCTACAGATGATAAAGGATACAGCATACTGAAATAGACAACAAATCTTTTTAAAATATTGTAAAATGTGTTTTTCACCTTATCCACAACAGTTTACATGCTTATAGTCCGGCTGCAGGTTTAAAATTATAAAACCTGTGTAAGAAGAGCCTGTGTTTTGGAAGTCACATATAGAGAGAGAACATTTAAACATTTTTGCCGATAATTTGGGAACTTTAAAATGTGTTTCACATTTGTGTTCATGCTAATGGTGTTCCTCCATACTTCTTAGTACAGAGGGAGGGGCAGAGAAGTGGACATGCCAATTAGGGAAACTGGGCCATCCATAACTGAAGCCTGGAGGAGTATTTGTCAACCTATGTATCTGTTTTGTTTAAAGAGGTAAGTGGTCAATTTTCCAGTGTTAGTCCTAAATGAAATTTATTTTTTTTAAAGATTTATTTATTTGAGAGCGAGAGAGCGTGAGCCTGTGAGCATGAGCGGGGGTGGGGGGGCGGAGGGAGAGGAGAGAGAAACTCTCAGACTCCCCGCTTAGTGGGGAGCCCGACATGGGGCTGGATCTTGGGAGATCATGACCTGAGATGAAACTAAGAGTCCTACACCCAACACCCATGTGCCCAAATCCTATATGAAATTTAAAAACTGATCAAAAGGAGAAAATTTTGATAAATTTAAATTTATAATCATAAACTGAGGAAGCCTTAATATAATCAGGCACCTTTTCTACTGGAAAGGAGGTTAGAAAAGAAGCTCAAAAATAGTAATCATCCTTATTATGTTCAAGTAAAGAGATAATAGGACTAGTATAAAATGTTTTAAATTAAGAAATCAAATCTTATGTTAATCTTTAAAACGGAACACAGGCAAAATGAAGACTTTTTAAAATATGGGGAATTTTAGAACATACAAAATAATAAATGGATGTAAAACTGTATATACACTATGACACAAAGATATAACATGCAAAGAACAAATGCTTGATAGAAATACATTAATATTTAAGGCTCCTTATTTCTGGGTGGTGGATTATAGGTGATTTTAATTTATTTATACTCTTCTGTGTCTGCCAAGCTTTCTAGAATATATACTATTTTTATACTTAAAAACCTGAAATGAACACCAAATTTATTGATCCAATTTATCATCACGTCATCATAATTGATGAGATCATTTCAAAATTAAAATTATACTCTATTATTTTTCATTTGTTATATAACTTAATTAAAAACTTTATTTC
>NC_138375.1:102616194-102706686 GCF_054177405.1 Leptonychotes weddellii | reverse complement strand
TTTGTGCCCAGCCTTGTGCCAGGTGCTGGGGAAACAGCAGGGAACAAAATGGGCATGGGCTCTTGCTTTATTAAACCCACTGAGGAGAGAGACCCATTAAATGGATCAGCACAAAACTGTGAAACTTGCTAGGAAGAAAGAGGAACACGAAAGTATTTTTTTTTTCTTAATACCAAAGAGAACACCTTTGTGAGTTTGATTTTTTCCAATTTAGGTAGTTGAGCCTCAACTCAGACTGTCCGTGAACCACCAGAGTGCGATAGCAGGACCACAAGTGGTAGTCAACACAGAACAAGAGAGGACCTCTGCACCTAGGCAGTGACCTAAAACAGGTAAGGCTGTGCTGGTGCATGGGAACAGGAGCTGAGTGGATTATGGATGCTTCAGTCATCCGTCCTGCCAGTTATGTTTACTGAGGACCTTCTATGGGTTGAGCATTGTTTCAGGGAAAGGGGATGAATGGAATAGTGCCCCTGACAAGGGTCACACCATCTAGAAAGTGGGACATACAGGAGAATGAATGCTGATTCAAGTGAGTGTAAATCCATGTGAGAGTCCAGAGAAGGAAGTTCTGAGCTTTACCTGACTGTGTTTTACCTGAGTGTTATTTGAACAGGGTCTCCAGGGACAAGAAATAAGAGTTTGCAAAGCAGGGAGTGGAGAGGAGAAAGGCAATCTAGTTAAAGGGAATAATATTTGCATAAAATGTTTAAGAACAAGGGCAATTCTGAGAACAGGAGTTAGTATGGGGATAAAACAAAGACTAAACGTGGGGAAGCGATGCATTTAACAAAAATTGGAGAATTTACAATGTGGCTGAAACTTTGCTAGTTGCTATGAATAAGAAAAAGGCTTGGCTGCTGCTTTCAAGGATATTTGAGTTCAGTGGTAGAAATAGGAAATAAAATCAGAAATTACAACCTAGTATAGTAAGTGTAGGAGAAATGATAAGGAAGGTCCTGGACACCTCTTCAGGATCAAGGTAGAAGTAGGAATGGGTAGATGATTAATCAAAGTGGTAAGCATAGGATTGCACAATGGGAACACAGAAAAGGGACACTGGATATAGTTTTGAAGGATTCAAGGTTTCCAATACAAATTATTTTATTATGTTCCTCAACTGTTGCAGATTTTTGGGTAATTAAGTTTTAAACATTAACTTATTATAAAATAGTATATCAGATAGTATAGCAGTGAATAAAACAAAAATCCTGATTTAAAGAACATTAAAGAGTTACTCTTTAGGGCACCTGGGTGGCTCAGTTGGTTAAGCGGCTGCCTTCGGCTCAGGTCATGATCCTGGAGTCGTGGGATCGAGTCCCACATCGGGCTCCCTGCTCAGCAGGGAGTCTGCTTCTCCCTCTGACCCTCCCCCCTCTCATGCTCTCTCTATCTCATTCTCTCTCTCAAATAAATAAATAAAATAAAATCTTAAAATTAAAAAAAAAAAAAATACAAAGTGAAGGGCGCCTGGGTGGCTCAGTTGGTTAAGCGACTGCCTTCGGCTCAGGTCATGATCCTGGAGTCCCGGGATCGAGTCCCGCATCAGGCTCCCTGCTCAGCAGGGAGTCTGCTTCTCCCTCTGACCCTCCCCACTCTCATGCTCTCTCTATCTCATTCTCTCTCTCAAATAAATAAAATCTTTAAAAAAAAAAAAGTTACTCTTTAAGCAACATGATGATGAACCCATACGCATATATATGTATG
Organism: Leptonychotes weddellii; assembly: GCF_054177405.1. Taxonomy (NCBI): domain Eukaryota; kingdom Metazoa; phylum Chordata; class Mammalia; order Carnivora; family Phocidae; genus Leptonychotes; species Leptonychotes weddellii. The sequence goes on along the minus strand of NC_138375.1, from coordinate 102,704,979 downwards.
TATATATATATACATACACACACACTGTTGTGCTACACTTTCCTCTCACAATATATTTTTTTAAGTAGGCTCCATGCGCAGTGTGGAGCCCAGTGTGGAGCTTGAACTCATGACCCTGAGATCAAGACCTGAGCTGAGATCAAGAGTTGGACACTTAAGCAACTGAGCCACCCAGGTGCTCCACTATGCTTTTATCTCTTAACAAAATATTTTGAACATTTTTCTACATCAGTATGTATCAGTCTACCATATTCTTTTTTTAAGAGCTGTATGGTATTCTCTTATATAAAAAACCTTAGTTTTTTAACCAGTACTCCATTGATAGATATTTAGGTTTTCTAGTTTTCTTTTTTTAAAAAAGATTTTATTTATTTATTTGACAGAGAGAGACACAGCGAGAGCAGGAACACAAGCAGGGGGAGTGGAAGAGGGAGAAGCAGGTTTCCCATAGAGCAGGGAGCCAGATGCGGGGCTCGATCCCAGGACCCTGGGATCATGATCTGAGCTGAAGGCAGACACTTAACGACTGAGCCACCCAGGCACCCCTCTAGTTTTCTCTATTACAATCACATTGGAAATGAATACCTTTGTTTATACATCATGTATACTTGGGCTAACATTACTTTGGAGCAAATTACTTAATCTCTTTGTGGCTGATATCTACAAAATCATTGAGAGAATTATCAAACTAATTTACTTATTTAATTAAAATTTCTTGCATAGAGATTGGCTAAAGAAATGTTCTCTTAAACTACTATAATGTTATGTTCATTAATAAATTAAAATAATTATGTGATAAATCTTTTCTTTAGTTTTCACTGTGAATAGAATAAAATAATAGAAAACCTGCTGGTTGGAGATAGGTTCTTATATTTAATTGTTCAGTCTGCTTTTTATTTTTTATTTTTTTAAGATTTCACTTATTTATTTGTCAAAGGGAGAAAGAGCAAGCAGGCACAAGCTGGGGGAGCAGCACAAGCAGGGGGAGTGGCAGGCAGAGGAAGAAGCAGGCTCCCCGCTGAGCAAGGAGCCCAATGCGGGGCTTGATCCCAGGATCCTGGGATCATGACCTGAACCGAAGGCAGATGCTTAACCAACTGAGCCACCCAGGCATCTCCTGTTCAGTTTGCTTTTTAAAAAATGATTAGGAAAGTAACAAAGTCGGGTGTCTGGGTGGCTCAGTTGGTTAAGCGTCTGCCTTTGGCTCAAGTCATGATCTCAGGGTCCTGGGACTGAGCCCCACATCGGGCTCCCTGCTCAGCGGCGAGTCTTCTCTTCTCTCTCCCCTACCCCTACTCATGCTCTCTCAAATAAATAAAATCTTTAAAGAAAATGAAAAGTAACATAGTTTCTTATGAAGTATAAAGAATAAAATAAAGATTCTCTATTATTCTGCCACCTAGAAATTAGCATGGTTTAACATTTTTGTAACTATTCAGTTAGGTGTCTGTCCTTTGATTCATACTTCATTTAATCAAAAATAGAACATTAGGTATTTTTATAACCTTTTATTTTTCTTATTGGCATGCTGTGAAACTTATTTCATATGACCTTCTTTTTTTAAATCTTATTTATTTGTCAGAGAGAGAGAGCACAAGCCGGGGTACTGGCAGGCAGAGGGAGAAGCAGGCTCCCTGAGGAGCAAGGAGCCCAATGAAGGACTCCATCCCAGGCCCCTGGGACCATGACCAGAGCTGAAGGCAGACACTCAACCAACTGAGCCACCCAGGCTTCCCAACCATTTTCTTTTTACAAAGAAGTACATCATGATATTTGTTTATTTATTCATAAGTAATCTCTACTTCCAACATGGGGCTTGAACTCATGTCTCTGACTCGAGTCACATGCGCTACCAACTGAGTGGTTCAGGTGGCCCAACATCATCATTTTTATTTTTATTTTATTTTTAAAGATTTTATTTATTTATTTGACAGAGAGAGACACAGTGAGAGAGGGAACGGGGGAGTGGGAGAGGGAGAAGCAGGCTTCCCGCGGAACAGGGAGCCCGATGTGGGGCTCGATCCCAGGACCCTGGGATCATGACCTGAGCCGAAGGCAGACGCTTAACGACCGAGCCACCCAGGCGCCCCGTACATCATCATTTTTAATGGTTTTGTATTTTATACATGGATGTGCTGTACCATAATTTATTTACTCAGTCTCTTCATTTATAGGAATTTAGGTTGTTGCCAATTTTTTTTTGTAGTTACAAGCAATATATTAATGAATGTCTTTAAAATTGTTGGACACCCTTTCCACTATTTTATTAAAATTAATTCTAAGATGTAGAATAGCTGGGCAAAGGGTATCTTAAAGAACTTTTTTTTTTTTTATGAAAGCCAAACTATCTTCCAGAAACTCTGCACAGATTTTGATTCTTGATATGGTTATGCAAATACCTATTCCTTCTACCCTCATCTAGGTTCTTTTAAAATTTTTGCCAGTCTAATAGGTGAAAAGTAGTATCTCGTTAGTTTTATTTTCATTTTAAAAAAAATTTCTATTGAGGTATAACATCTTTTCATATAATTTGACATACATATGACTAGCTTGTTTTTGTCCTTTGACTTTCTAAGAGATAGTATGGTTATCTTTTCCTTCATGATTTGTAAGAGCTCTTGATATATTTATTATGTAAACCGAACATTATTAGACATTAAGAGTAGTAACTGAGTATGTATAATTAAATATTAAGCAGTTTGTGTGAATGTTAAATTGTTTCTCCATTTTGTTATTTTTTTAACTTTATGTCTTGTGCCATTGGAAAGGCACAATTTGTGTGCTCAAATTACCTATTTTTGGTTTGTTTCTGGAATGCACATCATGCTTAGAAATAGAGGACAAGCAGGTCCTGTCCCAATACATAAATTATTTATACTGAAGCACTGTGGTGTGGTGGAAAGAATGTGGATTAAGACTCTAGCACGTTGAAGATGGACAGCCAAGTTGGTGGCGCTCAGCTTCCATGTCGCGCAACCTTAAGTACATTACTTAACCTGAACCAGTTTCCTCATCTGCCAAAACGCGACAAACAACACCCACTTCGTAAGTTGGTATAAAGATAACATGCCTAGCACAGACAAGGCATCCAGCTTGTGTTAATGCTCTTTTCTTTTCTTTGCTCTCGGCGAGGCACTAATTACAAGAAGTGTCTCTCTCTTCGATGCAGACTAAAAGGTTGGGAAGTGTAATTTTTGTTGAGTTTACATTCAAACATTCTATCGGGGAGCTTTTAGAAGCAGTTCATTAAACTACAAACCCCATAATGCATATAAAATGACCATAAAATTTCTGTGTATGAAGCCTTTGTAGCTTGGGGGAGTGCGGAGAGCCACGGACTTTTTATTTACCGGATTTTCTCTCGTTGAGACACCTCCCCCCACATTTTCCCCTAAGCACATGCGGTTACTTTTCTTCCTCTTAGAAAGCTAACTTCACAGGTTTCAAAGTGAGCTTTCAGTTACAAAGCGAGAAAGTATCTCAATTAGAAAACTGTATCATGAAATTCATTAAAAAAACACACAAAACTGTGGGGTGTGTGGGCCATAATAATAATTCTCACCTCCCGTAGACTTAGCAGAAAGAAAAATGACTGGCACGATTACATCTAGTAGCCATTTTTACCCTTTGAGAATCTGAGCTTAGCTGCCACCGAGTTAGTCTCCTCTCGTCAGCTACCGGCCTCCCGTCCGAATTATTTACGTCCGACACACTCGTATTTGCATACGATGGTGGATCCACTGCTGCTGGGCGCCCAATTAGCCCTGCGCCTGCACGGCCAGCGCTCCGCCCGCGCAGGGCCGTGTACTGCCGAGCATGTGATCTCTCTTCCGCCCAGGCCCGAGCGCGGTACCCAGCAAGTAAAGCGCGCAGCGGCCGCTCCGACCGTCCAGCCAGGGAAGACGCCGCGCCACGCGCCACTCTAGCTCGCGCGGCTGCGTCCCGGCTCGGCCTTCTCTTCTCATCCTCCCGAAAGCCCCACCATCCCAGGCTCCCGGGCGGCCCCGGGCGGGGGAGGGGCGGGAGGAGGGGCTCCTCAGGGAGCGGCGGGGAATTCCCCCTTCCACCGAACGTTCCCGATTGTTCACCATCCTCACGTCAGCAGCAGGGGGTAATCCCCGACTCTAGCTGCTCCTGACGTCACTGCGCGGAGCCACCGCCCCCCACGCGCCCTTACCTCCGGGGCTTCCTCGACGCTCCGCCCCCAGACGTAGCCACGCCTCATCCCTCCCCCCCGCCCAGCCGCCCGACGTAGAGGGCGGAGCTTTTTCGGCCAGGGCGTGAGCGGTTGCTTGGGCCAGAAGGTTCTCTGGTGGAGGCGCTCTTCCTACTGCCCCGCCCAGGAGGTTCGTTCGCACCGCTTCTTCCACACCCTTTATCCCTCCTCTTTCTCCTCGCCCCGCCTTTCCCCTCCCTTCTCCTCAACCCCTCTAGTTCCTTCCCCGCCTCGCCACCTTCCACGATCTCGCGAGACTTGACCCAGAACATTGCGGATCGGGTCGGCGCCATTTTGGGACCGAGACTGGTTGTGGGGGAGGGAAAAGCGGCAAAAGGGGATTATTCAAAGTACCGAAAACCTCCTCCCGGGATCGAGCGCAGCGGCACCCCCAGGCCAGGGGCACCTCTGGTGTAGCAGAAGGTAACACCGTCCTCTGTGCTCCACGCTGGAGTCTGGGGGAGGAAGGAGGGTGCCCCTGTCGGCGTTGGGGTTTGAGGGGTCGGGAGCGGCGTTGGCGGCGCGAGGTGTGAGGCTGCCCTCGGACGCGGTGGGGGGGGGTGGCGGAGAGCAAGGAGAGAGACGGAAGGACGGCGGCGAGAGTCCCCTTTAGATATTTACTCGGCCCCGGTGGAGTGGGGGTGGCGGTTGTGGGGAGGGGGTGGATGGCTTAGGCTCGGTGGCTGGGGGATGTTTGGCGGAGGCTGAGAACGAATCCGACGCCCTCCGTGCTGGGTTTTCCTTCCTCCGGCCTCTCACACATGCCCGCCTCCTTTGGCACTACTGCTTCTCTAAGAGGGCTGACGGAGTCGAGGCCGAGTTGTGGCCTTCGGTTGTTTCTTCAGTAGCGCGCCCGCTCTTTTCCTCCTCTCCCGGGTCCGTGGTCGTAGCTGTGTATTGAGTCGAATGCTACCATGTCCCTCGGAGTCCTGTGGGGCCTGAAGGGACCTATTCTGGTTTTGGAGAGAACCACTCTTAATGGGATTTACGAGAACGGTTTGGTACGTTCCACCCCCTCAGTGTTGGGAGAAACCTGTTTTCTTAATTCAGGGAAATGGGGACCGACACCTTTATCCCACAGCTGCTCTCAGAAGCCGGGGGAGTCTCACCCTCAGGCGAATTTAAGGAATGTTCTTGCCCCATTTTCTCACCTCCCTACTTTCTACCCTTAGTGGGGAAAATGTCTCTTAGACATTCTAATTTGGAGAGAGCGTCTTTCTCTTTATATCCTTTTTTTTGTGAGTTGTATTTACTAATGCTCCTTGGCACCACACCTGCCTGTTCATTTTCTTTCGGCCCAGTGAATTGAAAATAGAGAAAATCTTTTATAAGGTTGTGGGCCAGTTTCATAGTTTTAATTTTTTACTCGAAAAGTATAGGAGGTTTATATAATTCCCCCGTATTATATCCGCACCCCCTTCCCAGTTGAAATCATTCCTTGTCCTCCGTAACATCATCTCCCACCTTTCCCTCTTTTATTCTAAAGTCTTTTTCATCCAGTAGACTGTTTCGGGGCGCTTGCTTGGGCTGAGCCTTTTTTCAGACCCCAGTAGAATTACGTAGAAGTGAATTTCTCTCCAGAAGTTGACTCTTCAAGATTGGGGTTAATTTTTAGCTCAAAATTAAAATTCAGTGTGTAATTGAAGTTTTTTTTTTTTATAACTTTTACAGGTGATTGAATTACTCATATATGAAGATCATCTTCTAGGTTTTGTGTAAAAGGCCCCGGATATTTGAAGTGGCCATTTTGGGATTACAATGTTTTTGGATAATTTTGCCCCAGAAGTTTATTAAAAGTGGCAAGAATCATCTCTGAAGTGAATTTATAGTAGTGAACAATTCTACAAGCTACTAAAAGGACCCAGGCATTTCTTCAGTATTTTGGTTCAAACGGATTATATAACTGGTTAAATTATTTCAGCTGGTGGTATTTTTTTTTGCTTCTTCCCCCCCCCCCCCCCCCGTAGTTGTTCTTCAGCCAAAACTGTAAGATATGTTTGATTTGTGTACTGAGTAGTTTCGGCAGTTTCAAATTACTGTTTAAATATTGCTGAAGTTTCTTGGCAGTTTATTTTTACCTTTATTAAAAGTTTTAGGGATTTTTGACCTCAGCTCTTTTCATGTCACAATGGGACAGCTTTTCTAAATGAAGACATTGAAAGAAGACAGAGTTTTTTCCCTTTTATCTTTTATTTACGTGGAAATTTAAGATGTTGCAGTTTTCCAGCAGCATGGTAGTATTGAGATAGCTATGTGTCTCCCTATATGCTGATGTTTAGGAATGCTCTTCAGATGTGAAATTTTCTTTTTGTTTTTGCTTTTTGGCTCATAAATTGGATATTTCATCTGGAGTGGATAAGTACAACGGTGACAAGTACATGGAATAATAAAGAAGACTTTAAAATCTTAAATCCAAGGAACTTGGCTAATTCTGGAGATAGCCATATGAAAACTTTAAAACAGAAGTATGGGTAGCTGACTTGAAGTAACTCTATGTCAAATAGTCATAGGTTAAGTATCTTCAAAGAACTTGGATATTATTTCAGAGGATACAAAATAAAAAAACAAACTGGAAAACATAAAGATTACAGAGAAAAACCCAACACCTTCCTGTGCAGTCCTGTTGGAATTTGTAAGTATTGTATGGTGAGCAAATCACATGTTCATTTGTAAACTGTAATAAGAGCCAAGTTTATTCTATTTTGGAAGCCTTTCAGTTTCTTGGAATAATACTGCTTGGCTTCAATTTCCTGGACAGTCTGAAGACTACCTACCATTAAGTAAATTGAAATGCAGAAAGAGTTAAGATTTAAGAATATTTCAGGTCACACAATCCATATTTTTACATTTTTGTGCTTATGAAGTAAAGAAAATCCCTTTGGTGAGTATTCACCCTAATTTTTATGGATTCATAGATTGGTAAAAAGGTAGGAAAAAACAAATATTTTATGTGTCTTGCTAGCCAGTTACTTTCTTTAGGCTGCTTTCTAAAGGGAGTTTAGCGTTGTTATTTAGTTAGGTAGTTTAGAGTAAACTCTAACATATGACTTGGTTTTTAAACCTGATTTTCATCACAATTCATAATTCTTTTAAATAGCTTGATATATTTTCTTTTTGGAAGGTTATGCTGACTTAAGTTTATAAACAGAGCTTTTTTAAAAAGTTGGAAGTATTGCTGTAATCCTTTGACAAAGGAGAATTATGTTTTAATAGTACTTCAGTTTTTCAGTATTGAATAGTACTGTTTTTACTTACCCTTAGTTATTAGGGTTTTTCAGTGATTCCTAGGCATAGGAATGTTTGTTATTAAAAAACCCACTAAAATTTATTATTTAGACACTATTAGTGAATATATTAGTGTAGTTAAAATGAGAGTTTATTTCGTTTAATTACCTTTCTTAGATAAAAGATTGTAATTTTGAACATTTTGCCAAGATGGCTTTATAACTTGTCAGTTGTTCCCTTTATTCCAAAACAACTTGTTTTTCCTATGCTATTGATTGAATTCTTTTATCTCACTTAGAGCAGAAGAGGTAGTAGAGTCCAGAACAATGTAGGTATCCAAATAAAGCGTTTATTTTCTGATCTAAAATTGAGATTAGAATTAAGTAATCCTCTCTGTTAAAATAGACTGAGTTATTTTTGTTTTGTCTGTCAGAACTGTGTGTAGTACTTCTATTGAGCTTTCACCTTGATTTATATTAAAAAAAATGGCGAGACCATTCAACCACCCTTTCCCTTCAGAAGGGACTGCTCTTATATGCATTTCTCAATTTAATGGTTTTTCAAGTTACTGGTCTAGGAATATGCCTCTTAAATGTGATTAAGAAGTTGAAGTGGAAATGAATAATCTTTTCATAGAAAAGAACATTATTTATGATTATTTTCCTTTAAATTATTCCTACTGTTGTTACCCAAAGCCATGTTACCAGGATAAAGATAATTCCAGAGACAGGGTTTTTAAGAATTAACTTTAATCTTTGAATAGTCTCACATCGGTGAAGTTTGCTTACAGAAATTGTTCATGGACAGATTTACTTACTTGAACATTTTGATAAATATTTTATTATATTCTTGGCATCAAAATAGATAGCAATTGGAACAATTGCTGGGCTGCTTCTCCCCCTCTCCCACCTTTTTTCCTCCTGTCTACCCTACTCCATTTTTTTAATCTCCTGGGCCTAGACTGTAGGTCTAAAAATAATAATCATAGTAATTAACATTTATAGATGATTGTGTCACATATTCTGCTGTGAACTTTGCATAGTATACTTTAGCTCTTAGAATAATTCTATGAAGAAAGTGCTATTATAGTTACAGTTATACAGGTGAGAAAATTAAGATTTTAGGAGATTGAGTCTGGGAGAAAGTAACTTGGTTAGGAACAGGGTTAGATAGAAGTTTTGACCAAATCTCCAACTCTGACTGGAGGGCTCAATACTCTTAATCACTATGCTATACTGCTTTCTTGTGAATTGTACTTCATTAACGCCTATTTGAGCATTATCCCTGATATTTTTGTTTTTTTCTTCTATATACTGCTTCTCTTCGGTTAATATTGATTACTAGTGGAACTTGGAGTTCTCTTTGGTTAATATTGATTACTAGTGGAACTTGGAATTAAGCTAAAAGGTAGAAGAGAAGGTATTGTTAGTGTTGCTACTTGTAACTATCTGGTAAAACTTTAGTTAGCTAAAAATTAAAATGTACTTTCAGGTTATATTTCTATCTTATACACCCACATTCTCTTTGCACGTGGGTGAAGCTAAATGCATGTTAGCTTTGTTTTACTTTTTCTCTGGTTTTGAACTGAGATTAGTCCATAGGTTTTTGACAGAGAGAGAGATAGTGAGAGCAGGAACACAAGCAGGGGGAGTGGGAGAGGGAGAAGCAGGCTTCCTGCCGAGCAGGGAGCCCGATGTGGGACTCGATCCCAGGACCCCGGGATCATGACCTGAGCTGAAGGCAGACGCTTAACGACTGAGCCACCCAGGCGCATAGGTTTTTATTATTATATTATGTTAATCACCATACATTACATCATTAGTTTTTGATGTATTCCATAGATTTTTTTTGCTTAAAGTTCCTAACACTTGAGAATGGAGGAAAGGAGGAATAGTAAGGAAATAACAGGAATGGGAAAAGAAGAAAGAAAAAAAAATGAAATTTAGAGAGTTACAGAGTAGGTAGGAATAAGGATGGGAACCTCTAATATGAGAGTAAAGTTAGCAAGTGAGGATAGACCCTAAACGCAGGCCAGATTATCTGTCTTCGACATAACCACCTTTTTTCTGTTTAATTTTTGATAATCAAATTTTTAAAATAACGATTTAGATCCAGGTAGAAAAAGGGAAATGGTTGGGAGTTAGGACATTTTCGGTTTAGCGTTTGGAAAATCCAGAAAGGGGCCTATGTGACCTTGTGTATTTGCCAAAGCTCTTTGGCTTTGGCTTTTCCAGAAAACTGATGGAAATAATTTATATGAAGGGTTTTTGTTAATTGTGAAGTGTAATATATGTGTAATGTTTTTTTCTAATTTCCAGTATTTTGAGATTCTGATAAGTACATGTCAAATCAGTATTTGTTACAGTCTGAAGTTATTTCTTCTTCTGTATCTGTTAATGGCATTACCGGAAACCCATTCATACCCTGCCCCTCCCCATTTCCAGTTTCATTTATTATCCTAGCTTGGTCCTTGATCAAGAAAGTAACGAACTAAATCTCTTTGCCTTTTAGCTCCATTCTCTTTTTCCCCATAGTTTCTTCTGTGGCCAGAAGGATAGCTCTTGGTTTTGTTAGTTCAGCAGCCCTCACTTAGGGTGGTGGATTTGGCATATTTAAGGAGAGCAGGTTGGAAAGAGATGTATTCCCTGTCCCCTTCTCCCCTTTTTTAAATGTTTTATATGTCAGGGTTTCCTAACGTCAATTTTTTTTGGCCACATAGGTGGGTGTGGGAGACAGTGGTTTGAAAATTCTCTAAAATCGATCATTTTGGGAGTGCTTATATATTTTTTTGGGGAGCAGGTCCATTACTTTGAACAGGAGACTCAAGAAAAACAAAATGTTAGAATTACTGATAAACCTTTTGTGGTTGGATGTTTTTCAGTTTTACCTGCTTTGCTTTTCCCCTTTTTTGTTAGCTGCCACACCCAGCAGAATAGTTACAGGCTTTTGGTCTATATCCTTTCAAGTAATTGCTAGTTTCTGCGTCTTTTTATACAAGGTATCCCACTCATTTTCTTGTTCTTGAGTCATCTTTCTGTTCACAGCTTGGTGAGTGCAGTGTTTTGGTGTTTCATTTTCTGCCCTTTAATTCAGCTTATTCAGATTATATTTTTTTGAAACCTTTTTAAAAAGTTTTTTCTGTACTTATTTTTAGCAAGAAAAAGTTTTAAAATTGTTAAATATGTTGTGTTTCCTTTGAAACTCAGAACTTGCAAATACACACTGAGGGGCTCCTGAATGGCTCAGTCAGTATGTCTGACTCTTAATTGCTCCTCAGGTCTTTTTTTTTTTTTTTTTTTTTAAAGAGCGAGTGAGAAGAGGGGAGAGGAAAGGGCAGAGGGAGAGAGACTTTAAAGTAGGCTCCACACTGGGCTCCATCTCACAACCCTCCGGAGATCATAACCTGAGGCAAAATGAAGAGTCCGATGCTTAACTGAATGAGGCACTCAGGAACCCCTCAGCTCAGGTCTTGATCTCAGGGTGGTGAGTTCAAGCCCTGTGTTGGGCTCCATGCTGGGCCTGGAGCCTACTTAAAAAAAAAAAAAACTGGAAAAAAAAATTCTTAAACTGAAAAATTGTCTTTGCCTCTATGTTTGCATACTAGTTAAAGAAATTAGTTTGCTTTTCAATGAGTATAAATACAGTGAGTTTAAAAAAAATAATAGTTACTATCTCACGTGATAACCTGTGGGTGGGAAGTTTGGCAGCCGTTACCTGTGTGGTTCTGGCTCCCTGTAGGTCTTTAATATAAAGTCTCAGATACAGTTACCAGGGCTACAGATATTTGAAGGCTTGACTGGGGCTGGAGGATCTTTTTTCCAAGATGGTGTACTCATTGACCTGGCAGCAGTTGATGCTGGCTGTTGTCTGGAGGACTCAGTTCCTAACCACCTGTGGATCTCGAACTCCTTGGGGTTTTTTTGTTTGTTTTGTTTTGTTTTGAGTAATCTGTACACTCAACTTGGGGCTCGAACTCACAACCCCAAGGAAAAGAGTTGCATCCACTAGGTCAGCCAGGCACCCCTCCTTGAGTTTCTTTAAAATGTGGCAGCTGTGGCTCCTGGAGCAAGTGATCTCAGAGATAGGTAGAAGCCAGGCTATCTTTTATGACCTATTCCAGAAGTCCATTTCTGCCACATTCTTTTTGTTCCAAACAAGTCATTAAGTCTAGCCTGAAACCAAGGTGTAGTTAGGTTTCATCTTTTCTCAAAAGAATTTGTGGACATACTCACAAAAACCACAGTAGGAGGTAATCTTTCCCAACCAGTAGTTGTCAGCATAATTGGAATTAGCCAGTCTTCACTCCACAATTAGCAGGTTGGGCTGTTACAACTTTAGAGAAGAAAGTATATTCTAAATTTGTATAAATTCAGGAGATTTAAATCTTTCCACATTTATAGCTATAGTCTGAGCTTTGGAGGTAAGGCTTTTTTTTTTTTCCCCCTTTCATACTAATCTTGAAATCACTGTAATGAGGGAAAGGTTTTTTTTTTATCATGGCAAAAAAAAAAAATAGCCATTTTTGAGTGTATATTTAAGTGGCATTGAGTACATTCACATTGTTGTGCATTCATCACCACCTTCCATCTCCAGAACTTTTTTCATCTCTCCAAACTGAACCTGTGTACCCATTAAACATTAACTTTGCATTTCCCCCCTCCCTAGCCCTGGCAGTCACCATTCTACTTTTGTATTTCTATGAATTAGACTATTGTAGGTACTTACTCTAAGTGGAATTGTGCAGTATTTGTTGTTTTGTAACTGGTTTATTTCACCTTGCATAATGTCCTCGAGGTTCATCCATGTTATAGCATGTGGTAGAATCAATTTCCTTCCTAAACAAAAGAATAATCCATTGTGTGTATGTGTCACATTTTGATTATCCATTTATCTGTAAATTGACATTTTGGTTATTTCTGCCTTTCTGAGATCATGAATAATGCTGCTGTGAACATGGGTGTACAAATATTTGTTTGAATCCCTGCCTTTTTTTTTTTTTAATTCCTGCTTTTTATTCTTTTGGGTATATACCAGAAGTGGACTTGCTGGTTCATATGGTAATTCTATTTTTAATTCCTTGAGGAACCACCATACTGTTAGCTATCAAGGCTGCACTATTTTTTATTCCTACCATCAGTGCACATGGGTTCCACTTTCTCCATATTCTTTCTAACATTATTTTCGATAATAGCCATCCTAGTGGTTGTGAAGTGGTATCTCATTGTGGTTTTGATTTGCATTTCTCTAATGATTACTTAGGTCTTCTCATTTGCTTATTGGCCATTTTATCTTTTTGAAGAAAAGTATATTCAAGTCCTCCACCCAGTTTTAAATTTGAGTTGTAGGAGTTCTTGATATATTCTGGAAATCAACACCTGTCACGATGACTAGATTTTGATAACTACTATTTATCAGTGCTTACCACATTGCAGGCTGTATTAAGCCTTTTAAGTGAATTAACTAATCCTCATGGTTCTTGTGGGTGGGAATGCCTTATTCTTATTTCACAAATGAGAAGATGAAAGCAGAGATTTAAGTCACGAAGGTCACACAATCAGTAAGTGATACTTCTGAACCTACACATTCTGTATATCCAGAGCCTAGACTTCACCTATGATGGCTCATAGTTCAAGTTTTTAAGGTGAGAATATGAGGAAGGTAAAAATACTACTGTTTCAGGATTGAGAAGATAACTTATTTTATTCTTAGCCAGCTACAAAATTTTCTTATCCTTAGTGAGGTAAGTTGTGACTTTTTTATAATATACTGTTAACATGGGTTTATTCTCATTCGGGAATATTTTCCTTTTGGATCACTTCATAACCAGTGTTTACAGTATTTTAGATTAGAAATTGCATTTCCCAGTTGCCATGTGAAGTAAGTGCTATTTCCATTTAATGAGTTAAGAAACTTTGAGATTAATTTACCTTAGGTCATCAGTAAGTGACAGTAGGGATTTGAATTTTGCTTATCTGTACTCTGTTGTAGTTAATTTTCTTAGTGTTCTAAGTAGATCTTATTCTGGAGTAGGGCTGTCCAATAGAACTTTGTGAAATGAGGGAAGCATTCTATTTCTGCGCTGTTCAGTATGGTAATTGCTAGACATATGTCCTTATTTGAAGTGTGGCTAGTACAGATGAGGAACTGAATTTTAAGTTAAATTTTAATGTGAATTTAAACAACAGCATGTAGCTCCTAGCTGCCGTATTGGACAGCACAGTTCTAGAGACAGTGGTACAGAATCCAATCAGATCCATAAAACTTTCATAACAAGTACTTTTTAAAGTTCCCTTTATTAACCTGAAATAAAATTTTATGCACATAAGATCATATTAATACGCTCCTAAAGTGAAAAAGATGGTTATAATAATGAATTTTAATACGTAGTAGCACAGATGTGACAGTTCTAGAAGACTGATTTTTCCAAAACATTCTCACAAATTTCCAAAACACTCTTATTTGGCCTTCTTAAAAGAAACAAGCGACTAATGTTCTTAAGTACTCTTGTCCTTTTAGGAAGAAAAGTCCCTCAGGTGGATTAATAATATATTGATTAGAGTATGTTTCATTTATCTTTCTAATATTTACTGCCATTTCAGTTGAATGGGCAGTTAGCCAACATTAAAGCTATCATACAGTGTAGTGACGGTATTTGGTATTTGTAGAAATGACCAAAAGGAAAGTAATTATCAGTTTTCCTCTACTACAAATTGAAGGTGAAGATCAGTATTCAGTTTGGATTGGTGGACTTGGTCCTGAAGGTAGAGGGAAAATTGTGGGATTACTTTATAATTCCTCAGAATAGAGAATATAAATTTAGGGTCAAAGTAATACAGGGAAACACTATTATCTGTATGTTTTTATAATAATAAATAACATTTTGGGAGTTGGTTTTTATGAAAGAATGTGTCCCTATTCATTTTTTTTAATGAAATGTGAACCCATTTTTAAACTAGGTGTATTGAGGTATAATTTACATACATAAATTCACTCTTTAAGTGTACAGTTTGAAGATTTTTTTTTTACAAATCAGTTGTGTAATCCCATCACCTGAGAATGTAGAACATGTACATCACCCAGAAAGTTACGTTATTGTCCTTTACAGACCGTCGTCTTCCCTCACCCCTATGCTCTGGAAACCACCAGTCTGTTTTTCTTGTCTTTTGTATTGTGTATTGTTTTCCAGAATTTCATAAAGAGGGAACCAAACACTGTACACTTCTGTTTCTGACTTTTTTCATGCATGTTACTGCATGTATTACAACCCAATATTTTTTATGGCTAAGTGGTATTCTCTTGTTTGGACACACAACAAATGTTTATCCATTCTCTGGTTACTAGACGTTTGGGTTGTTTCCAGTGTTTGGCTATTGTGAGTAGAGTTTGTATGAGCATTTGCACACTGGATTTGGTGAGGAGAAGGGTTCTTATTTCTCTTGGGAAAATTACCCAGCAGTGTGATTGCAGGGTCATCTAAATTTTGTGTATTTGACTCTGCTAAAAACTTGCCAGTGTCTTACAGAGTGCTGAACCATTTGCATTTGCATCAGCAATATAGGTTACATAGTTCTGCATTCTTGCCAGTATTTGATGTCAGTCTTTCAGTTTTATCTGTGGAGTGGGTGTATAGTTTGAATTTGCATTGTGGTTTTAATTTGTATTTCCCTAATAATGTTTTTTGGTGGTGTCCAGATCTTTTGCCCATTTAAAAAAGATGAGATTGTCTTGTTGAATTGTAAGGATTATTTATGCATTTTGGATACATGTATATGAGATATATGTTTTGCACATAATTTCTCTTAGTCTGTGTTTTGCCATCATTTTTTTTTTTTTAAGATTTTATTTAAGAGCGAGAGAGCGCACACTAGCACGGGGAAGGTCAGAGGGAGAGGGAGCAGCAGATTTCTTGCCGAGCAGGGAGTCCTGCGGGACTGGATCCCAGGACCCTAGGATCATGCCCTGAGCAGAAGGCAGCCGCTTAACCGACTGAGCCACCCAGGCGCCCCACCGTCATTTTCTTAATAGTGTGTTTTGAAGAACAGGTATTCCAAATTTTGAAGTACGATTGGTTTGTGTTTTTTTGTGTCGTAAGAAATCTTTCCCTAACCCAAGGTCACAGGATTTTCTCCTTTCCAATAGAAATTTTGTAGTTTGGCTTATACTTTGGGTCTTTGATGCATTTTGAATGATTTTTTTTTTTTGGCGTGTGGTGTGAGCAAAGGGTTGAGGTGCTATTTTTCTTTTTTTTTTTAAATATTGTAGACGACGTCCAGTTGTCCCCGTATCATTTGTTGAGAAGGCTTTGTTACCCCTTGAATCACTTTGAAATACCTCTGTTGAAAATCAGTTTCCTGTATGTGTGGAACTACTGGTGTACTTACTATTGCTATATATGTTAAGTCTGTAGTTGATAAATATGGATGCTAGCATTTGAATTTTTCTGCTTTATTTTAAAATCCTGATGACATCTTTTTAAAAATCTTTTATAGGAAATGTGGACTAAAAGAAATTGTTTTTATGGGCCTGTGAAGTAAGACCTGTTGCAAAATAATGCCATCTTGAATTGATGGAACAATCTTTGTGTGGCTTGAAGTGTTAGGTATTATCTAATTTATACTTGAACATACTTTGAAATAAACGATAATATTTCTATGTTGGAAATGAGAAAGGAGGATGCAAACTATCAACTGAATTTAAAACATTGATTCACCAGAGGTTCTGGGATTTCTTGAGTGTTAGTTTGCTAGAGAAGATGTTCATTGCCTCAGTAGATGTTTCAGTGCCTACTGTATGCCTGCTGTTTCATTTGTGCTGAGCATTTAGTAGCAAATGAGGCAAAAATGTAAGATTCCTGAACTCTACTTGGTCTGCTCTTTTCTCTGAATGCAGAGTAAATAGAGTCCTTAAACTTGAATTGTGGTTTCATCGCTTCTAGTAAATAATGGCCTTTTGATGATGGCCAGGGCAGCCTTTATAAGCCTCTTATTTTCTGCCCTAATAAAACTGGTTCTTTTCCTGCTTCACAAGGTTATCATTAGACTCAAGTGAAATAATGAGTGCTGAATGCTTTGAAATTGTAAAATGATGCAGACTTTATTTAGCAGTATTGTTATGGCTGCATCACATAGATAGTAATGGTTGAGGGCCATTATGATCGACCAGGAAGGAGAAGACTTGGGAGCATAGGTAAAAATGTAAATTGAAAGCACAGAACTAAACAGAAACCAGGTATATTTATTATTTTTTAAAAGGTTTTTTTATTTGAGAGCGAGAGCAAGAGAGAGAGAATGAAGGGGGGCGGGAAGGGCAGAGGGAGAAGCAGACTCCCCTGCTGAGCAGGGAGCCCGTGGAGCTCAGTCGCAGGACCCTGGGATCATGACCTGAGCCGAAGGCGATGGTTAACCAACTGAGCCACCCAGGCACCCCAAACTAGGTATACTTAGATTGCATTTTATAACATGTTTAAAATTGATGAAAGGACAGTGCATTACATTCTTTTGAGGTAATATTTGTGTAACCTGGGAAATGGTACCATAGTTTATGGTATGCAAATGATCTCAAATATAAATCCGCAGTCCAGATCTCTTCCCCATATTCTACTCTTGTAATTTAATGGCCTTCTTGGCCTCTCCACTTAGTTTACAAATTTAATATATCCCAAACTGCACTCATTTGAGTCTTTCTTAGCTCCATACTTTCTCCATTCTTTCCTAGTTCAGTAAATGGATACGCTGTCCATCTGTTCAAGCTAAAAAACTTGGAAATCACCTTTGATTTCTACTTTTTCCTCCCGTCTAATCATTTAGCAAATCTTTTTGAAATAAGTCCTTTTTATTCTACCGCTATTGGACTTGTCTAAGCCACCATCTTCTCTAACCTGAACTATTGCTGTAGCCTTATAACTTCGTTCCTCTGCCATTCTTGCACCAACCCTGTAGTTTGTTATTCATAGAGCAGGTGTTCCCACTGGATTTAAGAATAACATGTGGACGCTAGCCTGTAAGAATTGTTTGTTCCCTCCATTTCTCTACAACCTTCCTTAATGTCTTCCTAGACCATTTGCCTTTAAAGGCCCTCTTTGTCTTCCTTCAACACACTAGCCATTTTCCTTCCTGTCTTAGGGCCTCTATGCTTGCTCATTCTTCTGTTTTCCCTTTGTTAGCTCAGTTTTTAGTTTATATGTTAGATTCTAGGTGACTTTGTAACCATTCTGTGTAAAGTGGGCAACCCCCCTTCCTATACCCTTTGGTTTCTCTTATCTGTTTATCCTATTTATTTCTTTCAATGCACACTCTCTAATTATCTGGCTTACTTTCACTCATATTTATCACATACTCTTCTGAGGGCGGGGGACCTTGTCTCATTTGTTATATCCTTAGTGCACTTACTTGCAGAGTAAAAGAATTAACATCTTAGATAATTTAGGTTGACTTACTTTTTCCCCAGAATTGAGTATGTGCAGTTGGTATTTTTATTATAGAACTGCAGTTTAACTGTTTGTGGGCTAGGAGAAATTTGTGAGGGGATTATTTATGGCCTAGTTGATTTGTTGTCAGATTATTTAGAAGCTTTTTTTTCTGCCTAGACTTAAATAGTTATATGAGGTTCTAGTCTGCTTGCTAGATTAAAGACTGGCTTTGGATTTGCTATTAGCGTCCTGAAAGAACTGACTGATAAGGGCTTATTCATTATGACCTTGCCTTTAAAAATGTTCCCTAGGGGTGCTTGGCTGGCTCAGTCAGTAGGGAGTGTTGACTGTTGATCTTAGGGTTGTGAGATCGAGCCCCATGTTGGATGTGGAGATTACTTAAAAATAAAATCTTAATATAAAAATGCTTCCTAGTTTGAACTGTTGAGTTGGAGGGATTAAAACCTAGTGAAATTGTCCTGTCAAGTTTAAAAAGATAAAACACACTTTAGGTTTCAAGAGTAACTTTGAAACAAGTGAGCGAATAGAATTTTTGGCTCCTCATTTTCAGAAATGAGAAAGGCCATGAGAATTTATATTAACTAATTTTTTTTTTGAAGAGGAGACATAATCTTTACTCCTCAAAGATACAAAAGGAGATTTGTGTCCACAGAGTTTCAGTTATTTTTGATACCACATTTTCTCAGTGTGATCCTGATTTGGTTCTTCTAAGAAGAGCATGTTAAAGATTTCTTACAAGGTTCCTTATTTACTAAAGCTCTACAAAGATGCTAAACTTGAAGCTGTTACAGTGAGTGATAAAATAATTGTTTCATGGAATATTAGCTAGGTTGAAAACTACTTGAAAAATGCATTCTCCTGATAGTCAAGATGTCTTAAGGACTTTCCATATGTAACTTAGTTGCCTTTGTTTTTCCCTCTAAGTCAACTGGTAGTTTTCAGATTTTTCACATGAATTACTCTTTGGTCTCTTCAATTAAAATGAGTCCTTATAGGGACATTGTGGAAATGGGAAAATGTGAGTGAAATGGTTTCAAGTTAGTCCTTTAAATTAGGACCTTCAAGGACAGTTTGATGAGAGGACAGAGTCTGTTGGGGACAAAATTGGCTTAGGTTGGTAGAAAGCAAGTTAGGACTGCGGTGGTAGTTCACACTGTCCCTTTTCTATGTGTTTGGGAGATTAAGATCTGTATTTTGTATAAGGTTTGTTATAGCTATAGGTCCAGGCAGTGCCTGACATGTGAAACTAAAACTTAACACTCAGAATTTAGAGAATCACCTAAATAGCTGTTATTAAGACTAAAATTTTGTATAAGGTAAGATTTCTACCTAATAATGTATTCTCAGTTATTTACAGTATGTGTGTAGGTTTAGTGGTTAAGAATTTCACCTACCAGGCGCCTGGGTGGCTCAGTCGTTAAGCATCTGCCTTCTGCTCGGTCATGATCCCAGGGTCCTAGGATCTAGTCCCACATCGGGCTCCCTGCTCGGCAGGAAGCCTGCTTCTCCCTCTCCCACTCCCCCCTGCTTGTGTTCCTGCTCTCGCTATCTCGCTCTCTGTCAAATAAATACATAAAATCTTTAAAAAAAAAAATTTCACCTACCACTGATGAATACTCTGACATTGGGAACTTTAAAATGTGTTTCACATTAAAAAAAAATGTGTTTCACATCTATATAAAAACCTGTTTTTTTTTTTTTTTAAGATTTTTAAAAATTGGAGAGAGAGAGGTGTACGAGTGGGGGTGGGGGTGGGGAGGGGGGCGGAGGGAGAGGGAGAAGCAGACTCCCCCACTGAGCTGGAAGCCTGATGCAGGGCTCCATCCCAGGACCCTGAGATCATGACCTGAGCCGAAGTCAAACACTTAACCAACTGAACCACCCAGGTGCCCCTGTATAAAAACCTGTTGTTGTTTTGTTTTTTGAAGAAAAGATTATGCCAAAGCCCTAAAGAAATTGCCTAGTTAATTGTGTGTTTGTGTCTGTATGTTTATGTATTAAGTATATATTTTAGGCTATTGTTTTCATAATGAAAAGTTAAGGTACTTGAATTTCCAAATCTTTCATTTCATATCAAGGATCCTGTCTCTGAACTGTTTGTGAAATGACTAGTTCAAAGTGTTAGGCTCATTTTCTAAATTCATTTGTTGAAGCTTGTTTGCTGCTCTTCGGATGCCGCGTTTTAGGCTTACTTGACTTCAGAAAAAGATGGGTAATGTTAAAGTTAGAGGATTCAAGAAATGGTAAAGTTAAGTCAGAGTAAAGAGAATTTAAAATTACTTTGAATACATGTACCTAGTGCAAATTACAAAAAGTACAAGGGTTTTTAGAAAATTGTCACCCCCTCATGCCTATTTCCCAACTGTAGTTCTTACCTGAAGAAACCACTCTTAGTTATGTATTTTTCTGGAGAGACCTTATGTGTATATAAGCACATTATATTCTTTTTAATATAAGTGGTAACTTGAGGTCCACCTTGCTGTACAGCTTTTTTACTTAAGGAAATATCTGGGAAGGTTATTCCATATTTATATATGTAAAGCTACCCTATTTTTATATTGGTGGCTTAATGTCTGCTTAACTAGATCTCTTTTGCTGTGCATTGTTTCTTTTCTTTCTTTTTTTTACTGTTATGAACAATGCTAGTATCCTTGTAAATGTGGGGATACATTTGTACATTTTTTTTTTTTTTAAGAGATTTTATTTGCTTATTTGTCAGAGAGGGAGGCCCCCACACGCAGGGGGGAGTGGCAGGCAGAGGGAGAAGCAGGCTCCCTGCTGAGCAAGGAGTCCAATGTGGAACTCAATCCCAGGACCCTGGGATCATGACCTGAGCCGAAGGCAGGTGCTTAACGGACTAAGCCACCCAGGCATCCCTGGGGTACATTCTTCTAAGTGGAATTTCTGAGTGTAATTTTGAAAGCTATGCTAAATTGCTCTCCATAGAGGTATGCCAGCTTAACCGTTCTAGCACTGATGTGGTATCAGACTTTTTCCTTGGGCATTTTGCCTTTTTCTTTTGAATTAGAATGAAAATATTTCATATATAAGACCCTTTTCTGTCAGTTCTTTATATTTTTCCTTCATCTTTTAAGTTTTTTTTTCTCTTGATTTGTAGGAACATTTGATATATGAAGGGAAGTCAACCCTTTGTGTGTGCTATTTGTGACAAGTATTTCCCCCATGTTGTTTTTTTTGATCTTGGTTGTGAATTTTGTCATGTAGAATGCTTTTTGTGTTTATGCTTATGATTGAATATATAAATACATTTTTATCATTTGTTTTGTGTGTTATACTTAGAAAGACCTTCCTAAGATCTTATAAAGATCTTTATAAAGATTATAAAAATTTTTCCCACATTTTCTCTTTCTCACAATTAACTTTTGTCAGTAATTTTCCATCCCTTTCAGTCCTCAAATTCAGGATTTCTACTCTTCTTTGTAAATAAATCTGATGTGGAGTTTCAGCACAACGTAACCAATTATGGAATTAATTTGATATTATCATAATTTAGTCTGCTGCATTTCACATTTTGGTAGTTTGAGGATAAGCCTTACCATTAATTGCACCTTTTTTTTTTTTTTTTAACCTGTAATTGCCACTTCTGGTATCAGGAAAAATGAGCTAATCTTGCTGCCTTCTTCACTTTCTTCTTCCTTCTGTTCAGTCATAATAGTATGCATTCTTGTGGAGCAGAATATTGTTTAAAGTGCTGGTTTAGAGTAGCTGCTCCATAAATGTTTATTGATGAATTATGTCATTCAGCAAACAAATATATCAGAAATGTTTATGGGAAGGAGAATTTTCGTAAGTTTATAAAGTAAAATGAAACTTGAAGATAAGTTACTTTGGTTAGTTGCTGAAATGTATTTCGGGTGAAATGTATTTGGGGTGGTGGTGGGGTTTGGAGGTGGGAGCAGGGCAGAGCAGGAGAATGAGTTAACTTTCAGTAATTTGTGTGGGAGCACTTGAGAGATACTGATAGTGAACAAAAGAGCATGGCTTTTGAGGCAGAAGGATCTAGGGTTCTTCTTACTGTCCAGGTCTTGTCATTACTGGCTGTGTAGCTTAGGGGTAAATTACTTAATCTCTTGTGAATCTGCCCCTTTTTCAGAGAACATGTTTAAGCTGATCCCAGTATATCTTTTGTTCTTTTTTAAAGTGTATCTGTTTACCTCATTTGAACCCTTATAACTTTGGTATTTTTCTCATGGTAAATACTTAAAGTAATTTACTTATACTTCAACTTTTCTGATAATGGATTTGAGGGTGCACTTTTTTTTTTTAAACAATTATTTGTTAACTCTGTTAGAATGTTCTAGGGGGACTACTCTCTTGAGCCTTTAAGTATCTTCGCTGTTTAGCACTTTGACCACATTGGCTGTTGAGTAAATGAGTTTATTTGAATTCAGTTTTAGTCCAGTTGAGTCCAACTTGTTTGCAGTATAATTCTTAATTAAAGTGTACCATTACCAACCCTTATAAGAAAAAGGGTCTCATAGCTGAATTAGACAAAATTTCAGGGTGACTTAACCTACTTCAGTTTTATGAGGAAAGAGAAGCTCAATGCGTAAAAATTTGTTTATAGAGTAGGGTTTATATTTTTTCTTAGTGAAAATTAAGTCTTGAAGTTCATTTTAAGTTTCACAGCTCTTGAGTTACCTTGTGTATTTTACCTATAGTAGTCTGGAAACTTGAGAATTAGAAGCATCCTGTTTCCAGTAATGCTTTTTTTCTCCTTAAAATTCTTTTTGGAGAGTGAACATAGCAATTTTTGTATGTAACAATTTAACAGTCACAGTTCTCTAACATTTTTTTTTCTGGTGAGCAAAGCATGGGCAGGTTTTGAATAATTTAAGAGGTAAACTGAGGGGGCGCCTGGGTGACTCAGTTGGTTAAGCATCCCACTCTTGATTTTGGTTCAGGTCATGATCTCAGGGCCCTGGGATCAAGCCCCTCTTCAGGCTCTGCAGGGAGTCCCCTTGTGAATCTCTCCCTCTGCCCTTCCCCGCCTGTTTGCACTTGCACTTGGTGCACATGGTTTCTCAAATAAATAAATATTTTATTTTATTTTTTTTAAAGATTTTATTTATTTAATTGAGAGGGAGAGAATGAGAGACAGAGAGCATGAGAAGGAGGAAGGTCAGAGGGAGAAGCAGACTCCCTGCCGAGCAGGGAGCCCGATGCGGGACTCGATCCCGGGACTCCAGGATCATGACCTGAGCCGAAGGCAGTCGCTTAACCAACTGAGCCACCCAGGCGCCCTCAAATAAATAAATATTTTAAAGAAAAGGGTAAACTGAGGAGGAAGAAGAAAGGGTCTAAGAAAATTCCAGGTTAAAGGAAACATTAAGATGAAACTTTTTAAAGGATGGATTTGTAATATTCTAGGTTTCTTGTTCTTGTGAAATTTATTAATGTTCTGTTATATTTGTCTAATTTATAATTTTAAGTATATTGATAACAGAAGCTACTGGACATTGTTTCATGGTCCAGTGTAAAAAATAGTCAAGCTATAGAATATTTTCCTTTAGAGGCCATGTTCCTTAGGCAGGGATTTTTTTCTTGATGTTTATTGCAGTATTTACCATCCTTTCCTGATGATCATCACTTAAAAACAGAATTGTAGGTCCGGTTTAAGACCTGTGGAATCAGAATCTATAGGGGAGGGGCCTCTTTTACTTTTTATTAGGAAAGTCTGTAAATCAGTAGTTAATAGGTGTCTCCTAAATATTAATAGAGTTTCATTATGGTATTACAGCAATGAAAACAAAATTCAATGGAATAAAATGTCATAGTATAGTTTTTAAAAGTTAAAATGTGACTCACAAAAGATTTAGGATGAGCATGTGTCACAGACTGATCATTTTTTAAAAATGATTTTCCTTTTATAACCTGATGCGTGAAGATTATGGGCCAGTTATTGTGGTATAACGTCTCTCTAGTTGGCGTTTCTCATGTTCAGACAGGCTGTGCTTCTTTGGGTTATGCATCTTTGACTAGACTATTACAGAGGTAAAGCAGTGCTTTCTTTGCTCATTGCATTCTGTCATTTGGCGCACGATTTCAGTTTGTTCTGTAACTGATGATGTTCACTTTGATCTGTTCATTAAGGATTTCCCAGGCTATTTACCTGGCTATTTCACTGCAAAATTGTAATAAGTGGTTTTGTTTTTATTTTGGGTGGTAGGAGGTACTTAAAATTGTGTAAATAACCTTCTCTCTTAATTTTTCAGTGTATGCATTTATATCTGGATTGATGGTGTTTTATTCAAGGGGTTGTAATACAGCACTCTTATTGAAATCAAAGTCACATTACATGAGGTTAACCATTTTAAAGCCTACAATTCAGTGGTATTTAGTACATTCACACTGGTGTAAAACCACCTTTATTAAATTCCAGAACATTTTTGTCACCCAAAAAGAAAAATCTGTATCCATTTAGCAGTATTCCTCATTCCTCCCTCCCTGCAATCCTTGGCAACCACCAGTCTGCTTTTCGTCTCTATGGATTTACTTATGGATATTTCGTATAACTGGAATTGTGCAATATGTGACCTTTGGTCTGCCTTCTTTCATTTAGCATGTTTTTGAGGTTAATTCTTTACCATTCCTTTATAATGAATATATGTGTACATACACCACATTTTGTTTATTCATTGATGTATTGATGGACATTTGGAATACTTCCTCCTCTTGGCTGTTGTGAATAGATCTGGTATTGAACACTGGTGTGCAAATACTTGAATATCCATTTTCACTTCTTTTGGGTATATATCCATATATATATATACACACACACGTATTTATAGTATTGCTGGGTCATATGGTATATATTTAACTTTTTAAGGAGTTACTGAACTGTTCTGCAGTGTTTGCACCAATTTACCTTCCCAGTAACAATGTACATGGGTACCAGTTTCTCCCATATTTTCATCAATACTTGATAGATACTATTTTTTTTCTTCTTTTTTAATGGGGGGGGGATGTCTTTCAAGTCCTTTGCCCATTTTAAAATTGGGATGTTTTGTCTTTGTTGTTGAGTTGAAAGAGTTCTTTATGTATTTTTTAAAAAATTTTTATTATGTTAATCACCATACATTATGTATTATTATTTTTTTTTTTAAAGATTTTATTTGAGCGAGAAAGCACGAGCAGGGGGAGGGGCAGGGGGAGAAGCAGGCTCCCTGCTAAGCAGGGAGCCTGATGTGGGACTAGATCCCAGGACCCTGGGATCATGACTTGAGTCGAAGGCAGACGCTTAACCGACTGAGCCACCCAGGCGCCCAACATCATTAGTTTTTGATGTAGTGTTCCATGATTGATTGTTTGCATATAACACTCAGTGCTCCATTCAATACGTGCCCTCTTTAATACCCATCACCAGGCTAACCCATCCCCCACCCCCCTCCCCTCTAGAACCCTCAGTTTGTTTCTCAGAGTCCATAGTCTCTCATGGTTCATCTCCCCCTCCGATTTTCCCATCTTCATTTTTCCCTTCCTGTCTTTTTTTTTTTTTTAAACATATAATGTATTACTTGTTTCAGAGGTACAGCTCTGTGATTCATCAGTCTTACACAATTCACAGTGCTCTAGACCCTTACCAGGATATGATTTACAAATACTTTATCCCATTCTTTCATTCATTTATCTGTCTTTTCACTTTCTAGATAATATCCTTTGCCATGGAAGTTTCGTATTTTTATGAAGGCCATTTTTTTCTATTTTTTTTGTCTTTTTGGTGTCGTATATAAAAATCTCTTGCCAAATCCAAGATCTTGAAGCTTTACCTCCATGTTTTCTTCGGATGGTTTTGTAGTTTTAGTTTTTATAGTTAGGTCTTTGATCCATTTTGAGTTTATTTTTGTATATCGTGTGAATAGGAGTCCATCGAATATCCATCTGTCTTGGCACCATTTGTTGAAAAGACCATTCTTTCCCCCATTAAATGGTCTTAGTGCTTTGGTAAAAAATTAACTGGCCGCCATACATGTATGACTTTATTTCTGGACTCTCAATTCCATCCCATTGGTTTATATATCTGTCCTTAAGCCATTGCGATTTTATTTTTGTAGCTTTGTAATAAGTTTTGAAACACAGAAACGTGAGTCTTGTAACTCTGTTCTTCTCAATATTATTTTGGATGTTGGAGATCCCTTGCGGTTGCAAATGAATTTGAGAATGGCTTCTCTGCAAAAAAGAATGTTGGAATTTTAATAGGTAGTATGTGTATGTTACATACTTCCACTATGTGTATGTTGGTATTCTTGATGGTGTCCCACAGGTCTTTTTGTAGCTGGGGTGCAGAGGTGCAAGAGCACCTGTCTCGGGGGTTCCCAAACAAACTAGGTTCGCCCACTCCCTGCTGACAGAATCCAAAGGCAGAGATACGAGTAGTGGTGAAACAAGAAGGGAATTTATTTCAGTGAGGCCAACGCCAGGAAGACAGTGGACTAGCATCTCAAAGATTGTCTCCAAAATGCTGAAAATACTTCCAGGTTTATATAAGGAAAATGTGCAGCAAAGATGAGTTGGGTACATGCAGGTAGGCAGTGAAGGTCAAATCGGTCCCTGTCTCGGAGTCATTCACTGACAGAGGTGTCTTGCTGGCTCAGGATAATCCTTACTGCTTGAGAGGGTAGTTTCTGTTCCCTTCTGGGTATGCTTTGCCCTCAGGGTCTTTCGACTGAGCCAAAAAACAAGCTTAAAAGAAGAATCTAACTAGAAAGTTGGAGGTCAAAATTAAGGGTTGACACTCTGTAGTTTTCTTTCTTTTCCTTCCTGTTCCAGACATAATTTTAATTGACTTATCTTCCACTTAATCTGGTTCTTCCTTCTGTTGGCTCAGATCTTCCATTGCAGTTGTCTAGTGAAATTTTCATTTCAGTTATTGTACTTTTTGGCCCAAGAATTTGTTTGGTTCCTTTCTGTAATTCTTTTATTTTTTTTATTTTTTATTTATTCATGAGAGAGAGAGAAGCAGAGGGAGAAGCAGGCTCCCAAGGAGCAGGGAGTCCGATGTGGGACTCAATCCCAGGACCCTGGGATCATGACCTGAGCCGAAGGCAGACGCTTAACCATCTGAGCCACCCAGGCGCCCCCTTTCTGTAATTCTTAACCTCTTTAGGGATATTCTGTTTTTTTGAGACCTTGCTCTCTGTTTCTTTTAGCTTTTTGTATTTAGGACAGTTGATGTCTGTGTTTCATCAGAGAGACTGTTTTGTAATTTTTCATCCCCCGCCCCCCCGTTAGTGGGCCATACTTTCATATTTCTTTGAATGCTTTGTAATTTTTTTGTAGAAAATTGAGCATTTTTAATATTGTAATTTGGAGGCTGGGAACCGAATGTGTCGTCCCCCCCCGCAGTCCTCAGGGTTACTTACTGTGGGTTTGTAGTTGGGTGTTTGTTTAGTGACTTTTTGAAACTATTTTTGTAAAGTTTCTGTTCTTTGTTTTGGGTAGTCTCTGAAGTCACTGTCCCTTAGCTTGTGGTCCCTTAGCTTAGCGTTTCTTGTTTTTGGTTTTTCAGATAATGTTTTATAAAATTTAAAAAATTAATGCAAAAATCCATGATGAACAAAATACAGAAGTTTATCATTAGGATCAGTATGTTGTCTAAAGATGACAGATCTTTTCACACATGGGTCAAACAAGGAACCAGCTCTTAGTGCTCACAGCACTGCTGAGACAGGTTGCAGCCTTTTAGTAAGACTTACTAAAGGTTCATTACTAAAGTAATTTCAATGCAATACAGTAGCAGTTTTTTTTTCTGTTGTCCATGGATAATGCTGCTCTGAGAGCTCTTCAAACAAGAGCCACTTTTACCTTTGCTGTATTCAGCTAGTGTTTTGTTGCAGATGCATGTCTGGAGCCAAGAAGGAATAGAAATAAAGTTAAAAAGTAACTCTCCCAATCTTTGCCCATTAGGTCTGTGTTAGGTCATTTCTTCAAAGATTAGCCACAGTGTTTATAACTATCTTAGTCTTCACTTCCTGTTTTCTTTGACTCTAAAGAGTAATCTGAGGTTGAAGTAGAGGGTCTTCTCAGGTTTTTTTTTTTTTTTTTTAAGCATGTGTCTTGCCCTGGCCGTTTGTGTGGTTTTCTAAGCCTCCTGTTATAAGGGAGTTCTTTGCAATGTCATAATTTCCCAAAGAAAATTCTCAGCCTTTCTTTCCATGCTTTAGGTGTGCTGTTGTTTACTCAGTTATAAACCTTTGTCCCAAGGAGGAGGAGGTTCATACCCCTTACTGTTTGGAAGAAAATGCCCTTAGCATAGCAGCTTTTCTTTCCATGTTAGGTAAAACAAAGGCGAGTACCTCTTGTCATTTCTTCGGTAGCCCCCAGACAGGTTTATACAAACGTAATTCTGTGAGAATAAGTTCTACAGGGCCCCAGAACCAGAGACCTGGGTACCCACTGGCTTTTTGGGACCTCCATTGTGCCCCGGAGAGATGGGGGTCAAGGGCAAGTAAAAATGCTACAAAGCTTTCCTACCATTTCTGTTTTCTGTTTCTGTTTTCTGGATTTAGTGTGCTTGATTGCTGTAAGCCTTTGACTGTTTCAGAGTTCTGACAAAGCTGATTCTGACAGATTTTGCTTTGAGTTTTGCTGTTACTGTGAAGGGGTAGGCTCTTGGAGTTCCCTCTTTCACCATTTTGTGTTAATGGCCTAAACATGTGTTTTCTTGTTTCTAATGCTCAAATTGTCCTGATTTGGCCAGTGGGAACCCATTCAAGCTGGTTTCTATGCCCTTTTGATATTTCATAATCATTATTTGGATATTTCCTTTTTGCTAAGATAAAATATTCTAGGCTTATTTTGTCATCTTCTTTCTCCAGCCCTGGGAATCAGCTATTTCTCAAAGCCCTGCTTTTGTTTAGTGGAAATTTGTTTTTAGAAGCCAAGATCTTAGGGGCGCCTGGTTGGCTCAGTCAGTTAAGCATCTGCCTTTGGTTCAGGTCATGATCCCGGGGTCCTGGGATGGAGCCCCTTGTCGGGCTCCCTGCTCATCGGGGAGCCTGCTTGTCTCTCTCCCCCTGCCTGCGACTCCCCCTGCTTGTGTGCGTGCGTGCGCTCTCTCTCTTAAAAAAAAGAAGCCAAGATTCTGTGTTAAGTATGCTCATTTATTGGAGTCACTACGCTCACACCCTCTCAGTGCAGAGTTGGGAGAGGTACATATAGATAAATATTATCTTTGTGTAGTATATGTGAATGTAAGTATTTTAATATTATTAATATATGATTGTGTTAATCATTAATGGTACTGATAGAATATAACACTGCAAAATTCACTCTAGTTTTCACCCTTTCTGTTACTACTGCGTTCTTTCACAGTATGAAACTTAGCTTTCATTATTCTCAATACTTACTTTTCCCCTGTATATAATTGATTTTATGTTGTAGCCACTGCCACCACCCACATGTGGACACTCACCTCTGCCTGCTTAGCATCTTGACTCTTCTCACGAACTGCCCCTGCCAACCCCCCCCGGATGCCTTCCCCACTCTTTTGGGTTCAGTGCCTCATCCCTGGCTGTCCCTGCATGGATACCCTTCCTTACCCTGCTTTGACACTGACATCCTGTGCTGGGCCACTCCCAGGTGTTGATACCCTTTCATCCCTACTCTGACTCTTCACAGTCTGGAACCCTCTTGTGTTTCCTCATATAAATGACTTTAGTCCTGAATCAGAAAGAGGAAGACCCACTTTTTAAATGAAATCTATTAATATATTAAACTAAGCTTATATGAAAGGAGCATTTCACAGGCTTATTTTCAAGAGAACTAAAGTTGAATTTGAAAAGTCATCTTTTGGTTCTTATTAATGAAGGATTATGAGCAGTTTGGCTAAATGAAAAACAACCTTTTTAAAGGGTTGTATGTAGATAGTCTGGTAAGAAAGGGTAGTTGTCTTTTTAGAACTTTAGTAGATTCCAAGTTGAAGGTAAGTAGTAGTTACCTAATTTTAGTGAAGAGAAGAAACAGTCTGATGTTACCTTGCCAAAGTCATCCAGCCTAGTAAGGAAATGGTGGAAGGGGTCTGTCAGGTGATTACCTCACTACTGCTGACCAGGAAATTCCAGACTGACCAGTTAAGATTTCATTTCTGGGAGGGTATTTTTTTAAAAAAAATATTTATTTGAGAGAGAGTGCATGGCAGGGGGGCGGGGGGGTGCAGAGAGGGAGGAGGAGAAGCAGCAGACTCGACGGGGGGCTGGATGGGAGGACTCTGGGATCATGACCTGAGCCTAAGGCAGATGCTTAACCATCTGAGCCACCCATGTGCCCCTTTTTCTGGGAGGGTCTTAAAGTGTAATCAGGTTAGGTATTAAGTCTTGGTTTGTTAATGCAGGGCTTAGGAGAGGAGAGGTCACTCAGTTTTGGGCCTTTTATTTCTTTTAACATTTGCTAGGGAAGCCATAACAAAATACTGCAAACTGAGTGGGTTAAATTGATTTTGTCATAGTTTTGGAAGCTCAGATTCCAAGATCAAGATGTCAGCATGGTTGGTTTCCTCTGAGACCTCTCTCTCCTTGGCTTGCAGATGGCCACCCTCTTGCTGCCTCTTCACATGGTCTCTTTCTGTGCAGCCTTGGTGTCTCAATGTGTCCCAATTTCCTCCTCTTACAAGGACACAGGTTTGGAATGGGGCCTACCCTAACAACCTCATTTAAGTTAATCTCATTAAGCCTTTATCTACTATTAATGGTTCTGTTCAGAGTTGGGGGCTTGCAACTTGGACATAGTGGGAGGGGCACAATTCAGCTGCTAATATTACACAGGGAAAGGAAGATAGAATGAATTTGGATGGCACTAAGTGTAGTTAAAAGAAATTGATAGGGTGGCACTTTTGAAAGTTTAATTTGGCTTTATACAGGTAAGGGGGTAAAATTTCTTTCTTCTGTCCTTCTAGGTTCCCTGGCTTGGGGCCCTGTAAATTAGACTGACAAAAGAAAGATTAACAAGAGAAAACAAATAGATGTTTATTAGAGTGTGCTCCTACCTCCGAGTAACTCGGGTGGTTAGAATTTGCCAACTCTTTACCTAATTCCATGGTGAGCGGGGGAAGGGCACTTAATGGAAAAACGTAACTTTTTGGAAAGATAGGTAAATGGGCCCTTAGGAGAATAGATGGGAGAAATGATAGTTTGTGGCAATGTCTGGGTGTGGTGCTGATTTTGTGTGTGTGTCTGTAGGGAAGAGTTGCTCCAGGGGAGGGGACTGATAAATTCTTTTTGGAGGCTCTGCTTTTAGAAAGATAAGGCATTGCAAGAATTAAAATGCCTTCAGCTCAAAACTATTCTTACGTTAAAGTAACATATTTTGGGGTGCCCTATCATGATTCCTTCTCACTTGTGTAAATGCCTTAATATTAGCTAATAGTGTTCTTTACCTTTTTTCAGAATGTGAAAACTTTTGCCATTAGCTATTCATACTTTATTTTTTATTTATTTATTTTTAAAGATTTTATTTATTTGAGAGACAGAGAGCACGAGAGGGAAGGGGATCAGAGGGAGCAGCAGACCCCCCGCTGAGCGGGGACCCCCCCCCCCCCATGTGGGACTCGATCCCGGGACTCCAGGATCATGACCTGAGCTGAAGGCAGTCGCTTAACCAACTGAGCCATCCAGGCGCCCTCATACTTTATTTTTTAAAACTAAATTTAAATTAAAAATTCTAAAGACATTGCAAAAATGAATAGGTAATATTATTGGTTTGTCTCCTAGGGATTGTTTTTAGTATATAACTTATCACTTGACTATTTAAAATGATAAGCTTTATTTATTTCAGATTGTCTGCAATTTTTTTTGTACACACTAAACGAGTTTTCATTCCCGTTTAGTTATTAAAACTGTAATTTTAGGGCTTTTCAACAAAAGCTTACTGGAAAAGTAACATCCTATTATATACATCACAAAGCAGCTTAGTATGTAGCTTCATGTAAGAATAGATAATGAAAATCCTTTACTCATCCAGAAACACTTTAGTTTGCATTTTAATTTCTGAAGACTTAAAAATGTAGTATAAGATGGTAATAGAATTAGAGCTTAGAGTGCCTGAATTTTTATGTAGTTTATTTTGATTAGGTGCACTCTTATATTTGTTTCACAAATGTATTACTGGCATTGGTTGTGTCAGGGTACTCAGATTGTATCAAGGTTTTTCAGCCATCAGCTCATGGCTCATATAAGCTTATACCATTTAAACATTTTCATTACCCTGGTGAGTTACCATTTGTATCCATTTCTTGTGTCTGGCCACTCTTAACTTTTTTTTTTTCTTCAAAAAGATTTGATTTATTTATATATCAGAGACAGCACAGGCAGAGGGAGAAGCAGATTCCTCGCCCAGCAAGGAGCCCCATGCGGGACTTGATCCCAGGACTCTGGGATCATGACCTGACCTGAAGGCGGCCACTTCACGAACTGAGCCACCCAGACGTCCCTACTTTTAACCTTTTGTTAAATAGATCTCTACAGTTTGGGATAGTAAAAATAGAATATTTTATAATATTTGAGAATTTTTCTTAAAGTATTTTAGCAAGTTGGTATGACGTTAAAGGATTCATAGAAACAATATTTGAAAGAATTTGGAAAAGGGAAGATTAACAGTGGTATTGATTTTGTTTTTTAAAATTTCACTTTTTAGATTATGCAGTTGTAAATATAAAACATTTGTTATTAGTAAACTCAGACATTGTGATGCACAGAAAATTTGATTCCTTCATTGAGTGATAGTCTTAAGCTTTGTATTGAAATGAGTACAGTTGCCCAATTGGCTTCCGCCTTATTTAAAAAAAACCCAAAAACTGAATTTGCTGTTTAGATTGGGCTGGCAACTTGAAACTTTTATTGATGCAGTCGATAGAGGCTCCCAGAAAGTTAAATTCAGAATGCAGAAAAGCACTAGTGTCTAAAATATTTGATACTTATGTGATGATTGTAATTAAAAAACAACAAACTTTTTCATTGTGAAAATTTTCAAACATATATATAACTAGAGAAAAGAGTATTTACACACCTCCTTGTACTGTCATTTATAAACATACGTGCAACCTATTTCAGTTATCCCCATTTAGCACTATCAGGTTTTTATTTTTTAAAAATTTTTTATTATGTTAATCACCATACATTACATTATTAGTTTTTTTTTTTGTTGTTTTATTTTTATTTTTATTTTTTTTTTAAGATTTTATTTATTTATTTGAGAGAGAGAGAATGAGAGAGAGCAAGCACATGAGAGGGGGGAGGGTCAGAGGGAGAAGCAGACTCCCCGCCGAGCAGGGAGCCCGATGCGGGACTCGATCTAGGGACTCCAGGATCATGACCTGAGCCGAAGGCAGTCGCTTAACCAACTGAGCCACCCAGGCGCCCCTGCATTATTAGTTTTTGATGTAGTGTTCCATGATTCATTGTTTGTGCATAACACCCAGTGCTCCATAGCATTATCTGGTTTTTAAAACATCCAGATACGTCAGTGTAATTGTAAAGACTTCAGTCTTTTATTTACCACCATCACACTACATTGTCACATCTAAAATGAGTAATAATTTCTTAATGTCATTTAGTGTTCCGTTCATGTTTAAATTTTTGATTGTTTCCTAATTTTCATTTTTTAAAGGTTGGTTTGAGTAAGGATCTGTGTAAGGCCCACATGTGTTTGATCTGCATGTTGAAAGCCATTTATTTGTTGGGGGGAAAAAAACCGATCATTTCACCTGTCGAGTATCCTGTGATCTAGATTTGCTGGATTATTTCCCTCAGATTTCCTTTAATTTGTTTCTCTGTGTTGAACTTCGTGAAAGGTCAGATTTCAGATTCCATCTGGGGTGGGGGTGAGAATACATTATAGATGGTGTAATGTGCATCCTAGTTTGTCACATTTAGAGACACTTGATGTCTGGGATTAGACCATAGTAATTTTTAAAAAAATAAGGTTTCCTGAGATTATTTATAGTGAAATTGGTCAATATTAAGTATTCAATTTGATTTTTGACAGATTTGTACATTTGTATAACCACAATCAGGATAAAACCCCCATTACCTCAAGAATAACCTTCCCTTTGCAGTCATACCTCTACCCCACAAGCCCTCTCCCCCCATCCACTCCAGTGAGCTAGTTTCTGTTATATTTTTGCCTATTTTAGAATTTCATTATAATTGGAATCTTTAGTAAAATCATTGTCGCTTAGAAGCGATAGAGCATAAGAAGATAATTTTGGCAAGGAGCTCCAGGTCTAATTTCCTTCCATTTTTATATGACAGGGACTTGCCATGAGGTGTTGAAGCCTTGTTTCACTGAGTTGGAGAGACTGGACCTAAATGGCGCAGCATGACTTTGCTCCAGCCTGGCTTAATTTTCCTACTCCACCATCATCAACAAAGGTACTCTTTGCATTTCTTTCTTTGTGTCTGCTCATTTCTTCTTGTATGCAAATGTAGTTGAAACGTGAAGCCTTAATATTTTTGTGGAAAAAATGTATTACTATCTAAGTTATTTCATACGGAATCTGTTAGTTTTTATTATTTAAAAAGTCAGTTTTCCATCACCATACTGTACCATTTACTTCAGTTGTCTTTTGTACTAATCAGAGGTCCACACATTTTAACTCAAACCCATTAGATACATTGTGTCTTACCTTTATCTGTACTATTCCTTAGATAATAACTTGCTTTACTTACTGTTCTGTAGGTAATACTTTAAAAGAAAAATCTGAGGCTTTTGAGGTCTTTGCTTATACCCAGAAGATTTCTTTTTTAGACAAATAAGACTTTGAATGGCACATCACTAAAATTTCAGGAGTGATGAAAACTTTGCAACATTGTTACATATCAGGCCTCAGTAATCTTAAGAAATGTTCATTTTACTTAGAAATCAGAACAGTAGTTTGTATAAGACTTTCTAGGCATTGTAGTTGTCTTCCACTTAAAGGCTTGATAAGAGAGACCTTTGGAATTGGTTAGAACCAGTCTAACTGGCTTAATAGCTGTCTTTGACTTTGTTTTTTCCATAGTGCAAAGGAATCAAGGGGGAGAGTTTTGATCATCTGTTTGCCTGTTAATCATGCTCTATCATGCTAAGGCGTTCATCTAGGAACTTTTGGGGTACAGGCAGTTCTTAAAAAAACAAGTTTATTAAAAGCAACTCTTATGGGAACAATTTTTTATAATTTGGAAAGTCCTTCCCCAGTAAGGACTTGTCAGATCATAATAGATTGACCCAAATTTTGGCCTGTAATTTTGTACAGATGGATTCTCTGGAAGGTTAATTGACTTGCCTGTTTTTCATAGAAATACTGTGAGCCTAGACTAGAATCCAGGATGCATTTCCTATTCTGTACTCTTTACGTAGGTCTCATTTTGGAATGCTGTCAGATGATTAAATATCTCATTTCATGGATTTGAAATTGTTAGGAAATGGAGACATATTGATTAAGCTACTGAGAACACTTCTTAGAGATTCTCTGATTGCCCCCTTTCCTCTTAGGTGTAGGTCTGTGTAGTTTACTCCCCTCCCCCCTTCCTTGTAAACCCAGCTGCTCTAATGTTGCCCTCTAGCAGGCTTATTTTTTTTCAGGCCTACTTCAGAGCTTGACTATGTAGAGTTTCCTGCCACCCACCTTTATTTCTTTTTTCTATTTGTTTACTTTCTCACTTGTTTTCATTTTCAAGGGGATTGATAAAAAATTAGCACCTGGGAAGTTAGTTACAAAACGGTAAGATTGAGAATAATTTTTGTCTTCATTCAGATGTTAATCTGAGGTTGATTAGGAGTAGCTGTTGGTTGATTAAGATTAACTGTTGGTTTATGTGGTGAAATCCTTACTGCTTTCCAGTTTCCAGAACCTGACCCTTAATCTGGATATAGGTCTTCATGAATGATGATTTTGAGAATTGGGATTGCCACCTCTAAATCTCAATTATTCTAACCTATTCTAATTTATCTACAGAAAATGGTATTTATTTGAATTCTTAACTAGCAGTACTTGAAATTATTTCTTAGACCTTACCCAGTGTGGTTTTGACAAATATAGAGCTTTTAGTAATGACTTCTTACACCTTCCATCTTATCCTTTCATGTCTCCAAATCACTATTCATGGGTTCTCATTTATAATTAACCTCTTATTTTCTGCCAGAGCCCTTTTCATCTTACCCTGAATAAATGGAACAGACTAATTTACTGTGGGGTTCTCTGTTTCAGTGTAATGGAAGTCTTTATTTATTGTTCAAAGGCATGAGGACTTGAAATAAAAAGATATTTTTAGAAGTGGACTTTAGTAGTTTTCTGAGGTGTGTAGAATTTTAGCCCCATCATGTGGTGAAATTTTAAACTGCATGTGGTTGATTATATGGGTCATAGGGCATTGACATTTGAGCTGTTGATTGGGACCCAATAAAAAGTAAATTTTACATAATGTTTTGTATACACATAGTTAGTATAACTAAAATAATAGTCATACATCTGTGGTGCACTAATGTTTTCTCTTGTGGTCTTCTGTTTTCTTTATTAGAAAATGTAAATTTCTACTGATACTGTCATCCTTTAATAGATCCTGAGTTACATTTTGGGTAATAACATTTTTATTATTGAAGCAATACTGAACTGAAATAGTTGTAGATACTGGAAAAGTTTAGATACCTCTTTGTTTTAGATGCTTCTTTTGGCCATCTTACCGTAGGAAGGGTGATAAATCAATCGATCCCTGTAATCAGGTTGAGGTATGCTTTCATAGTATTGTTAGAAGAAGGAAGATTCCTGGGGCACCTGCCTGGCTTATTTGGAAAAGCGTGTAACTCTTGGTCTCGGGGTGGTGAACTTAAGCCCCACGTTGGTTGTGTGGAGCCTACTTAAAAAAGGTGGGGAGAAGGTGGTTGATGGCAGGGATGTGATACTGAAAGAGCAAATATGTGGTACAAAATAGAAAATACAGGAATTTTTATTCTTTTTAAGTACAAAATAATACAGACCTGTTTGATGACATTCCATTACAGTAAATTCATATTCATATTCAATATTCTGTAATTACTTCTCTGGCTAGAGTGTAGCATTAGTGCATTATGGATTCTTTCACGGCAGCATCAAAAATAGTCATTAATATTTTACCAAAATTTCTTTGAATAGTGCGTAAACTGTTGGCTTGCGTTGAAAATGTGTATTTAAAGTTGAGGCTAGAGAAGATCAGAAAATTCAGTCAGACTGGTAGTGGAGTTCAATGAAACTTCTTATTTACTATGTAGAGTTTTTGTTAACTGGTGACTCATACTGCGGGCATCCAAGAAAAAATTGCTAAGTTACTCTTTAAAGGAATCCAGAAAAAGGTTTTAAGTATGTAAAGGGATAAAGACGGTAAAGGGATAGGGAGGGTCTCTTTCTTGCTCATGGTAGTATCTGTTTTTTTGAGTCATTACGTACTAATGATTGTATAAAACAGTTCATGTGAATACCAACAAAAAACGTAAGAGGTAAATTCTCGTACCAATGATTGTATAAAACAGTTCATGTGAATACCAATAAAAAACATAAGAGGTAAATTCTGTTTTCTTTCTCCCGTATACAAAGGAGGGAACTGAGGTTGAGAGAGGTAAGTAATGTGCCCCAAAGTGCTGGAGGTAGGATACGAATCCATGTGTGCCTGACTTTAATGTTTATCAAGTTAATAAATTTCTTTTCTCAACTGTTAGGTAGTAGACTAATTTTCAGAAGTGAATATTAGGATGCTTTTATGCAGACACCAGAATGTATTTTTATTCTGGTTTGGATAAAATTAATTTTTTTCACTTTAGAGATGGCATCTCCAATATCTATCATCACTGCTTACGGATCTGACTTTTCAGTGTCTCTGAAATCTTTTATTGAGTGGATCTATGTGTTATTATTTAATTAGTTTACCAATTAATGGACTGAGCTGCAGGATTGTCTAGGCATCTCTTGAATACATTTGTGGGGTAAATTCTTAGTAGAATCAGTGGATCAGAGGGTTTGTACATTTTGGTAGGTAATGTCTAATAGCTCTCAAAAAGGTTGTATTGGGGTGGTTTAGTCGGTTAGGTGTCCTACTCTTGATTTCAGTTCAGGTTGTGATCTCAGGGTCCTGAATTCAAGCTTTGTGTTGGGCTACATGCTGGGTGTGGAGCCTACTTAAAAAAAAAAAAAAGGTTATACTTATTTATAATCCCATCAGAATTTAAGAGGGGGCTAGTGTTCTCAGTTTTGGCAACACTGGATGTTTTCATATTTTTTAATCTGCAATTAGATGAAATATGGTAGTTCATTATTTTGCATTTTTAAATTATGGTTGAGTATATTTTGGTGTTATGGTTTCTTAAGAACTGCTTGTTCATGTAATCTGTTTCTTAGTGATTTTGTAATAGCTCTTTTCACTTGAGGAATTTTTTTTTTTTAAGATTTTTATTTGACAGAGAGACAGCGAGAGAGGGAACAGAAGCAGGGGGAGTGGGAGAGGGAGAAGCAGGCTTCCCGCTGAGCAGGGAGCCCGATGCAGGGCTCGATCCCAGAACCCTGGGATCATGACCTGAGCCGAAGGCAGACACTTAACGACTGAGCCATCCAGGCGCCCTTACATTGGGGAATTTGTTTGCCATTGCAGATATATTTGCTTTGGTAATTTGTAATTTGCTTATTTGTTTTGGTAATTCTTTCTTTAAGTTTTTAATTTTTATTCCAGTATAGTGAACATACAGTGTTATATTAGTTTCAGGTGTACAATGTAGTGATTCAGCAGTTCTTTACATGTTTTGATAATTCTTTAAAAAACCTCATTGAAGGTTTTAATGAAACATACACAGAATGATAGATAATAATTAAATGAATATTTATTAAACATCAAGATAGTCCTATCTTAACATTCTTCTAGATTAGCTTTTATTGCTTTTGGAAGTAAAGCATTATGTATGCAATTGAAGTCCACTGTCCTCTATTTCTTCACGTCCTTTCTCTTCATTTTTCCCCAGAGGTATTCTCAGCATATATTCCTATAACTACGTATGTGAATGTCAAATGGTATTGTTATGTATGTTTAAAAAATTTTATCAGTGATTTTTATGTATATGTCTGCATCTTACTTTTACATTCATTGTATCTTTGAGATTTTCTCCCCCCATGTTGGATATCCACAAATGTAGTGTAACCATCTTAAAACTCTGTGTGGTATCCTGTTTTGTTTATCTATACTACATTTTATTTGTCCATTTAAGTTTAGATTGTTCATAACATAACTTTTGGCTACTCTAGAGAAATACTGCATTGAATATTTTTATGGTATCTCCTTGTACACATGGATAAGAAATTTTAGGCCACTGCTCCTCACACTTGAATGGGTAAGAAAATAACCTGGGGGGCTCCTGGGTGGCTCAGTTGGTTAAGCATCTGCCTTCAGCTCAGGTCCTGATCCCAGGGTCTTGGGATCAAGTCCCGCATCGGGCTCCCTGCTCCAAGGTGGGGAGCCTGCTTCTCCCTCTGCCTTTCTCTCTCTCTCTCTGTCTCATGAATAAATAAATAAAATCTTAAAAATAAATAACCTGGGGGGGTGCCTGGGTGGCTCAGTCGGTTAGGCGGCTGCCTTCGGCTCAGGTCATGATCCCAGGGTCCCTGGGATCGAGCCCCGCATCGGGCTCCCTGCTCGGTGGGGAGCCTGCCTCTCCCTCTCCCTCTGCCTGCCTCTCTGCCTACCTGTTCTATCTCTCTGTCAAATAAATAAAATCTTTAAATAAATAAATAAATAAATAACCTGGGGATTTTGTTAAAATGCAGATTCTCATTTCAGTAGTTCTTCGACGGGGCCTGAGTTATAACAGTCTTCAAAGTGAATTTGATTCTGCTTGTTTGTAGACCACAGTTTGAATAGAAGGCTTCAGTGTAGATTCAGGAAAAAATTGCTGGGGGGCACCTGGGTGGCTCAGTTGGTTAAGCAACTGCCTTCAGCTCAGGTCATGATCCTGGAGTCCTGGGATCGAGTCCCGCATCGGACTTCCTGCTCAGCGGGGAGTCTGCTTCTCCCTCTGATCCTCCCCCTCTCATGCTCTCTGTCTCCCATTCTCTCTCTCAGATAAATAAATAAAAAATCTTTAAAAAAAAAAGAAAAGAAAAAAATTGCTGGGACTTGGTTAGATACTGCCAAATTCCTCTTCTGCATGGTGTACGAGCTAGTAACTATTCTCTTTACATTAAATGCTTGTCAGACTTTGTTAGATTATCACAGTTTCTTGCCATTCTTTGTCATAAACTGCATTTTCAGTCTTTCTTGGACGTGGAGTTACATTTCTATGAAACACCTTTTAGCATTCTTCGTTACTTCTTTTGGGTTCCTTTTCTTTTCATGTTAGTTTAGGAC
Source organism: Leptonychotes weddellii (assembly GCF_054177405.1). Lineage (NCBI taxonomy): Eukaryota > Metazoa > Chordata > Mammalia > Carnivora > Phocidae > Leptonychotes > Leptonychotes weddellii. The sequence goes on along the minus strand of NC_138375.1, from coordinate 102,664,757 downwards.
AACATACATCTGTACACGTGTATGTATATGTATTACATATATGTATGCACATGTCATTTTTAACATTTTTAAAGTTACAGTGTTTTTCAGTCTTGCATATATATTTCATTGGGTGTATTTGTAGTACTTGTTGGCTATTTTAAATTATATTTATTTAATTTATTTTTTATTAAGTAAACTCTATGTCCTACATGGGGCTTAAGCTCCACCAGGTGCCCCTGAATGATATTTTATTTTATTTTATTTTTTAAAGATTTTACTTATTCATAAGAGACAGAGAGGCAGAGGGAGAAGCAGGCTCCCCGCTGAGCAGGGAGCCCGATGCGGGACTCGATCCCAGGAGTCTGGGATCATGACCTGAGCTGAAGGCAGACACTTAACAATCTGAGCCACCCAGGCGCCCCCTAAGTGATATTTTAAAAAGCTTTATTATTGGGGTGTGTGGCTGGCTTAGTTGGTAGAGCATGGAACTCTAAATCTTGGGTTGTGAGTTCAGGCCCACATTGGCATAGAGTTTACTTAAAAAAGGAATAAAAAGCTTTATTATTAAGTCTTTGCTACAGATATATTACATCTTGTGTTGTATCTAGCAGCTTTAGTTCTTACTCTCTGTTATATTTTGTTTTTTTTAAATATGGGCAGTCATACATTCACAAATAATAAGTTTCCTATCTACCTTTTTAGCCTTATTGTATTTCTTATTCTTATGTTATTGTGTATATGTCAATCTGTGAAGGGTCTGGGTTTTTTCCTGCTAGCAAGCTCACATAGATGCTGGCAGGAGACATGAGACTCCTGGATCAAGGGCCAAGAACTTTATTAGTAGAATGACAAGCAGAATAAGCATGATGTCGGCACTGGTTCTTCATGCCCCCTAAAACCTTTGGTAGTTGACATGGATGGGTCCAGGTGGATGCTACCCTTGGTGCTGAGTGGGGGAGTCTACTGCATTTATAATAAGCTTGCTTTTTGTCCCAGAGAAGGATGCTACCTGTCATCTCTCAAATGATGCTCACTGCAGACATAAACTTGAGAAATGGGCCATACAAAGAGCAGTGAAGGCCTTGCATTCTTGCATTCTTGGCATAGAAGAAGAATGAAAGGAAGTGCTCAGGGCCCCTGATGGGTTTCCTGTCCCAACAATCAACCCATCGGCCCTACATGTTCTTGGCCAAACTTGAATTTTCATATGATTATACCACTCTGTCAGCCACTTTGATTATTCTAAGCAAGGCTAAAACCAAATCCATTTAATTGTTTTATACAGCATTTAAATAAGGCTTCTTTTTTTTTTTTTTTTAAAGATTTTTATTTATTTGAGAGAGAGAATGAGATAGAGAGCATGAGAGGGGGAGGGTCAGAGGGAGAAGCAGACTCCCTGCTGAGCAGGGAGCCCGATGCGGGACTCGATCCTGGGACTCCAGGATCATGACCTGAGCCGAAGGCAGTCGCTTAACCAACTGAGCCACCCAGGCGCCCCTTAAATAAGGCTTCTCTTAACATCCTCAACAGCAGGGTAAGACCAGGATCTAGCTGGTTGTGAGCAAATCCTAGAGAGGACAGGTAGGTGATTTTTTTTTTTTTTTCCCCATCCAGCCAGTATGTGGTCTGAGGCTTCTCTCTTACCCATTGAAATCCACTCAGGAGAGTTTAAACTGACGTGATTTTTGGTGTCCTTAACCTACAATATAAGGACAATAGATGGGCCAGAAAACAACTCTCATCCTTCATTGAAGCTAGCCTGTGGCTTATTTTCCCTCACATAAAGACATTCCACCTGAAGGGGCACAGATCACTTTACTTAAGGATTTGTTAAACATGATTTGGATTAATAATATTACATTAGTTTGGTTAAGAATCATGGACATTGTCACCATTACTTGCAGCATCATTTGCCATATATGGCATAACCTAAGACCAGTCAGGTGTTCGGAGAATCATGAATTTTTATCAGTCAGTTGGGTTTTTTTTTTTGGTTGTTGTTGTTGTTTGTTGCTGCTTTTTGAAGATTTTTGTTTATTTAATTGCCAGAGAGTACAAGCAGGGGGAGTGGCAGGCAGAGGCAGAGGGAGAGGGAGACGCAGGCTCTCCACTGAGCAGGGAGGCTGATGCGGGCTTGATCCCAGGATCTGGGATCATAACCTGAACCAAAGGCAGACGCTTCACCGACTGAGCCACCCAGGCGCCCCCAGGTTGTGCTGGTTTAAGTGTTTTTACACATTCACATTCAGGAACTGCTCTTGACATCAAGCACAGGAGAATAGTTAGGGACTGTTTATGGTCACATGAGTGTTTCTGATTTCAGAGTATATGATAACACATCTAGCAGTGATCAGTGTTTTCTCCAGCTTTTGTATGATTCAGGCAGTGGTGCTGGTTCTAGGAGATAGAGCATTAATTTTTCTTCCTTCCTGCACCTTCTGGAGTCAAAGATGTTCCCTCTACAGATGCTAGGGTTTTTTCTTTCTATATCCATGAAATTGGTGTGTCTTATTTGGATAGCTGACGTTGCTCAAAGAAAAATTCCCTATTCGCACCCAGATTTTTTATCTGGAAGAGTTGGATGTAAGTGGGTTAAGGACATTTTTACATAATTGTAGAGACCCATTATAATGCTCACCCTAGTCCACATTGGACACTGTACTGAGTACTTGGTGAGAAGTATACTGAAGGAAATGGTCACTATTTTCAGATACAGGATCATGTCGCACCAAAAAGAGAATCCAGGTGGCCAAACCAGATTGTTTGAATTCATTAGGTTTCTTTTTGACCAGACCATTTCCTTGAGAGGTAGCTTGGCCTGCAGTTTCTCTTAGGAGAAAGAAGCATCATGTGAAGAGATAATCAGGGCAAAATCCTGATATTTTAAAAATAAGTCTGTATATTGGGGCACTTGGGTGGCTCAGTCATTGGGCAACAGGGTCCTGGGATTGAGCCCCGCATTGGGCTCCCTGCTCAGCGGGAAGCCTGCTTCTCCCTCTCCCCCTGCTTCTGCTCCCTCTCTCGCTGTGTCTGTCAAATAAATAAAAAATCCTTAAAAAAAGAAATAGGTCTGTATAATTTCATAACTCTTTCTTTTTTTTAATCCTAATTACTACCTAGGAAGTGGCTAGGAAGAGATGATCTCTCTTTGGGTGTGCTGATTCATTGACCAAAGTATCTCATTAAAGTGTGTGAAGAGTTGAGGAATGTAGTTGCAGATTGTTCTGAGTTGAATTTTGAGGAGACCATTTCTGTTGTTTGATAGACTGGATGCCTGTGGATAGTAGGGTGTGTATAATGTCTTGAATATACTACTTGAATATTGACCCATTGCAGGTTGACCTTCATGACAAAAGATGCACTAATACTGGAATATTGATGGTCCGAAAAAATGACATGGATTAATTTCAAGGGTCACAATCGTGTGACCAGAGTTAGCCAGTGAGATCGCAACAGTAACACTGTAACCTGAAAAAATTTCAACAGTGATGAAACAGTATTGATAGCTCCAAGAAGTGATCACAGGTTTGATGTGTAATGTGTAATATGGCCTCCTTCACAGTGGGACAAATGGACCAACTTTTGGCAGGCTCACAGGTTAGCATGCAGAGGGGGCTTCTGCATCAGAAAGAAAAAGTGGTCTATTTTGTGACCAGTCTATGGTAGTGGACAGTTACATGTTTGGTGCGATGATGGATCTAGGTGGCGTGCTACAGACTTCAGCAGTATTCTGATTTTAGTTGTTCTTTATGCCAGCATATTTTACTGTAAGCTTCTGAGTGATTCAGATTGTCTCATCAGCAGTAGCAGCTTCACAGTTTATAACCCCAAAGAATTACCTTTAATATGCTAGTCTCTAGTTTTTCAGGTGATCTGCCAGATGACTAGGACATTGGCAACAGTCCAAGAGGCAGAAAAACATAAAATGTCTAGTCCTTAAGACTTAAGTCCAGTGTTGTAGTTTTCATTTTAGCCCATTGTGCCGAATGATACTTAGCCACTTGGTCTTCCAGAGTTGTTGGGGCGGATGGCTGCTGCCACCCAGTGGACACTGTCCTCTTTTAACGGAGTTGAATCAGCAGTGAACCAGACCTAGGCATTCAGGGGACTATGATTTGAGAGCCTTATTGAACCAGGAGCTTGTTATGGTGTCAGGGAGGGGAATAAGGTTTACCCCAGAGGGTAGTTGCCACTTTGTGCAAAACAGATGTCCCAGTGGCCAGGTCAGCCGCATGCTCAAATACTTTGCATTAGATCAGGAGCCCTAATGGGCCCCCTTTTCTGGTTCACTTTCATTTAAAAGCTCAGCAGTACGGCGAGAGCCATATACCCTTTAAAAAGGGGGTGTACATGGCAGGCACATGGCACTGCTGTACTGGGAAATAGCCTGTGAGTATTTCACTACCCATCAAATTTTCTAACTATCTCTCTCTCTTTTTTTCTTTCTTTCCTTCTGGGAGCCTGTAGTGTTTTTTGCTAGACTACCTGGAAGGTCCGGGACAGGAATCATCTGTCATCCTGCGGTATTCCCTAAATGGAAGACTCTTGAGCATTTTCAGTAACAATTAGTACCAAGTTAAAACACAACAAACAATAGTACATTGAATTGCTCTAAAAGCCTCACCTGCAAGATCACTTTAATTTTTCTTTCCTACTGCTGAATTTTCCTCAAACTTCAAAATCAGTCAAATTGGGTCTTTGGGGCACCTTTTCTCACTACAGTGGCACAGACTAAGAAGTTTTGTACATGCACTTAAGGGTTACAATCCAAGCTTTTGGGAGATTACATGATTTCTTCATCTGTGAAAGTGGGAAAGTACACGGTGGAGGAGAAGATAACTCTTTTGGGGATTGCATGTGTGGCTTGTAGGCTTACTGTTTCTCTTCTGATTTCCTCAACCCAGGGTTGATGTTGCTTCTTCTCCTGTGTACCTTCTGGCTTCAGCAGACTCACAGGATGGGGCGTTTCCTGCCCCCATGCACCGCACTGACATGTCTTTTCCCACATTCCTCAGTATTTTCAGCCACCCCTATGCTTAGTACTGTCTCACTCCTCATGGAAGTGGGTAGATGGTGACTTGAGCATGTGTGTCTAGCAGAGCTATAAAAGTTTGTCCCTTTCCTTAAATACCAGTATACTTGACATTCTCATAAAGGCTGCTGAGGTTGATGTAGTAGGGAAGGGAGGGATCAGGGAGTACAGAGGGCACAGAACACTTCCACTCCAGGAAGCGAGGTTCTGCATTTATTTTGTTTCCAAGTAGGCCGTAGCCTTAACAGATTTTCTTCTAATGACTTTTTAATCTTTCTAAAACTGTATCCTCGTTGCTGACCTCTATTCATCTTTGGAGTTGTCTTGGTTCAGCAGCCACAGCAGTGTCTGCCTTTCAGGTGGGACCCCATTGTCATAATAAAAAATCCCATCGTTCTACTTGGGAGAGTTACCAAACCTAAAGCACTATTTGGACACCTGGTTTCAATTCTACTCTTTGCCAGTTGACTGCTAAACATTGAGGGACCTTTACTTCCACCTGTCACTTGGATGACAGCAGTTGCTGCCAGAATCTTGAGAGTCTTCGCTTATGCCCTAATGTGGCCTAGAGACCCTTGTATTTATTTTTTCTAGAAAATTTAAGCTCTGTTAGCATTACATCCTCACCACCCAAACTGTTAGCGGTCCGTGAATGGTTTGCGTTTTTACCCTGCTTGGAAGCCTACCATGGTGACCTGTTACTACTGTTGCATGGATGCTGTCTGAAGATATGAGAATATCAAGGGGACTTATCTTGGCACAATAAGCAACATGAGGATGAGGCTGCTTCGGAGAGCAGCACCAGTAAGTCCCATAGTGACAATGTGGAGGGGCCCAGTGGATGACATGGGTATGTGCAGTGGGTTTACATTGCAACTAGAGACTCTGCTCCTTGTCCTGGAGGTGGTTGTAAGATAAGTCCAGCCCAGAGAAATGGTCAGGGCATTTTAAGAAAAGGTTTGAAGTTTTGATTATGATCTTATGAGATTAATGGGTTAATACTGGGAAAGAACAGCAACGTTTATAGACAGTTGTGACTTTCATGATTTTTATAGATTCCTAATTTTTGTTTATTTTTATTTTTTATTTTTTTTTTAAGATTTTATTTATTTGTCAGAGAGAGAGAGAGCACAAGCAGAGGGAGAAGCAGGCTTCTCGCCGAGCAGGGACCCCAACATGGGACTCGATCCCAGGACCCCGGGATCATGACCTGAGCCGAAGGCAGACGGTTAACCGACTGAACCACCCAGGCGTCCTTATAGATTTCCTAATTTTTAAAAATAGTTTTTGGTTTTTTTTTTTTTTTTAAAGATTTTTTAAAGATTTTATTTAGGGGCACTTGGGTGGCTCAGTTGGTTAAGTGTCTGCCTTCGGCTCAGGTCATGATTCCGGGGTCCTGGGATCAAGCCCCGCGTGGTCGGGCTCCCTGCTCATCAGGGAGCCTGCTTCTCCCTCTCCCTCTGCCTGCTGTTCCCGCAGCTGGTGTGTGCATGCACACACACACACACACACACTCTCTCTCTCTCTTTGACAAATACATACATAAAATCTTAAAAAAAAAAATAAAGATTTTATTTATTGAGAGGGAGTGAGTGAGCATGAAGGGGGCCTGGGGAGAGGCAGAGGGAGAAGCAGACACCCTGCTGAGCAGGGAGCTTGATCCCAGGACCCTGAGATCATGACCTGAGCCAGAGGCAGACACTTAACCGACCAAGCCACCCAGGCGCCCCTAAAAATAGTTCTTGTACATTTTTTTTTTTTTAAGATTTTATTCATAAGTAATCCCCCCACCCAACGTGGGGCTTGAGCTCAAAACACTGAGATCAAGAGTCCCATGCTCCACTGACTGAGCCAGCTAGGTGCCTCTATATATATTATTTAGATAATTTTTAAAAAACATTTGTTTTGGGGAAGAGTTTGGAAATAAATCTGAAGAACTTAGAATTTTAGCTTCATTTGCCATAACTTTTCTGATACTAAAGAAAACCTTGAGCTATTTTAAATCAAGTAATGTATGATACGGAGTTTTATATTTTGTCATGTAAGAGGAAGTACACTATGTTTTGCCTTGTTTCCCTTATGGTGGCATTTTACTTTTAAAGTTTTTGGGTAAGTAGATGTCGTTAAGCTATTTCAGAATGATTTCTATTAGACAAAATAGACCAACAGCGGAATCTATCTTAATAAGTTACCAGTTATCAAATACACTGAAAGTAACTACAGAATGTTCTTAACCGTTTAGAATCTTGGAAATAAGTTAAGCCAGGTTTTATATGTATGTTTACCTATGGGCTTATTTTGTTTCAGTCGTCAATAAATTTTGAGAAGCATTCTGAAAACTTTTCATGGACAGAAAATCGTTATGATGTGAATCGTCGACGACACAACTCCTCAGATGGCTTTGATTCTGGTATTGGACGTCCTAATGGAGGTAAAATTTGCTAAGAAATAAAAACTTAAGGATAATTTTCTTCATGCTTTTAAGAATGTTGACAGTGATTAACATTTAAGCATAACCATCTTTGAGTTTATAATACTTTACCATTATCAAACAAAGGTAATTTTGGAAGGAAAGAAAAAAATGGATGGCGGATGCATGGAAGAAATGGTACTGAAAACATAAATCATCGAGGGGGATACCATGGTGGAAGTTCCCGTTCTCGTAGCAGTATTTTCCATTCTGGAAAAAGCCAAGGACTGCATGAAAACAGCATACCTGACAATGAAACGGGGAGGAAAGAAGACAAGAGAGAACGCAAACAGTTTGAGGCTGAGGATTTTGTAAGTTTCTCGTAGTTTAAATACAAATGAGGTTTCTGCAAGTGCCATTTTAATGTCAAGGCTTTCTCATGAGATTTTATCAGTATGGTTCATTTTCTTTAGAAATCACACCAGACAGGTTCAATTATTTTTTTATTTTTAGATTTTTATTTTTTATAGATTTATTTATTTTAGAGAGAGTGGGCGCGTGCATGTGTGAGTGGGAGCAGGGGGAAGGGCAGAGGACTAAGGGGAGAAAATCTCAAGAGGATTCCCTGCCGACTGTGGAGCCTGACGCAGGGCTCGATCTCATGACCCTGGGATAAATTACCTGAGCTGAAATCAAGAGTCAAGATACTCAACTGACTGAGCCCCCTAGCCCACCCCCCCATCAGGTTCAATTATTTTTAATCCTTCCTTTTGTGAGGCTCTTTGTTTATATAATTCTCCCTTCCCAATTCCCCTCCCTCCTCCTACTTACTCCTGTGTCTTACGATATGATCTTTTTATTTGTTTGAGAGAGATAGTGACCGAGGTAGCAAGAGAGATCACAAGCAGGAAGGAGAGGGAGAAGCAGGCTCCCGCTGAGCAGGGAGCCTGAAGTGGGGCTTGATCCCAGGACCCTGGCAACATGACTTGAGCCAAAGGCAGACACTTAACCGACTGAGCCACCCAGGCGCCCATGATACAGTCTTTTAAAAACTTTCATCTCTAAAAAGCTTTTAAGCTTTTGGAAAGAATATTTTACCAGTATGTCTTGTTTAGACTGTCTCTTCTAAATAACATTTGATTATTCATATATTACTCTTAAGCTAATTCCAGGATAATTCTCCTGTCTTTCAAGTACTTTATTCAAAAGTTTAGGGGCGCCTGGGTGGCTCAGATGGTTAAGCGTCTGCCTTCGGCTCAGGTCATGATCCCAGGGTCCTGGGATCGAGCCCTGCATCGGGCTCCCTGCTCTATGGGAAGCCTGCTTCTCCCTCTCCCTCTCCCACTCCCCCTGCTTATGTTCCTCTCTTGCTGTGTCTGTCTGTCAAATAAATAAAATCTTTAAAAAAAAAAAAAAAAGTTTCTTAGTGGTCAGGGAAAGCAAACTAACTGTTAGCCTGTGTTAGATATAATTAGAAATGTTAACTCCACTCTTGGGGCACCTGGGTGGCTCAGTTGGTTGAGCGTCTGCCTTCAGCTCGGGTCATGGTCCCAGGGTCCTGGGATTGAGCCCTGCGTTGGGCTCCCTGCTCAGCAGGGATTCTGCTTCTCCCTCTCACTGTCCCTCTGCCCCTCCTTCTGCTCGTGCGCGCTCTCTCTCTCAAAAAAATAAAATCTTAAAAAAATAAATAAAACAAGAAATGTTAACTTCACTCTTAAAAACAAGTATGAACTGGGTGCCTGGGTGGCTTAGTCAAGCGTCTGCCTTCGGCTCAGGTCCATGATCCCAGAGTCCTGGGATTGAGTCCCACGTTGGATTCCCTGCTCGGTGGGGAGCCTGTTTCTCTGCCCCCCCTCCTGGTTCGTGCTCTCTCTCTCTCAAATAAATAAATAAAATCTTAAAAAGAAAACATGGGGCACCTTGGGTGGCTCAGTCGTTAAGTGTCTGCCTTCAGCTCAGGTCATGATCCCAGGGTCCTGGGATCGAGCCCTGCATCGGGCTCCCTGCTCAGCGGGAAGCCTGCTTCTCCCTCTCCCACTCCCCCTGCTTGTGTTCCCTCTCTCGCTGTGTCTCTCTCTGTCAAATAAATAAATAAAATCTTTAAAAGGAAAAAAAGTATGAACTAATCAGAAACAGAATTTTCTTAATTTTTCCTTATTCTTAAATCTCACTGTGTGGCTTTCTAAACACTGTGCTTCTCCATTTGCATAAAAAATTGATCTAGTGTACAATCTTATTTATCTAGTATTTTTTGTGATTCATCCCTGGTAATTTGTTTTTCTGTATACGCTCATTTTTCATTCCGTATCTTTTTGAGTGGCTGTATGAGTCTAGCTGTCGATACGTGGAACAAGATATCAACGTGCTTACTCTCACTGAGTTTCTATTCTATTAGATGCATTCATGACATGAAAAAGTAATTAGTATTTTGCAGAGAATTTAGACAAGAAGTGACTGGGTGGCTACTTTGGGAGGTCAGGAGAGGTTTCTCTAGGGAAGTGACATTTAACCTGGGACCTACTTGGTAAGGAGTGATCTTTGTTAAAACTGGAAGGAAGAGGGGAAGAATTAGTGTGAAGGCCTAACTAAGGTTGGGAGCGCTGAGCAGGGAGCCCGATTTGGGGCTCGATCTCAGGACCTTAGGATCATGACCCAAGCTGAAGGCAGATGCTTAACCAACTGAGCCACCCAGGCACCCTGAGGATAATAATATTTAAAGATTATTTCTTTGTTTTCCTTCTGGAAGTGAGAATAGTAACTATTTGGAGGGTTAGCAGAATAAGCTGAAAGGTTTATGAATAGTCTTTTTTTTTTTTTTTTTTAAGATTTTACTTATTTGACAGAGAGTGAGAAAGGGAACACAAGCAGAGGGAGTGGGAGAGGGAGAAGCAGGCTTCCCGCTGTGCCGGGAGCCCGATATGGGGCTCAATCCCAGGACCCTGGGATCCTGACCTGAGCTAAAGGCAGATGCTTAACTGACTGAGCCACCCAGGCGCCCCAGTATGCTTTTTTTTTTTTTAAATTAATTTATGTGAGAGAGCGTGCCAAGTGTGCACCGGAAGGGGGGGTGGTAGGGGTGGATAGAGGGGGAGAGAATCTCAAGCAGACTGCCCACTGAGTGCCAAAGCCCACATGGGGCTCTGTCCCAGGACCCATGAGATCATGACCTAAGCCGAAACTGAGTCGGATGCTCAACCAACTGAACTGCCCAGGTGCCCCTTCATTATGGTTTTGAGATTACTTTTGAAAAGGTTTACTTATTTTTTTTTTAAGATTTTATTTATTTATTTGACAGAGCACGCACATGGGCAGGGAGCCTGACATAGGGCTGATCCCAGGATCCTGGGATCATGACCTGGGAGCCCAAGGCAGATGTTTAACCAACTGAGCTACCCAGGCGCCCCTAAAAGGTTTATTTTTAAAATATGTGGGCAGTGTGAACATTTGTTTTATTCTTTTTATTCCAATTTCTTTCAGCCGTCTTTAAATCCTGAATATGAGAGAGAACCAAATCAGAATAAATCTTTAGCTGCAGGTGTATGGGGTAAGTAATTTTTAATCTATCTTTGAGGGGTATAAAATGTTTATAGGTTTCACTTTTTTGTGTTTTTAAAAATAAATAGGCTAGAATTAAACTAAATATGTTTTTGAGTGCTCAGCTACATAAAAAGGTAGCACTTACCTTTTAAAAACAAGATATTGGGGATAGAAAGAGTTTGATTTGAAAGACTTGATTTGTGTGTATTAGTACCATTAAGTATACTCGTGAGTTCAGTTTTTTTTTTTAAGGGTTATAAGTTAATGTAATGAATCAATGTCATTTCAAGAGCAGCCTGATAATCTAAGGAAACAAAAAACTTAAATTAATTTTTAGTTTTTCACAGTTGAAAACTTACTTAACTGGAAAGATAAGTACTTCTAATCATCCTGTGACATAAAATTAATCTTTTTACTTACAAAAATGGTTATACATAGAGAGTATTAAATAATTGTATAAATTTGCCTGTGGAACTAATCTATGTTTGAAATTATTTGCCTTTTTGATTGTCAAAACTTAATGACATTTTTTGGGTAATGACTCCCTTTTCATTAAAACTGCTGAGTTTAATAATTTGATAACATCTTACAGAAGATTAAACTGCACTCATAGTACAAATCAGACAGCTTTTTATAGATTTCAAGTGAAGTTTAAAATAATGGAAAAATTTTAATATGAAGATTTGATATCTGAAAATTATTTGATGCCAAATTCAAAGGTGATGAATCCACTTTGGAACTTCTACACATGTTCATTTGTATTTTCCTATTGAAAATTATCAACTTACCAAAACAAAAGGATTGTGGCTTGTGACAGCATACTAGTCTTAATGACAAAGGCATTATTTTAAACTTTGCCACTTCCTCTGCTGTTCTTTATTGTATTTATGGGGTGATACTCTGGGGAATTACCTTGTTTTCTTTTAATCTCCCGATTTATTTAAGGGCTTTTTGAGGGTGGGGGTGGGGGTGGTCAGACACTTTTGTTAGAACCATGTGAATGGCATTGTTTTTTCTGTATTGCAAATTAGTATTTCTACCACTCTCCCCAGGCCTACACGCCCAGACACACACATACCCAACCAAAAAAATCTCCCAAGCTCCTCTCTTAGGTATGTTTCCTTATTATTCAGTTTTTCTGGGAACAGCTGATTGCTTAAGAATATAGAACCACCTGGAAGGTGTTAAATAGAATCTCTAAGAAATTAGGAATAATTTGGATTTGATTAGAATGAAAGTAAATAAAAAATCAATGTCAGTGAGCATTTGTCATATAAAACTACCTATAGATACTATTGGTACTGATCCTTGCTTAATTTAATAATTTTAGAAATGATTTAAAGGCAAATACATCTTTGAAAATATTGAGAATAAAATGTATTAATATAAAGATTTTGGTTCTGCTGTTTCAGGGTTGGTCTAAGGATTTTGAGCACTAGTTGAAAAGATGTTTAAAAGGAAGATGTACTCTTTACTGTGCCTTAGGTAAACTAAGAAGTGTGTCTGCATTAGAAAAAAGAAAATGGTTAATTGTGGCTTGATTAACTGTTAAATTCCCAGTACTTCCCATAGGAATACAATGAAGTTTTCATTGTATTACACTTCACTATTCCTTTCTCACTTCCCCCCTGGGTTCCCAAATACTGTTTTCCCCATTGCAACATTTAAAATAGCAATGTTCCTGAGGAAGACATGAGAGAATTTTAGGAAAGACTTCAGTAGAACTTTTCTAGTGCTACTTCCAGGTAAGTAAAAATTTAATAACAGAAATGTAATAAGTATTAAAAAAACAAACAAACCAGTTTGTCCCTGAAACTGTCCTTTTGTAGATCAGAAATTGCAAGAGTCTAAGCAATAATATCCCAGCTAAAAAAAAAAAATATTTGAGGGAAAGTAGTTAACCTGCTTAAAATACAGTTACATAAGTTTAATTTTACTTAGAACTTAATTAGCTTTTTTGGAAACACCTTCATGTAGCTTTTATCTGTGACTTCTTTATTATTTTGATCTTAATTAGGATCACTGTTGTTGAGTGCCTAAGATTAATGCTTACTAAAATTATCTCTATGTCCTTAATAATTTAAAACTAAAAAAGGTACTTGAGTGTGCCTGTGACAATTTAAAAATATTAAGTTGTGTGACTGATTTATTTGGGAGGTGAGAAAGAGAAAAAATGATGTGTATGTGTTTGTATGCTATTTGAGACATAATTAGTGACTGTTGATTTGTGTGTTTTCAGAAGTCCTACTGGCTATTTTTGTGTTGATGATTATGTCAGCAATATATTACTGGCAGAAGCTAACATTTAGTACTTAAGATACTAAATAATGAAAAATTTCATTCACTGGTAATTAACTTAAGCATAGTCTTGTTTCAGCTCAGCATTTTTGTGTCTTTTCCTTGATAACTTGATCTTTCCTGATTTTTGCTCATATTTGATAATGAAGCATTTTTATTTGTTTAGCTTTCTAAAAGCACATTAGTGACTATTTCTTAAAGATGGGTTATTTTCTAGAGAATTCCAGTGATAGTAGCCAAAAGCATATAGATTGAGTGACATGTTATATTGAGTTAGGTTATGATGAAAACCAGTAAGTTTTTTTTTTTTTAAATGAACTTTGTAAAATAGAATTAAGAGAAAGGAATAATCCTTCTTGAATGTCTTTGTAAAAGCATTCTTTTGATAGTTTATATGTGGAAATGGCTCCACTTTCCTTTAATATTTTTTATGAAAATCGTTGTTAAACTTGTAACAAGAAGAAGAAAAAGGTATTCCAACATATGTTCAGGGTTGAAAAGGGAAAATTAATAAGATTTTATTAGACAATTTGACAGAAGTAAATTTCAGTGGGTCAGAGTTAGAAGTATTATTTATTCGTCATGTAAGTTGTTATTCTTTGAGAAGTGTGAATAATGTAGGGGACCTTGTTAAAAACACCATACCCCTACTGTTGGCATAAATTATACGTTAGTGAATCTCATTTGTTTGAGGCTCACATTTCTATAAATCAAAACAGATTTGTACAGAAAATTTAAAAAAATTGAAAACCAAATGATTAAAACTGCATCAATTTATATAAATCAGAAACATTTAATTTTCTGCATTAAAATTAGTGTTCACAATCGGAAATTGTCTTAATTGCTGTGGTACAGATTGAGTTTGATATTTGTGTATTGTGTCTTATGTGACTAAATTTCCTCTTCAAGTTAGTGTGAAAATTTAATTCACATGTATTTCACCCTTCATTTGGCTATATGCTTTTGTTCACACATTCAGATTGCCTCTTTTCTTAGATCAAGATAATAAGGAACCTAGATCAGTAACTTGGCATCAGAAAACGGTGGACTTTGACCTCACTTGGTAGTATGCACTTACAGGCTTCTCATTCTGAACATTTAGTTATAGGCCTATTAGTAGTATTTTTAGTTGGGGATGGTAAACATTTTGAAGTATTTGGCCTAGCAATACTTTAATTTCCGTTTTCTCCACTGTATAATATAGTGGTTAAGGGTATTTGCTTTGGAATCAGATAGACCTGGGTCCAAACATTAGGTCTTTTACTTATGTAATGGTTATTTAGACTTTGGGCAGATGACTTAATCTGAGTGAATTTTCTGTGAGATGAGGATGATCGCAAATTTTTTTTTTTTTTAGATTTTATTTATTTGTCAGAGAGCGAGCACAATCAGGGGGAGTGGTAGGCAGAGCAGGCAGAGGGAGAAGCAGACCCCTCGCTGAGCAAGGAGCCTGATGTGGAACTGGATCCCAGGACCCCGGGATCATGACCCGAGCCAAAGGCAGACACTTAACTGAGCCACCCGGGCGTCCCGAGGATGATCACAATTTTAATGAGAAAAGCATTGTTAATATTAAATTGTATAAAATATTTAACTATGAAATCAATTTGTTGTATAAAATCCTTGATCCCATTACAGGTGTGTAATGAATGTTAGTTATGTTCAAATCTAGTAAGCAGTGCATGTTCTAGTAGATTTATTAAAAAGCAAAAGGAATTTCTAAGTGAGAGATCAAAGAATAAAGTAATAAGGAACTGAATCCGAAAATATATTCAAGATACCTACATGGAGAGTAGTGGAAGACAGGATAAAAAATTGAGATGTCCTCTCTTAACTATACATGTTACCAAATTACTTTGTGCTACAGATGGCACTATTTTAATTATAACTTTTTCTCCAAAGAATTGAGCTAGTCCTCCTCCCACCATTGACTTTGTATTTAAGGAAAAGGACTATTATATTCATAAATCTTGGGAGAGCATAAATAACAAGATAATAAAGGGATATTTAAAGTCAGTTTCTGTTAGATTACAGTTTGTGAGGATAGTGGAAAATGATGGTATGAAAATCTTAAACCAATATTTGCCTTCAGGTGTTTTTTTTTTTTTTAAGATTTTATTTATTTGAGAAAGAGGGGAGGGGAGAGAGAGAGACTGAGCAGGGGAGGGACAGAGGGAGAAGCAGACTCCCCCCGCTCAGCAGGGAGTCTGCTGTGGGACTTGATCCCAGGACTCCAGGATCATGACCTGAACCAAAGGCAGATGCTTAACCAACTGAGCCACCCAGGCACTCTGCCTCCAGATGTTTTAAACTTACATGTAAAAGAATACCTGCTTATATGAGCTTGAGATAATAAGGTCATGTAATTTACAGAAGGAAGCACTTTCTAGTTCTTTTTTATTTAAGTGTTAAAGTCTTTCGCCAGTACGTAAATTTTCTCTTTTAAATAATAAGCAGTTTGGGTTTTTTCATATAGTTTACTAGTTGACAAAGTAAATGGAGAAAGTAGAGAAGGAGACATTGGATACTGTTTGAATCCAACAGCTTCAGTACTTTGAAGATTTAGGTCAGGAGAATTTGTAGAGAGAATCTGAACAGATGAACACGTTTGTAAGTATAGTTGACCTTTGGACAATGCAGGAGTTGGGGGCCTTAATGCCCCCTCCCCCCTCAGTCGAAAATCCATGTGTAACTTTTGACCCCCCCCCCCAAAAAAAAACTTCTAGTAGTTATTGCTGTTTGGAAGCCTTACTGTTAGCACAGGTGATTAACACATTTTATATATTACATGTATTATATATTCTTAAAGTAAGCTAGAGAAAAGAAAACATTAAGAAAACCGTAAGGAATAGAAAATTGTACTTTTATTTATCGGGGAAAAAACCTGCATATAGGTGGACTGGTACAGTTCAAACCTTGTTATTCAAGGGTCAACCATAATATAAAGTGAATATAAATGACTCGAATTAAGTTTGGCAACTAGTGCTGCCATCACCCTTTACATTTATGTAATGATTGCTGTTAAGAACACGTTCTCGTTTTTATTTTTATTTAGTTTGAGAGAGAGGGAGCGTGCAAGTGGGGAGAGGGAGACAATCTAAGCAGACTCCTGAGCTCAGAGCCTGACGAGGGGCTCTATCCCAGGACCCTGGGATCATGACCTGAACTGAAATCAAGAGTTGGATGCTTAACTGACTGAGCCACCCAGGCACCCCCACTTTCTTATTTTTAAGTGGTCAGGCTCAGTTTATTCAGGATAGTTGCACAGGACTTAAGTTAGTCTGTATTATGTTTATTTCTGTCACAATTTTTCTCATTTTCCATAATGTTAAATCAACCTAAAATTTGATACAATATTGAAATATAATTGGAAGCGTATTGGGGATAGTATTTGACTTTTTTGGACATTTTTTTTAGTGTTTTTAAAAAAACTTTTCACAGTGACTCTGTGACAGGAACTATTGATTTTCATTTTATAGATGAGAGAGTTCATAAGATTAGAGCAAGATTCTATAAATTTGGTACACAGTACATGTTCTTAACCTGTACTCTAATATTTGAATATGAATGCCTGATGAGTGCATTAGCACCATGTCTGCTGCTTTTCTCTCTCAAACCCTATCATCTTCCTTTAGGTACCTTTATCATCTTTTACTTTGCTGCTTAGTCTTCTATGATTGATTTATTATGCTTCACCTTTCTTCTTTTTTTTTTTTTAAGTACACTTCACACCTAACGTGGGGCTTGAACTCACGACTCTGAGATCGAGTTGCATGCTCTACTGACTGAGCCAGTTAGGCATCTCTTCACGTTCTTTTTTAATAGAGTGTTTTATCTTTGTACTAAAGGCCTTTTTGAGGAAGAAGCCAGAATATTTCTTGCTCTGGATGTCTAAAAATCCAAATTTAGGAAAGTGAATTTTGTAGTCAGGTACTATGTTGAGGCTTAAAGATAATATACCTGTTTTGCTTATGTATTCTCTTTCTCTTTGACCTTTTAATTTTGATTGTTTATGCACAAAATATTTTACTTTTTTTTTTTCCTCGAACCTTCAGCCTTCCATGTGGGATCATTTTCCTTCTGCCTGCGGTACATTGTTTAGGATTTCCTTTAGTAGGGATCTTTTCTTAGTGGTTGATCTTTGAACAAAAGTTTCACTTCTGCCCTCTGCCATGTATGGTTTTTTTCAAGTCCTGTTTATAATCCAAGATTTTGTAAGGCTGATTAGTCCCATCCTCAGCTGTTAGGTTCCTTTGTGGATACGCTAAAGTTTTTTTCTTTATTTTTTTCTCCAGAAGTGTGAGGTTGACATCACCTCTTGCAGATGACCCTTTTCCTGTTGTATTTGTTTTCTTCCCTCATTATAGTAATTTTAACATAAGGACCTACTAAAAGGTAAAGAAGATAAATGTGTGCTTAATGGGCCATATTGAACTGGAAGTGCTTCTCAGTCATGTTTGAATTTCTTTAACTGTGGTGTACTGATAGAAATGTCCTCTGCTTCAACACTTGAATTTCTCTGAGACCTTGAAACTTAATACCGTATGCATTTCCCAGCACCGTTCATTCCCGATTCCTGAGTTTCATTTAGAGTTTGAATACCAGGCTGTTAAGAATTTCTCTTAAATTTGAATTTTAAGAATTGCTAATTTCTCTTTTTTTTTTTTTTACAATTTTATTCACACTGTCATCATCTGTTTACCAGAAGTAATAATTGCAAAACTTAAATTGTTTAGTGCTATTTCTAGCATTCTGCATTCACCTGTGTTTGAGATCTTTATTCTTAATTTTTGTTTTGTTAATTTTCTACGTTCTTTAGAAAAGCTGTATATTGCTTATTTAATTTCTGTGTTGTGTGCCTGAAGATTTCTTTCTTAGCCTTTATTTCTTAGGTCTTTTAAGGCCTCCAAGAAGTTGGAATGTTTGCCTTAGTAGGTGAGCCATATGTTTAACCTGTGCAAAGATTTGCTGTTTGCTCTAGGTCCTTGTTCTTTTGTACTTCACCATTAAAATAAATGAAGCATCGTACCAGCTGTATATTTTGAGGAGTTTGAAACCTCAGATAAACTTTGAGAGTACCTTCATGTCCCTCCAAATCCTTGTGTAGTTTAGTTTTTGAGATGATTTAGTAGAAAGTTTGGTTTAGTTTGTTTGAGGTTGGGCATCCTCACAAACATGTAGGCAACTTGTTATGCTAATTTTGATTTAGATTTTCTAAGCTTTCTCCCCTTAAGTTCATTCTTTTACTCTAAGCTCTCCAACTATGAAAGTGATACTTTGAGAATTTTTCTAAGGGAGGAAACACTTCACAATAATTGTGAACATGCTCACGTGTAACACCTACACTAACTAAACTCTAGGGGTATACATAAACTAAACTCTGTGGGCAGTTTTCCATGTTAACAACTGCAGTTTTCTTGAGAAAAACGCTTTGAGTTAGCAGCTATTCGTAGTACTATCTTCAGAAGGGTTGAACTCGTTGCCCTGTAACTTTTGCATAATGCCTTCATTGTAGTTAGATGGCCAATAAATATTTGAATGACTTGGTATTGTGAAAATAGAATTCTATTTTCTGTTAGTCATAACTTCAGTAGAAATTTAGAAATAGAGGGACTGTAGTTTCTTGTTTATTGGTAATAACTGTAAGTGAGATAAGAATGAGAAGGAATTAGGAAAAATGTCTTTTTAAAATGGAAAAGGCAAAAATATAATGTACTTTATCTTCCAAGTCTTAGGCACAACTAGGGTGAAATTTGCATTTAAAAAAACTAAAAATGTTAGAGTGTAAATTAATCTTGATTTGGTCATAGTTAATATTCTAGGCCACTGTTGAGCTGAAATCATCTGTATTACTTGACATTGCTCAATTCTTGCTATATTCTGTTTGATTATGTTGTAGCTTTTATTTCTGAAGCAGGAATATAGCTCATACTTATTTAGCTTAATTATTTTATCCAGGAAGCAGCTATTATTTTTAAATATAATCAAGGTTTGGAATATGCTGTTTTTTGGGTGATTTAATTTTATGCTAAAATTTAAGCTGTGTGTAACTCTTGCTTGTGCTTTATTTATGCAGAATATCCTCCGAATCCTAAATCTAGAGCTCCAAGGATGCTGGTCATTAAGAAAGGTAATACAAAAGACTTACAGCTATCTGGATTCCCAGTGGTAGGAAATCTTCAATCACAACCAGTTAAGAACGGGACTGGTCCAAGTGTTTATAAAGGCTTAGTCCCTAAACCTGCTGCTCCACCTACAAAAGTAAGTTCTAAATTGTTAAAATGCAAGTTTTAAGTTGGTACCAATTTGAGTTACTTAGGAAAAGAATGTTAAAAATTTTACACCAAAGTGAGGGGGTTGTTGGTGGGGTACTGACTTTTAAGTGGGAAGAGTTGACTCATTGTGTGTCATTAATTTTAGTTACTTTTTAAATGGTGTGTTTGTCCATGTATATGTTTTCTTGTTTCACTAGTAGTAAATGGAATCTAA
The DNA here is from genome assembly GCF_054177405.1 of Leptonychotes weddellii. NCBI lineage: Eukaryota > Metazoa > Chordata > Mammalia > Carnivora > Phocidae > Leptonychotes > Leptonychotes weddellii. The sequence continues at coordinate 102,645,009 of NC_138375.1, read as the reverse complement.
AATTTCGTTTTGCCAGATTAATCTATGATATATATGCTTAATAATATATAGTGCTGTTACCTTGGTGTTCAGTTTTATGTTTTTGGAGTTCCCACTTGTGTTTTTTGATAAAGCAAACCTAACTTCAGGTTGATAAAACTTTGAAAAAATAACATTGCAGCCAGATGTTTTTATCTGAATGCCAGCCTTTGATTTTATTTGTAGGAAAAGATAGAAGAGAAATATGTAGGAATGATTAAGATGTAATACAAAAATAATTGTTTTATGAGTTGTATGTGTAGTCATTTTTATACTGTAGGGTTCACTTTGTTCTCCGTATAATCTGTTTTTGAAACACATTAATGTTTGTATGTTTTTCTTTAGCCTACACAATGGAAAAGCCAAACTAAAGAAAATAAAGTTGGGACTTCTTTCCCTCATGAGTCTACATATGGTGTTGGCAACTTCAATGCTTTTAAATCAACTGCCAAGAATTTTAGTCCATCAACAACTTCAGTGAAAGAGGTATGTCATCTGGAATTATTCCTGAGGAATGCAGCATATTTTAATTATGATAATTTAATTAACAGTGGGCAGAAGGCATAGATTCATTAAATGAATATATTAAAATGAGGTATTTCCGTTCCTTCGGAAGACTTGCTTTGAGATACTTTGATCTTTGCTAATCATTTTTGCCCTTTTAAGTAGGAATAATTTAAATATTTTTAAACAAAATTCCCAAGTATCCTAAAATGTAGAGAAAATAATACAGTGAAATGCCCACTTAACAATCAGCCACAAGTACAGATTTTTAAAAGAATTATGACCATTGCAATTTTGACATTTGTGATAGTTATGTTATGCTGTAAGATTGAACCTTGACTAAAAATGAGGATTTGTATCATACAATCTTTTGGGGATGATGGACATTTTGTTAGTGTTAACACTCAAGGGGCCAGAAAGGAGAGGAGAAAGAGAAAGATGAATATTGTTATTTTATGGACTTTGAATGCCTGGTAGCTTAAGTATCTCTCTGTCACTGGACCAAGTTTCTGAAGCTTCTGAGACCAGGGAGTTCCCTGATTAGTTCAGGGTCAAAAGGCATTTGTTTCTATGTTGCTACACTTGAAATTGCCCTGTGTACTGTACTGGAACATCATAGCCCCTCATTTAGTGGTATGTATGTATGTATGTATGTAGGTATGTATTTATTTATTTATTTAAAGATTTTATTTATTTGAAAGAGAGAGAGAGAGCACATGAGAGGGGGAAGGGTCAAAGGGAGAAGCAGACTCCCCGCTGAGCAGGGAGCCCGATGCGGGACTTGATCTCAGGACTCCAGGATCATGACCTGAGCCGAAGGCAGTCGCTTAACCAACTGAGCCACTCAGGCGCCCTACTGGTTTTTAATAAACCAGTAAACTTAGAAATTCAGAACTGGGATGAGAGGACCAGCATTCTCAGCTGGTAATAGTGGGTTAGATTCCTTATCGTCTGTAGACATTATTGCCAACAGTTAGGCATTATGGTAATTTTCCTTGGCTAAAAATCCTGTGACACAGAGTTTTAACATTCTATTTTCTATTGTATTCCACTGTCAAAACAAAACACCAGAAACAAAGGGACTCTAGTACATGTCCCTCCCCATCTCCCTCCTGCTCTGCCACAAACATTTTCCTTGGTGAAATCCTACCTGATAAACTCTCTGTGTATCTGTTTGTAAATAATTATAAAATAGATTTTATTGGAGTTGTTTAAATTAGAGCCTTAGAATTCTGTCCTATATGTATTATAGGCATATTTAAATAGGTTTACGATGTTTTGTAAAATTATATTTAAGCTTTCAATTTAGAACAATAGTTGTTAGTAGTGTCAGACCTTAATTGTTTTATGGGATAAGAAAAATTTTACTCATTCAGTGGGATAAATAAAACAGGGATAGAGGAAAATAAGACTTGAAAATTAATTTTGTATTGTGAGTAGGGTGAAATAGGAAGTTGTGGTAGTTAACTTTATATTGATACTGTCTACATATTTATTAATATTTCTGAATTTTTTTTCTTAGTGTAACCGCTCAAATTCCTCTTCACCTGTTGACAAACTTAATCAGCAGCCTCGTCTAACCAAACTGACACGTATGCGCACTGATAAGAAAAGTGAATTTTTGAAAGCATTGAAAAGGGACAGAGTAGAAGAAGAACATGAAGATGAAAGTCATGCTGGCTCAGAGAAGGTAACTCTTGGTTTGACATTAACATATCACTGAAATATTTGGGAGATACCATTTAAGACCTTTGAATAAACTTTAATCAAAATAGTCATCTCTGTTTAAAAAAAAAAAAAAGTCATCTCCCTGAAAGCAAGGCTAGTTTACTATTTGTATAAAGAATGACTTCTTTCGGAAGTAGATTTTTATCATTCTTTTGTTCTATGCAAAATGATGTTTTCTTCTCTGTTGTCCCGTCTTGCCTACTTTAATCCTTTTGATGGCGTTTGTTGAATAAATGTGAAGACATAGAGTCGGAAATCCGTGGGTATCCTTCACAGCTTAATTTTATATCTTCTGAGGAGGTCTCCTAAACTTAATGGTTATAATACTTATTATATGGAAATCTAACCAGAATCTCTTAAGGTTTTCAACAGCTATATTCTCTAACTCATTCTTTTTTTTTTTTTAACTCCCTAAAAATCAGGATGAGGATTCATTTAATTTGCATAACAGCAATAGTACTCACCAAGAAAGGGATATAAACCGAAACTTTGATGAAAATGAAATTCCACAGGAGAATGGCAATGCCTCAGTAATTTCCCAGCAGATCATTCGGTCTTCAACCTTCCCACAAACTGATGTTCTTTCCAGTTCACTTGAGGCAGAACACAGGTTAGTACTCATTTTTACTTTTTTCTCTGCATGTTTTACATCCAGGTTTTTAATATTAGTATAGAAATGTTGTGATTTATTTAACAGTTTTATTGAGCTGTTTACCACAAATTTCGCCTTTTTTAAGTGTACAGTTAATGATTTTTGGTATATTCAGAGCTGTGCAACTGTCTTCACATTGTGATTTTACATTTCTATCTTCCCTAAAAGAAACCTTGTGGTCATTTGCATTTATTTCTCCTTTTTCCTCTGTGTCTTAGGTAACTACTAATCTGTTTTCTTTATAGATTTGCCTTTGCTGGATATTTTCTTCACATAGAATCATATATTGGTGTTTTATGTCTGGCTTCTTTCACTTAGCATAATGCTTTCAAGATTCATTTTGTAGTGTGTGTCACTACCTTGTGTATCTTTATTAATAGTACACTGTATAGCTCTTATCACATTTTGTTCATTAGTTTTGATGGGCATTGAGTTGTTTGTACTTGATGAGTATTCTGGATAATGCTACTGTAGGAGCATTCATGTCTAACTTTTTGTATGGACATGTTTCTTGTTCTTTTGGTGGGTGGATATCAGGAGTGGAATTGCTAGGACATAAGCTTAACAGTTTGAGACTGCCAAACTATTTTCCAAAATGACTGTACCATTTTACATTCTCATCAACAATATATGAAGGTTCCAGTTCTGCATATTTTCACCAACACCTTTTACCATCTGTCTTTGATTTAGCCATTCTGATGGATATGAAGTATCTTTTTGTGGTTTTAATAATGCATTTCACTTTAAAAATCAGTGTTGACCGTCTTGAGTATCTTTTCAAGTACTTGTTAGCCATTTGTATGTCTTCTGTGAAGAAATACCTGTTGAAATTCATTGCCCATTATTAAATTGTATTATTTGTCTTATTGAATTGTGTAAGAGTTCTGTATATATTTTTTTAATATAAGTCCATAATCATATATAATTTGCATATATTTTTTCCCATTCTGACTTGTTTTTTCATTTTTTCAGTGGTGCCCTTTGAAATATAAAAACATTACATTTGGTGAAGTCATTTTATCAGATTTTTTCCCCTTTATTCCTTTTTGCATGTTTCGTTCATGGTGTGAGGTATAAGGGTCCAAATTAATCCTTTTCCATGTGGATATCCAGTTGTCTCAATATGTGATTTATTTTTTATTGCAAACTTTTCAAGAGCACTTTGTGCTTCCATTATTACAGTCTTTAAACAGTTTTTAAATAGGGAACTCAAGTTTAAGAATTGAAGAGTATTGAAGTCTAGAGTGAACTTTTATGTTTTCTTCTTCTAGGATTGTAGAGGTAAGAGCAGGTATTGTAGAAATTTCTTAACCCTTCATGTGGTCTTAAAATAAACCACAGGGTTCAGCATTAGTAAATGAAGGACTTAAGGACTTCTGCTTAATTCCTTTTGATTTTTTTGTTGTTGTTTTAATTTAGCAGACTTTTATTAAAGCTTAAATTGTGGTATAGAGATATACTTCAGCTGATCTAACTCAAACACCATGAAGGGAGAAATTATGGCACCAAAACTTACCCTCTCTACCATATATACTAGTATTAATTTTCATTTTTTTCTATTGAAGACCTTATTTACTTGAGAGGGAGAGAGAGAGCATGAGCTGGAAGAGGGGCAGAGGGAGAGAGAGAAGCAGACTCCCCTTTAAGCAGGGAGCACTTTGTGGGGACTGGATCCCAGGATCCTAAGATCCTGACCTGAGCTGAAGGTGGATGCTTAACCGACTGAGCCACCCAGATGCCCTTACAGTTTTCATTTGTATAGGCTTTGTTCCATACATATTTATACAGTTTTTCAGTGTAACTACTAAAGCAATAAAATGCTAATATGTACAGTTATATGGTCATATATTACCCTGTAATTGCTTTGTGTAGATTGAATTTTTTTTCCATTAAAAATTTTTACATCCTGGGGCACCTGGGTGGCTCAGTTGGTTAAGCGACTGCCTTCGGCTCGGGTCATGATCCTGGAGTCCCGGGATCGAGTCCCACATCGGTCTCCCTGCTCAGCAGGGAGTCTGCTTCTCCCTCTGACCCTCCTCCCTCTCATGCTCTCTGTCTCTCATTGTCTCTCTCGCAAATAAATAAAATCTTAAAAAAAAAAAAAAATTTTTACATCCTGAGATGCCTGGGTTGTTCAGTCCTCTTTAGCGTCCACCTTCGCCTCGGGTCATGATCCCAGGGTTCTGGGATCGAGTCCCATGTCAGGGCTCCTTGCTCAGGGGGGAGCCTGCTTTTCCCTCTGCCTGCTGCTCCCCCTGTTTGTGCTCTCTCTCTCTGATAAATAAATAAAATCTTTAAAAAAAATGTTTTGTTTTTTTTTTAAACATCCTTTAGGACCAGGCTCAGTGTGGAGTGATACTTAACAGCCTAGGTGGTTGACTTGACTTTCTGTTTAGTTTCATGCCATTTCTCTTAGAACTTCATTTAATTCTAGGACAGTGGGGACATAGGCTTATACCTACTGTGGAATAACTTTTAAAAATTTATATTAAAGACCCCTTTATGTCTTTGTTTTTCTGGCCCAATTCATACATTATTCTTTATCTCCATGATGGTTTTTGTTCCCCTTTACCAGACCATGTCTTGCTCTTTTTAGATGTGGCTATAACTATTGTATATGAGAATATAGGCATTTGTTTTAATTTTGTAATCCTCCTGTACCAACTTGGACTTCCTTTTACAAATAATTTATTGGGTGGATGATAAATGTGAATGCCCATTTGATGAGAGTTAATTTAACTAGATTAATTTTAAGCTAACTTAACTAGGTAGTATCTTTAAATTTACTTGTTTGGGCAAAACTGTATTTTGTTACTATGCATTTAGTATGAATGGATCAGTAACCACACTTTTTATTCCCACCCAAAGGGTAGGATTCCCTTTACCTCATGATACAGTTTATGACTTGTGACTCTGATCGTAGGCCAAGTAATGGTTGCAATGTCATACGTGCAGAAACTCCTTTTTGAAAAGATAGGTGTAAGTAGACATTTCAGTATTTTTTCCCATTCTAGTAGAAACATTGTATACCTCCTTTGAAGCCACTATTCTGTAGTATGGATATAATTCATGAAACTATTTACCTACTGATCAGGGATCCTTCCCTGTGTTTCTTTTTTACAAGTAGTGCTCGTGTGAGGCATCTGGATACCTCAGTTAGTTCAGTGTCTGACTCTTGATTTTGGCTCAGGTCATGATCTCAGGTTCGTGAGATCAAGCCTCTTGTCGCATTCTGTGGTCAGCATGGAGTTTGCTCGAGATTCATTCTCTCCCTCTGCCCCTCCCCCTGCTTGCACTCTTTTTCTCTCAAAATAAATAAATAAAATCTTAAAAAAAAAAAGTGCTCATGTGAATATCCTTTATTATATCCTTAAACATTTGTGTGTGTATAAAACAGACTACTGGGAATGAAGTTGATTGGTCAAATGGCACACATAATTAATCAGATTCTGCCATGTTAGTACCCAAAGATGTTTTTCCGGTTCCCATTCTCACCAGTAGTCATTTAAATATTTCTAGTCAGGCAGTTGATAGAAGAGAATAAGTCTTGTGCAGAGAAAGTGTACAAACCATATGTTCTAATGATAGTAAAAGATGAATTCTAAAAATCTTTTTTAGGGAAATACAGCATAGGCAATAAAAGAATGAAAATAATTACTTGTAGAAACTGTTAAGGCTGTAGTAAAAGTTGAAACTTTACTAAATAGTCAAGTCAAAACTTGAGTACCTTTTTGTTTTTGTATTTGCCTTCAGTATTTTGTGGCAAAAGAAGGTTGAGCCACAGTTACTTAGAAAATACTCTTATAACCCCAATACCTATAATGAATGATTTAATGTTATTATTTCTTCATCTGCAGACATAGTGTAGAAAGCATTTTGGTGGTTTCTTCTTTGGTTCATGAAGATGCAGAGAAGAGAGACTTGACAAGTTCCATACCTTGACAGAGTTTGGTCCTCTGCTGACCAGTAACAGAAAATTGAGAGAATAGGATTTAGGAACTAAGCCAAATAGAGCAAGAAGAGGAGATCCAAAATTGGAATAAACTCTAGGATGGTTGGTGGGGAACCCATGCTGCATAAAGAGATTATCAGTGATGACTACCTGAATGAATATTTCATTTTATGTCTTTGTTTTGTTCTGTTTTAAAGACTTTATATTATTTTGTGGAAATGTTGCACATGCTAAAAAGGATCCCAAATCAATAAAAAGAGGAAGTAAATGTGTTACTACTTGGGAACCATTTTAATTTAAATTTCTTAGCTTGAGTTTTCTTTGTGCTTTGTATACTGTATGTTTCTAAGTGTTCTACAGATACATATTATTACTTTTTTTTTGAGGTAACAAAGTTAATGCCTTCTTTTAGATTTTAGGTTTTATTTCTCTGAAAATGGAGTGATATTTCTTTTCCCTGGCTTCAGGTTTCCTGTAAACTTTGTGATTCTTAAGTTATGTGCGTATTAAGTACTTGCATAGGTTGAATTTAACAAATCAGGTGCCAGTGATATAGTTCTTAAGGATGACAATTCTTAGTTCACATGTGTAAACTAAAACTTCAAATGAAAAATAATGAAACATATAAAATATTAAAAACACAAAAATTCTTAGTTTTGTTGTCAAGTTTCAGTATATCATCAGGATAGTGAGGGTAGCCTGAACATTAAGCAGGTGGGTGGGGGTGGGAGGGTAGTTGTTGAAAGCATCAAATGAGTGCCAGAGAAATTCAAGGGAGTTTGGGATAGATCTCATGGCTTGAGTACCAATCAGAAGGAGTAATTCAGAGCTAAATTAAATCTTTAAAGGTGAGACATTAATAGGACAAGAAGGGGGTGTGAAAGGGATATTTAGGGTTCAATACATAACCTAGTTTGTTTTAGGGGCAGTGAGTGAGGTGTCTTGAGGGAGGGAGTGTGTAGTCCTTAATGGAATTAGAGATGACATTGAAGAGGCAGGGCCTTCGAGATCTATTCAAGCTTCTTCATTTGAAGAAATAGTTCAGGGAAGTGAAGGAATTTGCCTTTGGCTTATATACCTGTGTGTGATAGAGTAGGAAGTCCTCTGCTTCTAAACTTATGCTTTTTCTAATGTAAGAAATTTGAATTTGTGGTAATGGTGTTAAAGTTAAGGAGTTTGTTCTTTGGGAAGTGGGAAGCAATTGGAAACACTTAGCAGAGGGTATCATGAAAGTGTTAGGTGTATGGGTGACTTGGTAATAGTTTGAGAGAATGAGGAGAAACGCTAATGAAAAAACAAAGGTACAGATCACTGTCACAGTATATTACTAACTGTGGGGCAAAGTATTTGTTTTGAAAGCTATTCCAGAAACAGTTAACCGTTACACCTACTGGAAGGAAAGGGAAAGGTATGAGATTGGACATTTAGGAATGCTTGTCTTATATACAATTTGAAATAATTTGTTTCATTTGCATTATTGTTTAGTTAACATTCAGTTTTTAATTGTGAAACAAATGATCTAGCAAAAATAGATTGTTTTACCAGTCTAGATCTCTAGACTATGAACTAGGTGGCATTGGGAATGAAAATGCCATTCCATAGGAAGCTGTCTAGGTTAAAAGAGTGAAGACGGTGTGTTGGAAAAGAAGTGTTAAATGATTAAAAGGAATGAGAGAAATAGTAATTGACAACGATTATGACATTTTGATCTAGAGGGTTTGGTGCAATATAAACTAACTTGGAAGGAGAAAACCAGAATTCTCTTTGCTTCTTTGCCATCAATAGGCAGGTTATTTTACTTACATCATCTTGATTCTTTACATGTAAAATATGGGTGTTGTGTTAAATTTTATTCAGATTCTCTGAGCACTGATATTCTGTGAGATTATTTGAAAAGGTACAAGATCTTTGTGGCAGGCTCAAGTTGAAAGATGAGTAGGTATAAATAAAGTAACATACTTAAGAGAGATAATTATTAAAAAAACCAGTACAGACCAATACAATATATGTGGCCATATAAGAAACAAACTTTGAAATAGTTGAGTCAAATGTATCAGCTATGACTATGATTTTCATATTTGCCTGACTGGAGAGAAATCATTGGTTCCCTGAAAATGGAGTGCATGTGATTTTTTTTTTTTTTTTTTTAAAGCTCTCTTTGCCTAGGATGGAAGGAAAACAGAATAACTGTATTTATTTTACTTACTTAGATCCTAGTTAAGAGCTTTTAAAAAAGTGGTCTTTCTGTTACTGTAGAACAACAATGCTCCTTTCACATTGAAATATGTGTTGAGGTTGATGACTGGCATACACCTTAGAGGTGATATCAGGTAAATACACTATAAAATGCAAGGTAGAGGATAAGATAGCTCAGCCTTTTCAAAGTAAAAAACCTAATGAGTAGCTAAGAATATGATAGATTGTGATGATATTAAAACCAGGAGGATTATTGCTTTTACTTTTAGTTTAAGTTTTTAACAATTTTTTTTTTTCTAGTTTCTGAGCTAGAGACCCTTATGCAAATTTCCAGCCTGGAGAACCTCTGACAACAAAGTTAAAGCAATTGCACAGTTCATTCTTAATCTTATCTAACTACCTTTTCATTTTCAGAAAGATTGGAAGCACAGAGTAAACAAGTTCTTTTTTTTTTTTAAGATTTTATTTATTTATTTGACAGAGAGAGAGACCGTGAGAGAGGGAACACAAGCAGGGGAATGGGAGAGGGAGAAGCAGGCTTCCTGCCTAGCAGGGAGCACATGCGGGGACCCTGGGACCATGACCTGAGCTGAAGGCAGACGCTTAACGACTGAGCCACCCAGGCGCCCCAACAAGTTCTTTTGTCTTGAGGACTTTGTATAATGGATCTGGATGATGTTTTCTTGCACACAGTGTAAATGGTATTATCCTACTTGGGTGAAGCTCTGAATTTACCTATTTCCTATTACCTACCTTCTTTTCAGATTGTTAAAGGAGATGGGCTGGCAAGAAGACAGTGAGAATGATGAAACATGTGCTCCCTTAACTGAGGATGAAATGAGAGAATTCCAAGTTATTAGTGAACAGGTGAGAAGACCTGGATCATACGGGTTCACCTTAAATTGCCTTTCCTTAATCAGAACAACATATTACACTAAGGATTTTTTAAGGGAAGGGAGGTTTTATACCTTTCTCTTTAGGAATTTATTAGACATCACAGTATATGTCAGAATTGCCTTTGTTTTAAACTGGTCTGCAGTGCTTAGGAATTAGTATAAATAATATGTCTATGATTTGTCATGTTCCAGACTTTTTTTTTTTTTTTTTAAGATTTTATTTGACAGAGACACAGCAAGAGAGGGAACACAAGCAGGGGGAGTGGGAGAGGGAGAAGAAAGCTTCCTGCGGAGCAGGGAGCCTGATGCGGGGCTCGATCCCAGGACTCTGGGATCATGACCTGAGCTGAAGGCAGACGCTTAACCACTGAGCCACCCAGGCGCCCCGACTGTTTGTTTTTTTTTTTAATAGTACGGGGATAAGAAGTAAAAAGCATCAGTAGCTTCCCATATAGTTTCACCTTTTATCCTTTTCCTTGCATAAAAATATTTCAAGTTCTGAAACATCTTGTTTTTTGTCTCCATAGTTTCTTTTTTGAAAGAGTATTAGGAAATGTTTGTAGAATTGGAATTGATGGATCATACGGTTATCTGTGTTAAACTTTTTGAGGAACCACCATACCATTTTTCCACAGTAGCTGTACCATCTTAATTCTCACCAGTGGTGCTCAAGAATTAATTAATTTTTCGATAGTAGCTATCTTAATGGTTGCCAAGTGGGTATCTCACTGTGGTTTTAATTTGCACCTAGTATTGGTTAGTGATGTTGAGCATGGCCGTTTGTGTATCCTCTTTGGAGAAACGTTTATTCAAGTACTTTGCCCATTTTTAATCAGGTTGTTGTACTTCTTTATGTATTGTGGATTTTAACTCCTATATGATTTACAAATACTTGCTCACATTCCATAGATAGCCTTTTTACTCTTTTGATTATATTCTTTGATACATGAAAGTTTTAAATTTTTGATGAGGTCCTGTTTACCTATTTTTTTAGTTAGGTTCCCCTACTATTACTGTCATACTCCAGAAATGTTGCCAAACTGAATGTCATGAAGCTTTTCCCCTGTGTTTTCTTCTCAGTGTTCCATAGTTTTGGTTCTTATGTTTAAGTCTTTGATCCATTTGAGTTAGGTTTTTTTTTTTTTTAAAGATTTTATTTATTTATTTGAGAGAGAATGAGAGACAGAGAGCATGAGAGGAGGTAGGGTCAGAGGGAGAAGCAGACTCCCTGCTGAGCAGGGAGCCCGATGCGGGACTCAATCCCGGGACTCCAGGATCATGACCTGAGCCGAAGGCAGTCGTTTAACCAACTGAGCCACCCAGGCGCCCCCATTTGAGTTAGTTTTTGTTTGTATTGTAAGGACATGCCTTCATTCTTTTGGATATATCTGTCAAAACTTTGTCAAAAATCATTTGAGTATGCAATTGCTCCTTGAAGAACACAGATCTCAACTGCATGAGTCTACTTAGATGCAGATTTTTTACAGTACTGTACCTGTATTTTCTCTTAGGATTGTAGTACTGTACCTGTATTTTCTCATCATTCTCTTTAACATTTTCATTTTTTTACCTGCATTGTAAGAATACTGTATATAATATATATAACATACAAAATGTATATTAATTGCCTTTCTGTTATCTGTAAGGCTTCCTAGTCAACAGTAGACTGTTAGTAATTAAGTTTTGGGGAAGTCAAAAGTAATGCATGGATTTCGACTGCACAGGGTGGAGGGGGCGGGTTGGTGCCCCTAACCCTTGTATTGTTCAGGGATCAACTGTATATGCAAGGGTTTAGTTCTGGGCTTTCTATTCCACTGGTCTTTTCTGTTTGATTTTTTGCCAGTACCACATTGTCTTGATGACTTCAACTCTGAAATGTTTAGAGACCAGGAAGCATGAAACTTCCGACTTAGTTGTTGTTTTTAAAGATTATTTTGGCTATTTGGAATCCTTTGAGATTCCATATGAATTTTAGGATGGGTTTTTCTACTTATGCAGAAAATAACCTTTGGGATTTTGATAGGGATTGCATTTCATCTGTAGATTGCTTTGGATGTAATATTCACATTAATAATAAGGCTTTTAATCCAGGAATATGGACTGTCTTTACATATATTGGTGCTTTTAAAATTTTTTCAGCAGTGACTTAGAGTTGCATTGCAGAAATTTTTGGCCCCTTTTGGTTGTTTATTCCTTATTTATTTCTAAGTGTTTATTCTTTTTAATACTATGGTAAATAGAATTTTCTTACTTCCTTTTCGGATTATTGTTACAGAAGCACAACTGACTTGTGTGTGTTGATCTTCAGTGTGCAGCTTTGCTATATTCTCAGTTCTTGTGTGGAATCTTTAGGGTGTTCTACATATAAGGTCATGTTGTCTGTGAACAGATAATTTTACTTCTTTTCCAATTTCATATTTCTTCCTTCCCAATTTAAATTTTTTATTCAGAAGTTCTTAGTGAACCATGTTATTTTTCATAACATGGTTGTGAAGCTAATGATGGGTAAGAGTTTTAAGAGATTTTTTTGTCTTTTTTTTTTATACTGTATTTTACATAAAAACGTTGACTTTCAAGTGCAGAGTGGGATGAGTTTTGACAGGTGACAGATGTATAACCATCATTCCCCTTGGCATTCAATTCTTTACTCCCAGCTGCAGTCTCTGGCAGACATTGACTTATGTTCTGTCACCATAATTTGCCTCTGGAATGTTTCAGTAATTGAACCAAGTACTGTATAGTTTTAGATTTGGCTGCTTTTATGCTTTTGAAACTCACCCGTGTTTGGTGAGTAGTAGTCCATTGTATGGATTTACCAGTTTGTTAACCTTTGAGCTGATAATTGTATCATTATAAACAGGAGCAAAGGAGGAGCTGGTTTTTTAGGAGGCCTTTAAAAAGAACATGCTAAGTTAGATGTTTGTGGGAACAGTGCAGACATTTATAGAGAAAATAGCAAAAAGATTTGGGTTTTTTCTTTTTTTAAAAGATTTTCTCCCCCCTTTTTTTTAAAAATCAAAGTTCTCCAGCTGATTTCAGACTGTGGAAAGATGAGGCAGCACTGATGATAAGTATGTGAAAAGCAAGGATAGAACTTTGGGGGATGGTAAAGGTGTACCTTTAAGAAAGGGTCAAGGTGTATTTGTAATCATCACAGTGGCTGAGAACACCAGGGGATACATACATGGGCTTTGGTTTTTCTCCGTAAAGGTGGTATGAGGTCATTTGTTCAAAGTGAAGGGGAGGTAGCTTAAATTGTATAATTTAGGTAGAAAGGAAATATGCTATGGAAAATAGAGAATTAAATAGGGCAAAAGGACAATTGAGGGCTAAGACTCTAGACTTGTTATTTCTTGTTTGTCAGAGTCTATAACAAAATTAGCAGTGATGTAAGTGGCTCTTTTCATTTGGATCCTAACCTAATACTCAAGATTTAATGATTAAAAAAAAAGAAAAAAAACCCTCTAGAATGTGAAACTTCTAGACAGGCCCAAATAATAATATAGAGGTGGATTTGGCCTTATAGAAGGTTATATTTAGAGATTTTGGTGTAAATTACCAGAGGCTGATTTTTCATGAAAGAAATTTAGAAGACCAGAGTTATTTGAGAGTATAGTGTTGCCATTATTAATGTAATTTAATTTTTTGTCTTTAAATTCTTTCTAATTTGGATTAACCACCCCTTCCCCCCCCCCCCCCCAATTTGTGATCTTTGGGCCCAGTTCTTACTTATTACCATCTAACCCCTTTAGTTCTGATTTCTCATTTTCAGAAATGGAAGACTTTTTTTTTTTTTTTTTCTTTTTTCAGTATTAGAATCTCTCTGGCTAAGCAAAGGGCTTTATTTGATTTTGTTATTTTGTGCACCTTATTTGAATACTTACCTACTGGAATAGTTTGTATTCTACTTATTCTGCAAAGTGTGAATAAAGCAGTTTCTGGGGTGTGTTAATAAAGTCCAGTTTGGTCAGAATAATAAAAATAACAGCTAAAGCTTAATGGCTGCTGATTTTATTCTGGTTACATCTGAAGGTATTTAGTACAACTTTCACTTAAGGAAATGAAAATTTGGAAAGGGTTATTTGGTACCTTAACAAGGAATAGGGTTATGTCCACACCTACCCTGTCTGGATTGACAATTTGTGCTCTTTCCACTATGCTAATAATAAACACTAATTTTACTTACTTTTTGGTTTGGTGGATGTTAATTGTGGTTCTCTAAAAGGTAAGGATTTATTCCTTGGAAATACTTCGTTAGAACAGTTGGATCAATTAACTGTATTTAACTAGTTTTCCAGAAATGATACAGGGTAGAATACAATTTTATTAATGTATTCATGGTAACATTGAATTATTACAGTATTCTTAAATTATAAGTAACCCCTGGAGGATAGATTATGTATTAAATATATTTATTTTTGATATTTTAGTTACAGAAGAATGGTCTGAGGAAAAATGGTATTTTGAAAAATGGCCTCATCTGTGACTTCAAGTTTGGACCCTGGAAAAACAGCACTTTCAAACCCACTATTGAGAATGATGACACAGAGACAAGTAGCAGTGACACATCAGATGATGACGATGTGTGAAGGATTTCCTAACAGCTTTAGAAATTTTAGTGTGATACATCTCTCATACAGTTTGGGGTGAATTGTAAAAATGAAGAACTATAATTTATGTAGTAAAATACCCCATTAGAAGATGATTTTTTTGAGGGACTTCACTATGAAGAAAACCAAGAATGTTGTGTTGGGCTGTGTTGAACATTATTTCTTTGTAAATGAATGTTGTAGAAATGAGGACTTTGGTTGATCCAACATTGACTTTCTTCATCACTGCAGCATTTCTCTGACTAGCAATGTGACGATGTAACAAATGAGATTTTCTCATTTAATAATAAAAAAATTGTGTAATGTTTTGCAAAGCTTCTGTCTTAAAATATCGAACAGGTCTTAAGAAAAAAGGCAGCTTACACTGTTTTGCTTGCAGAGTCCTATCTTTTTCGTACAATGGAAATCTTCAAGTCCACTTTGTGCTCCCCGCCCCCAAAAGGACAATGTAGCATGTTGGCTAAAACTGGAGCAGAGTGCACTAAAACATTAATTTCCTGAACTCAAGTGTTGTACTAGTCACCTTTTAAAACATAAATTGCTCTTTAGCCATTTGTAGTTCGGTAAACGTTAAAGGAAAGACTTGACACACTTTCTTCCAAATTTTAAGAGGTGATTTTCAAGAACTTTATTTGGATATGTTGTCAGACCAGGACTTTCAGAGTTGATGGAAGAGTCTTGTGGGAAAACTTATTTTGATAAATTATTACACATGCAGAAAAACTGATCACACTGACTGGATCTGTCCACACATGGAAAATAAACTGGATTTTCAGAATATTGTTGTTCTCTCTAGTGTTCAAGGTTTTGGTTTCTAAACACAATATGCTTTATTTACTTATTAAAACAAAGTTATACTGATTACTTTCTTAGTTTACAAAAAAAGTTACAAAAAAATCCTTTTTATTATCAAATGCTTAACAAGTTTATTAAATGAATGTTGTTAAATAGTCACTTTATTTTTCACTTGCATATTTTAGAATCATTACTGTTTCATTGCTGACTGGAAGAGTAATTTGGCTCTGTATATTTGTATTTCGATTTTTCTGGTTTTGTTTATTTGTGTTTGCTTATAGTTTTCCTCATTCCATTTGCATCCATGTTTAAATATATGCTGATTGTAAAGGGTGTAATCTCAGAGCAAGAATGTAGGTTTTCCATTAGATTAAGCTAATCATCAGAGTTTTTTCTTGTTTTAAATTGTATTTTCTCAGAAGGCCGCAGTGTTTTTGCTGTTTCTACCTCAAGATCCTGCCCAAACTCCCCAGCTTTCAAGAGAAGCCAGATTTTTTGTTCACACTGAGACTGGTGGTGATGGGGAAATTAAAACAAAAGCACAATTTCATCCCCACAAAACTCAGAGGATGAGTTAGAGTGGTAACAAAGTATTAAATAGGTCTTAAAGTTACCTTTTTAAATAGATTCTTACTATATAATATACCACAATGCAGTCCAGTCACCTAGCGTTAAATGTACTATTACATCTATGCTTTGACAAAGCTTTGTCAGTATCACATAATGAATGTTTGGGGGACTCTTAGATTGCACTGTTTGTTTAACAGATTAATGAAATCTATCAGATGGGAAATGTATTTGCTAACCATAAGCTAGAAGGGACCTGAGAAATGTGGTTTACATTAAAAATCTACCTTAACTGTTTCCACTGAATAGCTTTCAGAAGAGATTTCTTAAAAATTTTCTGGCATCTTCTGCTTTATATTCAGATAATTTTTTTTTTGGCCTTAATTCTCATCAACAGTTAAGTAATGTTTATTGTGCATTCATGGCATTGATAATCGAATGTGTTTAGTAAGCATGGTAAGGTACAGTGGTGTTATTCTTATTAAATGATAGCAACAAGTTTGGTTACTGAGTGGGTGGATCCATACAAAGTATTTCAATAGAAATAAAGCTTAGCATAATTTTAACTTGCTCTCTGAATAATGGGTAGCTGGTAAAGAGTGGACCATATTGTTTGAAAGGGAGCTCATAAGTACAGAAACTAGTTAAATTGCACATCTAGTGTGGAATTGTTGAACTCAGAATAGGCCATGAAGGTCTGGAAAAAAAAAAAAGTACTTTGGGCTGCTTCATACTCAGTTTCTCGGCAGCAGATTATTTTTTACAATTGACTTTATTAAAGTATAAATTGACGTAAACTACACACTTAAAGTATATAATTTGATAAGCTTCGACTTGTGAAACCATCACTGCAATCAAGGTAATGAACAATACCTGTCACCCCCAGAAGTTCTTTGGTGTCCCCTCCTTTGTAATTCTTCTCTTATTACTACCTCCCTTCTCTCAGCACTTCCCCCCCCTTTTGGTATGAAATGTAATTAATGAGCAAAAATCTTATGGTAATGGGTTTAAAATAGTATTTCAAAAATTGTATCTTATTTGCTTTATATTAAGGATTAGAATTATTTATATTTCCATAAATCTATTTCTATTAAAGTTGAAATAAATGTAGAAGTGTTAACCTAAAAATAATCAGATTGAATCAATCAGATTTATATTAACTATTAAAAATTAGTGTCTTAAAGGGCCTGGTTCCTATAAACAAATACTTTAAATTCCTTTTGCTAGTGTTTATTATGTACTGTTAGAATATGGTTATATGAACATACTTTAAACTTAGGAATATTTCATAAATGACTTGTTTTTGACTCAAAAAAACTCTAACTTGACATCACATTCTACTTGGATACTACATAATCTACTCATAACTTTATAAAAGATGTTTTATTAAGTGCTTTTATTTGAATCTAAGTACCTGGATTTAGAAAAGGCACACCCTTTTGAAGTTTTTCAAGTTACACGATAAACTTAGGGATACATTGCTAGGGCTTTTAAGTAATAGGATATCACTAATTGAGAGCTGGATATTATGACTTTTGACCAGTTACATTTCTGGAGGTTATAATGACCACCTGGCCATGGTGGGGGCGGGGCAGAAATAGAAAAATCCCCGAGCCTGCCAAAGTACTGCAGAGAAGCTTCGGTTATTCTATTTTGCTACTTAATGTTATTTCCTTGCTAAGAGCTGAATGCTAGAACTTAAAAGGTTTGGTGCTCCAACAAAAGAGATTACAGAACATGGGCACTTTGGGACACATGGACCCGAAAAGTTTGTAGATAAGAGTTTGGAAATGTGTAATTCAGTAATTACCTACTTTAAAAGGTTTTGTAGTTTTTTCTTGTTAAGAGACAAATTGTGCAGTTAATCACTTGATTAATTTATCCTGTTAAGTTCACTCCACCTACCCTTATGTAGTATTTGTTTTGTAGAAAATCTGGCACAATGATGGAAGTTTATAGTATGTTAAATCACAAGATGTTCTGGAAGAACACTTCTGCTTCATGTTCAGTGCAACAGTGTCCTAACTCTTGGTGTGCTTAAGAACCCATAGAGTAGTGGTTCCCAAACTTGTCTGCACATTGGTGTCACTGGAAAGCTTCAAAAAACACAAAAAATGGTGATTTGAGAACTGGCTTTGCCTCTTACGAGCTGTGACCTTAATCCAGATACTTAATGCTTCTAGATGTTCATATCCCAAAGAGTTACTTTGAGGATGAAAATCATTAAGAGCACCTGGTGTAAATCTTGGGCACATAGTAGCAGCTGCTGCATAAATTTTAGCTGTTTTTTCACTGCTTAACACCATGTTACTCAATAGAAAGCTTCAAGGGGCATGTAGTGGTGGTTTTAAAATTACATGTTAGATTAAACAGGTGGATCTTACTCCAAATGGTTGTATATGATGAGAAGCATCTCAGTTCTCAATGAATTAAGACTGAGCTGTTTGAATCTGCTTCATTTTTTTGGTATTATGTTGAGCTATGAACTAAGCTTGATAATCTGATTTAATCTTTAAAGTGAGGTTTATGAGTTTTCTGAAATGTAATCATTGCACTTTAATGGTAAATCATGTCCTTGTGAACTAATTACAAAGATGGCCTTCAGTGCTTTCAAGTCTTTAGAGTTGCCTCCAACAGTTACATCATTTCATGCTATTTAACAGTTCTAAGCTGGAGTTTGACTCCATTTCTTTCATTTTTTTTTTTTTTTTCATTTTTCTGGGCTGCTAAAGATGACCAGAAAATGGGCTGGTGAATTGTGATGAGAGGGAAATAACCTTTCTTTGGCTTCTTACCCTTAAATGGGCACTATCATGAGAACAAGCTCAGTGAGTCTAGGTGACATTGATGATTTGAAGATTATAGGTGTCAGCTTTAGCATAAGAAGTTTATGATCCTGTAATGGCATTTTTATTTAGATATGAGTGCTTTTTTCAGTAGGGAATATACCTTTGTTGTCATAGCCTTAATTCCATTTTAACATGGTTTTCTTTAACGACTGAGAAAAGAGCAAACTTTAACTCAGTGAAATTTCCCTTCAGTTAGTCTGAATACTGTTAATAAGTAGATGTAGTTGCTTTATAAGAAGTTCATTTGGTTAGGTGAAAATTTTTAATTAGAACATAGTTAACATACAGTGTTACATTAGTTTAAGTTGTACAATAATAGTGATTCAACAATTCTGTACATTACTCAGTGCTCCTCACAACAAATGCACTCCTTAATCCCCAGAGGGGGAAAAAAAATTTATTTGGAGTTTGTTCCCCTTAAATCTGGATGCAATGTCCTGACACTGTTAAGCAATTTTTACTATTTTGGTGAAATGAGTTGCAGAGTTAGTCATTTTGCAGAATAGATAAAACCTATGTGTTGAGAAGTAAGGAGAATAGAGACCATGTCTCATGCCCAAATAGAGGCATAGAGGTTTCATGGCACCTATTAAGATGTGTGGAGTTTCATTTTGGGAGATTTTTTCTGAGTTGGGTGTTGGCAAGGGTAAGGGGTAGATACTAAATATTTTAGTAAAGGGTATCTGTAAAGGGTAGATAATATTTTAGACCATATAATCTCATGCAACCACTCTGTCATTGTAGCATGAAACCTGCCATAGACAATACATAAATGGATGGATTATGTCTTCTGCAATAAAACTGGCCAGCTGGGGGCGGTAGTTTGCTGATAACGATTCTAAATATTAAGGACCAATTCTTTCTTTGTAAACTTTAAAGTGAAAGAGCTGTGGTATTTAATCTTTACACCATTACCAGGATGATCTTTGAGTCTTAGAAATTGCCTAGCTTTTAAAAGATTAATTTTGCCCCGGGCGCCTGGGTGGCTCAGTCGTTGAGTGCCTTCGGCTAAGGTCATGATCCCAGGGTCCTGGGATCGAGTCCCACATCGGGCTCCCTGCTCACCAGGAAGCCTGCTTCTCCCACCAGGAAGCCTGCTTCTTCTCCCTCTCCCACTCCCCCTGCTTGTGTTCCTGCTCTATCTCTCTGTCAAATAAATACATAAAATCTTAAAAAAAAAAGAAAAAGATTAATTTTGCCCCTTTTGGTAAACATGGTTGTAGTATTGTGTCCACACAGGATCAAATATATTGCATCCTGAATCACACTGAAAGAAGTGCACATTTATCGGTGCAATACAATAGTATTTTAGTGAGAAATGGGAAAACCTTAGTAAATCATGGGGATGCTTTTGAAAGGGCAGCCCTGGTTTCCCTTTCTCCTCTAAAAGTAATTTCTTTCCTGACTTGTTACTCTGCCAGCGTTCTCTACTTTGCATTTTTATAAAGTTAGAAGTTTTGACTTTTTCTCATTTGGCTTATGCCAGCAAGAATAGGGACCATTTATTCTAAAGAATGAGACTGTGGTCAAAAGTAGAGCTTTTCTCTGAAGTGATGGAGAAGTATTTGGTAAAGAGTATGTCATCTCTGCTCTGAACATGAATTGAGTGAGAACGAGAAGCATCTCTTCACCAGCAATAGGACATAAAATGGAACAAGAGCTTTGAAATAAGTGCGGGTCCAAGGTTTGGTATTGCAAGTTGCTAATTCCAAGGCATCAGGTTCCTGTCCGAGTTTTGGTCCTTGGATTTGAAGTCTGGCGGGTGCCAGTGAGACAATACCCAGATGATAGCTCAGGTGACTGAAAGCGACAAGTGGTGAAGTTAAGTCTCTCAGTAGTGCGTGCTTCAGGCTAACAACTAGGCACAGAGAAGAGGGCAGTGCTGAAATTCTTTCTGGAGTGGAGGTGAGGGAAAGGTCGCACGTCTAATAGGGGAAAGAGGTAGAATCAGTGTATTGAATCTGAACCCAGGAACTAGATCTCAGAAACCCCTTCCTCAGCTAGTGAGGCTGCAAGGTGATAATGCAGTTAAGCCACACCAGAGGTGCCACATGGGCTGCAAATCCATAGAATAAGGAACAAGTTGCTGCAGTTTAAGGACTGAGAACGCAACCATAATTAATGAGGGCTAAACAGCTGCTAACTGGATCTGAAGTTCAAATGGCCTGCTTTAGCCAACCTGGGTAAGAAGGCATCTGATTAAAGATGGAGAGTAAGTGTACATATGAAGCCTACACTAGTTGACATTTTAAATATGATCAATGACTAATAGTGAATATTTCTTGAATCTGCAAATTCTCAAGTTAAATCATAAATTGACTAAAATGAGGGCCTGCTAGGCCAGGCTCTCTGCTGAAAGTACAAAGAATAAAGATAACCCCTGTGCTGAAATTGATCACAGCCTGGTAGGAAAAACATTGCAAATGAGTTTTCAAGTATGTGTAGTGTATAGGGTTAGCATAGGGCAGGGTCAGAGGGTTCAGGGAAGGCTTTCCAGAGGATATCATAGCTTGGTTTTAATGAATAACAATTTACTAAAGCACAGAGGGCAGAAGGAAATTTTAGGCAAAGGAATTGGCATGTGCAAGGGCATGCTACAGCCAAAGAGGTTCAGGAAACCTTACGGAGTTCAGTATAAGTACAGGAGCAGGAGATGGAGGTGAGGCTGCAGCGACCAGATCACAAAGAACCTTGTTTACCATGTTGACCAAACTTTGATTTTACTCTGCAAGCAGTGGGGAACTATCAAAGACGTTAAAATTGGACCGCCAGACTCAGTGTTCCTTCTGTTTAGCTTTAAAAATCCGTTAACGTGATTGCTTAAAACTGCAGGGACAGGGGGCATCTGGCTGGCTCAGTTGGAGGAGCATGCAACTCTTGATCTTGGGGTCATGAGTTCGAGCTCCACACTGGGTATAGAGATTACAAAAAAAACAAAAAACAGAACAAAAAACAAAACCAAAAAACCCCTGCAGGGACAGGTGGAAGGGTTAACTTGTGAATGCCTCATTCCAGGTGTGACTTTAGGTGAAGAATTGTCTGGGTAGAGGAGTGTGTGTTAGGAATGAAAGAGGCAAACTATTCCTGGCATGTTAGGGGAAAGTTGAACAAGGATCTGGCCTGCATTAGAGAAATTCCCCAAGGCAGTCCATCAGTAATACCTTCTATAATGACTTAAGAAAAATGAGGTTCTAAGATAATTCTTAGAAGATACTTTTTCTCAATAAGTAAGCCTTTTCTCTCTTCTGTGTCCAAAGTAAATCTGAAAGTTTACTAAAAATCAAATAATTGAATGATTTTGGGCAATTACCATAAACATAATGTAGTGTTAGTGAATGAGGAAACCCGAAGATAAAAAGATGTGGCCCTGCTTCAAGAAACATGATTATTTAACCTATATATGTGTATCCATATAACTAAGTCTAGGGAAGGTAAGTCTTGGATTCTTTTTGTAGATAGCTAGGCACATTTCAGAATACCTGAAAAAAAATTTATTTTTCAAAAACTTTTCTTTGAATAGGTACTTCTAAAATATACTGAATTTACGTTTAAAATATATTCAAACTCTTCATGGTTTATGCACTTTATTATGGTTTATTTCACAATTGAGAGGAAGAAGGAATTCCACAACTCGTTAAACAGTGACCTCTAAGACTAAGAAGAGCTACTGTCAAAGATAATTAAACATATGTCTTGACTTTGGAGGACTTAACCAAAAGTATTCTAAAAATGCTTTAAGCAATGGCAGCATCACCAAAATCATTCACACCATGAGCGCCTGCCTTCTCAGTGCCTAGCACTGTCCCGCATGTTTGTGAGTGCAGAGCCTACCAATGTCCCTGCTCTGAAGGGAACATGAGTCTTTCGGATGGTCCAGTTCCAATGCGTCTGTCTGCTAAAAAATAAAAATCACATTTATTTCTTTTCTAAGATGTGACTTTAGTGAAAAAATTTGAGAGTAATATTGGTTGTTTGCCTTGAGTTCTAGGTATTGATTTGGTTAGACAAGAGTTCTACTGAAATTGCAGTTGCTAACAAATTTTCAAGCTGTTTTTTTTTGTTGTTGTTAAAGATTTTATTTATTTATTTGACAGAGAGAGAGAGATAGCGAGAGCAGGAACACAAGCAGGGGGAGTGGGAGAAGGAGAAGCAGGCTTCCCGCGGAGCAGGGAGCCCGATGTGGGGCTCGATCCCAGGACCCCAGGATCATGACCTGAGCTGAGGGCAGACGCTTAACAACTGAGCCACCCAGGCACCCCTCAAGCTGTTCTTTCTGACTTGGAGGTAATTATGAAGAGAGGTTAGATTCTTCTGGAATGTCTCTCATTGCTGGCTGGGTGGCTGCTCAGGGGTATTTGTCTTGCTGTACCTGATTAGCATAGGCATTCTTGGGTCTCAGAAGGTCCACTGATCAATTGCTTTGACTCCAGGATTCTGGGCCAGCTTTCTGGCCAGGCTGTTCTGAGCAATAGATTTTTTTTTTTTTTTTTTTTTTTTTTGGCAAGAGTGCCCAAAAATAGGTAAGTAGAGAGCAGGTACGAAAGCTGTCTTCAAGTATTTAAAGTATTAGGAAAAGAGATTAATTGGATAGTTTTTGTGTGATGTTGGTTGAATTACCTAACTTGTATGTGCTTCAATTTCCTTAAGTGTAAAATGGGATAGTATTTGGAGCGATCTCAAAAAAATACATGTAAAGCCTTTATGGGGGTTTGGCACACAGTCCACTCAGCAATATTAGCTTTTGTTATTTTAATTTTTTTTCTGTGTATCTCAATGGGAAGAACTCTAGCAAGATAATTTTCTAAATGTGTATTTCATGGATAAACATGTGTTTACCAAGAAGTTTTAAACATGTTCTTATAGAACTTAGACCATTTGCTGGAGTGAAGTGGAAAGCATGAGTACTCTGCATTTGTACATGCTGAAACTCAAGAAGGTTAGTAATCTGCCCAAAGTCTTCCTGTGAGTATGTGAGTGCACTGGTACTTGAATGAGGTCTTCTAACTTCCTAAGTCAATGTGCTTTCTACTCTATCAGGCTACCTTAATAAAGAAACTAGGGCCAATCCAAGGATATTGGAGGATGCAGAGTCCAGTCACTGAATGAAAAATCTTTTACTAGAGTTCTTACAAAATGGTTTGTAAGTGGGAGTGAGCAGTAGCAGTATTCAAACAAGAGCTTGGTGACCAGTTTTCATAGATACTGTGAAGGACTTCTTGCATTTGGGAAAATCTTGCCCTAGATGACTGTAATGGTCCTTTTGACTTAGATTGTATGGTCTTAAATTTGTTAGCTCATACTTTTAAAATTTTCATTATTTTTCATTGTGAGTCATCTCAAAGTCATAAATAATGTAAGCTGCTCTTAGATGTTTTGTGTAATTTATTTGCCTTATACTTTCTGATGGCAAAATGTGAGTAACATGACCTGGTGTATTTAGCCTCAGATATGTGCCCCACTGCATCACAGACATTGCATGTCTATTAAAAAGACATGTACTCAAGGGTTAAATCTAGTAGAATCAATAACTTTTACTGTTTTAGCAAAACATTCTTAAGTGAATCTTATATCTACCCACCCCCCTTGCTGTTAGGTACCTGGGAGTTAAAAAATAGAATAATTACTAATACTGTTTGGTGTCACCACCTCGGTTCATAGTGAAGTACCAGCAGTTTACCCACTTCTTTTGTACCATCAGTGCAAATGTTCAACACAATTGTTGCAGTATAAACTCTGTGATTCAAAAAGTTATTCAGTGCTTTGACTGCTTCAGCATCACTTGTGTTTGTTGGCAAGTATTCACATAAAAGAGATATTCTTTGATAATTAATTGGTGCTAGTTACCAGATGAATATAAGCAAAACAGTAAGTTCAGCACATCTGTAGATTCATCCATTTGTAAGGCAACTACAGTTTTGTTTTTTTTTTAAAGATTTTATTTATGAGCGAGAGAAAGAGAGAGCAGGAGCAGGGGGAGGGTCAGAGGGAGAAGCAGACTCCCCACTGAGCAGGGAGCCTGATTCAGGTCTCCATCCCAGGATCCCAAGACCCTGGGATCATGACCTGAGCCGAAGGCAGACGCTTAACCAACTGAGCCACCCAGGCGCCCCAGGCAAGTACAGTTTGGAAGATGAGCTATTAACTCAGTCTTCATGTTACAATTTAATTTTTAACTTGAGGGGAGCCTTTAACTTGAGCAGGCTCAGCGGGGAGCCTGCTTCTTCCTCTCGCTCTGCCTGCCTCTGTCAAATGAATAAATAAAATCTTAAAAAATTTTTTTTAACTTGATGAATTACTATATCATTGGAAAATGGCACTCCTGTGACTTCTATACTGAATTTTCAGGTATTCGGCAATGTCCATTGTACCAGGGCTTTAAGTTAGCCTCTCAGCCAGTCAGTGGTATTCTCCAGGCAGTGCAATATGCAAGATCTGTATGATGCT
This sequence comes from Leptonychotes weddellii, assembly GCF_054177405.1. Lineage (NCBI taxonomy): Eukaryota > Metazoa > Chordata > Mammalia > Carnivora > Phocidae > Leptonychotes > Leptonychotes weddellii. The sequence goes on along the minus strand of NC_138375.1, from coordinate 102,619,798 downwards.
TCAGTGGCTTCTATATTTCTGGTTTGGGAAAGCCGGGTACAAACAAGTTTTGGCTTTTAAAGAGCTCATGACTTCTATGTTTAAAATATTTGTATGAGTTTCATAGGGCTGCCTAACAAAATACCACAAACTATGCTTTAAACAACAGAAATTTTGTTATCTCACAGTTCTGGAGCCTACTAGGAGTGTGAAATCAATGTGTTGGCAGGGCCATGCCCTCTCTGAAGTCTCTAGGAGAGGATCCTTCCTTCATTTTTCCTATATTTGGGTGGTTTCTAACAATCCTTAGCATCCCTTGGTTTGTGGCAACAAAACTCTAATTCCTGCCTCAGTCTTCACATGGCTCCTTTCCCTGTGTGTGTCTGTATGTCTTTGCTTTCTTGTCTTCTGAGGACACTAGTCATTGGGTTAGGACCAAATCTGGTATGACCCATTTTAGCTGATTGCATTTGCAAAGACTCTGTTTCCATAAAGTGACATTCTCAGGTTCAGGATGATCATGAATTCTTGGGCACACAATTCAACCCAGTACAGTATTCCATTCCTTTTTCTTTAAACTTTCTTTAAACTTGGGTCTCAAACTGATGCTGCCATTTAAGTAGCACCGTAAAACTATTTGAAAGTGTTCTGCATAAGGCACAATAAGTTAAAAATATCCTTAAGGCCAAGGTGAAGATGTTTTCATCATACTTTTGTTTATTTATAGCTTTGTGCAGTTTCTTTGGAGTAGATTCCTTCCTTCCATGAGTTCATTACTTTCAATATCTTTATGTGTAGATGGTGCAGCTGTGGACTGTGAAAACCAGTCTTTTAATCTCCCTATATTAAGCCAACTTTTCTTAAACATAAGAAAAATACATAGTTAATTTTAGGATGAAATATTAAGTTACAAAATGATATTTTAGATATAAAAAATCTAGAAAAAGTTTTCAAGAATTAAAAAATATTGTGAAATAAGATATCAGAGTATATTTAGTAGGGTTGTTTCCACAGAGGTGTAAGAAAACCTTGTGGGCTCCAAAATCGTGGTTTAGTGCATACTGAGCAGAGACCATAGCAAGTATAACTGAAGATAGCCAGAAAGAGCCCAGTAAGAGTACAGAGAACAGAGTTAATCTCTGAAAATGCACAAACTTATAGTCTAAAGCAGCTACCTTAGAAATTTTTTTTTTTGACCAAAGGACTAATTTGTTCATTATCATATATGTTCGAACAATGTTTATTATTTATTTATTTATTTATTTATTTATTTATTTAAAAAGATTTTATTTATTTATTTGAGAGAGAGAGAATGAGAAAGAACACATGAGAGGGGATAGGGTCAGAGGGCAAAGCAGACTCCCTGCCGAGCAGGGAGCCCGATGCGGGACTCGATCCCGGGACTCCAGGATCATGACCTGAGCCGAAGGCAATCGCTTAACCAACTGAGCCACCCAGGCGCCCGAACAATCTGTTTATTTATCCCTCCACAGAACCACAACCTGGGGCCTAGAATCTGAAATCTGAGGCTCCCTCCTCCGTAATTTTGTGGCTTAACCGGGGGCATAGTCTAGGCAGAACAGGTGTCTCCTTTTGGATACTGCAGAAGGAAGGTGGGGAAGGGGACATAGGCACACCCATACATAAAGATGGCCACACCAGGAGGCAGGTAGGAAGACAGAGTCTCACAATAAAGGCACTTTTACTTCAATAAGGGGCTGGGAGTTGACTGGGAGTGTTGTAGAGGCGGGGAGGAGTTTTTTGCAGGCTACAGAGAGAAATGAAGGGAGCTCACCTACACTGGGCTGTTTGCGGGGTCACTGAGGGCTGCTGTATATCTTTACTGCCTCTAGGGGAAGGTGATGTATGGGCATCATGGCCAAAGAGGCATGCAGTGATGAGGCCCAGTACCCCTGCGATTTTGGAGTGGCTTCCTCTCTCAGCAAGGACAACAGTGGAAGTGATCAGGTAGAGGATGGCCACTATGAGGGTTCAGAAGAAATCACTCCAAGGCCAGTTGATGAGCTGTATCTTGGTATGCAGGTCACACATGTAGATGGCAAAAAAGATAGCAGCAAGGATCATCTCAACCACTGGCAGGGAGGAAGATCCTGGTGTGGAGGTACTGGAGCAGATCAGAATCACCAGCCAAGATGTAATCTCAGCAAACAGGAGAATTCCCTTTCGGGTGCACGAAAAGTTGGTGCAGGAGGAGGGGGTGGCAGGAGGGTAGCTGTGGGGGCTGAGATGCGCTCGGAAGGCGCCATGGGGTGAGCGGGGGTCCCTAGGGACGCAGAGAATCTCCTCGCTTGCACATGGGTTCAGGGACGCTGCACACCCTAAGTTCGAATCACCTCACTACCTTAGAAATTTCTTAAAAACCAAGATCTACAAATACGTTTCATTAGTCAGCAGAGCAGTAACATTATCACGTCATGAAGTCTCTGGAAAACACTACAGATGCATGAGAAAATGAAAGTGACAAAAGCAAAAACATGTTGGTATTATAATGAAAATAGTGTGAACTGAACCAACCCTGAAAGAGTCTCAGAGACTCTCAGGAATCTGGGCCCTAGTTAGAGAAGCAATGTCAAGGATAGACTGAATATGCTTATACCAAATGACAATAATTATGGGCCCAGCACGCCAAATGACTAATTAATGTGAGACATGACATTCTCCTCTGCAGCCAGCTCTAAGGCCACTCCCACTCATTCACCAAGGCTACTGATCATATTTGATTTGTATTCGGGTCCTTATTACGTCTCTTTGTTCTTAAAAAAATGAACAATGCTCAATAAATGTTCATTGAAAAAATTGGAGGAACTTTTTATTTCAGCAGACAACATGGTGAAAATATTTTTAAGTCTTTGGTGCCCTCAGGTGGCATAATATTGCAAAGCAATTTAGAAAAATAACTGCATGTATTATTATTATTAGCAGTGGTAGTAGTATTTTTTAATCTTGAGCCCAGTTTGAGTTTAGGCCACGACTTCTATGTATTAATAAGTCTTTTCTTGCACTCCAAATTATTTTGCATAAATCAAATAAATTATTTGGATATATTCCATCCACACCTCCTATTTCATATTGATACAGTTTGAAATGTTAATATTCATTACTGAATAGTTTCTCACTAGCTATCCAGCTGACAAATCTACCATACCCCATCACTTCTTGCTCTCCTGTGGCCAAGAAAAATCGAGTGGTTCACATTGTTGCAGTTAGTTGTCTGATGAGAGAGGTGAGTTATATATTTATTTATTTATTTGAATTTTATTGTTATGTTAATCACCAATAGATTACATCATTAGTTTTTGATGTAGTGTTCCATGATTCATTGTTTGTGTATAACACCCACTGCTCCATGCAGAACATGCCCTCTTTAATACCCATCACCAGGCTAACCCATCCTCCCACCCCCCTCCCCTCTAGAACCCTCAGTTTGTTTTTCAGAGTCCATCGTCTCTCATGGTTCGTCTCCCCCTCCGATTTCCCCCCCTTCCTTCTTCCCTTCCTGCTATCTTCTTCTTCTTTTTTTTTTAACATATATTGTATTATTTGTTTCAGTGGTACAGATCTGAGATTCAACAGTCTTGCACAATTCACAGCGCTCACCATAGCA
>NC_138375.1:102599926-102615694 GCF_054177405.1 Leptonychotes weddellii | reverse complement strand
CCGAGGGTCCTGAGACCACACTGTCCCAGAGGGTTCCACCCCCCGCTTAGCCACTGGAGTGACGTCCTTCAGCGGAGCCAACTTCTAAACTTTCCGATTTTGTGCTCTGTGGCTCTATCACTTGCCAGAAGCAGTGGATGGAGGCTCCCTCCCCCGCCTTCTATCCTCCTGAATATCACCTCAGATTCACTTCTCCGCACGTCCTACCTTCCAGAAAGTGGTCACTTTTCCGTTCAGAGAGTTGCTGCTCTTCTTTTCTTCGATCTCCTGTTGAGTTCGTAGGTGTTCAGAATGGTTCGATCCCTATCCAGCTGAATTCCTGAGAGGAGACGAAATCCAGGTCTCCTACTCCTCCGCCATCTTGCTCCGCCCCCTCCGAGGTGAGTGTATATTTAATTGCTTTTTTTTTTTTGGTAGTATTCTCATGCTACCTTTGCCTTTGATTCAGTTCTTCACTATTTAACTTCCTTATGGGTATGCATTTCTTTTGAGAGAGACATTTATTTCATATTAGGAATGTCCAGAGTATTTTTGTATCTTTCTTTATATTTTTTCTTGTTACTGTCTCTTCCAAAATAGATGAGCTTTTTACTTTGTGAATTTGTAGGTTCACATGTTTCTATCCAAAGTTGCCTATTCATAGGCAACTCTTAGATAAATAGAAAACATGGGTGCTTTTCCCAGTTATTATTAAGGAATTTGGCAAATCTAATGACATGACATGAGGTGTATTGAGTTCCTTTTACTATGAAAGTTGTTAAAAATACTTTTAGATTGGGCGCCTGGGTGGCTCAGTTGGTTAAGCGACTGCCTTCGGCTCAGGTCATGATCCTGGAGTCCCGGAATCGAGTCCCACATCGGGCTCCCTGCTCGGCAGGGAGTCTGCTTCTCCCTCTGACCCTCACCCCTCTCATGCTCTCTCTCTCAAATAAATAGATGGAATCTTTGGGGAAAAAAAAAAATACTTTTAGATCATTCAGTTACCCCGATGGTCAGTGCATTGGAAAGAACCAGGAGTGAACAGAACCAGAAGTGAGATACTTACTTTAGGGATGCCCAGTCCAAGTTCAATTCATTGTGAAGAACCTGGAGTGTTTTTTGTTGTTGTTGTTTGTTTGTTTGTTTGTTTTCTTTTTGGGGATGTTTACCAAAGTGATTAAAAGGAAAGGTTGGAAGAATTACAGTTGTTTGCCTAAGGAAAACTCTAGGGGAGAGGCATACCCAAAGTACATTTACAATATGACTACCCTTCTTTAATTTAAATATGTTGTTTCATTATGTCAACAAGTACTTGTGGAGAATTTAATACATATCAGCCACTGTCCTGGGCTCTGGGAACACAGATATTGAAAACGGAGTCCCATCCTTCATAAAGTTCTTCACCTAGTGAGGAAAGAGTGATGTTAAAACCAAGATAGCTTTATGAATGCTGTGACTTGCATAAAGGCATGTCCAAAAATTCTCTGCAAATATGTAAAATTCTCCTCATTTTGACTAATAATTAAATGTTAGCTGGATGATGGAGGAAAGGGCATTTCAACAGGGGCTAGTGTGTGAGCAGTATTAGAAGAATGTGTGTGGAGGAATAGGTAAAGGCCTCTGTAGCAGACAGACATCTTGATGATCAGACTAAATATCTGGGATGTTGTCCTGGAAGCAATGAGGAATTACTGAAGAGAAGTCATATGAGCAGATACATATATTTTAGAATGATCACTTTGGCCACAGTGTAAAGAAAAGCTAGGAGGGGTGTACAGTGAGAAATAGGGTGACAGTTAAGAGTGTTGCAATAATACTGGCAAAGAATGGAAAATAAGTGAACTAAGGTGATTGTAGTGGGAATGAAATTGAGATGTTAAGGAGAGAGAGTCACTGGGATTTTGTTGGTAAAGGAGTCAAGAGGTCAAGGCTATCTGCTCTGTGCTTAGCTTTGATGGTTGTGTCATCCCTTAAGAAAAGAAATTGAGAGGGGCACCTGGCTAGCTCAGTTGGAAGAGAATGCGACTCTTGATCTTGGGGTTGTGGGTTTGAGCCCCACAGTGGATATAGAGATTACTTAAAAAAATAAAATCTTTAAAAAGAAAATAAATTGAGAAGGAAGAGTGTATTTTGAGAGAAAAAGAGTGTCCACTTTGGATGTTGAATTTGAGGCATTCAAACGGTAATGTCTAGAAAGCAGTTAGTCATACAGATTTGGAGTTCAGAAAGGGGTCACTGGAGAGAGACTGGCCAGCAAAATCTGGAAGGGGGTTGACCTTGGGAGAAATGAATGAGACTGACTCAGTTTCCGGTTTTGATGACTTCTAGCCTGAGTCAGGACCTAGTTAGGAACAGTTAAAACACCCTGGACAACCTGTCTTTCTGGGTGAAGGACCATAGGACAGAATGTTAGCGGTGACTTTCAGAAGGAAATGACCCACAGAAGGAAAACTCCAAATTCTGTCTATAAACTCTGCTTAAATCTGTCGGACAGACTTAGGTTGGAGCTTTAGGGGCTTACCTGGGGCAAGGTACTTCAATCCATAAAGCTTTAGGTTCTTCATTTTTATCTTTATTTATTTATTTTTAAAGATTTGTTTATTTATTTATTTGAGAGAGAGAGAGAACATGAGCAGGGTAAGGGGCAGAGGGAGAGGGAGAAAGAATCCTCAAGCAGACTCCCCGATGAGTGCAGAGCCCGAGTGGGGCTTGATCCCAGGATCCTGAGAGCACGACCTGAGCCAAAACCAAGAGTCTGAAGCTTAACCGAATGAGCCACCCCAGCTCTTCATTTTTAAAATGCAAAAACTAATATTTTGTAGCATGGTTATGAGGAATAGAAAAATGCAAGTGTTTCACACAGTGCCTTGCCATATAGTAGACTCTGAATAAATGGCTGTTTCATTAATCAGAATTCTGCTAGTGGCAAGTGACAGAAACTGAACTCAAGCTTGTCAAGCAGAAAAGGAATGTGATCAATAGTAAGGAAGAACCAGAGTAGTCAGCAACTCATTGTCATCAGGACAATGACATCTCTCTCTCCCCCACCCCCCTCCTTCTCTTTCTCTCCCATACACACCCTGCCTTATCTCCTGAGGTTTACCCTTATTGTCCTGTTTGTTGATAGCTTCCTCCTTTGGAAGTGGGTGTGGGTGCAGATGTGGAGAAGCCTGGTGCAGACTGGTCCAGGCTTACACTCTCTGTGGTAGCAGCAGAATAGCTTCCAAAGATGTCCACGTCTTAATCCCACGAACCTGTGACTGTTACCTCACATAGCAAAAGGGAATTAAGACTGCAACTGGGGGGCATTTGAATTGCACTTTTTTTTAAAAAGATTTTATTTATTTGTCAGAGAGAGAGAGAGAGAGAGAGAGAGAGATCACAAGCAGGGGGAGGGGCAGGGAGAGGGAGAAGCAAGGAGCCTGTGATCATGACCTGAGCTGAAGGCAGACGCTTAACTGACTGAGCCACCCAGGCACCCCTTATCTTTGAAATATTATTAAGTGAAAAAAGGAAATTATAGAATATTATGTGTAGCCTGATCCTATTTTGGAAAATTAAAAAAAGAAGGTGCATGTGCCTGCGTATTTGTATATTTCTGTATGAACACAGGGAACGTTATGGAAGGATTCTTAAGGTTGATTACTTCTGGGGAGGTGGGATTGGATGGAGATGGAGAGAAGATTATCAATTTTTTTAAATTAAAAATTATCAATTTTTAATTACTCAAGTAATTAACGAATCCTTATGTTTGTAAGCTGGCGCCTTTAAATACCACTCTTGGCTCTCTCCCCTTCCCTCTCCCTTGTTATCTGTTTAGTATGTGTCCTTCCTGGTATTTTCTGTGTATTTACATGGTTATATATGTACATGGAGAGAATTTATAGTATTTGAAAGAACACGTGACACCATGCCCTTTGGATCTTTCTGCAATATACTTTTTTCCTTTCACTGTATTTTTGGATACATATACCCACGTGTTAGCACATGTAAACCACCTTATTCTTTTAAAATGCTGAATAGCTTAAGGAATCAACCGTAGTGCAGATAATCAACCATCTGCTTAGCTATTCCCCTGCTGATGGGTCGTTAGATTGTTCTCCTTTTTTAGATATTACACACAGTGCCACAGTTCCCACTCTTGTGGCCTTGTATACATGTTCCTGTTTCTCTGGGAGAGTCACTAAGTAGTGAAACTGCTGGGTCACAGGGTATGCAATTAAAAAAAAAAAAAAACAGTTTCAAAATAGTTTTGTGGAATTTCCTTTAAAAGATGCTGTGACAATTAAAAAAAAAGGCCTAATTTTTAAAGCCAGCATGTATTACTTAGGTAATCAAAAATAAAGAAAATCCATAAAAGTATTTGCTAACTCTCTCTCCATATATGGATGAGGTTAGGTGGACTTTTACATGTCTGGGCTCTCTCCAGGGATTCCTCCTGTCTGAGGCAGTAGGTGGAGAAAGTCCCCTCAGACAGCAAAGACTAATGAGTCTTTAGAGAACTTGTTTCTGTCCATATGGCATCTGGAACTTAGCTGCAAGGATGAAAAAAATCTTTAAATTTATGATTTGGTCTTCTCTTGCAGATCTAGCATGAGAAAAAAGCATCTTTGAGCACCAGAAAAGATTTTATTTATTTTAAATTTTTTTAAGTAAATTCTACCCCTAACGTGGGACTCAAACTCATGATCCTGAGATCAAGAGTCATATGCTCTACTAACTGAGCAGCCAGGCACCCCAAGATTTTATTTGAATATGTGAAAATAATGGCTGAGGGGAAAAAAGTTCTTTGGAATTCACAGAAAAGTGTGAAATGGGAATATTTCCTTCTGTGACATCGCCAGTGAATGTAGAACATACTCGGATAATTTAATGGGATTTTTAATAGAAACGAAGCTACTCAGCTAATGAATTCGTTAGCTTACAGGAGGTTCTCAGCAAAGACATGCAAGTGCTTTCATACTCGTTGCCAAGGGTATCACTTACCAGCAGAGGGGGCCAAAGAACTTTCCATGATTGGGAAACTCCCTGACTACAGAATGTCGGTCAGGATCACCTTTGCCTGCCTAATGGAGCAGCCTATATAGTGTTTTTAAACTTTGGTGTCCAAGAAGCAACACCACAGCTTTCATTAACATTATTAAAAATTTATACATAGAATAACATATGCATATTGTTAAAAATATAATACTAAAACATTAACAACAAATCTTTTTGTATATAAAAATAGAAAATGATACAAAATATCCCTACTCTCTCCACCCCTTCATTGTTGCCAATTCTACTACCCAGGGACAACCATTTTCAATTCCTGTTTCTTTTGCCTTGGAAAAAAATCATGTATCTTTTTAATAATACAACCTCAAAGTAAAAAAGTACAGAAGGATGCTTAGTGAAAAATATTTTTATTTCCCTCTTGCTTCCCCAGACCCCCATTTCCCTTCATTAGTGGCAACCACCGTGAGCAGTTCATTGACTGTCCTTCCAGAGGAAATCCATTTGATGCATCTTTAACAAATAGAATAATTCCAGAAAAGCAATATATCCATATGGCTCAAAATTCAAAAGCTTCTAATAGGAATTCAGAGAACAGTCTCCCTCTCACCTCTGTCTCTCAGAGGCAATTAATTAAGTCATATTTCTGAATTTATCAATCTGAGACATTAGCTACTGGCTTTATATTATGGTAGATGGTTTGTTGCTTGTACTCCCCATTCCCATCTTCGACCTCCTGATATGAACATAACAATGGGCATTTTGTAGACCATATCCTTCATTGCTGAGCTTAATATTGGAGTAATTTTTCTTTCTTATGTAATATTTGGCCAATTAACCTGGCTTTAATTGTCTTACTTTTTCATTGGTTTAGTTTTTTATGCTTTTGGCACTGATTTTGCATGCACAGCATCAGATTTGTCAACTGCCAATGATATTTTCCAGATTACCAAACATATCTTTTCCCCATTCTCTGTCTTCCCTGCTCTTCTAAGCTGAACTGCTTGTGCTCTGAGCCTGTGCAGAGCTCCTGTCCTCCATCTTGCCTTTACCCCTTAACTCTGTTGGAGCTCCTTTTGCCTGGGTCCCGTGCGTTAAATTAATTAAACAGGAAGGCCACTAGACTGAAGAGGTTCTAATGCTGTGGTGGCCTATGCAAGCAAACCGAAATCTAAGCCTGGAAATGCCTCAAGGTTACAAAATTGAAACACTAGAGACAACCACTCATGGATAGCCAACTAGCCTTTAAGCTATAGCCAGTTATATGATTTCCTTTCTTTGCTTCCACACCTTCTCTAAGTCTTTCTCTTGCTCCTGTTGGGGGAGCACTCCTAACCACCTCTGGTTTGACGCTGACTGATCAGATTAATTTTGGCTCTAACTCTTAAAAATTTTCATGTGCCTCAGTTTATCGTTTAACACATTTTCCTTTTCTGGGTTTATTCCCTCATTTTCTGGAACACATCTTCCAGAACCTTCTTCCCAAGAGAGGGTGCACATTTAATATTTTGAATTCCTTGCAAGTCTGAACATGTCTTACTTCTTGATCTATACTTTGGCCCAATATGTATTTCCAGGTTAGTAATCTTTTCCTTGCAGAATTTCTCCATTGCTTTTCAGTGTCTCTGGTTGAGAAGTCTGAAGTCATTCCGATTCCTGATTCTTTGTATGTGATCTGCTTTTATCTTTGTTTATTTCTAGGACCATGGAATTTTGTGAAGATACTACTTTGTGTAGGTCTTCCTTCATTTATTCTTCTAGGCATTGAGGAGGCCTTTTCAATTCTTGGAACTTTTCCTATATTTCTTTACTTTCTTCCTTCCAGCAGGTCATCTGCTGTTGTATCTACCCCTGTAAATTTGTCACTGTGGTCTTATAGGTCTCATATGCATTTCCTATTACTTTAGTGAAGTCCCGAAAAGATTGAGGAGATAACACGAGTGCTAAGTTGGCCACAGTAAACCAAGTGTCTCTGTCCCTTTACTTTTTGGAGGATTCCTGAAAGAGGGGCCCGGTGTGAATCTGTGGAAAGCATCCCAGGAAACATGAAACACAAAACCAGCAGGATATCTTTAAGTAAATGGTTTTATAAGGGGAATGTTTTAGAAAAGGCCCCCTTCCCTTTTGCCCTTGCCCCTTCCTCATTACCAGAATTAAAGTGGGAACTGTAGACAGGGAAGGGCTGCATTTTGGAGAGCTTGACAAGGAAGAAGGAGCAGGACGTGCTGCCTGCCTGGCTGTGGAGCAGAGGAGCACAGAGGGAACGGGGTGGATGAGTAATGGGGCTCCTTTCACCTCGGGTGCCTGTTCCCAGATCCCAGTATCACCCTGGTGGGGCCCCTTCTTGGCCCTAGACAAAATCCTAAACTCCCGTGTGCATCCTTGCACACACCTTCTCTGCTAGCAAAAAACTTGACTTTTTTTTTTTTTTTAAATTCTGTCCTTTAGGTCTTTTTTATACACGTCAGTCCTCGCTCATGTAGTAGTTCAGTGGTTCTCAAATCTGAAAGCATAGTGGAATTCTTTGGGGAGTTTTAAAAAACCCAGCGTCCCATCTCTACTTACTCAGAAGTCCGGGGGGTGAGGCCCAGGAGTCTAAACACTGCTCCGCAGATGCCCAGCCTGATTTGGGAAGCACTGGGGTAGCTCATGGCTTTTCTCAGGCAGAGAATTAACCTCTCCTTAAAGAGACCATGTGGAAGTGACATGGTTGTGACTTTTGTGGTTCTGGCTTTGGCATGTGGTCCTTTGGAGTCCTTCCTAACCTGTTGATGGCACTGGTTGGTGAGTGACAACTGGAGGAGAAGCAGAAATCAGGTTTCTGTTCTAAGCAACTGTCGTGTATGTGGTAAGAAGACCCTTTTCTTTATTGTAACTTAATTGTGATTTAATTTGGCTATTTCAGTGACATTCAAGGGATAGTTTTCTTTGGAAAGACTGGGAAGGAAAGGAAAATGAAAAGTTAATAAGGATTATTATAAGGATTTGTTCAACATTTTTAATAAAAGAAAATGAACACGAGGGGGCAGCAGACCACTGTTCGGAGGAGGGTCTGCAAAAAAGACTGTTTTCTTAGAAATGTGATGTGTTTGTTAAATATCTTCTAAAGAAGGTGGCCCTGATGTCAGAACCACTCTTTCCTGAATGACAGTTTCAATCTTTTCAATGTTTCCCTCCACATTATCCCGCTCTCCCCATATGCTTTCAAGAAGCACAGTCCCACATGGTAGTTGACACCTGTGGTGTTTCCACACACTGGGGCCCTCCCAGGGAACCCTCCTAGTTCCTTTCCCAGAGGCTCCTCACACTGGTCCTCCAAGGACACACTAGCTCTCCCAGAGAGAAGCCGCTGAGTCATTCATTGCCTGCTTCGTGAGGAATGAGGAAGTGGAGGCCTCTCAGTACAGAGTCAACTGAGGCCCTCACACAGGACTCGGGGAGATCAGGTCAGGTGTGTCCATGCTCAGGGATGACCCTGACAGTTTGCACTATGCTGAGGGACATTCTGTAGAGCCAAAAGCTAAATGGTATATGGCTAGGTATTTTATTCTGTATCACCTAAGTCTGTTTCCTCTGCTAACTCTGGGAGTTGTTACCCAGGTTATCTTCTTAACTAGAACTCTCCATAGTCCATCCAAGCAGGAGAAAAAAAGTGTGCTGCATTTTGATGCAAAATGTGCTGCATTTTGATTATTTAAGTGGCCTTAATTTGGTTATTTTTGGTGAAAGGGTGGAGGTTTTCTGTTAGCACTCATAGGGGCCTTGGTACCATATGATGTTTTCTGATAAGTACTCCTAGTGGAGGCTCCACCAGAGCCAGGAGTGTTGGGTTATGATGTTCTCTTCCATGAGCTGTGTGACCTTGAACAGGTCACATAACCTCGATTTCCTCATTTGTAAAGGAAGGAGTTAGCCTGGAAGGTGTTTCTTCATCAGGAGCGTGCACTTCTGGGTCTGGTTTGAAGCATGTAGATCCTCAGGCCACATCCTCTCCCACAGAATCACAGTCTCCAGAGGTGGGCCCCTGGCATGTGTGTGGCTGGTGGGGACAGGGAGAGTGGGAATTCAACCTACTCCAAGTGGTTCTGGTTAGCTCCCCGGGGTAGGAACATTGGCTAGAATGTTGCAAGTATTCCTTCTAACTGACTGTCATTCATTCACTCATTCATTTATTCACCAAAACTTCAGCACAAATATGCTGATGTAAAGGTCTTCATGAGTCTATTTGGAATTCAGATCCACTAAAAAATTGCCAGGAAGATTATATGCCACACACACACACATACTGTTCCAGTAAGTATAGTAATGGGCACTTGGTTAGGTAACATTAATATCATTATTTGTTGTCTAAATCTCAGTGACCTGATAGTAGCTGATAAAATGAAACCTCCTAGGACATATGAACCAAGAAATGAGTGGCACGGTATTAAGTAGCTGATGCATGGTGGTGTGATCTGGGCAAAATATCTTGAATTGCTTCATCTTTATTAATTATTACTTTCCAAAGGGGATTATAAAAACTGCTGTTTATTACCTGGGATGAGGACTAGGATTAAATGAGATCACATGTGCAAACATACTTTGTAAACTATAAAAGCCCTAAGCCTTAATAATAATATTGCCATCGCCTCTTCTCTCAAGCAGGAGTGGTGGGAATTTTCCTCTCAATCCACATCTCTTTTTTTTTTTTTTAAAGATTTTATTTATTTATTTGAGAGAGAGAGAGTGAGAGAGAGAGAGAGAGAGCACATGAGAGGGGGAGGGTCAGAGGGAGAAGCAGACTCCCTGCCAAACAGGGAGCCCGATGTGGGACTCGATCCCGGGACTCCAGGATCATGACCTGAGCCGAAGGCAGTCGCCTAACCAACTGAGCCACCCAGGCGCCCTCAATCCACATCTCTTAAAGACAGCAGTAGACTCAGTGAGATTTTAGTTTGTACACGGTGAGCGACCTCCCTGGGTTTTCTCTCTTTTGCTTTCCGTGAACCACAACAACCCACTTCTTCATGTACTCGGCCTCAGGCAACTCCTCCCCGAAACTCCCTTCACACAGCATCCATCTCCTCCACCAGAAAGATGTGCCCTGTGGTCCAGAGTACCTCAGCTGAAGCCTCCTCCATTGTATCGTTTAGTTTCTTTGTAAATGTTAGGTTTTGTGGTCAACTGTGGCTTCGGAGATACAAAAGCTCCATTTTAGTTTGTTTGGGATAGGCTTTCCAAGAAATCGGAGCTGAGCGAGCCTGAGAAGAGCTGATCAGCGTGTCCTGCACTGTCCTCTTCATCCCTCCCTTGAGGGGCAGGGGCCTTTTCCATCCCCATCTTGGGCTTCAAGTTAAGCCTGTCTTGCTTCAGATATTGAGGGTCCTTTCCCATGCTTCTTCTTTATTTCTAGAGTGAGGAGAGGGGTTGGTGCATTTGTGTCCTGTTTTACAAGGGGGAAGGAGTACAGAGTTTACTGGGAGAGGGGTTTTGGGATCAGATGGACCAAAGAAATGGGTGTGGAGGTGCCACAGTGTTATTGTTCCTAGGGAACATGGTACCCTGTCCCCTTATAGTTCTTTCCCCAAGGGAAAGCAGAGGCATTAGATGACTTTATTCAGGATCACTCGTAATGCTACATTTCTAATGAGGTCTCTGCAAGGTGCTGAAGGCAGCACAGTTTCTTGCTAATTTTACACGCTGCAGGGGGAAAGTTCTGGGCTCACCAAAGAGAACTCTGGAAATGGCCAGCTCTGTACCCATGCACTCCCAGCTCCCCTGACCCTGTCTTCTCTCACTCTCAGGAGGCAGGTGGCTCCTCCCCAGGACACCTGCTGTGCCACTAACAGTGATGATTCCCAGATGAAGACAGATGGGGAGTCGGGCTCCTTCTCATCAGCACTGAACTTGGGGTGCCTTCTGAGCTACAGATCAGTATTCCTCATACCCTCTGGAGGCGGGGGGGGGGGAGGACCAGTTTTTAAAAAATTCCTAGTCCCTCACAGTTTTAACAGATATGACACTACTCTGTCAAATTTCTCTACACATTTCAGAAGACTTACTTTCTATTGCTACCTGAATGGGTTCTGCAGCAGTTCTCCCCCCGGGGCCGCTGTATGGCCAGTACCTTGGGAAGTGCCACTCTGGAGGACTTTGAAAGCCGGCACTCTCCAGTCCTGGGCCCACCATCGCATGACTGTGGCAGGGTGCAATCTCTGTGCCTCAGTCCCCTCACCTGCAGATGGAATAGGGCAGTGACAGTGCCTACCTCATAGAATCATTGGGAAGATGAAATGCGTTAGTACACGTCGACCTCTTAGAACAAAACATCGCTATTATTAAAGTGTGAGCCAAAGGCCGTCAGTCCCAACTGACAGTCGGCTCTTTCTGTCGAAGGTTGTTTGTGTCCCTGGTATGGTAGCCAAGCTGGAAATAAGGGCAGGATTTTGAGCTACCTGCCCCTGCTCATCTCAGTAGATGGCAAGACTTTCCTTCTCTCACCAGTACTTATTTAGGTGAGTTGGAACTGCAAACATTGCATGCTTTTTGCTTTTTCTGCCATTTTGCAGTTTACCTGTAGTTTTGCTTAGAAAATGAGAATCTACTGGGTCAATGTGTTTATCTTCTTTATTTCTGGTTAGTTTCTCTTTCTAGTTAAAATATACAGAAAATTTTAAGCTCACAGTACGTCAGGGGTATGTTTAGATCTAAAATAAACTCTTTTGTCAAAACTAAGAAACAAAAAGGATGCATTCAGTACATGCACCTTTTCCTTTAGAAATTCTAAATTTTCTCTCAGACCAAGGACACTATTTCTTTCAATTAGTGTAGATCATCTTATTTCTGGTGACATTTTAGGTTGTGACATGTTCTCCAAGAGGAACATCTTAGTAAGATGTTTTAAACAACTGAATCATCCTTATTGAGTCATCAGCCGAAAGCTGACATCTATAGCGTTAACACTCCGAAAATGGCCATTTTACTATATTTCATCAGAACTTGGCCTCATGTTTACATTGTATTTTCCCTAAGATACAACGAAAAACCGGGGTGAGAAATTTGTTTACATTGTGAATCCCGTTTCTCCACTGGCTTCTGTTTTGTTTAGGAGTTGCTTTTTCACAGCAAGGGTTTTGACTTGAGCACAAAACAAAGGCTGTGTGGTATTTCTGTGTTGAAAGGTCCCATTCAATCGTCGGGGGAAAATCGGTCAGATGAACAACTGATGTTTGGCTCCCTGTACACCTACAGAGTCGGAAACCACAGTGAATAAACGACACTGAGATAATTCACTCGGATCTCCTTCTTTTTTTTTTTTTTTTTGGTGGTGATTCCAAAGTACTTCACCTGCGTACTGTAGCCTCAGCAGCTCTCAAGTTCTAAAGGAGCAAAGCGAATGGAGCTAATGCAGTTCTCAGGGTTGCGTGACCGCTGCAGATGCAGGAGGGCACTTATTCACATCGGCCACCACCCTGCTGCCTCTGGACGGCTGTGTCCGGGGCTCTTTGTTTGCTGTTCCCAAGTTACCAGCTGCTCTCTATGCCCTGAAGACCTGACTGAGCAAATGCCAAGTTATGTTCCCTGCTGCACTTGAGCTTGCACGCTGACAGTTCTGAGCTGTCCGCCATCCCGGGTGCACCAGAGCACCTGCTGTCCCCTTCCTGAAAGCAGTTCTTTCAGATTCTGCTGCAGGGCCCTCTCTGACCAGGTCCAGCAGTGAGTCCCAGGTGTCTCGCTCAGGGCACAGTAGATGGGCTGTGTTGTTGGCCTCTTTCCCCTCAGGCACGCCTGCCTAACTGCCTTGGACGTACCCCCTCGGATGCCAACCTCCATTCTCATCAACACCTCAGAACCTTTCTCCCAAACTAGAGTGTTTCTTTTTGGATAATGTAACTCGCCACCAACAAAACTGAATTTGTTCTTTGAAGTAAGCATGCATGAGGGAATGATTTAAATATTTGAAGCATTTCGATTGTATTGGTTGAAAAGCATTTCAATTGTACTGGTTGAAAAGCATTTATTTGAAATGGATAAATGTGATGGTCCCTCTATAAACACTCTGCCCCCCACAAAGGCACCCTGTCTATCCCTAAGTGGTAGAGTATAAGATCACTTCCAGGAGCCCATGAAAGTCACAGTCACAGTCTGTGCACAGTCACCTGCGTCATATCTGTTTCTGGGCCATTCTCTCTCCTCTTCTTCTGGGTCTCCAACTAAACAAGTTTGATCTTCTCGCTGTGGCCTTTATATCTTTTCTTCACTCCTTTCTATATTCCATTCCTTTAATCTGTGTTTCATGGTTTCTTCTGACATAACTTCCAGCTCATTAATTCCTTATTCAGCTTTCTCTAATCTGCTGGTAAGCCAAGTTTCAGTTACTGTATTTTTAAGTTTTGAATTTCAGCTGATGTCCTTTTCAAATCTGCAATGTTACGTTTTCTCTTCTCCAAGTTCCTGCCAAAATTGTTCGGTTTTGTTTTTTTCTCTTCGATCACATTGATCATAGTAGTTTTATACTTTTTATCTGGTAATTTATTATTTGGACTACCTGTGTGTTCATTCCTATTGTTATCGTGCTGTTATTGTTCATATTGCCCTGTCTCCTTGAGGCCTGGTTATATTTGATTGTGTGTTAGACTTTATATTTGAAAACATTACTTACAGAAATAATTTGAGGCCTAGAATGATATCTTTCCCCAGAGAGGATTTTCTTTTGCTTCTGCTAGGTGGTAACTGCAAGTGCAGTCCAGGATTATGGTAATTGCAGGGTTTGAGACTTTTGGGCCACTCTAACAACTTTCAATCTGGCTGCAACTGAGAGCAAGTTTTTTTTTTTTCTTTAATGTTTATTTATTTATTTTAGAGAGAGAGAGCATGCACATGTGTGCAAGTGGGGAGAGGGAAAGAGGGAGAGGGAGAGAATCTCAAGTGGACTCCCTGCTGAGTGCAGAGCCTGACACGGGACTTGATCTCATGACCCTGAGATCATGACCTGAGCTGAAATCAGGAGTTGGATGCTCAACGGACTGAGCCACCCAGGCACCCCCATCCCCCAGAGCAGGTTTAATTGTAGTTTTCCCTTATTCTAGAGTGCTGCTCTCAGAATGCCAACGCCAGCACTGAGTGGCTCACTGGAGCCCCCTTGTGGCAGGGCCTGGGCTCTGTCTTTCGCTCTTCTCTCCTCATGAGCTGTTGAAAGTAACTGCTTTGCTCTTTATCTCTTCAGGGCAAAGTCAGGGCCAGAGGTGGGGCCCATTTCTCTGAATTTCCATTTTTTAACTAGACCCTGGCCATGTAATTCTTCACTCTCTTGTGAGCTATTTGATTCTTTTATGAAAATACTTTTGTATAATTCATCTAGCTTTTAGAAGTTGTTCTTAGCAGAAGAAGTTGGTTTGAATGACCCAGTCTGTCATTAATGGAAATAGAAGTTGGGAACAGTTTTGTAAAGGCTGGCTAGGGTCTGTCACCAAGGAGAGAAACTTCCAGCTGCTTGTTCTCTGCTCCTGTGCTGTCAGAAGTCAGGTGTGTGGTCATGGGCGCCCTCCACAACAATAAAGGAAGAACCTCGCCTGGGGACCTCTGGTCCTGCCATCCTGTGTCATATACCCAGGGCTGGCTTGAGGATGTAACAGGTGGCAAAAATAAAACTTGCATGAATACAGAACACTCTGAGTAGTACTCTTAAGCTTAAGTAGTACTCTTAAGGTGGCAAAATCCTGAGGCTGTGAAATGTGAGGGAAGGGCCTGGTGGCTGAGGGAAGACCAGAGAACTGCCTCTTGAGACCTGAGCTAGAGTGCACATAAAGCGAGTACTGACCCCCACCCTGGCTTCTACCAGGGACTGTGCACTTGTAGGATTATTTTTAACTTCTTGCATGGCTTTCAAACTTTAACATGCATTAGAATTATCAGAGAGCTTATTACCACACAAGTAGCTGCCACCACCTGCCCTCCCAGAGTTTCTGATTCAGTAGGGCTAGAGCCTGGGAATTTGCACTTCTCACAGGTTTCCATCTGGTGCTGCTGGTTTTGGAATGGCACTTTGAGAATCCCCAGTTTACTCTATTCTTTATCTAGATTATAAATCTCTTAGTGATACAGGCTGTAACTCCTCCTTGGTCTCTCTCCACCTGGCTCAGTGCTAGGACCTACGTAGAACCTGCTTATGTAATACTCATTGACTAAATACATTCAAGTGTTGTTGTGTATGTTAGAGTTTCCTAAAGTGTACTGAGGGTTTCATGGTAGCTCTGCTGTCTATGGTGACAGTCACTAGGATGCTTGATCTGTACGTTTCCCCAGCTCTGGTTGTAGAGACAAAAGTCTTCTGGGCCAGTAGTTGTTGTTAAAGCACTTTCCTCTTGAGGGCATTTCTTTTTTTTTTTTTAATTTGATTTGATTTGATTTTGCTATGTGAGTCACCATACAGTACATCATTAGTTTTTGATGTAGTGTTCCCTGATTCATTATTTGCATATAACACCCAGTGCTCCATGCGGGAACGTCCCCTCTTTAATATCCATCACTGGGCTAACCCATTCCCCCACCCCCTTCCCCTCTAAAACCCTTTGTTTTTTTTCAGAGTCCATAGTCTCCTATGGTTCGTCTCCCCCTCTGATTTACCCCCTTCATTTTCCTCTTTCTTCTTCTAATGTCCTCCATGCTATTCCTTTTTTTTTTTTTGATGTAGTGTTCCATGATTCATTGTTTGCATATAACATCCAGTGCTCCATTCAGTACATGCCCTCTTTAATACCCATCACCAGGCTAACCCATCCTCCCACGCCCCTCCCCTCTAGAACCCTCAGTTTG
>NC_138375.1:102551408-102599426 GCF_054177405.1 Leptonychotes weddellii | reverse complement strand
TAGTAATATTTTCTATTTCCTTGGTTTTAGTCCTGATCTCTCCCCTTTCATTCATAATTTTATTAATTTGGGACCTTTCTCTTTTCTTTTGGATAAGTCTGGCCAGTGGTTTATTGATCTTATTAATTCTTTCAAAGAACCAGCTTGTAGTTTCGTTGATCTGATCTACTGTGTTTCTGGTTTCTAATTCATTGATCTCTGCTCTAATCTTAATTATTTCTCTTCTAATACTTGGCTTAGGCATCGTTTGTTTTTTTTCCTCTAGTTCATTAAGGTGTAAAGTTAGTTGGTGAATTCGGGATTTTTCTATTTTTTTGAGTGAGGCTTGGATGGCTATGTATTTCCCCCTTAGGACCACCTTTGCTGTATCCCATAGGTTTTAGACCGAGGTGTTTTCTTTCTCTTTGGTTTCCATGAATTGTTTAAGTTCTTCTTTGATTTCCTGGTTGACCCAAACATTCTTGAGCAGAGTAGTCTTTAGCTTCCAAGTGTTTGAATTTCTTCCAGATTTTTTCTTGTCATTGAGTTCCAGTTTTAAAGCATTATGGTCTGAGAATATGCAGGGAATAGTCTCAGTCTTTTGGTATTGGTTGAGACCTGATTTGTGACCCACTATGTGGTCTATTCTGGAGAAAGTTCCATGTGTGCTTGAGAAGAATGAGTATTCTGTTCTTTTAGGGTGGAATGTTCTGTGTATATATCTATGAGGTCCATCTGATCCAGTGTGTCATTCAAAGCTCTTGTTTCTTTGTTGAATTTTTGCTTAGATGATCTGTCTATTGCTGAGAGTGGAGCATTGAGGTCTCCTACAATTAATGTATTATTATCAATATGACTATTTTGATTAACAATTGGCTTATGTAGTTGGCTGCTCCCATGTTGGGGGCGTAGATATTTACAATTGTTAGATCTTCTTGTTGGATAGACCCTTTAAGAATGATATAGTGTCCTTCTGTGTCTCTAACTACAGTCTTTAGCTTAAAATCTAATTTGTCTGATATAAGAATTGTTAACCCAACTTTCTTTTGAGGTCTCTTGGCATGGAAGATGGATCTCCATCACTTTACTTTCAGTCTGGATGTATCTTTAGGTTTGAAATGAGTCTCTTGTAGACAGCATATGGATGGGTCCTGTCTTTTTATCCAATGTGCAACCCTGTGCCATTTTATGGGAGCATTTAGGCCTTTCACATTGAGAGTGATTATTGAAAGATATGAATTTATTGTCATTATGTCGCCTGTGAAGTCCTTGTTTCTATAAATTTTCTCTGTAAATTTCTGTTCTATATCACTCTTGGGGTCTTTCTCCTTTTATAGAACCCCCCCTTAATATTTCTTGCAGGGCTGGCTTAGTAGTCACATATTCTTTCAGTTTCTGCCAGTCTTGGAAGCTCTGCATCTCTCCATCCATTCTAAATGACAGCCTTGCCAGATAAAGTATTCTTGGCTGCATGTTCTTCTCATTTAGTAACCTGAATATGTCCTGCCAGGCCCTTCTGGCTTGCCAGGTCTCTGTGGATAGGTCTGATATTATTCTGATGTTCCTCCCTCTGTATATAAGGGATCTCTTCCCCCTAACTGCCCTAAGATGGTTTCCTTGGTTCTAAGATTTGCGAGTTTTACTATTACATGCCAGGGCGTTGGCCTGCTTTCCTTGATCTTGGAAGGCATCCTCTCTGCCTCTAGGACATGAATGTTTGTTTCTTTTGCCAGATTAGGGAAGTTCTCAGCTATGATTTGCTCAAATATATCTTCTAGTCCTTTCTCTCTCCATCCCCTCAGGAATCCCAATATTCTGACATTGGAACATTTCATGGTGTCACTTATTTCTCTAATTCTGTTTTCATGGATTTTGAGCTGTTTCTCCCAGGCCTGCTCTTTTTCCTTCTTTTCTATCAATTGGTGTTCTAGATCACTAATTCGTTCTTCTGCCTCGTTTACCCTAGCTCTTAGAGTATCTAGATTAGATTGGATCTCATTGATAGCATTTTTAAGTTCTGCCAGTTCAGCTTTCATTTCTGCCCTTAGAGACTCTATTTTGCCATTAATTGAGTTCTCCATTCTAGCTATTGTCTTCATAACTGCTACCCTGAATTCCATTTCTGACATCTTGGTTATATCTGTATCCATTTGTAAATCTGGGGCAGAAGTTACAGTCTCTGAGTCTTTCCTATTTTGGGGGTTCCTCCTTCTCCTAGTCATTCTGTTGAGGGGTGGTTGAGGGAGTGTACAGAGTCCGAATTATTGACCACAACCCAAGCAAGATGCACCTGTTTTATGGGGACCTTATGGTTGTTGGCCTCTTGTTCTCCTAGCTTTGTCTTCTGGGGGAGGGGCCTGCTGAGCTGTTACTCAGGCAACCCCATTTGGGCAGAGTTGCCCTGCCCCCTGTGGGGGGGATAGGCTCAGTGAAAACTATTTTTGGGGGGGCTTTTGTTCTCTGGCAGCTTTCCCTGGTGGTTTTCTGCATCTCTTCTGAGAGTCAGAGCAGAAGAGACCATTTCCAACCCTCTGCCTCAGAGCAGAGAGATCGCAGTCTGTTCTTCAGTGAGCTCTCCAGGCCACACTATCTCCGTTTCTGTCTGTGCTGCTATAAACTGCAGTCCTGGGTTGTGCGCCCCTCAGCAGGGCTCCCAGTCCTCGCCTCCAGGTCAGGGCTCATCTCTGCCCTTTGTTCTTCTAAAACTGCCAGCCACCCCCAGTTTGCATACGTGGCCCCGCCGCTCCGGGTTTCCATAGGGGGGGCTGCCCTAAAGTCCTTTCCCTGTCACTACCGGTCTGCGAGTCTGTGCCCCGTCCCCAGAGGGAAAGGCTGTTGCTCACCGGCAGTGTAGGATACCAATGGCTCCCTCACCCTGCCGTTTATCCACCGATATCTGCCAGTGGAATCACGGCTCCCCACTTCATACCTCGAAACCAACCGCCTGTGATATTCTGTTTGTAGAGACCCAGATCTATCTTCTTACATCTCAGGCTCATTTCGTGGGTGTTCAGAGTGTGTTCTGGTAGATATCCAGCTCAATTCCGGGGACCAGTTGGAATAGGGTCCCCTACTCCTCCGCCATCTTTTCCCTTCCCCCTCTCTAGAGGGCATTTCTTCACTTGTTGCTTTGAGAGATGAGCATACTCTCTCTCACGAGCAAATACTGGTAGTGAGAGATGATCAGTGCTAGAAATCAGGGTGGCTAAATTTAATCACAGAGACAGAAGAACATGAAGCCAGAAGGAGAAGCAAAATAAATGTGAGGACAAAAAGTCCAGAAGAGAGAGGAAGAAAGAACCTTCAGAGTCTGAAGCAGGAGGCCCACATATGTCTTTTGCCGCCATCTGACGGCATCTGGAGAAGGATCTTGGCAGGTAGGGTTTGGTGTTTACTGTCCCCTGCTGGCGATTAGGGAAGGACTGCCCAGTAGGTAGGTGGTGAGAGAGGCTAAGCTTTTCTCAGGCACTTGATTGTCTTCTCTGAGAGATCTTCTAACCTCTGTGGCCCAGTGTTCTCCTGATGTTAGGTGTCCCTCCCAGCTGGTGAGCTGGTTTGTGGCTGGACATTAGAGTATTAATGAGTAAAGGGCGTTTTCACTTAGTTAATAAGTTCCACAAATTACTGATTGTCTGCCAGATGCCAGGTATCTCTAGCGACTTGAAGTAAAGAAGGAAATGTCACACGGCCTCTCCTTTCATTTTAATGGGAGATGCGCGGCCCTGTGGCAGGGGTGGATAGAAGGCAAGAATGACTCAGTTGACTGGGCACTTCTTCATCTAGATTGGGACACTTTAGAGACTGAAAGGAGATACTAAAAAAATCACAGTGGAATGGCGTGAAGGAGGTCACCTTATCTTATCAGGGGCTCAGGGAGCGAGGAGAAGGGTCTCTTTAGTCCAACCTAACCAGTGGTTTGTGGGGTGGGGGATTGGATTGGAATTCCAAAAAGTTACTTTGTGGAGATAGTGCTGTGTAGTGTCTTAAAGCCTGAGCTTTTGCGTTTTAAAACAGGACTCTGAGGAAGAGGAGCAGCTGTTTCCCCCAAATGCCTCTGTTGGTGGAATTTAAGGTGGTTGCCCCTGAGGGTGCACAGGAGGAAAGCTTCCAAATTAAACTACTCGGGGTGACCATCAATAGACCTTCTTTACTTAACAAGCATTTATCATTTGTAGGGGCAGCAAAAATCCCTTGATAGTTCACTGTTCCTCATTTCAGAAAAATGAAAGACCAACTGATGGACTCAGAGCTCTTAAAAAGAGGAAGAAGTCCTTTCTCCACCTTCCCCATACTTCTCTCTGTCTCTCTCTTGCAGTAAAAAGTAAGTAAAGCCATGTAACAAGGTCAGTTCCAGGCAAGGAGATAATCTCTCCTATAGCTCTTAACATTTAGACAAAGTGAAGTTCTTGGCAGCACAGCTAAATGGCATCTACTGGGCATGTGCTCTCCCTCACCTGGCCTCTGCCCTGCGTCTTGCCTTCATTGCCAGGTCTCTTTTCTAATCACCTGGCCTGGTCTTGCAGTCTCACCTGTTGAGAACACATTCTCACGGTAGCATAAATGCATAGCTGTGGCTTATATTTTGCTACTGCTTTGGGTACAGTTTGCTGCAAGTAAGGACATTTACCATCCCTGGTATTTTCCATTACCTTCCCAAATTTACCATTGCCTGATTAGCTGCTACTTATTAAAACATATGGTTTAAGGACTGAGTACCAATTTTATGTTTCCATAAAGTACTGTATAGTCTTGTATAATGAGGAAAATGGCAGAATACTGATGTTTATGGAGCAGTCAAATCTGTGCATTTTGTAGGCACAGACCATGAATTCTAACTTGGAGTTTCATGTTAATGTAGGCTTTTTGCATTATGGCATTATGTATTTTTAACATTTTTTACTCCGGTGAGGATTGAATTCTGTTTCCCTTGTTGGATTATACTTCGATCTACTGTCTTTGACCTTGAGATATTTCTGGGTGTACCAAGAGTAGGAAAGGCTTAAGTATTTTCTTTCAGAAAAAGCACTAAAAGCCCAGTGTCTGGTTAGGTAGATGGTTGTTATGGGTTGAATTGTGTTCTCTGAAAAAGATACATTGAAGTCTTGCCCTGCAGTACTTCAGAATGTGAGCTTATTTGAAAATAGGGTTATTGCAGATGTAATTACTTAGGACGCAGTCATGCTGGAGTAGGGTGGGCTCCAAATCCAAAATGACTGGTGTCCTTATATGAAGATGGCCATTTGAAGACACAGACACCCAGAGAGAATACCACATGGAAACAGGATTGGAGTGATGAATCTACAAGCCGAGCAGTGCCAGAGATTGCTGGCCAACTACCAGGAGCTAGGGAGGGGCAAGGAAGGGTTCCCCCAAGGGTTCAGAGGGAGCATGGTCCTGTGGACACCTTGATCTTGGTCTTTAGCCTCCCAAATGGTGACAACAGATTTCCATTGTTTAAAGCTGCCCAGTTTGTGGTACAGTAGTTAACTCCCCTTCATCTGCACTTTTGCTCTCCAAGGTTTCATTTACCTGTGGTTAACTGTGGTTGGAAGCAGACAATTGTCCTTCTGACCAGTTGGCAGGCTGGTAGTAGCCTAACCCTTGGTCTTGCATTTTCTAATTTCTGCATCATTCCCCTCACTTCATCTCACTGCAGAGGCATTTTATCATCTCACGTCACCACCAGAAGGGTGAGCACAGTACAATAGGGTATTTTGAGAGAGAGAGGCCACAGTCACATAACCTTTATTACAGTATATTGTTACAATTGTTCTATTTTATCATTAGGTTATTGTTGTTAATCTCTTACTGTGCCTAATTTATAAATTAAACTTCATCATAGGTATGTATAGAAAAAATTAGCATATATAGAGTTCAGTACTATTTGCATCCACTGGGATCTTGGAATACTCACTGGAGTCCTGGAATGTATCCCCATGGACAAAGGGGGAGACCACTGCACTTTGTTATGGTAGCTTTAAGAAACTAATGGCTAATGATGTCTGGGGCTTCCTGTCAATGCATCACTCCCCAAAATGGCTTGAGGTGGCCTGGATGGAGTAATATGGTGTGTAGAAAGATGTCTGGGCCAGAAGGTGAGATAGTCATCCTTCACACTGGTGGGGTTCCTCTGCCTGGACTGTTTTAAGCCTCCTGTTCTTCTCAGTGGCTTTCCCATTCTCTTTCTTCTTGGTTTCAGCCCCTTTGATAATGGGTGGGGGAATGGGTAGGGTGCTCATGGTCTTGAAAAGACCAATCATTGTACTGTATCCCTTGGCAACCGTGGCACATAACTCAGAACCAGAAAGGGTCCTTTCCTGTAATGGATAGAGAAGCACTGAAGGTAAGTGCTTTCTCTCCACCGGAATGCTAACTGGGACTGCAGGCAGCCATATATTCTCAAGTAGAAAAGGCCTGTATACTTCCAGATAGAGGAAGCTCCATGTTTTTGAGTCCCTGGGTCTCATCCCCAGGCCACCATTTCTTCATTTCTGACCTCCATCTTGTGAGCTGCTCTTGGATTCTCCCTAGGTACAAGATCTACTACATTTCATCTCTGCTTGCATTAGAATTCCTTCTTGTCATTTATAACAGTCCAGCCCCACCTGCAAATCTTTCCTGAATCTTCTTTTTCTCCCTCTTTCCAGATAAAGAATTACTTTCTTTTACTTCCTTTATACCTTATAAATCCTCTTATTAGAGTACCAGACAGTAACTTTTTTTTATTTTGTATGTTGCTGGATCCCATTAGACCATGAATTTCTTGATACAGAGACTGTAGCTTCCCACTACTAAGAAATAGAGACTGTATCTTATTCATTTTTATTTCTTAGTGCTGTGTCTGGATTATAGCTGTGCCCAATTTTTAGGGAGGTTGACTGGCTAAATGATAAAATAAATAATGAACCAGCTCTAATGGGATCACAGAATGTTTAAGCAGTAAAGGAACCTAGAGTTGTTCGTACTGTAATGTTTTTCAAATTCTAGAAGCAGTATCCTTTCTTTATGGGAAATCTTAGGTGGAAGCCTGTATGTAAAGTGTATGGAAGTGGAGTTGTTCTGGTTGGAGTGGAGGTGGTTGGCCCAGAATGCTGTCCCCTCATCCTTTTCTCTGACCCTCCCTCCCCACAAGGTGGCCTCTGTGGAACTTCTAGGGTTTTGTGGATCACTGTTTGGTAACCATTTTTTTCTTAGACTCATTGAGCTTGAGATTCTCCATCTGGATTCCCTTCCTTATAAAGAGATTTTGAGAAATTGTAAGGTGATGCTATTGTACTACAAATACATACCTCACGTGTGTGTGTGTGCTCAGGCGCACATACACATCCCTCTCTCAGGTCCTGATGAAAATACTGCAAAGGATGATGTGCACAGCTCAGAGCCTCACAGGACAATCTATGGAGTTCACAGTGGCTCTACTGGCATTCTGGGAACAGGACCAGCTTAAAGGATTAAAGTTTGACTGAAATTTATATGGGTGAATCTACTTTCCTAATTATAACACCTTTCCCAAACCCCTTTCCAATTATACTGTTCAACCTACTACTCAACATCATCAGAACGCTTCATATCCTTTCATAAACCACTGACCTGTCATGAGAGATTGAAAACCACATGGTAATATGATCTTCCTATTTTGTTAAAAAAATGTTCTTGTTAGGGGTTCAACTTACCTTTCATTTTCAGGGTTTTGGTATCTGGTATCATATAGCTTCTAGTTGTTTGCAAGAGAAAAGTCCTCAAATAGATGTGGGTGCTACCAACATCTTGCTAC
This sequence comes from Leptonychotes weddellii, assembly GCF_054177405.1. Lineage (NCBI taxonomy): Eukaryota > Metazoa > Chordata > Mammalia > Carnivora > Phocidae > Leptonychotes > Leptonychotes weddellii. The sequence continues at coordinate 102,591,673 of NC_138375.1, read as the reverse complement.
CAGGATGACCATATCCTATGCTCAGTATTAGGAAATAAACATAAATATTGAGGTTGCCTGTCTCTCAAAAGGAGACTGCACAAATATATGGTCAATTAATCTTCGACAAAGCAGGAAAGAATATCCAATGGAAAAAAGACAGTCTCTTCAACAAATGGTGTTGGGAAAACTGGACAGCAACATGCAGGAGAATGAAAATGGACCACTTTCTTACACCACACATAAAACTAAATTCAAAATGGACCAAAGACCTAAATGTGAGACAGGGAACAATCAAAATCCTAGAGGAGAACACAGGCAGAAACCTCTTTGACCTCAGCTGTAGCAACTTCTTACTAGATATATCATGGGAGGCAAGGGAAACAAAAGCAAAAATGAATTACTGGGACTTCATCAGGATAAAAAAGGAAATAATCGACAGCACTGAAAGGCAACCTATGGAATAGGAGAAGATATTTGCAAATGACATATCTGATAAAGGGTTAGTGTCCAAAATCTGTAAAGAAGTTATCAAACTCAACCCCCCAAAAACAAATAACCCAGTTAAGAATTGGGCAGAAGACATGAATAAACACTTTTCCAAAGAAGACATCCAGATGGCTAACTGACACATGAAAAGATGCTCAACGTTACTCATCATCAGGGAAATACAAATCAAAACCATAAGGAGATACCACCTCACACCTGTCTACAGGCTACAATTGGTAATACAAGAAAGAACAGGTGTTGGCAAGGATTCAGAGAAAGGGGAACACACTTGCACTATTGGTGAGAATGCTTTCTGGTGCAGTCACTCTGGAAAACAGTGTGGAAGTTCCTCAAATAGTTAAAAATAGAACTACCCTATGATCCAGCAATTGCACTACTAGGTATTTATCCACAGGATATAAAAATTCTAAGGGGTACAAGCACCCTGATGTTTTTAGCAGCATTATCAACAATACCTAACTATGGAGAGAGCCCAAATGTACATCAACTGATGAGTGGTTAAAGAAGATATAGTATATATACACAATGGAATACTACTCAGCCATCAAAAAATGAAATCTTGCCATTTGAAATGATGTGGATGGAGCTAGAGTGTGTTATGCTAAATGAAATAAGGCAGCCAGAGAAAGAGAAATACCATATGATCTCGCTCTTATGTGGAATTTAAGAAGGAAAGCAGATGAAGGGGGAAAAAAGGAGAGACAGAAACAAACCATAAGACATTCTTTTTTTTTTTAATTTTATTTATTTATTTGACAGAGAGAGAGCTAGAGAGGGAACACAAGCAGGGGGAGTAGGAGAGGGAGAAGCAGACTCCCCGCTGAGCAGGGAGCCTGATGCGAGGCTCGATCCCAGGATGCTGGGATCATAACCTGAGCCGAAGGCAGACGCTTAACGACTGAGCCACCCAGGTGCCCCCATAAAACACTCTTAACAATAGAGAACAAACTGAGGGTTGATGGAGGGAGATGGATGGGGGATGGGCTAGATGGGTGATGAGTATTAAAGAGGGCACTTGTTGTGATGAGCACTGGGTGTTGTATGTAAGTGATGAATCACTAAATCCTACTCCAGAAATATTATACTGTATGTTAACTAACTAAAATTTAAATAAAAAAAAGAAAAGAAAAAAACAAAACAAATCCAGATGACTTTCACATTAAGTGAATTCACATTAACGCAGGGTGTCTGAACTGATTTGAACAAAGGATACTCTTTAAATTATAGTGAATTGGAAAAGCACCATAAGAATTTATGAAATAAAATTTGCATGTAAATTATAGTAGATAGCAAATATGGAATCAATATGAATTAATTGCTATAAGAAATGAATTTTTTTTTTAAGTTTTTTGTTTTTGTTTTTTATCTGAGAGAGAGAATGGGACACAGAGAGCATGAGAGGGGGAGGGTCAGAGGGAGAAGCAGACTCCCTGCTGAGCAGGGAGCCCGATGTGGGACTTGATCCCGGGACTCCAGGATCACGACCTGAGCCGAAGGCAGTCGCTTAACCAACTGAGCCACCCAGGCGCCCTAGAAATGAATTTTGTTTAAAATTTTTTATAATATAATGGCACAAAATTAAATGAAAATTTTGTTAAGAATAAAAAAATAAAATGTACAGATTGAGCAAAAATTTATTTTACATTCTTTACCTAGAGAAATATTTTTGTTGCTGTTGTTGAGGTGTAATTGACATAACATATTAGTTTCAGGTGTGCAACATAATGATTTGATATTTGTATATATTGCAAAATGATCCCACAATAAGTCCACTTAACATGTCACCATACATAGTTACAATTTTTTTTCCTTGTGGTGAGAACTTTCAAGATCCACTCTCCTTGCAATGTTTAAATATGCAAGACAGTATTATTAACTGCAGTCATATTACATCCTTATGACTTATACACTTAATAACTGGAAAAATTTTAAAAACATTTTATTTATCTACTTGAGAGAGAGAGAGTGCAAGTGAGGGAAGGGGCAGAGACAGAGAATCTCAAGCAGACTCTGCTGAGTGCAGGCCCAATGCGGGGCTCAATCTCATGACCCTGAGATCATGACCTGAGCTGAAACCAAGACTTGGATGTCCAACTGGCTGAGCCACCCAGGCACCCCTTAATAACTGGAAATTTTTATTTTTTGACTTCCTTCATCTATTTTGGCCACCCTCCATTCCCTGCCTTAGGCAACCACCAGTTATATCCATGAGCTCCATTTTTGTTGTTGTTTTGTTTGTTTTAGACTCCACATAAAAGTGAAATCATACAGTATATGTTTTTTTCTGTCTGACTTATTTCACTTAACATAATGCCTTCAAGGTCCATCTACACTGTCATAAGTGGCAAGATCACATTCTTTTTTATGGCTGAATAATATTCTATTGACTATGTAAGCCACATTTTTTTATCTACTCACTCATCAATGGACATTTAGGTTGTTTCCATGTCTTAGCTATTGTAAACAGTTCTGCAGTGAACATGGGTGTGCAAATATCTTTTTGAATTAGTGTTTTGAGTTAGTGTTTTTATTTTGTTTGGATAAATACTCAAAAGTGGAATTGTTGGATCATATGGTAGTTCTATTTTTAATTTTTTGAGGAACCTCCATATTGGCCTTTTCCACAGTGGTTGCCCCCATTTACATTCCCACCAACAGTGCACAAGGGTTCTCTTTTCTCAATAGCCTTGGCAACACTTGTTGTTTTTTGTCTTTTTGATAATAGCCATCCTAACAGGAGTGTGGTGATAAGTCATTGTGGTGTTGATTTGCATTTCCCTGATGATTAATGCTGTTGAGCATCTATTCATGCACCTGTTGGCCATCTGTATGTCTTCTTGGAAAAAATGCCTATTCGGATCCTCTGCCCATTTTTAAACGAGGTTGTTGTTTTTTTGCCATTGAGTCGTATGATTTCTCTATATATTCTGAATATTCTGAATACTCCTTACCAAATAAATGATTTATGAATATTTTCCTCCAGTAGGTTGAATTTTTCATTTTGTTGATGATTTCCTTTGCTGTGCAAAAGTGTTTAGTTTGATGCAGTTTCTTGCTTATTATTGCTTTTGTTCCTTTGCTTTTGGTATCAAATCCAAAAAATAATTGCGAAGACCTATGTCAAGGAACTTACCTTTTATATTTTCTTATAGGAATTTTATGGTTTTAGGTTTTACATTCAAGTCTTTAATCCATTTTGAGTTAATTTTTGTGTATGGTGTAAGAAAGTGGCCCAGTTTCATTCTTTTGCATGTGGTTGTCTGGTTTACCCAACACCATTTATTGAAAAGATTGTCCTTTCCCCATTGTATATTCTTGGCTTCTTTGTTGTAAATTAATTGATCATATAAGTGTGAATTTATTTCTGGAGTCTCTATTCTGTTCTATAGATCTGTGTCTGTGCCAATACCATAAAGTTTTGATGATTATAGCTTTGTAGTATAGTTTGAAAACCAGGGGGCATGATGCCTTCAGCTTAGTTTTTCTTTGTCAAGATTAATTTGGTTATTTAGGGTCCTTTGTGGTTCCATATGAATTTTAAGATTTAAGATTATTTGTTCTATCTCTGTGAAAAATTCCTTTGGAATTTTGATAGGGATTGCACTGAATCTGTATGAGAGCAATGTTTTTAATCATTTTTCTATGTCTGCTAAATTTTATAATGATATTGCTGGGTCAGTTTCTCATATCAAAAGCCATGTAGAGGCCATTCTTATATATTTTAAAATTACAGTCTAATTTGGAAATTCCATTTTGCATAGGAGTGTTGTAGCAGAAGGAAGATTAAGATCACCTATACATTTTATAATAGTCAGGTCAATATGAATTAGACTGCTTTAAAATTCATGAATTGTTTTGTCTTAGAAAACCTCTTTCTTAGTTTCTTAGAAATCCAAGACAGAGATTTTTCAGTTTTACTTTGGAGAGTTCTAAATTTGTGTATGTTTGATTTAGACACACCTTGGAGGCTACAAACCTCTCTACTTTTTATGAAAAGTATCTTTCTTTCAGAAGTAGCACTGTGGGAATTATGTGTGGAGGTATAGATGTTCAGTACTCAATAAAATAAAAAATATCAAATCTATACCCTGGACCAGGTTGGTGTACAACCTGCCTTGGAAATATGGTTTGCCCTGGCCACGAAGAAGTGCCTGTGAGCTCACCATTTGCAGAAACGCCTGGTGCCTCGTGTGCTAGCTGCCTGTGGGTCAGGTCAGGTGATCTCTCATACAGTTACAAGCTATAGTATTTCCTTGCTTTGAGACACCAGTGGTTGCACCCTTGGTTTAATAATAGCTTTTTAGGAAAAAAATGTGCCACACATCAATTACTAAGATCATATTGATTCCAGAAACTTTAAAATGTGAAAAAAATGATTCATTTTAGAATCAGAGAAATAATAAAGCTGTACATATGTGCCTAACATTTTTCTAATTTTTGTATATTTAGAAGAAAAATATTGCCTCCTATATATATCTCTATCTATCATATATACATATTTATTTATTTGGAACGTAGTTTGGAAACACTGCTGTAAGATAAAAGGGAATACAGAATGTCATTGAACAGAAAAATAACTCTCATAAAAGTGGTACCAGCCACTTTCAGACCCAAGGCAGGTCTGAAATATTCACTGACAGCAGATCAGGACCTTGCAAGCAGGATGCCAGCAAAATGCTCTCTGCTCCCATGGTATGTCCCCACAAAAGGAAATTAGTGTAAAATTTGGGCAATTGTTTTGAAAACCACAAAAGAGCATCTGAATGTTGTGTCATTTTCCACATTTGTTCCTGCTTAACTGAGAACAGGAAGCTGCAGATGGCCATCAGTCATATGAATTGTGGGGTCTGAGAGCACTTTCTTGGCCATTAGGGCACTTGTGGGAGGGGCCAGACTCCCATGGTCCTGAGTTCAGTCATTGCCTTCTTTCCCTGGTCCCATCCCTTCCAACCCAAGGTGCCCATGCTGCCCTGTTACTGTCTGGAATATGCCTGGCGGGTGGTGGTGGTGGGGGGGGGGAGGGTGTTTCAACATAGCTCCATATTTCTTCAACTTCAGATTCTTTGGGCCAGATTGGCAATTTGAAAGTATCCATTCCTACCTGCTCAACCCCCAGGCTTTTAGGTGTTCCAAGTTTCATTAGAACTTCCCACAGAAATGTGGCCAAAATACAGAAAGGACATGGTTTCAAATGTACATATTTTAAAGTATCCCAAAAGATTTACTGGAGAAGTAAGTTAAAATTGATGAAGAGAAGTTTTCAGATCCTATGTTAGGATGTTGGCTGACTTGAGCCAAAGATCAGGCTTCAGACCAGGAGTGTGTGAAGGATCCCACGCTTGAGTGTCCACAGGATTCTAGTGTAGCTGTTCTCGCCCCATTAGAAGACAGTGATAGTTGGCGACAGAAAGTTTTTCACCACTCGTTTATTGTTATTTTTCATTATTATTATTTTAATTTTTATTGTGGTAAAACCCACATAATACAAAATTTACCATCTTAACCATTTCTAAATGTACAGTTCAGTAGGATTACGAGCATTCACAGTGTCATACAATCAAGCTCCAGGAACGTTCATCTTGCAAAGTTGAAACTCTGTACCCATTAAATAACAATATACCCCAGATCCCCCTTCCCTCAGTCCTGGGCAGCCACCATTTTATTTTCTGTCTCTGTGAATTTGAGTACTTTAGATGCTTTATATGAGTGGACTCACACAGTATTTGTCCTTTTATATCTGGCTTATTTCACTTAGCATAATGTCCTTAAGGGTCATCCATGTTGTTATATGTGTCAGCATTTCCTTCCTTTTTCAGGCTTGAAGGGACAGACGTTTTTAAAGAACCTCGAGAATAGACCACACTGGCTGGGCACGTAGAGGGCACTTACTGAATAGTCACAGGATAATTTTTATTTTTCTGGTCATGTTTCTTAAAATATTTTAAGTATTTGTCTTTTGAAGTCAATAAGCAGAACCAGTAAGAATGCCCTGTGGATGTGGATGATGGATGGAGGAGACCTATCTGAGGATGCTCTGAGAGTCCCTGAATGTTCTACAAACGGTCTCTGCCCTTGTTGGTTTTCAGAAAAAGACGTTCTTTTTAACTTTGGGTGGTGGTCTCAACTCAGGTGTGTCATGATTCTGCCCTCCCCCAGGGGACATTTGGCATGGTCTGTAGGCATTTTTGATTGTCACAACTTGGGGTGTGGTATCTAGTGGGTAGAGGCCAGGGATGCTGCTAAAACATCCTACAGTGCACTGGATACTCCCTCACTGTGTATGTGAGTTTAGTCAACAGAGAACTTCCAATCATTACACATACTGAGGATTCTCCTCTTTGAGAAGGTCTGGCATATACTGAAATAGAACAACGTCTATCTACGTCAAATGCTCAAAGTTGATACAAAAGATCACATCAACAGAAGCTTTCTTACCTAAACACCATTTGTCTAAACACAAAGCCCTTCAAACAGCGGACATTCAGGGAACATAGCCTCTGCCCTGTTCTGGGAGCCCCAACCCAGAATATTTCACGCTAATGTAAACAGGATAAGCCTTTTCAGCTGCAGTGCTGTTTACCAGGAACCTGCTAGAATAAACTAGGTTGTTAAGTTTAATTTAGTCAGCAGCAATAATCACTGGGGTTCTTCCATTTGTTGAGAAGCAACAAATGTGTGGGCACAGCTGACAGATGCTGTAATCTGGAATTGCCAAATGCTGAGGAGCACTTCGGAGGTAAATGATGAACTTACCGGTAACAGTCTCCCTCCCTGACAGGAAAGAGCCAATTTAAAAATGAAAGAATCAGATGAGCACTGGGTGTTATACGCAACTGATGGATTCTTGAACACTACATCTGAAACTAATGATGTACTATATGTTGGCTAATTGAATTTAAATGAAAAAAAATGCATTTGAGGGCGCCTGGGTGGCTCAGTTGGTTAAGCGACTGCCTTCGGCTCAGGTCATGATCCTGGAGTCCCGAGATCGAGTCCCGCATCGGGCTCCCTGCTCGGCGGGGAGTCTGCTTCTCCCTCTGACCCTCCTCCCTCTCATGCTCTCTGTCTCTCATTCTCTCTGTCTCAAATAAATAAATAAAATCTTTAAAAAAAAAAAAAAGAAAAAAATGCATTTGAGGTTTACTGGAAAAAGAAATAATAAAAGTGAAAAAATCAAGTCTCACAGCTCTCCTCTGAGGACAGGAATGGAAAGGACCCCTGGAGGTCCCCATTACAGCTGGAAATCAGTGAGTCAGTGACAGAGTTGAAAATGAAATATGGAAGGTTTGTATATTATTTTTCTTCCCATAGGTGGAGAAAATACCATTTGATAAAAATTGTACAAGACTTTTTCATGTTTACCACATTAGAATTCCCATCTAGAGGAGAGCAGGGAAAAAGCTGTCAGTACTGGGAAGAAATACCATGTAGCTCAGCATCCCTTAGACGTCCAGCTCTATCCTACTTAGAAGCAGAGGCATCTCTTTTTGTTGCAACTATAGTTCCGTGCCAAGATGGACGGCCTGTGGTCTGATTTCTGGCCAGGCCTGGTTGACCTAGACGGAGATTTTGTTCATGTGTGGTAAATGCCTCACAGGGAAACACAAGTGAGTTCATGTCCAGGGGGCTCATTTCAGCTACACCTTTTCAATGATTTCCTCCAGTCTTTTGCTCCGTTTGACATACTGAAGTTATAACTGTTCCTCAGTGCAGGGGTTAGGAGTCCAGGCTGTGTACTAGAATCTGCAGGTTTGAATCCTGGCTCGGCTACTATTAGCTCAGTGCCCTTTTGTGTATCATTTTCCTCACTTGCAAAAATAAGGATGAAAATACCTGTACCCAACTCATACGGTTATGCCGATTTAAATGACTTAATATTTGTAAAGCACACAGAACAGCTCCGGACAAATGGTGAATGCTATATTTACTAAATACATAAAATGGCATTTGACATCTTAAACTGGAAGCTTGCACGCATTAGATTGTAACTTAGCAGACTCCGGAGTGTGGAGCTAAATCGTTACAGGGTGCGGGTGTCCTAAAAATTAACCTGCATTTACCAAAGAGCCCAGTTTCCTAGGGCTGATTTCAACTGATGGCAGAGGACTCCAGCATCTCAGGCCTGCCATGCCGAGGGGGCCAGTCGTCCTGGAAAAAGGGTCAGGTGGTTTTTATCAGGTCAGCAAGGGATGGACTGTCTGCCTTTCCAACCGCTGGGTGGGTATGATGTTGGACTAACTGCAAATGGGGCGAAGCTGGCAGCTGGGTGTCAGAGGACAAAGTCTGCAGGACCCCTGGCACGGAGCTGTTCACAGCAATTCAGGCCGCAGCTGACAGGGCCTGGGATGAGGGGGCGGAATGAGGAGCTTGCCTCAGCTGCAGGCCAGGGCTGTCAGCTGTGATGACAGAGACCGCACTGAGTGACCTATTCAGGGGAGAAGAGGGAGTCGAGAAGGAGCCTTTGCTGCCTCGTGGAGGGTTTGTAATGCCCACTTCTGTCACATCCCGCTGGACAGTGAGGCTTTACCCTCTTCCTCCTCTGGGCCCCTGGAGCCCTTCATCTGAGGCTCCCGTCCTCCAGGAGGAGGGCAGGCGTCCTTTTTGGGGAAACTGGCTGAAGAGAAGCAGTCTACAGATAGTGGCATTTGGGGGTTCCTTAGTGAAACAGTCAAGTTCTGCCTGATTACTCTGCAGTGAAGCCCACCAACTGACAAGCCCGAGCTTCTGTCTTAGTGCTTTCTCCTTAGATGTGACTGCAGGTCAGGGGCCACCCGGACCAAGGCCAGCCGAGCCTGGGCATGGCCACGGCAAGGAGCAGGCCAGCACTTGCATCCCAGCCTGGTTCTCTGGCGCCTTCTTTTTCCAGAGCGCTCCTCTTCCCCTGTGTGGAAGGGGGAGGACACAGATGATTTGAAGCAAGCAAGCAAACAAAGAAAATGACTTGGAAAACAGTTGTACACAACAGCTTGCCTACGCCCTCGAGTTCCAAACAAGTTCAAGCAAGACACAGCAAGAAACAAATCCACAGGTCCCAAGGGCCTGTCTGTGGGCCGGCAAGGGCATGGCCGCATGGGCTGCGGAATCACAAAGGGGGAGACCCGTAGACGTAGCGTGCCGCTGTCTGCAAAACTGTTACTTCCCTCTTTATCCTTTTCCTTTGACTTTCCTATGGACAGTATTCTTGGTATTCAAGGTTGAAGAGAGTGGGGAAGGAGGCCGAAGAAATTATGTGGAGGGGAGCAGGGTAGAAATAAGACTGGCAACCAAAGGCTGACGATTACTTCCCATCTGCCTTGAATTCGGGAGGAGAAGCAATGGAAAAGGCTGCTTTGGAGGAGGAGAAGCCTCGGGCCCAGCACACCCACTGCTCTCTCAGTTTTAGCTTGATTTTTGTTCATCTGTTTGAGGAGAGAAAGGCCTGGCCTTCTGAGAGCAGAGGGCTCAGGCTGTTCCTCATCAATTATCAGCTTCCTCTTTTTTTTTTTTTTTTTAAAGATTTTATTGATTTGTTTGAGAAAGAGAGAGAGAGAGACAGACAGAACAAACAGGGGGGAGGGGCAAAGGAGACTTCCCGCTGAGCAGGGGGCCTGACATGGGGCTCCCAGGACCCCGGGATCATGACTTGAGCCGAAGGCAGACACTTAACTGACTGAGCCACCCAGGCGCCCCTCAGCTTCCTCATTCTTAAAGAGAACCTTTCAGAGGTTAGCTCTTCCTGAAGGACTTTTGCAGCCCAGAAACGTGCTCTCCATAACCCAGGAAGGCCATGGTTTTTCTGAAAGTCTGACACATAATAATAGTCCCACTAACTGTTCCCAGGGCTGAGTTTTTAGCTTTGTTGTCAGGACGCTTTATATCAGGCCTTGTTATGGGTTGAATTGTGTTCCCCCAAAATTCATGTCAAAGTCCCCAGTACCTGTGAGTGTCACCTTGTTTGGACATAAGGTTTTGGGTGTCTGGGTGGCTCAGTCGGTTAAGTGTCTGCCTTTGGCTCAGGTCATGACCCCAGGGTCCTGGGATTGAGTCCCACATCGGGGTCCCTGCTCAGCTGGGAGTCTGCTTCTCCCTCTCCCTCTGCACCTCCCCCTGCTTGTGCTCTCTTGCATGCGTGTGCGCTCTCTCTCATGAATAAATAAAATCTTAAAAAAAAATGGACATACGGTCTTTGTAAATAAATATAATTAGGATGAGATCATTAGAGTGGGTCCTAATTCAGTGACTGATGTCCTTATAAAAAGGGATATTTGGAGACAGACACATGCAGCAGGGAGAATGCCTTGTGAACAAGAAGGCAGAGATTAGGGTGATGCTTCTACAAGCAAGAAGTATGAAAGATTGCCAGCAAACCACCAAAAACTAGGTGAGGGGCAGAGAGCTCCCTCAGCACTCAGAAGGAGCCAGCTCAGAAGGAGCCCCTAGATCTCCGACTTGCAGCCTCCAGAACTGTGAGACAGTAACTTTTGGTTGTTAGAGCCACCCAGTCTGTGGTACTTTGTCACGGCAGCCCTGGAAAGCTAATACAGGCACTACTTGAAGGTTTGGACTTCCTGGAAGAAAACACACAAATTCATCACTGCAGGGATAATCGGCCTTGCATTGTCCATACAACCCTCGATTTGGCGTTTGCCAATAATGTTTTGTGCAGTGACTCTTGGTTTCATTCTTTGCCGGATCCCCCTATATCTCTCTGGTGGAAAATTTCCTTGCTGCTTGAGGGTGTGTGTGGGGGCCAAGAATGGAGCTCTTTGTTTAGAATTTGCGTGGTATACATAAATAACGAGCATATGGGGGAACTTTCAAGCCGGAGGCATTTCTGAATTGGGCAAGGGAAGAGAGGCTTCATTTGTTAAAGACATTTCCTGTTGAAGTTCATCAAGAGCTTCCCTACATCCCCCCTTCCCCGTGTCCCGCTTTCCCCACAAACCCCAAATATGTAAGAGGCTTTCTTAGCAGCGTAGGCCCAACAGGATGTTGAGAGAAACGGATAATAAAAAATAGTACATCAAACCAGATGAATGGAAAAAGCCCTGTTTCTTTCTATGCATATAGCTTCAGAATTGTAAAAAACGAGTAAGAAAATCTCTTCGCAGTGAACATGCCTTAAGTGTGTCTAAATTGTTTATACAAAGGCCAGCCTTTAGAAATTAACCCTGGTGGTTTCCCTTTAGATCTGCCTTCAGCCTTCATACAGAGACTTCTTATACTACTGGCTTCTGCCTGCCCCAGGCTTTAAAGTAGGGTGAGCGGGTCAAGTTTAAGGTACACAAGTTGTTCTACCCCAGGCCAGCCACTCCAAAAAAGGCTTGGCCCTGGGATGATTCGAACTCCTTGTTCCATGAATGCAGGATGCCCCACTTACTGAGTGTTATTTCTTATCATCACGTGAGTGCTCTCTAGCAGCTTCATCTATTGCTCTGGAAAAGCCCTTTTAAATTAAACGATTTCATTAGCTGCCAGGGAATTAGCTGTGAAAAAGGCAGTTGCCTTTGCTCATGTCTGGGGAGGAGGTTGCCTCCTGGTTAGCACAAGCATCCCAGGTTCACACCCCATTAACAGGGTGTCAGGCTGATTTCTTCCTTTCAACCCAAACCACAGCCTTGGGGAAGCCAGCCAGCCTTCCAGTGGCTTCTGCTGCAGATCCTCATGGCTTCCTGGTCCGACTGAGTGGAAGTGATTTCTTACAACAGTTTCCGAAGAGGTATGTGCACATTCAAATGCAGCCACAGGAACACATTCCAGTGATAAATATACATGATCTGATTGCTTCATATTTTGAATTATGGTGCCTTCTAGACAACCCGTCTGAAGACCAATGTGTATAATTGGTAATTTGTAATAATATTAGAAACACAGAAGTAAAAAATAGTCATGATTTCTAGTAATACAGATACTTGTTAAATGGTATGGTGCAAGGGGCAGAATATAGAATGTAAAGCATAAAACTGAAGAAGTCAGATTCAGGGAAAATGTGTTGAAGTCTTGTTTATGTGCTGGGAAATGCACGTGGTTCTTCACGTATCCTTAAAAAGGAGGGAGAATGCGGTAGGAGGAGGGAGGGAAAGAGCAAGAAAGAGAGACAAGGAGAAAGATGAGGCCCGTTTGGAGAACTTACCCTTATCATTGAAGAAGGGTAATTTATATGAGTGTCAGGGAAAATTCATTTAAGAGTTTGAGGGAAAGCATAAAGGAGGTAATTATGTAGCAACCAAACCAAACCAAACCAAACCATTTTTCTGATTTTCAGAAGGGTCAATTCCTTGAATAATGTTTTCAAGGTCAAGGCCCCAGCTTTTCTTTGAAATAATTGGCCTGTTGCCTGGAGTCAGTGGTTTGGCTTTTAGAGACCAATACACTAATTAGAAACAGCTTTCAGGAAGATTTTTATTCTGTCCCAAGCCTACTACAGCAACTTGCACATAGTATGTCCTCAAATAAGATTTTGTCTATTGGGTGAATACAAGATTTTATACTGAAGGGTTGTTTGTAGCAGGCAGTTTCTCTACTTATTTTTTCACTACAAATAAAGAAGAGAGACTTGTCTCAATTGCAGTAAGGGAAATGCAGGTTAGAATTCCCAGCTGCAAGCAGAAAGATATATTGGTAAGAGCTTAAGAGGGTTAATGAAGTTCTTTCTAGAGGTATTTATGGCAACAGAAAGGTTAAGCATAGTCCCCTAGAGAAGAAAAGGTAGGACCTTGATGCTTTGTTCCTTGTTTCCCCTTCTCCCTCCATTTATTCTCCACTAGGAGACACAGCCATGCCCAGCATGATACTAAATCCCCCCTAGCAATGGGATTTTTCTTTTTTTTCTTTTTGAGGACACAGGGATTACTCAGCTCATGTTGCTGGAACCATGTTATAGTATAAAGGGAGTTCATATCACTTAGGATTTGGTTCATCTGAGAGTGAAACAAAAACTCCAAACGAAATGGCAGATACCAAATAGAAATTTAAGAATTTCAGTTTGTGGCATTGTCAGGAACCACTATTCTCATTATGTAACTTCTACCTTGTGGTCCAAAATGACTGCTTGAGCTCTAGCCATCATGTCTACATTCTACCCAGGAGGCAAGAAAGGATGAATAAGGGCATATCCCTTTCCTATAAGGACACTTCCTGGAAGTTGCAAGACACTTTTGCTTACATCTCACTGGTCAAGACTTACAGGCACACACCCTAGCTTTAGAGTGGCTGAGTAATGTAGGCACGAAAGTGTTATCTTTTGCTCTGTCCACAGTGAGATTCCCACTGATAGTAAGCTACTCTCAACTGGCAATCACTTGACACTCTCCTTGATTCTTCTCTGGCTTTTTCAAGTAGCTGAATTTGATTTTGAAGTCTTGACAGCAGGAATATTATGGCACATCATGAAGGTGTTTACAAGGCCTTAAGGTCAGCCTGGGTTCAGTGGAGCATAGTACCGTCTCTAAACTCTCATGGAAAAATACACTCTGAGGCAGTAGGTCTGGCTGGGGCCTGAAATTCTGCATTTCCAACAAGCTCCCAAGTGAGGCCATGCCACTGGTGTGTAGATCATGTTTTGAGTGCAAGGATTTAAAGAAGGTTCTCTATGGCTGTCCAAGTCTTAATTTGTTGTAGAGTACTTAGGTAGAGAAGAGGTGGTGGCAGTCAGAGTGTATCTGTCCGTGGTTCTTACATGCTACTGTTCATAAGAATGCCCCCCGGAACTTGTTAAAATATAGACTTCTAGGATCCCAACAATTGTTTTCGATGTAACAGGTGGCAGGCATCTGATTTTTTACAACAGGCATTCTGGGTACTTTCTGATAAAGGTTGTCTAGGAGCTGCATCGTGAGAAATATTGGCACCAGGCAACTGTCTTGACCTCTAGACCATAAGCCTGTAAGATCCCGGCAGTCTGGGATTTCTTTAAATAGTGTAGCTTAGTTCCTTAAAGGAGAGATATTTTCTTAATCGTTATGACCCAGGAGAATTTCATCAAAGGCCCATGCATCTCCCTTTCTTGTTTTGGAGCTAAGGGTTTGTTCTTCCAGGAGGTTTGCGGGTGCCGTCGTCAGCTAGGGCTGCAATAACAAAATGCCACAGACTAGGTGGCTTAAACCACAGACATTTATTTCTCACAGTTCTGGAGGCCAGATGTCCAAGATCAGGGTGCCAGCATGCTGAGTTCTGGCAAGAACACTCTTCCTGGCTTGCAGATAGCCTCTCTCTACGGCTGCCTTCTGCCTGTAGCCTCATAGGTAGGGCCCCACCCTCATGACCTCATCTAAACCTAATCACCCCAACACCATCACATTGGAGGTTAGGGCTTCAACATAGGGATTTTAGGGGCATACAAATGGATCATAACGGGGATTTTGCGTCACTGAGAGTGGTGCTGGCCGATTAGCTAGAGATCTGGTGGGGAAGAGGCAGATGTGGGACAGGAGTGAGGAGGATTCAGAAGGAAGGAGGGGGGAGGGAAGGGGAAGAAGCCAACCTCTCCTGTCATCTTCTATATGCAAGCACTGTGCTAGCCATTGGGTTAGCAGTCCTGTAGTCCTCACTATTGCCCTGTGAGGTGTAGGGGCAATCCTCATTCACCTCAGCTATGTTTTAATACTTTTGCACATAGTAAATCTTTAATTTAATACAAGTTGGAGGAAAGGGATAGCTTTTGTGACCACAGGATGCTAGAGACCTTTTGCCACTTCACCTTCGTACCCTTTTCATTGCCTGGAAGGTATTCTTCCCTCCCTCCCTCTATTGCCTCCTTCCTGTCCCAGCTCCTCTTTATCTCTTTCATCTTCCAACCATCTCTACTTATAAAGGCCTAGTTCAGGACTAGATTTCTCTGTACCCTTTCCAGGAGTCCTAGATCATAGCAACTTTCCATGGATTCATCTTCCATTCACATGTCAGAGGTTTCCCTAGGCTTCTGCAATCAGCCTAGGGACTCATTATATTGACCACGTCTTTTTATTTTCTGTATTTTTCATGCTTTGCCATCTGGGGCCTTGCAGACCCTGGAAGGACTGCCTCTCTCAGGTTACCCAATTCCTAGAGATAGTGAGGGACAGGTCTGCTAGTGCATCTTTCATCCACAAACCAGCTGATGCAGAGCCCACTCCCTTAGCCGCCTCCATTATGGAGCTTTGCTATCCCATGCCACTATCTGCCTGCCAAGATATCCTCAGAGCCATGTATCAGGCAAGTAAGGGCTGCCCCATGCCACACAGCCTCCTGAAATCCTTCAAGTTAGCCAGCCTTAAGCCCGTTCACCTGGCCTGCAGCTCTCATTTCTTCCTGTGGAAACCACAATAAAGGCGCTTGCCCACATCTTCCCCCCTCCATCTACCTCCTGACTGACTGGTGCTTCCCCGGATGACGCCCCATGGCCAGGCATGCCCAGTCTTTTGGGATCTGAGTATAACAACAAACTATCTTTTCACCCGTGGTCATGTCCTGATCTGTTGGTCTTATACCCGAAAGATAATAAACCCCACATTTTATTAGCTTATTTTTTATTGAGGCATAATTGACATACCATATTATATTAGTTTCCAGTCTACTACGTAATGATGTAATTGTATGTATTGCAAATGAGCACCACAATGAGTCTAGTTAACCTTCATCACCATATATAGCTATAGGATCTTTTTCCTTGGGATGAGAACTTTTAAGATCTCTTTTAGCTTTCAAATATACACTATAGTATTGTCAACTGTAGTCATTGTGCCCTACATTATATCCCCATGAGTTTGTATCCCTTGACCCCCTTCATCCCTTTGGCTCACCCCCGGCTGACCCCCTGCCTCAGGAAACCACCGATTGGTTCTCTGTATCTATGAGTTTAATAAAACCTCCATTTTAAAATGCTCATGTCAAATTCCATATACCATGAATCCCAACCATTTGGCTACTGTGTTCTCCTGAGATTGAAGAGCTGATGAATGAAGAGCTCATTTGGTTGCTTCTCCAGCAGACCCAGTAGCTCCAGGTTCTGTTTACTGGGAAATGAACCCATTTAGCCTCTTAGAAGAGAACCCTAGTTTTGTTTTTTTTCTGAACTTTCAGTGTATTGGCAGAGAGCTGGCTCAGCTGGTCTGTGTTACCTCCATTGAAGAACAGGCAGATTGTAGCCCTGAGCTCCAAAGCTTCCCTTTCTAACAAGGCCACTTCCTTGACAAGAGAACATCCACTGTTACAGTCACACCGATATTCCCCGTCCTTTGTCCCTGCAAAAGTTTGGAGCTTAATGGTGGTGGGATCTGCTCTACTGGAACACTGATGTATATATTTTTACCTTTTCTTGATATTACGATGTTTTGACATCTTGAAAAATCTTTCTGGCTGGGGAGAGACTGCCCCTCTGGAAACTAGCACATACTCGCAGACTCCGCAGGCTCTGTAGGTAGCAAGGGCTTAGCCCGAGCCTGCTTTTGATATGCAAACTAACCAGTCCAGAAGCAACCTCCTCTGTTTGGCTCTGCATCCCAGGAAGCAGCATGCCTCTGCCTTAATCATCCCAGGTCTATGTACCAGGCAACTAGGGACCACTCCCATAGCCCAAAGCCCACCAAAATTATTCAAACTAGTTGATCCCAAACTGTTTACCTTGCCCTGGGAGGAATCCTAATAAAGGCTGTGGCCTAGCTGCTCCTTTTGTTCCTGTCTTCTGCTTCCTGGCCATGCTGATGCTTTTCCTTGTGGTCCTGCCTAGTGTGGCATGCCACCTATCTCTAGGACCTGGGAGCGTAATAGGTTTTGCCTTCTTGAGCCTCTCTTGTGTTTCCTCTTGTGGCTGCACCTGACTGATCATCTCATAAAAGAGGATAAAGCAGCTGACAGTGGGATTTGGGGTTCATATATGCCTGGCTGAAGCCCGTGGGAGGAGAGCTCAGGGGACTGTGCCCTCTGCTACCCTTCTGCTTGTCATCCTCCCCCTCCCATAAACCCACTGATGTGTGTCCATGACCCCTTTGTGAAACAGTTTCCAAACTGGTTATTAGCCACTCCTGCATTTAAGGGTAAAGTGACTTCCGTGATGACAGGAAGTTAATTTACCCCTCTGATAGATTGTGGGCTAATAACAAGTGGTGGGATCATTGCTTTCTTCCCACCTAATAAATATCCCATGAATAATTGAAGCTTATTGAATGAGTTGGGCCACAAAGGCTTCTTCCTCCTTTGCTGGGAAGGCAGCCAGGGTTGTGTTTAAAAGACACGCGCACACGTGCTGATGCTGAGTGAATTCTCTGGGAGAGAGAAAGCAGGGCATTTAGAAAGATGGAGAAACGCAGAAAGCAGCACCAGAGGAAAAAAATATATCAAAGCTTCAGCAGATGCTACAAAAGGAATGGCGATGCGTTCCCCAAGAGAAGGAGATGATGCTATTTGTGGCTTTGTATATCCTGTTTCTTTTTGTGATTCAACTGAAAGAAATGAGTAACGTGGGGAGGGCGGGCAAACTGATGAAAATCCAGAGCCTGATACCTTGGGGTCGTGGTGCTGCCTTTGTCTTTGTTTTCTGAAAGCCAACAGGAGTGGCCTCTCCCGCTTAAAGGAGAAACAGAACCAGTTTCCACGCAGCCTAAACAGCTGGGATCAGAGATAAGGTGCAGAGTTTTCTTTTATTGGCTCAGCGGCCTGTGCCTTTTCATTTAGTGCAGCCAACTCGGTGGGGGGCATGGGAGATAGAGAGTGCGCATCTGCTCTGTTCCCAACCGTGGAGGCAGACCACATGGGCAGACTGCGTGGAGTTTGTGTTCTGCTTCCTCCCTGGGAGGGGAGGACCCTCTTAGAGGCAGCCCTCTAGGTGGAAAAGAGGGAGGACTCTGGACAAAGATGACCTGGGTGCAAATCCTGCCCAATCAGTGACCCCAAGTCCTTGGGCAAATTGCACCATCTACTTGCTAGGTAGAGTTTTGGGTGCTGAAGATAGAGTGCTGAACAGAGGAACTTTGATTCTAATGGGGAAGACAGTCTAAGAACAGGTAAAGAGAAAACAGAAGAATAGCAATAGTAAACATTGCAAAAGGGCTGAGAGACTGATGGTGGGGAAGATGAGAAAGAGACCCTAGTCAGACATGGTTCCTACAGTCAGGGGACTCAGGTCCTAGTGGGAGTCTCCCTCTCTCTCTCTCACACACACACACACACACACCATGAAAAGCTACGAAAGAAATAAAGAAGGGCCTGAGAGAAAGAAAGGAGAAAGGCAGTGGCATGTGGGTGAATGAATCTACTTTGGTGGGTTTCAGTGAGGTCAGGGATGGCCTCTGAGGAGGTGACAGTTGGGCCAATAAAAGGTGCCACAGCACTTGCCCTACAACAGTGGGAGGACATTCTGATTCTGAGGGCAGCAAGAGCAGCTTGTCCAAAGGCTCTGAGGAGAGAAAGGTTGGAGCCCTCGATGATGTGGCAGAAGCCCATGTGCCTGGAGTGCCTGAGACAGGCTGAAGCCAGGGAGCTGGCTGGAGGCCTCTTCACACACGGCCATGTAGGCTCTGATGAGGATTTTGGATTCTCTTCTAAGCGCAGAAGAAAGCATTTCAGGCAGGGAAATGACATAAGCCAGTTTATTTTTTGAAGAGGTTCATGTCAGTTCTTTCTTAAACTCTGTAAAATGGAAATATTAATGGTATTGACTTGGGAGGGCTGTGTGAGGATTAAATAAGATGGAGCTATAAAGCAGTTAGCCCAGTGTCTAGTACACAACAAGTTCAAGGCACATTCTCTGTCTACTATTGTTACTACTCTCCGTGGAAGGCTGGGTTTTGGATCCGCTAAACCTGGGTCATTCTAACCTTGGTTGTTTTCACCCCAGCCCCTTGGGGCTGCCTTGTGAGGACAAGGCGAGGATAGACTGTCTGTCTGTGTGTCTGTCTGCCTACCTATCATCTTTGTATGTAAAGATGGGGTAGCCAGAGGTGGAATTAAAATTTTTCTCAGAACACAAATTTGGACCTGCTCTGACATTCAGACACATGGGCAGTGAGGTTCCAAATTCCCTGACTGTAATAATTTTCATCTAGGAGCTATGAAAGTTCTGCCTTGGTCCTAAGGCAACCACAGAATATCTCACTTATGCTAATACCTTTCGGCTTTCTGGTGAACCCTTAATGTTGGATACTCTCTTTCACCCCCATTCCAATGTCCACCCTGCTGTCCCCCTGGGAGGCTGGCCTCTGTGTACCACATCCCTTCTGACTGGTTGACAGTGTGGGCAAAGGTGGGAGATAGAGGGCAGACAGACAGAGGGCTCTGGAGATTCACTCCTTCTGTTCTCTCCCTGTCCAGCTGCCTAGAAGCAGCCCCTTTTCTCTACCAAAGGCCCCACAACTGCTGGGGTGGCCCCAGCTACACTGTGGGTTTCTCTGAATTCAGGTAACCGCTCTTTCCTCTGACATCTTCAGGCCAGAGGTTGTAGCAATTTCTTCTTGTTGCTATCCAGAGGTACCTGTTGGCTTTTCTTAATGCTGCCCACATCTTGATAAATAGTCACTTCATTTAAGGATTAATCACCCCTTTTTGTATGCACCATCTGTTTCCTCCTGGAACCGTACCCATATACCCTCTAAGAGAAAATGTTTTCAAAATGTACCCTTACTATAAAGTTCTAGCCAGTTAAATGTAGATGTATTTAAATATATATCATATTTCAAAGATTGTAAGATGTACCTCCCCCTGCACATACATGTCAGCATCTCCAAAGTTAGGATGATTTGCAAATGTAGGTTTTAACTCTTGCAACCGGTGATGCATCTCTTGGTGTTTTCCGGTGCATGTGTGAACTTGGTAATTGCTGGTCACTGAATCCTCATTTTAATTGAGTTATGTTCACCATTGGTACTATTCAGTGCTGTTGAAAATATTTACATTATGATTCAGCTCTGGGATGATGTACTTGTGTACACAAAGGCACAAAATAGAGCAGTGAGGCATAATTCTGATATCAGTGAAGCAAATATCCATCTTGGCAGAATGGAGACAATTCTGTGTTTTGTTTTTCTAAAATTATATTTATTTATTTGAGAGAGAGAGAGAGTGAGCACAGAGGGAGAGTGAGAGGAAGAAGCAGGCTCCCCATTGAACAGAGAGCCCAACGCAGGGCTTGATCCCAGGACCCGGGGATCATGACCTGAATCGAAGGCAGATGCTTAACCGACTGAGCCACCCAGGTACCCCAACAATTCCATATTTTTAAAGGACTTTATGGGACTTAAGAAAGGCAGTTACCCACAAATAGTTGGAGCGCTGTTAAAGTTGGTACTGAGATATGTGCAAAAAGACTGCCTATAATAGACAAGTGACCAACCAAAGGCAGTAGGAATTCCCAGGTCCCTTAGAATAAATCCAGTAAATTCAAAGAAGCAAGGAGTTGGTGTCACTGATTGGCAATCCTTTTTCTTTCTTAGTGGTACATAAAAGAATGGTGTGTCCTACAAACTGTTAACATCTTCGATTCATTGAAATACAGTATTTCCTAGAGTGTCATTTTCTGATTTCTAGCCCATGTATTGACTGCAGTCCTGCCTTTCTGGCAGATTTACAGAGAAACAAATAAAGAATAGCAATCTTCCTCAGGCTGGTGGACAATGTGTTTCTCAATTCCCCCTCCCAGCCTCTGATCCCTCATAGCATAAAGGTTTTGATATTGAGGCTTGATGAGTTTTTCTTTTAAGATTTTATTTATTTATTTGGGAGAGAGAGAGAGAGAGTGTGCACGCGCAAGCGCACGAGGAGGGGGAGGGGCAGAGGGAGAGGGAGAAGCAGGTTCCCTGCTGAAGAGGGAGCCCGATGTGGGGCTCGATCCCAGGACCCTGGGACCATGACCTGAGCTGAAGGCAGACGCTTAACGACTGAGCCACCCAGGTGCCCCAAGGCTTGCTGGGTTATCAGACCTCTGGAGAGGTCCAAAGGTGGTCTCTTTCCCTTCCTCCCTTTAGGCCCAGTCAATAACAGTTTGGCTAAGAGTAAGCTGCAAGTCCCTTCCTTGTCCCTGTGGCTCTCCCATACCACAGCTTTGTAAGTAAGTCCTCCTTACACTGTCTTACTTTGGGTGTGCCATCTGCTTCCCCCCAGAACCCTCAGGGCTAGAGGTCCAGATACTTTCATTTCCACGGGTGATATTGTCCTATACAACACTTGAAAGTGAGAAATCGGAATTATTCTGGTCCATTTCGTTAGCCCTGAATTTCAGGAGATAAATGTGAAGACCTGGCCCTGATGATTTAAATCGCTAACCTTTTCGGGGTGTCCAGAAGTTTGGATGAGTTCAGAGCATTGAATATTGGGGGTTTGAAACTCTGGGTCTGGGACAAGGAGGGTGATTTATTTGGAAAGTGATGTGTTGGCTTTAGTGTTCATCTGAATAAAATAGTTTAGTGATGACCATTTCCATATCTCTTATTCTTTAGCTCCTCCATTCCTTCTCAGAATAGCAAAATCATAGAAAATTTCCTGCCTGAAAATTAGTGTGGAAAGCTAAAGATCTTTTTGTTTCTCCACAAAAGACCTTGAATAATAGCACAAACTTGCTGGATATGGAGTTTGGTGAGTTTGTCTTTCTAAAGAGAATTAGACTTTAACTTCTAGTCACAATTGCAAGGGATACCCAAGGGGAAGTAGGGCTTCTGTGGACAGTTGTTGAGGATGTGTACTGATACCTGTAGGGGGCACCATTCATACGTACTATTATGCAGTGCACAACCTGCACATCTCTGTGCAATAGCCCAGGGAGGGGCCACAATTACCTTCAGTGTTGATGTGGCAGAATTCAGGTGGAATTTAACTATTGTCCACATTGCCTTTGGCCCCTCTGCAATTTAAGCTTATGCCTTAACTTCAAATATCTGATTTATGGTATGAATTTTGCTTTTACTATTAGTCCTTCATATAGTATAGCTAAATGTTTCACTTAAAATGTTTCAGGATTTGAGAGTACTCTCTGGTAAATTCAATTTGGGGAGCACCAGGATAAAGAGAAAGAACACTGGACTAAGTATTCGGAGACCTGGATTCAAAACCTGGCTGGACATTTGTGAACAGGTTCCTTTAGGATTCTCAGAACCTCAGATTTCTTGACTGTAAAACATGATTAATAGTGGCTTTTTTGTAGAATTCAATGGATAAACAAGATCACATATTTGAAAGAGCCTGACACACAATAAGTGCTTGGTAAATACTGGTTTACTCTTACAGGGTAAAGCCCATAAAAGTGAAATAGTTTCTTATAATGCTGTTACATGTGAATTTTTAGAAAGGTGAGCCTCTCAGGTGCCAGTATAGAAATGTCTTCATGCAAGAACTGTCTGAAAGGCTTAAGAGGGCTGTCCAGTTGGAGTTGAGGCTGGCTGCAGAGAAAATCTGGCTCCAGGGGTGCAAGTCTGAAGTCCTTGGGTCTATCAAAAACTATTCCTGGCTTGTGCTTTTCTCTCTGACATCTTGAGTTTTCCTATCTATTGACAGGGCCATCTGGTGAAGAGGCATTTCTCTTTGCATTCAGATGTGTGCACAACCTCCTTTTGTGATTGGAGAAGTCACATAGAGCTGGGATCTTTCACCCTTCTCTTGATTTGGAATTCATGTCATCTATTCATGCTGGTTGCTGGGGAGGTGATTTTTAGACCAAAGTGTGGTCCTTCTTGCCAAGATGTTGGGGTATCCCCAGTGGATAGATGCTCTCAAATACAATGTGTGTGAGGTCCAAAAAATCTAAGCTAAAACCATTACATGAGGTCTGCATGGATGGTCACCTCTGTGATGGATTCTCATTTGCTGGCTTGCTGCTCTCAGCTCTTCTGGTCATGTCTCTTGAACATTGTTTTCTATGGTGATGGGATTGGGGAGTGGGAAGTGAAGGATGTTACAGAATAGAGAAGGGTTTGACTTGAAAAGGGTCACCATCTATTCTGCTAATAAATGACTCCTGATTCTTGAAGCCAAACTTTTCCATCTTCTGAGATTCTAAGAGCCAGAACAACCAAGGAGGACGGGTTCCAGTAACAATAAAGATATCTTATATTTGTATAATGCTTTGTACTCTGGAAAGTAGCTTTGCCTATATAATCTTATTTGACCCTCTTATAAACCCAATGAGGTGGTTTGGAAGGCATTATTTTCTTTATTTTACAGCTATGGAATCCAAGAAGGTATTAAGTGTCTCGCTATGACCTCATAGCATGTAAATGATAGAGTCCAGGTCTCGTATGTCCTAGTCTAGTATTTTTTTATATTATACTGAATCATCTTGAGCATTCATATTCTTAAAATTTTTAAATGAATCTTTAATGCTTATGTAATATGTCTCCATGATTTAAAATTCAAGAAGGTATAGTAGATATGGAATGAAAAGGAAGTCTCCTTTCCCACTCCCTCAGCAATGTATTGACCCTTTCTGGATGTAATCACCATTCCCTGTTTCTTATGTGTTCCTTTGGTGATAGACTATGCATTTATAAGTGTAAATGTATATCTTTCCCCTTTCTCCATGGACTTAAAAAATAGGCAGTGAGGAACACCCTAGAGAAATTTGCCTGGAAAAGTTAGGAAATGATCTCACTTGGGGTTTATGAGAAATACAGCTGATCTTTGTAGCTTACCTTTTGGGGGGGTTCTTAAATGGTACGTTTTAGCTTTATGAAAATAACAGACAATAGGTTTGCACTATAGATCTTTTTTTTTTAAAGATTTTATTTATTTATTTGACAGAGAGAGAGAGAGAGAGAGCAGAAACACAAGCAGGGGGAGTGGGAGAGGGAGAAGCAGGCTTCCCGCAGAGCGGGGAGCCCAATGCAGGGCTCGATCCCAGCACCCCGGGATCATGACCTGAGCCGAAGGCAGACGCTTAACGACTGAGCCACCCAGGCACCCCTGCACTATAGATCTTGAAAGTGATTGAGGCACATTTTAAAGAAGTTCTTACTATGAAACTTTTTTCTCAAATGATGATGATAATAATAATAATAATAATAATAATAATAATAATAATAATAGAAGTAGTAGTTATTAAGAGATTTACTAAATGCCAGTTGCTATTCTAAGTACTTCTTGTGTAATATTTCCTCTAATCTTCACAACAATTTTATGATAAAGGTACTATATTATCCATTTTTACAGCTGAGAAAATGGAGTCTCAGAAGGGTTAAGTAATTTGCTCAAGGGCACGCATATATTAAATGTTGGAACTGGGATTCAAAGCCTGACCCAACGCTCACATTCTTAACCCTTTTCTCACTGTGAAGAAAATAATTCTAGCAAGTTGAAGAGCTCCTGGGAAATATTCCATTTAGGAAGCAGGAATATTTGGAGAGCTTGCCCTTTTCATTCCTGCTTACTTCTGGTGTTAAAGTTGTCACCTAGTCTTGGTCTGCTTTTGCTTTCTATCCAAAGTCTTTCCCTTCTTCTGCTTAAAGATTGTGCTTGAGGATCAGGAATTTGCTTTCTGGTTCATAATGTAATTTCCTATCTTCCTTCATAACCTCTAAACCAGGGCTATAAGAGCTTTCTTGTAAGTGTTTGACAATGTTTTCTAGAACTTGAAGTCATCTAGGTGTGACTTGAGAAATGGCAATTGCAGAAAGCCACCAAATGTGAAACTCACCAGACTAGTTCCATGCCTGAACTGGTCTGCACCTTATGCAGTGAAATGAGTCCATGGATGGTGTACTTGGATGTCATGTCATCGTCAAACTGCTACAGAAGTTTCTAGGTGCTCACTCTCTTTGCAAATTAACAATTTGGGAACCAGCAGTAGTGTGAGTACCACACTTTGAATAGGCCTTTGTATAGGATGCTGTGAACTGATTAATCAAGCAAATGTGTGCTAGCACCCAGCTGCTTCACTGGGAGAATTAAAACCAGTGCTTTCATTTTCTTATTTATAGCTTAAAAAAAAGATTTATTTATTTATTTGAGAGAGAGAGAGAGAGAGGAGGGGTTGAAGGAGAGTGAGAGAGTCCCAAGCCAACTCTGTGCTGAGCACAGAGCCAGACGTGGGACTGGATCCCATGACTCTGAGATCACGACCTGAGCCAAAACCAAGAGTCGGACTCTTAACTGGTTGTGTCACCCAGGTGCCCCTTATTTACAGCTCTTGATGAGAGGATGGCCTCCTTAGTGTGGTCCCACTTTTTACCTTTTCTTTTTTCTGGGGGCGGTGCGGTTGGCTGGTGGGTGTAACTTGTAATTGAACTTACCAGAATCTGTTCCGAAGATGAAATAAAGTTGCCAGCATTATCTGAGCACACAGTTTTCACCCTTATGATGCTATGCGAGGAAAAAAAAAATCAATATGTGCCAGCTGGGGAAAAACAAACAGACAAATAGCAAAAGAGAAAGCTGGAGTCAACATACAGAAGAGAGACACCCAGTCATCCATTCACCTGAGATCTATGGAAGGTTCAGCCTGCTGTGTCCTTGTCATCCATCCCAAATTTCCTTGTTGCTACCCACCAGGAAGAGAACCTGTCATTTAATTGACATTGTGAAATCTGTTTGAGGAAAACTGGTTATTTCTTTGAAAAACTGAAATCCTCAATTGAAGTTTCTTTCTCTTAAGTCAATGAAAAAATTTCCCCAAATACTCTCAGTCATTTCTGAGCATTATTAACCCATCATTGGATGCCATAGACCTCTTTGCTCTGTAGAGAAGAAAGTCTTTGTGATACTTTATTGTAGGCCTGGATCACTTAGACAATGCAAAAGATTCTGAGAGCTAACTGCCTACTCCTGTGAGTGTTGTTGCACATTGTTGTACATCTCCTTCTTACTCACTGGTAGGTAACTCGAAGTTGAAACTTCATGAGAATTAGCTGGAGCTGCTTTTGATGAGAAGCCAAGAGGAGAAAACTCTTCAGGCAGGGTTCTATGATCTGAGTATCATCCAGACCAGATCACCTGGTGCTTATAAAAATGCAGATACCAGAGATACTGACTCAGAACCTCTAGAGGTGAGATTATAGCATCTGAATTTTTAACTACCTCCCCATGGAGTCTTAACCTTATAAAAGTTTAATAACCACTGGTTTAGGGGTGACACTCATTTTAACGTAATCCTTAGGCTCCGCCTACATATCTCCAGGTGTTTTCTCCAGACTCCATTATCCCAAGTATGCTAAAATGAAGGAATTTGTGTCAAAATAACACTAGCAGCAATGAAAAACCCTAATTTTTCCAAATGCTCCAAACGTCCCCCTGAGGGGACTCTGTCACTGTTGCTAGGCTCCCAACTCTGGCTTTTCCCTCACTGTTGGCTTCCTCAGTCATATGGTGCAGCCCCCACCCTGTGCTGGGCTGTGCTTTACTCCTAGCCCAGACTACTAGCATTTTCTTTTGAGTCCGTCACTACCAGGTTGCTGTCAGTCTGTAAAAGCTCAGCTCTGGAGGTCGGACCGACTAGGGTTGGGTTCTGACTCTGTTGCTTACCATCTGTGACCCTCGGCTGGTTAAATTCTCAGACTTCGGTTCCTTATTTCCGAAATGGAGAGAATAATGGTTCATACCTCATAAGATTGTGTCAGGATTAAATGAGATAATCCATGTGCCTGACACATATTAGTACTCAGTAAATTTTAGCTGTCATGATTTTAACACTAAGTACAGAACCACAGCATTTATCATTAACATTACCAGAATCCCTGGATATAGGGCCATATCCTTGGCCTTGAGCCCCAGTCTAGGTGGTGGCCCCTCTGCCCAGTCCCAGGGCAGGGCAATTCTTGCCCTTTGGGCATTGTCTCACTTGGTCAGAGCTCTGTTCATGGGCACACAAATCCACCACTTATCCAACTGCCTACTCTCCATCTTTGTCTGAGTCTCCCACAGGGCCTGTACACTGACATGTCTGAAGGTGAGCTTCCATCTTCCCTCCCAAGCTGACCTCTTCCAGGTTTCCTTTCTTAGCAAAAGTCACCATGATCTTTCCAATTGCACAAAACAAGAAACCTGAAAGTCGTCCTTCATCCCAACACCACCTTACCCTTTAGCCCTCATACTGAATCTGTCACCAAGGCCAGTAAACTTAGCTTTATAAATTTCTCCAGCCCATCTATTTCTCTCATCTTTATTGCCACCACCCTAATTCAGGCTATATTATTCATTTTTTATAACCTGGGCCACCTAGGTAGTCCCCCTAACTGGTTTTCTTATCCCACACATGCCCTCTCCAAGTCAAACAGAATAATTAAAACACACATTTGGTTAGAGCACCATCCACTCCTCTCCATTTATTCCAGTGTATTCTTCTTGACATTTTTTTTTAACTTGATATTCTTGACAAGTATATTACTTGACATTATATTACACATTTTTTGTTAGATTTCTGGCTGCTCCCTGGAATGTAAGCTCCATGAAGACAGGAACTTTGTGTTTACTGTAGATGAGTGCCTGCCTCATGGGAGGCATTCAACTGTTTGTTCAGTGAATGTCTCTCCCTGTCAAGGCTTTCCCATTGCTCTCAGGATAAGGAGCAGATCCATAGCATGGCCCACCAGGTCCTGTGTACTCTGGCTCTTAGAATCTCTCTGGCTTTAGTTCCCATTCCTCCTCTCACCCTTGAGCATTGGGGAAAAGCCAATATTACCTTTCTTGAACAGGTCATGCTACTGTCTGCTTCAGGGTCTTTGCACATGCTGCTCATTCTGCCTGGAGCCTCTTTCTTCACCCAGCTGACAGTTTCTACTCTGTCACATCTTCTCTCTTCAGGGATATCTATACTAGCCTCCCCAGACCAGACTAGGTTTCCTTGTTATGCTCTTAGCCCTGTAATTTTCTGTGTAGCATTTATCACAGTATGCAATTCTATACCTTGTAAAAGGATTACTTGATTAATATCTCCATTCTTGTAGACCAAAGATCCACAAGATATGGCCACAGACCATATTTGGACAACCTGTTTTGTCCAACCAGCAAATATTGCCACAGTTGTTCATTTATGTATTGTCTGTGGTTGCTTTCATGCTAGAATGGCAGAGTATGAGACCTCATTGACTGTAAACCTAAAATATTTACTATCTGGCTCTTGACAGAGAAGTTTTGGCACACCCTTCTCTAGACTATGAACCTCACGAGGGCAGGGGCCATATTTGTCTTATTCATCAGAGCCTATTATAAGTATTCAATAATTATTAATTGAATGAACAAATGACTTCAAGAAGGCTAATATTCTTTTCCTACTACTTCTCTAGAAGTTAATAAGTCTCCATTCCACTCTCCATTCCTAGACTTTTGATAATTGACTTAAACTAGTAGTTGCAAAAAGGAAAATTAAAACTTGCAGACATTCATTCATTAGTATTAGTATTTGTTAAATGTGATGAATTGGGGGTTGGTTGTGTGCATATTGTACAGTGGTGAGTGGGATGAATATATGAGCAGAACTGTGAGCATCATTTATTTCTGGAGATCAATCAAGGGCAATAGAATTATTACCCATTGTCCTTTATTTATAATGGAAGCATCATATAAGTTTAATAAAAATGCTTCAGGTTAAGTAGAAGTGCATGTTTGAATGAAAAGAAAAGGAAAAATAAACTCATTGTCTGAATACTTAAAATTCTATTCCATTAGCTCTTCCTTCCTCACCTTGCTTTGGGACTCTGAACTGGTCAAGAATAGCCCCAGGCTACAGAATATACTACTTACTGGAAAATAAAGTATCCATTGGCCAAATTTTTGATAGACCTTTGGGTCAATTTAATGCTTTTCTTTTCTCCTTCCTTCCTTCCTTCTAAAGAACAATGATATCTAGTGAATTATACTGGGCTGATTTTCTGGGATTAGATAGAATAGTATATTTTACCAATTAGGAGTTGTTTGGCTACAAATAACATGATATCCTTATTCATGCTGGGTTCCATCAATGAAGAAATGTATTATCTCACAAAAAGCAAGTTCAGAACTGAGGCAGTTCTAGGTATGGGGCATTTGTTTGTTCAACAAATATATCGTCTATAATCCAGGCATTGTTTGAGGTGTCAGGAATATGGCACTAAAAAAAAAACTGACAAAAATCCCTACCCTCTTAGAGATTACATTCTAGTGGGACAAGGGAAGATCTTTGTAGGGCCACAGTAGGCCGTTGTGAGACTTCGGGTTTTACTCTGAGCAGTATTGGGAGTCATGGAAAGGTTCTGAGCAGATGAGTGACTTAAACAGACTTAGCTTTTTAAGAGGTTCCCACTGGCTGTTGTGTCAAGGATAATTTGTAGGGACAAATACACAAGGATAGAAGCGGGGAGATCAGTTAGGTGGCTGCCACAATAATTCAGGGGACAGCTGATGATGGCTTGGACCAGGGTGGTAGTGGTGCAACTGTTAGGAAGTGATTGGAATCCACATTCCTCAAGATGAAGCACAGTGACATTTCAAGGGGTAGACATGATGCTTTTATTTTGGGGGTTGTGAAATGTGCCTCAAAAAAATGTTTGGCTACCAAAAATCTTTGTAGGCGTAGAGTGGTTTTCATTAAACCAATAACAACAGCAGCAACAACAACACAAAGATAAAAATGAGACTCAAATTCTACAAACCTGTAAAGAGCATCGGTGTCAGTTGTTAATTTATTACCTCTCAGTTCCATCTCCATCCTTCATTGCTTGCTCTGAGATGAGGGGCTTGGACCCTTTAAGCATTTCTTCTGTGCAGCAAGAACTATGATGTTGATAGAAGGTACTGGAGGGACATTACAGGAGGAAGGGGGCTATTCTTGCTGGTTCCAGTCTGTTCAGCTCATCAGTCTTCCACTCTGACACCGGCCGATGAATACTAATAGTGTTTTTCCAAGTTTACCTGACGTGGGTTGTAGGCAGCATAGTGAATGATAAGTCAGTATGCATTCTACTTCCGTGATCAAAATAGCCACATAACAACAGTACCACCATCGCATTCAGCTCAGTCATGAAGGTGGTCTGGATACCGTGATCCACTAGCCCACATCAGATGGTCTTAGCTTTTTCCTGTTGCTCAGGATGAATGCTGTCTGTATTTGCCCTGCTCTTCTCTCAGAACCAGCAAAGGGCAAATGAGCAGGACTAAAAATAGCTCTGATTGTCCCATACCTGGATTGCAAGGGCCACGCACTTCACACTTCCCCTCAATATAAGTGACCCACATGTTTCTCTTTTGTCTGGGTCTGTTGTTAATGTTTCTCTGAGCAACTCTCACTCTACTCCATTCCTGGTTTTGCTGGGCAGGTCCCTCTGCTTTGTGGTTCAGAAGGTTGACAACAGTTCACTTCATGCCTTGGTTCTACAATGTCTCAGGGCTAGATTCCATTCTGTTATTCATTTCTGCTTGTCATATGGAATTCCTGAAATGATCCATGTCTCTATCTGATACTACCACTGTGTCTGTAACATACTTCCAAAGCCATACTTCTGCCCTATCCTAATCAGATGTCACCGGTTTTCTCCGTACAAATGGGATTGGCCCTACCTGGTCTGAGTCTGGTCTCTGATTATGGATCCTTGCCTGGAATTCAGTACCTTTATTCTTCTTTGCTCCTATTATCTTCCTGCTTACTCTCTGGCCCAGTTCAATACCTCCTTTGCTTCCCCAGGCTGAGTATCCAGTGCCACTACCTGGAAGCGAAGAACTAACTCTGATATGGTCTAATTACATTAGTTGTCAATCTAGAGCCTAATAAGAAACCATCTGGGGTTTATCATATCCCATTTATGTATGGGAATATAGCATATACCAAGAAATCGACAGTGGTTACCTATGAATGGTGTGATTGTGGGTTTTTCAAATTCTCTTCTCTCTTATTTTTTGGGGGTTAAATTTCCTACAATGAATATATATTACTTTTGTTATAAGAAAAAGAGAAAAGTTATTTTTAATTTGAAAATGTATATAACCCTTCATCTTCAACACTTGAAAACAATGGCATGCATTCCTGCTTTTTAATACTAAAATTTCCATGAAAGAAATAATTCAGAGATAACCTCACTAAGCTGCAATCTGGGGAGGGAAAACTTTTCAGACTCTCTGAAGGAGGTAAATCTTATTTTTATCATTTTTCCTTGTTTATTTTCATTGCCATATGCACAGCTCCAAGGAAAAGTTATCTTGAACGTTTGAACTTCCTGAACACATCCTAGTTAGAATAAATAGGCTTAGTTGATAGAGGGACTTCAGGGGCTCGGTGTTTTTGAGAATTTGAATATATCCTCCATTTTGGAAGACAGGCCTATAATAAGGACATGCCTACTGTTGTCTTGGGACCTCATTTGCAAGACTTTCCTATCAGAGCTGCAGTTTGGACAGGGTTCATGAGCCAAGGTGTATGATGAAAAATAACCAGACCCAAAATAAACTGGGCAATAGGACAAGTTTTGAATTTTAATGCATATTAATAGTGTTCACCCCATCACGGGGCTGCATTTCAAAGAGAGATTGAAAGATAAAGGTAGATATTTGGGGGTGTATTTTACTGGCTGACACTGTCATGGTGCAATAAAAGCTGACAACAGCTGTGTTGGACAGCAGCTACTTAGGGGCTCACTGACCATTAGTTTATTTTTGAATCCATGGAGTGTAGGGGTTAAGAGCATAAACTCTGAAGCCGAACTGTGTGAGTTTGACTCTGTCACTTACCAGATGAGTGACTTTGGGTAAGCTACTTACCCTATCTGTGCCTCAGTTTCTTCATCTATAAAATAGGGATAATAGAATCTCGGAGTTGTGAAGATTAAATAAATTAATAGGTGCAAAGCATTTAGACTGGCCCTTGGCACGTAGTAGGTGCTGTAGGTCGGTGAGCTGCTATTGTTGTTGTTATTTTTATTCTTTGGGGAACTGGGTAGAGTAGGAATTGTTGAGACTGCGGTACGGCAGACATTCTTGTTTGGTTGAATCAACCATCATTCTCAATCCTTCTTCTCTTACCATTTCACCAGAGAGGCAAGAAGAGCTAACATTTGCTCTTGCCGTTGTCCTTGCAGCGAGGGATGGGCATACACACAGCTTGATGCAGGAGACATCAGTGAAAGTCTATGGCACAATTTCTTGGAATGCTTTTGCTTTTCCTATAAAAGGGACAGTTGCACATGTCACAGCCCACCCTTCGTACTCTTGCTTAGAACACGGATGTAATGTCTGCCACTACAGTAGGCATCTATCACCCACGAGGTCAAAAATGAGTGGGGAACTAAGAGAATCTCAGAGATACTAGCTCTAACATTCAGAAGCCTGATGTACATTAAATTTGAGAAACCCGGTCCTCAGGTGTTGACTTACTGAATTCATTTTGTTAGACACTCATTGAGCATTATAAGGAACTCTAATCAGGCACTGTGGATGCAAAGATGGGTAGAACAACAATTGTTCCCTTCAGGGGCTTACATTCTTGTGGGAATTTCACTACAAGTTTGCTTACAAAAATGCTAACAAAGCAGAAGGCTGGCCTGGGAGATGAAGAAACTCTCTAGATGGGAAGGATATTTCAGTCCTGCAGTTCCAATCAAACAGATGTTTTTACTCTGCTAGCTTGACTCCGTGGATGTTCCCTCTATTTGTGAATGTAACATTTAAAATAGTGTTATCCCCACTTGATAAAATTTCATGATAGCACATTTTATGGAGCTAATTCCATAAAGCCAACTCAATTCCTTAATCAATTTTATATTCAGGATAGTTAAAGTAATCCATTATTTTCCATTTTCAGTATTTACCAAAATTATTTTCCTTCAGAGCAATTCTTTTTCATGAAAAATTCACAAGGACAGTTTGTCAGCTTGTAGTTGTTATATTGTATTTTGTGGTAATCATGTCAACCAAGCCTAATTTACCCAGTCAAATGTTACAGATTCAAATTTAGTCAAGAAGGATTGATTTGTCTGTCAAATTTAATTTTTACCATGTGAAATTTTAGTTGTGGCTAGTTTCATATGCTTCTGATTATTTTTCATAGGATAATTATTAGTTTATAACAAAATATAATTATTCCTTCAGATTTAAAAAAATCTGTTTAGACTTCCAGTTATGGAATGAATACATCACAGGAATAAAAGGTGAAGCATAGGGAATATGGTCAATGATATTGTAATAGCATAAGGTGACAGATGGTAGCTACACTTGTGGTCAGAGCATAGCATAATATATAGAGAAGTTGAATCACCATGCTGTACATCTAAAACTAATTTAACATTGTGTGTCAACTACACTCAAATCAAAAATTAAAAAAATCTGTTAGAAGTTTTCCATGTATTTTTTACTTTGTCATTATTTTAGTTGATTATTTCTACCGGTAATATTTACTATAAAATTAAAGTAATTGTTTCTATTTACTTTTTCTAAGCTAATTCTTGAGCTAATTAGACCAATATTTCTCAGCTCTTCCAGGCTGAACATTTAGGCAGTCCCTCAGAGGGAACGGGCAGTAGGGGACAGAAACCAGGTTGCTGAGACATTCAGGGGACAGTGAGAAGTAAGTACAAAGAGTAAATTGTACCTCTAAGAAGCTTGACTAAAAGGAGAAGGAGAAATATAGGCAAGAGCTAGAACTTTTTTAGGATGGTACAGATTTGACATGTTTCTAGGCTAATGGGAAAACACTGGTTGGGAGAAAAAGGCTGAAGTGCAGGGAAAAGGGGTTATCAATAGAGCACCACCAATGAGGAAAAGTGAGGGAACAGGACCAAGGGCGCAGGTGGAGAGCTCACTTTGAACTAGAAGAAAGGACTAAAGATTGATGCATACCTTAATGGTCCCACTAAGGCAGGAGGCAAAGACCTCTGCTGAGTAGCAAGGGTAGTGGAGGGCTGGGGTAGTGGAAGTCTGTGGAAATAATTACTTTGGCTTGGCCTGCAGGCTTTTCCATGTCCTTTCTGGTAATAATGCCCTCCTTCACTTGGGATTTGGCATGTGACCCAAACTGAGTCATTAACTGAAATGAGGGAAGCCTGGGTAAGTGTAAGTGAATACAACCAGAAGGTCAGTTTGAGTCATATTAAATTTAAGCATATCTATTACACATCCAAAAGGAGATGTTAAATAGAGAACTGGATTATAAGTTGGTAGTTGGATGTATAAGTTCAGAGCTTAGGGTAGAGGGTAGATGCTGTCTGAGTAGATGGCATGTAATGACCTAGAACTGGATGAGATCACAGTGGTAATGAGTCTCCATAAGTTGGAGAGATGGCCAAACAAGGAGTCCTGGGACATTATTTAGCTCTCCAAGATGTGGTTGGGGAAGAGAAAAAGGTCTGAGCCAGGAAGAAAACTGGCAAGGATGGATTTGATAAAAGTCATGTTAAGAAAGTGAAGAAGGTCGGAGGGATTCGCTGTGCAAATGATGCTTGAAGTCATGTAAATTGAGGGCTGCACTGACATTGGATCTGTCAAGGTGAAGGTCATCGGCTTTGACAAGAGTAGTTTTATGTTTTTTAATCTTAAACCATTTATTTTATTTTGTTTTTTTACATTTTTTATTAACATACAATGTATTATTTGTTTCAGGGGTACAGGTCTGTGATTCATCAGTCTTACACAATTCACAGTGCTCACCATAGCACATACGCTCCCCAGTGTCCATCACCCAGTCACCCCATCCCTCCCACCCCCCTCCACGCCAGCAACCCTCAGTTTGTTTCCTGAGATTAAGAGTCTCTTATGGTTTGTCTTCCTCTCTGGTTTCATCTTGTTTCATTTTTCCCTCCCTTCCCCTATGATCCTCGTCTTGTTTCTCAAATTCCACATATCCGTGAGATCATATGATAATTTTCTTTCTCTGATTGATGACAAGAGTAGTTTTATTGGGGAGGTAGAGATTAAAAGTCACATTAGAGTTGGTTGAAAGACAGAGTGGATTGAAAAAGAAGAGAGGAAGCATAAGTAATATTTTGAGGGGAGCAGAGAAAAGGAGTAGAATTTGGAGAATGGATGTGGGATTAGGGGAGGTTTTTTGTTTTGTTGTCTTTTTATTGTTTTGCTTTTTAATAGGGAAATATTACATCATGATGGTGGAATGATCCTATAGCAAAGGGAAAATTGAAGAGGTGGGATAGAGAGGGAAGAACTGTAATAGCCAAGACCTTCAGAAAGTAAGAGGCAATGGGAATAGTATCAAGTGGAGGGTTTGGACATAGGGTCAGGGACAGTTCAATTTTTGTCATTGAGATGAGGCAGAGCATATGTTACAGATGAGGCTCGGTTGGTAAAGTTACTGATAGGGAAATGAGGCAGTTTTCCACTGATTGCTTTTAGTTTCTTAGTGAAGTAAGGAGCAAGATTATTAACTTGGGGATTAATTGTGGTGGTTTAAGGTAAGGTAGACAGTCAGTTTGGATAATGTGATGATTGTAAAGAAATTGACCACTAGTGTTGGAAAAGTTCATTGTTGACCTTGACCAGAGCCTTTTGTAGGGATAAGGTAGGTAGTGCTGAGGCTGGGGAAGGAATTGGCTCATGAGGAGCAGGAGCTCTGTGCTTCTTCTCTTATCCTGCTGAGAACAGGATTCAGACTGGAGGGGGGACAGGTGGCAGCAATGAGAGTGGTGGTTGAGGATATTACCAGTGAGAAAAGTTGAGAGAGGAAAAGTTCTTTTTCTGTTCTGGTTCCTAAGTGGTACCATGTAAGCCTGGTACTTTGTCTACCTGTGCAGAAGAAGCAGCCTGACTCCAGCAGGGCAGAAGATACCCCAAGAAAGGCTAAGGCAGGCAACAGAGAAAGAGAGAGAGAGAGAGTTAGGGACACATCATGTGCACTTCAGCACCCAGCTCTGCCATCCATTTGTCCTCCCATGGTTTTCAAGCTACGAAAATAAACAAAGACCACCCAAATGAGAACAAGAAAAGGCTTATTTATTCAGAGCTTGCTATGGCAAAGGAGTCAGCCATCATCATTTTGTTTGGCAGAGACTCAAGGGCCGAATCACAGGAGTGGGAGGGCTTAAATTGGAAAAATGGAAAGGCTTCAGGTATGCCCTAACTGGAGGTTGTTGGCATGGGACATCCTGTGTGATTGGTTGGGGAACATACTTCATTTTGTCTGGTTGGTCTTAAGTTGGAAGCGGGTCAAAAAATTAGGGCAGTAGGAAACTACTGACCAAGTCTTGAAAGTTTTGGGCCAATTGTCATGGAGGTTGTTGTTTGACTTCCTAGGATGGTTGCTACAGAGATTGTGGATCAGAGCTCTCTTTTTATATATGATCTGGCAATTGTCTCCTTCTATATTCAGTTTCTCAAAGCCTATATATTCTTTTTCCTTAAGCTAGTTTGCATTGGGTATCTGTTGTTGACTGAAAGAGTCCTGATGACTATGGTGAAGGAGTTTGGGGGCAATTTGAAAATGACATGGGAGGTTGGAGGGCTGGATGGGTGAGCACAACAGACCCCAGAGATAATAATCACTACTTGGAACATCTGCCTTCTACCAGGACTTTACATATCTCATTTCATTTAATCCTCAATAACCCTGTGATATAGATAGGGTTATTTTCTCCATTTTTCAGATGGGGAAATGGCCTCACAGTAGGCAAGTAAGTTGCTTCAAGTTAGGCAATGGCAGAGCCAAGGATTGACTCTTGGGTTCTCTGTTCTGAGGTCCAATGTTTCTGCTCTCAGGTGGTGCTACTTAGGATCAAATAGGAAATGGATTTTCCTCTGTCCAGGTCCCCAGCTGGTGATACCATACCATGAGACTCAGAAAGACACCTATGGATTGTCTGCATGTTTCCTGCAACATATTTATAGGATTCCTATGAACATGTGTTAACACATCTTTTGTGGCTGATTCTTTGGGTGGATGTCTATTTTGTGACCCTGACTTTATAAAGAGCAGTTGTGATACAGATGAAAGCTTAATTTTGAATCCTTGGTCAGAGTTTTTTCTCTTCCCCATCATATCTTTTTGAAACTTATACAGAGTTCAAAATGATTTATTGATGTTAACAATTCTGCCATGCAAATTGATCTATAAAGTTTACATTGTATGGTCCAAGAGACATCATGTTTTGATGGTAGTGGGTATGTGTTAAAATAAATGCACAAACAGAAAATATTATGGGTGTATTACTGAAGGAGCATTTGGTGAGAGTTATTTTCAAGTGTGAGGAAGAAAGTCTGTCTCTTGGGTGGGCTGTGGTGTAGGGAGGGAAATAGTCTTTATATGAGTGTGGAAGAGTTTGTTAAAACCAATTAGAAACTGACTGGCACAGTTTGAGGGCTCTGCTCTCCATTCAGACCAGATCACATTGCTTTAGCCAAGAAAGAACCTGTATTTGTTTTGTGTTGTTTTGTACATCCAAGTAAGCTCCATGGATGATTAGGAAAGTTCGTTGTTTCCCGGATCTTGTT
Source organism: Leptonychotes weddellii (assembly GCF_054177405.1). NCBI lineage: Eukaryota > Metazoa > Chordata > Mammalia > Carnivora > Phocidae > Leptonychotes > Leptonychotes weddellii. Next base: position 102,553,921 of record NC_138375.1, on the reverse strand, counting down.
GGAATAATGAAAACAAATTCATTTTTCCTCTTCTGTAAGATCCTTGTTCTGAATTCCTGATGTTCTGTTATTCTCCCCTTCCTCCTTTAAAAATCATTCTCCCTTAGAAACTTGTGGTAAAGATGACATGTTTATTATGTGCAGGTGATAAAATTATTGATGTCCCTAATGAGGCACTCTTAGTCTCCAAGACATAGAGAAATTTTCTTTTAGCATTTGTATGATTTGAAAGACTTTCCCTAGTTTTGCACATCAATACATTCCAGGAGAGGGAGGAAAGATGCACCTGGAGAGATTACAATGATCAGCAGGGCTGGTCCAGATCCTCAGGCCTGTGCATTTGTTGTAGCCTATCACGTGTGATTTTGGTTAACACTTCATTAATTTATTAAAACCAGGGAACAAAAAGCTGAATAAAATAATGGCTGTGTTCCCAGAATAATTTTCTGCAGATGGCTGACTGAATCTAGTAAACAAAATAAAACAAAACAAAAATCAAGGGTATCATTTGGTCTGTTGTTGATCGTAGCCTCTAAAATTTCATATTCCCCTTTTAATGCCTTGGAAATGGGCCAAATAACCAGTCAACCAATTAGTATTGGTTTCAGTAGTTGTCAATACAGCTATTTTGTGATAATGGACAACCAGTGTTAGACCCAGGAAACTTCACTGGATTTTATCTACTCAAAGTCACAGCAGCTTCTAATTCTTCTTTTTTTTTTTAAGATTTATTTTATTTTTTAAGGATTTATTTATTTATCAGAGAGAGAGAGAGAACGAGTAGGGGGAAGGTCAGAGGAAGAGAGAGAGAGAGAATCTCAAGCCTACTCCACACGGAGTGCAGAGCCCACAGTGGGGCTTGATCTCATGACGTTGAGGCCACCACCTGAGCAGAAACTGAGAGTCAGAGGCCCAACCAACTGTACCACCCAGGTACCCCTAGATTTATTTATTTATTTGAGAGAGAGAGAGGGAGTACATGCACATGAGCATGGGGAGGGGGAGAGGGAGAGGGAGAAGAAGAGAAGCAGACTGTCCGCTGAGTGGAGAGCCCATCATGGGGCTTGATCTAAGGACCCTGAGATCATGACTTGAGCCAAAATCACAAGTTGGCTGCTTAACAGACTGAGCCACCCAGGCGACCCCATAGTGGCTTCTTTTGGGGAGATTTTACCTGGTGTCCATATGGGTAGATGTCCCTTCAAGATGATGACATGGAAGCTTTAATGTGCAAACATCCTTTGATATAAAGCGAGAATACTGATTTTTTTTTTTTTGAAGTGAGCAACTGTGGGTTTGCTTTAAAAATGATGAAAATTTTTCATACATCTAAACTAATATTGATAATATCAAAAGCAGCTAAATAACACCCATATACTCATCATTCAGCTTAAAAACTAGAACATTCCCTTTAAGTTTTAACACCTGCCATATAAATCTCTCTCCTAGTCTCATTTACTTTCCACTTCAAGCATCCTTCTTCCCCATGAAACCATTGTCTTGAATTGGATATTTATCATTCCACTGATTTTAAAAGTATTTTTCCATATATGTATTATCTATAAACAATATATTATTTAGTTTTGCATTTAAAAAGTTTCACAAAACAACAATTGCTCTTATATAATTTGCTTTCTCACCTCCTCAGTGTAATGTTTGGCAGTGGTATTTATTTGTTTAATAATTCTGCAATGTATAAATCAAGGGTTATGTGTCCAGTGGAGGGAGAGATACAGGCAGACACAAACTGAGTGAAGTCTTGAGAAATAAACTCTGAAAAGAAACTAAGGTATTGGGATACTGTATAAGCAAATTAACAGGTGGTTGGGATGTTATAAAAACAATGCTTTTATGATGGATTTTTTTTATGAAAGACTGTGGATTTAAACAGACCTGGATTCAAATCCTACCTTCATCACTTACAGGAATTCCAAAGGAATATTATCATTTCACCTTTGGAAAAAGTAGGGTGAGAGTCATTCTGAAGAAGTGTAGGTTAAGATGTTGAATGTGTCGGGCGCCTGGGTGGCTCAGTTGGTTAAGCGACGGCCTTCGGCTCAGGTCATGATCCTGGAGTCCCGGGATAGAGTCCCACATCAGGCTCCCTGCTCAGTGGGGAGTCTGCTTCTCCCTCTGACCCTCCCCCCTCTCATGCTCTCTCTATCTCATTCTCTCTCTCAAATAAATAAATAAAATCTTTAAAAAAAAAAAGATGTTGGGGGGGCGGAGCAAGATGGCGGAGGAGTAGGAGACCTGGATTTCGTCTCCTCTCAGGAATTCAGCTGGATAGGGATCAAACCATTCTGAACACCTACAAATTCAACAGGAGATCGAAGAAAGGAATAGCAACAACTCTCTGAACAGAAAAGCGACCACTTTCTGGAAGGTAGGACGTGCGGAGAAGTGAATCCGAGGCGATATTCGGGAGGATAGACGGCGGGGGAGGGGCCTCCGTCGGCCGCTTCTGGCAAGTGATAGAACCACGGAGCACAAAACTGGAACTTTTAAAAGTC
>NC_138375.1:102527677-102550908 GCF_054177405.1 Leptonychotes weddellii | reverse complement strand
AAAAAAAAAAAAAAAGATGTTAAATGTGTCATATGGTTTTGAATGTTTTCTTTTGAATAAATGAAACATTACCAACCTCCTAGACATTTGTCCTGGAAAAGTTATCCTGAAAATATTCTGTCCTGAGGTCCTGGGGGGTTGAGTTGATGTGGGGAAGGGTGGTGGTAATGAGGCATTTCTTTCCTTTTCTCTTTCACCTCCTTCCTTTTCATAAGTGGGTAGTAATATGAGCTCAGTTCACTCTGGCTTGGTGGATGAATTAGGGAAAATTTGAATGTGTCCTAGTTTTTGCTTCTCTGGCTAATCATTGAAATCATTTGGAACAACCATATACTGGCTATGTAATCTTGCCCTTTTAAAGTCTTTGTTTCCCTGTCTGTGACATAGAGATCCTATCTGGATTGTGCTAAAGACAAATGAGGGGTGCCTCGGTGGCTCAGATGGTTGAGCATCTGACTCTTGGTTTTGGCTCAGGTCATGATCTCAGGGTCATGATCTCTGTGACATGAAATCAAACTCCTTGTCAGGCTTCATGCTTAGTGCAGAGTCTACTTGTGATTCTCTCTCCCTCTCCTTCTGTCCCTCCCCCACCTCGCGTGTGCTCTCTCTCAAATCAATAAATAAATCTTAAAGAAAAAAAAAGACAAATGAGATGGTGCTTGTAAAAATGCTAGGTGCAATGCCTTACTCATGGTTGTGCTACTATTATTATTATTACTAATATTATTATTGCAATTATTTCTTTTAAAGGCTCCACTCAGGAGTCACTGAACTCTGGAAGTCTTCTCTGACCTTCCTTTGTCCTCTGTATCCCTTCTCAAATCTCTGATGTGGTTTTTTTTTTTGAACACTTAGTGTTTTTTAGCATTTACTGCTTATGTCAATTATAGCTTTTATCATTACAGTACAAAGTTTGCTTACTTTTTTGTCTCTCTCACTAGCCTTTGAGTTTTTACTTCATGATTAGATAAAAATATCCCTTAAGATATGAATATTATATTTACTAAATATAATTTTAAATGACTCATTTTCACATAACTTATTAGCAACATTTATTTTTTAATTTTTTTACCGCACTACATTTATTTATTTATTTATTTTAGTTTTTTATTATTATTTAAAAAAATTTTTTTATTAACATATAATGTATTATTTGTTTCATGGGTACAGGTCTGTGATTCATCAGTCTTACACAATTCACAGCACTCACCATAGCACATACCCTCCCCAATGTCCATCACCCAGACACCCCATCCCTCCCACCCCCCTCCCCTCCAGCAACCCTCAGTTTGTTTCCTGAGATTAAGAGTCTCTTATGGTTTGTCTCCCTCTCTGGTTTCGTTTTGTTTCATTTTTCCCTCCCTTCCCCTATGATCCTTTGTCTTATTTCTTAAATTCTTCATATCAGTGAGATTATATGATACTTGTCTTTCTCTGATTGACTTATTTCGCTTAGCATAATACCCTGTAGTTTCATCCACATCATTGCAAATGGCAAGATTTCATTTTTTGATGGCCGCATAATATTCCGTTGTGTATATATACACCACATTTTCTTTATCCATTCATCTGTTGATGGACATCTAGGCTCTTTCCATAGTTTGGCTATTGTGGACATTGCTGCTATAAACATTGGGGTGCACGTGCCCCTTCGGATCACTACATTTGTATCTTTGGGGTAAATAACCAGTAGTGCAACTGCTGGGTCGTAGGGTAAACAACATTTATTAATGTTAATTTAGTGTTGATAAGGTGTTAGCTCTCTCCCTTTTTTAAAAATAAATAACAGGTTTATGAGGGTTTTTTTTAAAGACTTTATTTATTTATTTGAGAGATAGCCTGAGGATGGGGGTGAGGGTAGGGGCAGAGGGAGAAGCCGACTCCTCACTGAGCAGGGAGCCTGATTCAGGGCTCGATCCCAGGACTCCAGGACCACGACCTGAGCCCAAGGCAGACACTTAACCGACTGAGCCACCCAGGCACCCCAGGTGTTAACTCTCTTAAACACTTGAACCAGAGAGCAGTGTGGGAAATAGTGGCCTTGTATCACCATGAATGGAGAGCCAAAATAAGACATGGACACAACATTAGGAAAACTAAAACAAACAATGAAAACAACCAATTAGAACTCAGAACGCATACCTCTAGTGAAACCATCTCTCTGGATTTTTTAGAAGTCTCAAAATTAAAAAATTTACATTACTAGTTTAGTTGAAAATCCATTAAATAAATCTGGGGAAAATCATTCTCATGTCTGATGAACTGCTTTTATAATTAGCAATCCAATGGCTATAACTGTAAATGGGAGGAAAAATTGTTGAAGTTCTTAACAAGAGAAGGCATTTTAAAACCATTTTTGGCCATCATTTTCATGAGAGATTGGACTCTTCATTTTTTTAAACAGAAAAGTGAAGCTCAGGGTGGTTAAGAAATTTATCCAAGAAAATTTTAAGGGGGCAAATCACAGTTCCAAATTTTATATTACCTTTCTTAATTTGTTTAAAAATTTCCAGTCTGCTCTAGTGGGCACAGGTCCTCAGAAACTACAACATTTGGAATGTCTTAGAGAGGCCACATCTGGTATCTTCAGTGAGTAAGGTGCTCTAGGACATGAATTATAGTTAGAATGTTCTTTACAATGAGCAGTTGCCTTTGTGTGAGAATTTTAGGTGTAACTTAATGGTCCCTTTACATAGGCCCACCCTCCCTTTTGGGTTAGCTCTCCCTGCTCCTTCCTGAGAACCCTCACCAGTAGGAAGAGGAGGAGAGTGGAGCAGTCATGTCTAGGGATGAGTTTAGGTCCTATTTGCATAGCTGGTCAAGGGCAAGGAACCCGAGAAGGGTAAAGAACTCAAGAAGGGTCAGGGAGTTATATAGAGAATCAAGGCAATCTGTTGGTTTTTCTACAAAACATGCCAGGAGTGAGACAACATCCACTGAAGAATAACATCAATAAGTGGCATCTGTCATCAGAGCAGCTCAAAGTATTTGTGAATACTTGCTCGCTGAGTGTGAACCATGCCTATGTAGTATCTATGGCTCATTTAAAGAGTAAGAAACTGAATTTTAGCAGGTTTGACCCTGTGACTCAACAGGGAGTTGGGGAATGGACAAGAACAGAGCCCAGGTTCTAAGTTTTCTCACTCAAAATAACCATGGTGGAGAATGGATGTCGGGAAATGACAGTAAGCATCATTGTTATCTTTATGACATTCATTGGCCATTATTTTGAACTATGGGGGTTATAGAGTGAGGAGGGGTACTTTCTATCCTAGAGGGGCTACCAGTTAAGTTTGGGAGCTTTGGCTCATGTGCAAAAATAAGAAGTAGATGACACTAGCATATGCTGAGTGCCAAATAAAGAATCCAGACAGGAAGTTCAGAGGAGGGACCTGTTGCCCAGACTGAGGCAGTCAGGGAAAACTTCATGGAGAAAGACCTCAAGGGGCTTTGAGGAAAGGTAGGACCTGGGGAGAGACGTGCACAGGTGATTTCCAGGCTGGAAATGTGAGGGGAATCTGGGGGTGTGTGTGGTGTCTTTTGGGGGTGCTCTTGTGGGTATAATGACTGAGAGGGAAGTGCCACCTGAAGTGAGTTTTTAGAACCCCTTTAGAGTCTTGCTGATCAGGTAACAAGCTGTCTTTTCTCTGAATTCCTTGAAGCGTAATTTCTTTTGGTCTGAGCTAACTATCTGACCCTGTCCAACAATCCCTTCTTTGTTATGACGACCAGCCTGAGGTTCTACTTTGCTCGTTGAATTTCTTATTGGGCACAATTCTGCTGAGAGGAGCAGTCCCTCTCACTGCTTCCTCTTCCCGAGGGGAGAAATTGTCCATACCTCTAGGAAGGACACTGAAGCAAACTGAGGGGGTGCAGTTTTGTGAAAAATCAAAAGAAGGATTTTAAGGCAAGAACGGTCAACAATGTTGACAGATGTAAAGAAGTCATGGAGAATGAGGTTCTATGTGTCTGATTGTCTATGGTCAATAAAGTGCGATTACATATTAGTTTATTCTTGAATTAGGGTGATGCAGGTAATATGAGTCAGCCATTGCCAGCTGTCCTGCACAAGCTTAAATAAACTTGTGAGTCTTACAAATGTTAAAAAATGTTGTTAAAAAAATCCCACCATTATCTTAGTGTAAAATAATTTAAAATTTAAATTCTGCTTTAAAAAAAAATTCTGCCTCAATCTACCCTCTTTCAATATGCATATATCTGGTGCATGTGTTCTGTAGGCTTTTGTTATGTTAAAGAGTTACAATAGTCTGTTATCAAATTAAGTGGCTTATTTCGGCATTAGGCAGAAGGGTATGATTGATGTTAATGTTCTTTTTTTTAAATTATGTTCAGTTAGTACATAGCTAGTTTTGGATGTAGTGTTCAATGATTCATTAGTTGCATATAACACCCAGTGCTCATGTTAACATTCTGGGAGAAATTTATGGAAAACAGTTTTTAAGTTGAAAAATCAATGCAACTGATGCTAATTGCTAACTTCCCAGTAAAGCTTATACATTTTTTTTTTTGGTAGGGAAGTTAAAGGAGGACTGTCAGAGGAAGAAAAGACCCAGTTGATTTCCCAGTTAGGAAAAATCCAGGAATAAATCAATGGGAAGGAGAGATGCTTTGAGTAGGGAAGTAGAGGAAAAGTGAAATGAACAAATTTTTGGGGGGGCAAATACTTAATTGTAATGGAAATTATTATTATTATTATTTTTAAGATTTTATTTATTTATTTGAGAGAGAGAATGAGAGAGAGAGCATGGGGGGGGAGGGTCAGAGGGAGAAGCAGACTCCCCACTGAGCAGGGAGCCTGATGTGGGACTGGATCCCAGGACCCTGGGATCATGACCTGAGCCGAAGGCAGACACTCAACGACTGAGCCACCCAGGCACCCTGTAATGGAAATTATTAAAGAAAAAATTGCTAAATTCAATTCAATACCAATATCACAGCAACTAATTTTTAGTTTTTGAAATATCCTGCCCCTGCCATGTTAAGTCACCGTCCATAATCATGCATTTTTAAAAACACTGTTATAATATAGGGAACATAAAATGAAATATCCTGCCTTTGACTTAAGATGCGCCTGACATATGTGGATATTTCTACTTAGTATCTGTACTTGACTTTCAAAGTTACGCTGTAATATTCTGGCTGGCGTTTCCTTTCCATTCCTGCATCTGGCCAGTGACGCGTTTTTCTCTCTGGCGGTTGTCATTTCACAACCCAGGGGCAGAGCCATTGGGAAGTTTGGGTTTAGGATCTTGAAAATAATTGCTTGTGGTTGATCTGGCCAGGGATATCCTGTCAGTGGGGAAGACCATGAAACAAGAGAAACAGGATTTTAGAGCGTAAGAGAGAGGAGCTCTCAGGAAGTAGGAGAGGTGCCAAGGCAGGGTGACGGCGGCGGCGGTGGTGGTGGGTGTGGTGGGGTGATGGGGGGTGTTGGGGGTGTGGGGGGGGTGCCGGAGAAGATGGCTTCATTTCTCATCCTTGCCCTTTCTCTCTTTCTCTTTTTGACTTTCTCTTTCTGCCTACATTCAAGCTCTCTGCATCCCTCATAGCTTCTCCTCTCATTTGCTCTGTTTCCATCTTTATCTATCTTTCTAGGGTCCTCCCTCTGTGCTTTGTGTAGTTCAGAGATTCTCAACCCCATCCATATCTGCCTTTTCAATACATATTTTGTAACATCCCCTTTATTTTCTAGAAATTAAATTTATAGATCATAGAAGCTCAAAACACGTAATTTAAGAAATCAATATGATGTTCTAACTGTAATATAAAGAGTAAAAGGAAATCAGTTTAAAATAAAATGATGCCCACATGCAAATCCTCAGGCACAGCCATACTAGAAGTCTTATTGCAAGAGACAGATGCTTGCATCTACTGGTGATGAGTGTGCTTGGTTTTAAAGGAAACAGATATCATTCATCTGGATATTGTTGACACTAAGAATATTTGACAGTGTGCAGTAAGGGTTAGAGAAATGCAACGTCCTCTTTTCAAGGCATCTCTGGCTCCTTTCCATCCAATGCCAGTTGCACTCCATGGTCATTGTGACGGTCCAAACTGCCCCAATCAGGTTTTAAACACCTTTAGGGTGTGTTTCCACTTCCATTGAAAATTACCCCTGTGTTGAAAGGAAGGCTGAATTCTGAGCTTAGGAACCTGTACACAAGTCCCATCTTTCTTCATCTATGTCTTGGTGAAAAGGACCAGTGGGGTTTTCGTGGTTGCTGGAACTTTCTGATTGGTGTCTTGGAAGGGCTGCTTGAGTGGGAGTCAGTGCGCTAGGGAGATCCTTCTCCCTGATTTCCGAGACACAGTCACACAGTGTGCTTGTCCTGGTGTGCATGCATCACCCCTTCTTTTAAAAGCAAGCCTCTGGGTGCCTCTGTTAAGCATCTGCCTTCGGCTCGGGTCATGATCCTGGGGTCCTGGGATCGAGCCCCACATTGGGCTCCTTGCTCCGTGGGGAGTCTGCTTCTCCCTCTGTCTCTCCCCCTGGCTTGTGCTTTCTCTCTCACTCACTCTCTCTCTCTCAAATAAATAAATAAATCTTAAAAAAAAAATAGAAAGCAAGCCTCCTCTCTCCTTGAGCCATGAGGTTCTGAACTCCACACTAGAATCCTCGGGTACATAGTGCACAGTACATAGTATAGTATGGGATTCTGAACACAGCCCCCTGCCCTCTGAGCCACAGGAGGGAACTTACTACCCAGTCTGGTCCAATCAGAATGCTTCCCTGGGACTTTTCACATCAAAATTGATGGAGAAGACTTCTCTCTGTTCTGGGCATGATGCTAGATGGTATGAGTTCAGATGCTTCTAGAAGTTGTAGTTCTAGCTTGTGGAGAGAGCTGACATGTGGAAGCAGAAGTAAGAGAGATACTGATATCTAGTAGCCTTCTTTGAGGTGAGCTGTATCCCTGTCCCATCCCCTCCTTGCCCATGCCAGTTTGATTTCTATTTCTGAGATGGGAAAGCCACAGAATCCTAACACAGCTGCATTTCCACACAGTCCTGCCCTTATCCGGGCTATAGTGGGATGCAGTTCCTCCAGAGCTGTGCTGTACCATAGGATAACTACTAGGGACATGTAACTTTTTTGTAAATACACTTCATTTTTTGGGGAGCAGTTTTGGTCCATAGCAAACTTGAGTAGAAGGTGCAGAGATTTCTCACCTATCCCTGCCCCCACACATGCACAGGCTCCCCCACTGTCAGTATTCCCCACCAGAATGGTACAGTTGTGACAATTAATGAACCTACACTGACACATCATCATCATCCAGAGCCCATGGTTTATAGTTCAGTCTCGGTACAGTTCAGTCTGTGGGTTTGGACAAATGTGTAATGACATGTCTCTATCATTATAGGATCATACAGAGTAGTTTCACTGCCCTAAAGATTCTCTGCGCTCCGCCTGTCCATTTCTCCCTCCACCATAACTCCTGGCAACCATTGACCTTTTTACATTCTCCATACACATGTAGTTTTGGCCCCTTGAAGTGTGACTAGTGGCTAGTGATGAAAGTGTAAAATAACGCTCTGGATTTCAGAGACTTAGTACTAAAAAAGTATAAGACGTTTCAATAATTTTTATATTGATTGTACGTTACAGTGATATTCTTTTGGATCTATTGGCTTAAATAAAATATATCATTAAAATTGATTTCATTTGTTTCTTTTTCCCTTTTAAGTGTGGCTAGAAGAAAATTAAAAACCACATATGTGGCTCCCATCTGTGGCTTACATTATAGTTCTTTTGGACAGCTCTGCTCTAGAATACCTACCCCTAATCCTTACCATGCCCCCATCAACTTTCCTAGTGATTGAGTCAACAGGTGAGTTTTATAGACTTGTTTACAGAAGGGTTCCTGTATGCGGATCTCAACTTAAAGGTATTATCTTGCTCTTTACGTGTGAACTTTGGCCAAGGGACTGGAGGGCTTTCAAAGAGCATGCACCGGCTCAGCTGCTAGGCCCTACCAACACCTCTGTTGACAGTGATCAACAATGCTATGGCTTAACACTCCCCACTAATGACACACTGCTGGTTTCCAGCCAGTACATAGTGATTTTTTTCTATGAGAAGAAAGAAGCCTATAATCTTGTCCCTTCACTCCATTGACATTTATTACTGCTTTTCAAAAAGGCAGCGACATAGATTAAGGAATTCAGTTGCAGGCGCAGTTTCTACCATATTTTAGAGAAATGTTGATGGAGTGAGAGATTTTATGTGGCTGTCAGCACCTCCAGTTTCGTCATCGACAGTAATTGTGGGATATATGAACATCAGAGATCCCTAAATTATTGTTTGACACCTCACACAAATTAGGTCCTGCTCAGCCCCTGGCGAGGTTTGGTAGTAATTGATGGAGGTGGACTGGCATACACACATATGTGCGTGCTCCTACACACATCGATACACGATGTGTGTGTATGTATGTCTACATACTCTAAAGTGTTCCTCATTCCTAGAGAGTGATCAAGGCCCCATAAGTGAACAGGTAGGGTCTAGATTCTGATGAATTCCCTTGTTCAGAAAATATCTGTTGGGGTTACAAGTCTTTATTGAAGGCCTCAGAGCTAAGCAGAGTGTGCTACTCAGTATATTCTTGATTGTTTGGGGGCTAGCGAGAATAATAGCCAGTACCAGAGAATGTACTGCAGGAGTCCACAGGACCCTCACCCTAGCAGAGAATGGGAAAATGCTGGAAGATTTTGCTGAAGAGTCCTGGTGAAGTGAGAAGAACATGGAATATTGAGTTACAGGATAAGACCTGGATTTGAGTCCTGGAAACCATCATTTACTAGCTGCTATGACTTCAGGGATGTTGATTAGCATAGTTTCCAAACCTATAAAATAATAATGATGTTAATAATAATAAAAATAATAATCTCCAGGGGCCCCTGGCTGGCTCAGTTAGTTAAGCGTCGGACTCTTGATCTCAGCTCAGGTCTTGATCCTGGGGTCGTGAGTTCAAGCCCTCTCCCCTCTCCATTCAAGCCCTCCACACCTAGCATGAAGCCTACTTAAAAATAAATAAATAAATAGATAAAAATTTTAAAAATTAATAATCTACTTTTAAGGTTGTTTAGAGGATTTGCAATGACATATCTAAAAGCAATTTTATTAATAGAAAAATATCTTTATAAATATTACTTAACTTCCTGATTAATAAATATTTTGGCTCTAGAGAATTGTTACTTATACTGTATACATATAGGGTAGCAATTTCCAAAAAATTGGACATAAAATACATTAGTAGCAAAATTCCACTGAACATTTAATATTTTTGGATTATTCTGAAGGCATGTTAGGTTTTTGACATGGCTTATAACTCTTAATTGCCACACCTGTTACCCTATAAGATACAGGAGACTAGCATAATCAGTTAAACTTGGGATGAACAAAAAAAGACTTTTCTGTACAGTGACTTATTTATTTTAAAAAAGATTTATTCATTTATTTGAGAGAGAGAGGGAGAAAGAGAGCGCCCGAGTGAGCATGGGTGGGAGGGGCAGAGGGAGAGAGATTGAGAATCTTTTAAGCAGACTTGGGGCTGAGTGGGGAGCCTGACATGGGGCTCAATCCCACAACCCTGAGATCAGGACCTGAGCCAAAACCAAGAGTTGGAGGCTTAACTAACTGAACCACCAGGCATCCCTCTATACAGTGTTTTAAATGGACCCTGTCCTTCCAGTGATCTTCATAGATGCTCTAATGATGATCAATGACTAAAACCCAACATCCATTGCAATTTGCTTAGCAGATTCCAGTAACTGCTGGGTTAGGCTAGACCATAGAGCCTAGTCTGTGTTCAAGGATGGGTGAGAACACTGCCTGGGATTTGGTTCAAGGTTGCTTTTACTTGATTTTCTCCTATGGTGGGTTATCTGTGGTAAAAAGGATACACATAATATATGACCTGAGTGGGTGTAGGTCCCATTGCTTCTGTTGTATCTCATGGAGATGCCCTCAGAGTTTGTTGGCCTTGGCCAACCTTGGTAAGCTGAAAGTCTGCCAGCTTGAAGAGCACAGAATCAACTGCCTTTTATACCTGGCATCCATAAATATTTTATTTGGGCATATAATGCAACACTTTGCCCTCTCAGCAAGCAGACTCTATGAGGTCCAGGTTCTGGGACTTGAAATTCTTACTGGGCCAGTGCTGGAACAATATATTCTAGGCCAGGCTATGGGCTCCCTTGTCCTTATAGGGACAGTTCTTTCATTGGGCCACCTGTGTGGACGTAGAGTATCTAAAACACATGCCTGGATTCATGGTCTGCTTTCAACTCCGTTGTTCAGTTGAGATAGATAGAAGCAGCATTAAACTTTCAAGAATTAGGGAGTCAGTTCTTTGGATTTACACTGTTTTAAAATATAATTCCCCTTGAGAGGGCACCAGCATGTCATTGTGAATTAGTTTTTATCTGCTTTATTAGATTTCTTCCACAATGGGAACAAGGCTGCATAAACACCTTGGATCCCTGTGGAATGAAATGAGGTTTAGAAAGGTGGGTGACTCGACAGAAAGGGTAAGTAGAGGTCAGTGCAAACATGTTTACCTCCTTTATGATTTTGTTTAGGGCCTGCCTGGCCAAGGTGACTGCTCCTTTGGCTTTCTCTGCAGTCAGTCCTGCATTTATCCTCTAAAAGCAAACTTAGTGGAATTGTTCGCAGTGGAGCACCAGAGGCTGCTCCGAGCAATGGCTGAGCAGGTGGCCCCTGCTGCTATCTTTCAGCTAGGTGCAGAGCTGCATTCACATTGCTGGGAGGACATCCCTTCCCACACAGCTTGTTGGTTTTTAAGAAAGGAGGTTTGGGTTTCTTTGTCTGCCCAGTTTGTCAAAGCTGGGTCAGGAATTCCCTCTATGCCCTGTTTTTAATCAGTGGACAAAGCTGAGTATCACCTCTTTCTAAATGAGTTGGCAGTTGAGCCCAAGACTAAAAGAACTAATAGCCAAAGAACTTGGGAGAAATGTATAAATTCTCTGCATCCATCCATCCATCCATCCATCCATCCATCCATCCATCCATTCATCCAACCATCCATCTATCCATCAATATATCCTGTCTCCCACCTTACACATTTCACAAGTGTTTATTGAATACTTGTTACTGTGCAGAGCACTGGTTAAATGCTATGAAGGGTGTAGCAGTAAGTTACATATGGTTTCCACCATCAAGGATTTAATATGAGAGCTAAAACATATGCACGCTAAGCCCAAATAATCAGTGAGCATTCATTTATAATCCACTGCCCATGCAACACATCTTTTCTATATTAAAAAGTTGAGAAGACAGTCTCTGTCTATCTTCAACAAGCTTGTCTTGTGTGACTAGATTAGCATATACCAAAATAATTCTTAATAAAGGCATATTATGATACAAGACATGAAGGAGACACAAAGATAATGCCTTTGGAATGAGAGGGTAGGTCATACATTTAGTTGAGTGGGACTGAGGGGAAGGGGGGAGCAAAAATCTTGAAGAAAGTGAATTTGGGCTGGGGGATAGAAGATGAATTGGATTAGGAGAGATGGAGGTACTGGGCAAGTAAAGACAGAAGCAGGGAATCATGGGGCATGTTTAAGGAAGGATGAGATGTGTGGAGAGGGGAGAAGCAGGAGAGTGGAACGTTTGGAATCAGTGGGGAGCCATTGAAGGTTGTTGCGTGGGTGAGTGACATGAGAGGAGCTGAGCACTGGGAACTGGGAACTGGCAGCAATGCACAAAAATGGAGTAGAGGAGGCAGCAATGGTAGGTGGAAAGTTCCATTCAGGAAGCAATCAAAGTGGTGAAGAATGTTTAAAGTGGAGTAGAAAGTTTCAGGTTTAGGGATCTTCTAGTGGTAGAATCTGTGTTATTTGGCAACTAATTAGACAATACATTTCCATTATAATATTTAAAAAGAAGAATAGGAAATGGTTATTGAACTTTCTTTATGTGACACACACTGTACTAAGTGGATTTTCTCATTTAATTTTCATGGCAACCCTTTATGGTAGGGATTTTTATTATCTGAACATTACTGACGAGGAAATGGCATTTTCTAGAGGGTAAGTCACTGGCTTAGGTCACTTAGCTTTACGTGGCAGAGTCTGGATTGGAGTCGCCATCAGTCAGCCAGCACAGTTCCAATCAGCAGGCCACTCCTGCCCCTCCAGGCTACAGCCCAATAGAAGACGCTCTGCAAAGCCTTTATGCATATGGTTTTATGCTCTAAAACAGAACAACAGTGGCTTGATACTAAATACAGATAAGATCAATGCTGTTTTCCATATTTAAATGAATAATTTAAAATACTGGATGCTGTATTATTAATTTCCTTTCTATCCCTTGGAGCCAGACTGCCTAGGCTTGATTTCCATCCAGCTCTGTCAGTTACTAGCTGTGTGCTCTTGGGCAAGTCACTCAACTTCTCTGTGTGCCTCAGTTTTCTCAACACAGCGAAGATAGTACCCTCTTACGGGGTGGTGGAACAGATTACATGAGGTATCAGCTAAACCCTTTGAATGGTGTCTGCCACAAAGTATATGCTATGTATAGAAGTTATCATTATTGGGGGCGCCTGGGTGGCTCAGTTGGTTAAGCTTCTGCCTTCGGCTCAGGTCATGATCCTGGAGTCCCAGGATCGAGTCCCACATCGGGCTCCCTGCTCGGCGGGGAGTCTGCTTCTCCCTCTGACCCTCCCCCCTCTCATGTGCTTTCTCTCTCTCAAATAAATAAATAAAATCTTTAAAAAAAAAAAAAAGAAGTTATCATTATTGGATTACTTGGGAGTTGCTAATTTCTACCTCCTCAGACTTCTCTTTTAGGGCCTGCTTCTGGTATCCTACCCACCCACCCCCACCCCGCAACCTACCTCCTCCATCAGCTCTTACAGGTCTCAGTAACTTTTCTGTTGTCGAATGTCACAAGGGCCCAGTTCTAAGGCATCTTGGTTTACCTTCCCCAAGGTTTTGCAGTTAATGTGGGAGGCAGTCTGTTTTAATTGGCAATTATCTGGACACTGGAGTTAGACAGATGTAGTTTCAAATCCTACTTTTATTATTTAATCACTATTTGACCTTGGGCAAGTTAGTCATCCTCCCTTTATTAATTAAAGCAACGCTGGTTGCCATAACCAATAAACCTTCAAAGCACAGGCTTGATCCAGTAGAAGCTTATTTTTAGTGGAGGAGAACAACGACAACAACATCAACAGGTGCTCCTGAGCAGAGAAGGGAGGCAGGCACCTCTTCAGGCTGTGGTCTCCTGTGGAAGAGAAAGGAGCACGGAGAATGATGTGTGGGACTTTTCAGAGCTAGAACTTGGATCTGTCTCATCACTTTGACTCACTTCGTAAAGACAGTAAACACTTATTGTCACACTTGTGAGTCTGAAGGTTGGCTGCAGCCTGGCCGATCATGGCTGGGCTTGGCTGGGTGGCTTGGGCTCAGGTCCACTCCCCATGTGTTTATCCTGGGGTCCAGGCTGAAGGCGCAGCAGCCACCTGAAGGAAGCTCTTCTCAAGGTGGTAGCAGGAGCATAGGAGGTGTATTCATATCCTAGGGCTGCCATGGCAAAATCCCACACACTGCGTGGCTCAAAATAAAGGAAATTGATTCACTCACAGTTCTGGAGGCTGGAAGTCCAAAAATCGAGATATAAGCAGGGCCTTGCTCCATCTGAAGGCTCTAGTGAAGAATTCTTCCTTGCTTTCCCTAGCTTCTGGTCACTCCAAGTGTTCCTTGGCTTGTGGCAACATAACTCCAAACACTGCCTCCATCTTCTATGGCCTTTTTCTTTGTAGGCCTATGTCCTTTTCTGTCTCTCATTGGATTTAGGGCCCATCCTACTTCAGTATGATCTCATCTGAATCTTTACCATAATTACATCTGCAAAGTCCCTGTTTCCAAATAAGGTCACATTCTGAGGTTCTAGATAGACATGAGTTTTTGGGCAACACTCTTCCACCCACTAGAGGAGGAGAAGACCAACCAGGCAAGGACATCATATCTGCTTATGATGGCCTACCCAAGTCACATGGCTAAACCCAAAGTCAAGGGGCAGGGAAGTAGACCCCACCCCTGGTGGGAGGAATTGCAGTCACTTGGAAGAGGGTATGGACATAGGGAGAGGTAAAGAAATGGGCCGATAATTAAACCCATTACAAGAGCATAGTTTGTTGTGAGCCCGGAAGTAGAGGAGATTGGTCGTTGGTTCTGTAATAGTTCCTGGACCTCCATATCCTCCTCTGTGTAATGGGTTTCTTGGGAAGTACATGCTTAATGGGGATTATGGTGATTAAGTAACAATATATGTGATCAGCTTAGCATAGTATATGGCACATAGTAAGCACTAAATTAATGTTAACGATTATTGTCTTCATACAACTTCCACTCCTCCTCTCCCATCTGCTTCACTTCTGTTTATTATCCCTTATGTTTTTTCCCCTTTTGCTAATTTTCACCAGTACAAGTCATTTTCATTTTGCATAATTCACATAAACCAGAAAATAAATTTTCCTGGTGATGAATCCTGTTATATTAGAATATAGAATAAGGGAGGCTCAATTAGAGGGAGAGAGAGCTATTTAGGACATTAACTGTGAAGACAGTGCAGAACAGTGGGCAATAAACAAGGCAGACAAGTGCTTTGGCCTCCTGCAAGGGAGGTTGCTTTGAATGGAAGTATTCGGTGAGGCTTTCACAAAAGCACTGCGAATTGAGCTGAACCACTTTGCAGAGCAGAAATGGTCCAGCTCAGTTTTGAAGCACCAGTTGATCAGATAAGGACAACATGGCAAAGGAGGCTGTGTCATCACCCAGGCTGGCCTCTTGGCTGAGAGGGAAGTACGGTTACCCCAGGAGTAATTATACTCCGTTTGGAATATGAGTTGTTCTATGCTAATGAGTCATATTTCATCATTTCCGGGAATTGATGCCAGGGAAGGGACTGTTGTCGCATAAAAGCTTTTTGTAAAAACTGTTTATTTGGTGGAGTCTTTATGCTGAACTTCTGTACCAAAATAATTTCTGCATGATGACTCACTACCCACCTACACGGCAGGTGCAGATGCAGCCCATGTGAAATGATGTTAATGTTCATTGTTTTCATTTTAAAGAGCCAGTGTGCAGCTTTGGCTAAGGTCTCAGGATTTCTGGAGATTTCTGTGAATGCAAGACTGCAGAACTGCAAGCCAGGCAGTGTGATGGGAAAGGATGTGACTCTTTAAGGACTGCATGCTTAGCTGGAGTGCACAGGAAGCCCCAACGCTGCACATGGACCCGGGACTCTTGTTTGTCTTTTGGCTGTGGATGATGTTTGTCATTCTGAAAACAGAGAGCAATTGTTTCTACCAGCTGCATGGGTTCAAATTTCTGATGGTTTACATGTAAACTTCTATGTTAAAATAGTAAAATGTGTTCCCCTGCACAGCATGGAGCAGGCTTCACTGTGTTTAACACGCTACTGTGCAAAGCAACACAGTCTTCTGGCCAAGAGAAGTGGGGGTAGGTTACAAACATGAAGCCCATGACTGAAGATGGAGAAGGGGCTCTTGGACTTTGGGGCAGGAAACGGCCCCACCCATCTGTGGGCAGAGCTTGAAGAGGCCCTCGAGAGAGGTTTTGCATATGGGTCACCTGGGGAGTGAGAAATCACCCTTCTCCCACTGATTTCTGGGTCCAGGAGATGATCATATGCTTCTTGGTCCCTTGTCCACCATCCATGAGCCTGTGTGTGTGTGTGTGTGTGTGTGTGTGTGTGTGTGTGTGTAGCAGGGGGTGGAGAGGAGGCTGGAATACCAAGAAAAAGAGTAAGGTGTCGGTGATCTGCTCTCCTTCCTGCTCTGCCACTATGTCAGTCGCACCCAAGTGCATATAATCGGCTTCTGTTTTTCTGATATTTGCGGCTAAAGCCTTGGCTTAGTTTCACTGTTGGCTATTTTCCTAAGCTCTGCAAAATGTGAGACTGTCCCAGTGCAGGGAACTGGTGTCAGTGTTGGGGAAGAGAAGAAGGTGGTCTAACCATGTAGTGCTGTCCTCCAACTCACCAAAATTTTGAGGTGCCGTTCTCCAATAATTACAGATGCACGTCACAAATGTGACACTAAGTATGTGTAAGTGCACTGTGTTAGTGGAGTGGGGCTTAATGCGGTTGACAAGCGAGGACTTCTAAGGGAGCCTGGAAGTGACTCTCTTATTGGCAAAATGGGATGGGGGGGGTGATAAGAATCAGAGGAAACAGAGGAGAAGATGGGGTGGTAAAGGAAATAAAGATCTTCATCCTCGAGTTGCCCTTCCACCATCCTGTGGGCTTCAGAAGGAGGCCAGCTGTTGACAGTGGCAGTGAGGCTGGGCAGCCAGGGGCAGCCCAGAGCAGAGAGCCCTCAGTCCCTAGGGCTGAACACATGTGTCAGGGGAGATGCTTTGGCAGCAGGGCAGCAGGACTCCCCACATTTAGTGATGAAACGAATAAGATCTGGAACATGGTGGCACGAGAGAAGGGCTTCCTGACAGTCGTATACACCAACCACAGAATTAGTGTTGTTACATATTTTATGGATGTGTGAACCTACATAACACTAAGAATGATGTTGTTGACCAGGGTTTGGGCCCAAATGCCTCCAGTGACCAGGTGGTTCATGGAAATGATAGAAACACATGCCTGGGGGTGGGGGATGGGCAAAATGGGTGAAGGGGCGTGGGAGGTACAGGCTTTCAGTTATGGAATGAATAAGTCACAGGAATAAAAGACACAGCATAGGGAATATAGTCGATGAGACTGTACTAGCAATGTAGAGTGGCATACGGTAGGTACACTTGTGAGCACAGCATAATGAATAAAGTCGTCAAATCACTCGGTTGTACACCTGAAACTAATATAAGAAATGTATGAAACATATCTCATTTAAGGGGAACAGTTATTACTATCCTCTAAATCAGTTTTGCCAGGACTTCAGTTTTCTGAGGGACCTGAAAAAAATACTGATTTTCATGTGAATTCTAATTTTAAAGTTTGGCAATGAAGTCTATGTATCTATGTATCTATGTATCTATGTATCTATCTATCTATCTATCTATCTATCTATCTATCTATCTATCTATCATCTATCTTAAGATTTTATTTTTAAGTAATCTCTGCACCCAACATGGGGCTCGAACTCCCGACCCTGAGATCAAGAGTTGCATGCTCCACTGACTGAGCCAGCCAGGTGCCCTGAAGTTCACCTTTTTAAAATGCTGTGTGGCCAAACCAAGCATGGCTGATGGCATCCCTGGCTAGTGGGGCTCCAGGTTACAGCCTTGCTGCCACAGAGTAATTCTCCAAGGTACTATTAATGGGGAGGTGCCCACAGGTCCTGGAAGGATGGGATACCGACCCAAAGAGGACAGGTGAGAGAGAGGTGGAACTGCTGCATAACCAGAGTGTTTTCATTAAGAAATGAAAACTGGAAGCCAGCAATTTACATACTGAGAACAAACAAGGCCTTGTTCAAATATCCATCGATGGAGGATTTGGTACTGAGAGACTGTACTTGGACAAGTTCATAAAAGAGTCGTAAAATAAATGTGATTACTTGGTTGCAAGGGGCCTGATGTAAAAGGGAGACATTGCTGCACAGAAGATACAGAACAAGGGAAGCAGAACAAATGGAAGAGGACTAGACAGGATGGGGAATGTTCCGTTAGCCCTGGGATTTAAGAGTTATCACCAGTCCTGTAGGAAGAATTAAAAGTTAGTATCAGAATTCCTTTAGACATTTACATGAAGTCCTGAGTTAAGGTTAATTTGCCGATATTTTGAGTGTCTGATAGACGGATGGGTAGATAGATGCCTGTGTAAGTGGGTTGACGGGTAGGTCCCTGGACTGGATGGACGTTATAAAACTAAATCAGAATTAAGACTCTAGTGACCCTACGGGGCAAAACCAAGTGGGCTGCACCTTGTATGGATTTCTGCTTTCATTTCTCTTTGGATGTGATACATTCTATACTTACATGATGCACAGGAAAAGAAATCTACTTGGCCTTAACAGTCCTACTTGTAACATACCAAAGTGCAGTATTGTTAAAGTTCTTACTTGAGCTCTCTCTTGGTAGTAATATTCCAGCAAACAATGAGTAATACTGCACCAGACTCCTACATCTTCTACTGTATCATACTCCTGCATCACCACACCAGAAACCATGGGCCCCTTCTACCAAAACCAAGGCAACACAGACGGGTCTAGGCCTGGCTCTTGACAACAGTGTTCTCCCCTCTGCAACAATTATATGACTGTTTTCCTAATACTTATGATCTTAGTTTTATTGGTCACATTCTTTTTAGCCAGGTTCCCCCTACAGAGATGCTTTAAGGGAGAAAATAATTATGACAATGGCCTTCAGTGCGCTCGCTATACCCTTTAGAAATGACAATGTTTCGGGGCGCCTAGGTGGCTCAGTCGTTAAGCGTCTGCCTTTGGCTCGGGTCATGATCCCGGGGTCCTGGCATCGAGCCCCGCATCGGGCTCCCTGCTCGCTGGGGAGCCTGCTTCTCCCTCTCCCACTCCCCCTGCTTGTGTTCCCTCTCTCGCTGTCTCTCTCTCTCTGTCAAAAAAAAAAAAAAAAAAAGAAATGACCATGTTTCTAAAGCCCATTAACCCACTTGTTCTTGCTGGTGGTGGTTGTACTAGGTTGAATAGTGTCCCCCCAAATTGATGTCCTCCTAGAACCAGAGGATGTGACCTTATTTGGAATTAAGGTTATGCCAATGTAATTAGTAAACTTAAGGTCCTACTGGATTAAATCCCAATGACTGGTGTCCTTATAGGAAAGTCATGTGAACACACAGACACACATAGAGGGAAGATGTCATGTGATGATGGAGGCAGAAATTGGAGTCCTGTGATGACAAGCCAAGGAACACCAAGGATTGCTGGCAGCTACCAGAAGCTACGAACAGACAGGGAAGTGTTCTTCCTTAGCACTTTCAGAGGGACATGGCTCTGCTGACACCTTGATTTGGACGTCTAGCCTCCAGACCCGTGAGAGAATAGTTCTGTGTTGTTTTAAGCTAGCCGGTTTGTGGGAATTTGTTAGGGCAGCTCCAGGACACTAATACAGTGGTGGTCGGCAGTTTTCTTTACTCATGTTTCCTGTCATGTGGTTTGAGTTCCACTAGTAACACACCTGGCTCCTTACTCACCCGGAAGGAAGAGTGACCTAATCTGATTGTTGACTTTGGAAGGATCACCTGGGCATGTGTACTCAGCCCTTTCCCCTCTTTTTGTCTCTAGGGAAGAGGCTGTGCACAGAGAGCACTGTTCTGTGCGGGGAGGCGGGCGGCGGGCCGGCATCAGCAAGCCCACCTGGTAGCAATGGGAGCCGAGTCGTCCAACAGCAGCCTGATCGCTGATGACCTTGGTATTTTAATTCTTCCCGTGTATTTTTTCTTTTTCGGTCTTCTTTCTCAATTTGTTTAGTACTCAGCATGTGTATGGATTAAAGTAGGGGAAAGAAAGCCCCTTCACACCCTAGTACTAACCAAGTTCTTTCTGTTCCCTGTAAAATTGTGCTTAGTTTCCACTGATATGAACACTGTAACGAGAAGGATATCCTGAGAGTTGAAAGAGTCCTGTTCTCTACTCCAGCCAGGGTCATAATACCCCAGTCATGCCCAAACACAGAAAATACAGCCACTTTTTGTAGAATCGAGGAAAATGACTTCAGCAGCTTCTGAAAGACTCCTTGAGTGTTTCATTTACTTTTTGTCAGGGACTTCTCTTCCTTGAATTACTTAATTGACAGAATAAAAATGGTCTGGGATAGGTTAAAAATTTTAAAAAATAAAATATTTTCTCTTTAAAATTTTATTGATTATTATGATGATTATGTTTTGGTTTTACATTTTTATTTTGAAATAATTATAGATTCCTAGGAAGCTGCAGAGAAATGCAAGGGAGGTCCTGTGTACCCTGAACCCTGTTCTCTCTAATGGTGACACCCGGGCATAACTAAGAGAACATTATCTAAGCCAAGCAGTTGACATTGATACAGTCCACAGTTTATTCAGATCTCAAAGGTGCTACCAGAGTTTTCCCATGCCCTAGCTGGGCAGGAGTTAGTCCCTTCCTTCCTCTGTCCACTCAGGAGCTTTCCCAAACCTGTTCCCAGGCTCCTCTGGGGACAAATGAAGAAAGTGGGGGAAAGGGAACCAATCAGAAGTTTAGAGAAGTTTCTCAGACTATTTTGAGGAGAGTGGGTCTGGTGTATGAGAGAAATGGTGTATAAAAGAAATAAATGGGGGGGTGTACTTAAATATTGCTGTAGTCTTTGGATGCACCCGCCTGTCCATGGTGTTAGAGAATTTCAGATAGTGGTTTTTATTTTGCAAGCTCTTTCAGTTGTTGTAATATGATCTTTTAAATGTTGTCTTGACCCAGTTTTGAGACCCTGGCTAGAGGGCAGTCAGTCTACCTTCTTAGACAGGAGATTAAATCCACACCCCAACCACCTCCCTTACTTGCTCTCCACCTGTCCTAGTCACCCCTGGCCAGTACACTGCTTATGCCAGGGACATAGGGAGACAACCAGGGACACTCCCTATGCCCCAGCCACCCAGGCGCCCCATTAATGTATTTTCTCTCTCTCTCTCTCTCTCTCTCTCTCTACACACACACACACCCACACACACATTTTGTACTCTCATTTCATATAACATTAGAACCTAAATATGTCATAAGGAATTCATCATTGCAATTTATCCATGTTAATAATTTTTTTTTAAGATTTTATTTATTTATTTGACAGAGAGAGAGATCACAAGTAGGCAGACAGGCAGGCAGAGGGAGAGGGAGAAGCAGGCTCCCTGCTGAGCACAGAGCCCAATGTGGGGCTCGATCCCAGGACCCTGGGATCATGACCTGAGCCGAAGGCAGATGCTTAACCATCTGAGCCACCCAGGCGTCCCCCATGTTAATAATTTTAAATACTTTATGATGTATTTTATGGGTGGACCATTATTTACTCAACTACTGTTCTATTTCTGACATTTTGAGGTTTTTCCCTGCTAAATTCCCTGCTAAAATAATGTGTTAATGAGCATCTTTGTGCCAAAGTTTATTTATTCTTGGGATTATTTTCTTGGAATAGATTCTTTGAATTAAAATTATTGAATTAGGGCGCCTGGGTGGCTCAGTCGGTTAAGTGTCTGCCTTCGGCCCAGGTCATGATCCCAGGGTCCTGGGATGGAGTCCCAAGTTGGGCTCCCTGCTCAGTGGGGAGTCTGCTTCTCCTTCTCCCTTTGTCCCCTGCTCATGATCTATCTCTCTCTCATGGTCACTCTCTCAAATAAATAAATAAAATCTTAAAAAAATTATTGAATTAAAGGATGTTAATATTTTTCTCTGTGTGCATTGCCCAAATTTGCATCTATTTCATACTTTGTCAACAAAAAATAGACATTTTATGTTCCATAATATTGAAAAATTAAAGAAGAACTAGAGAGGTATAATTTTAAAAATTAAAAGCAAAACCATGGGCACATATTATGTTGTAGAATGAAATTTAGGAACTGTATGTCTACAAAATAAGATTCCTGAGTAACATTTATGGAATCAAAATCTCTTGGAATGAGACATGGTAACTTACATTAAAAAAAAAAAATTCCCTAAGTTGTTCTTATGTGTGCTGAGGTTCATTTTATTTTACAGGGGATGAATAGAGACTCAGAGAAATTGTATGTTTTGGGTAGGGACACAAGCCCTTGGTTTATAATGCAGATGGTTTTGAGCACACTGTGAAAAGGTTAAACCAGAAGCCATTTGAGGGAATCATTAATTCTTGCAATCTCCTGCTCATTAAAGCTGTCTCCTGATCTAACCTGTTGTAATTAAGGGTCAGGAGATAGTTCTATTACCATCTCTTTTTAACTTGGGATTGTCATTCAACTTATTTTTGCCTCATTCAATAGAGGAAGCCTATTTATTAAGCCATTAGTCAATTTGCTCTTTTAAAAGACAGCTCATATATCCTTTGTCCTTTTCTAGTACCCAAGTCTTATTGTCTCACTTCAAAACTTACTGTCATGACCTAGCATTTAGTCCAGTAGTCTGGAGGAAACTGAAAGAGAGTTGGAGATGGGGAGGAGAGACAACAGGTCTCAGACTGTCCTCTGAGGGCTGGGTATCATCATCTCAGCTGTCTTGACTCTATTTCTTTTTTTTTTTAATTAAAGATATTTATTTATTGAGAGAGACAGAACACGTGTGTACATGTGTGCGAGCAGGGGGAAGGGCAGAGGGAGAGGGAGAGGGAGAGAGAGAATCTCCATCTGAGTGTGTTCTCACGTGGGGCTCAATCTCAAGACCCTGAGATCATGACCTGAGCTGAAAGCAAGAGTTGGACACTCAACTGACTGAGCCACCCAGCCACCCTAATAACTCTATTTCTGAAGCCCCATCTCTGGGCCCTACTCAGAGAATTTTCTGAAAAGTTGATGACACAAGAGGGCATGATTCTTAGGTGCTAATCTACAAAAATGTCAAATGTTCTGAGAACATTTAGCTGTAGAAAATCTTGTGGAAATAATCTCCATTATGATGACATTTTATTTATTTATTTTTTACGCTTTTACAGCCTTTATTTTTTTATTTTTTAAATTTTATTATGTTATGTTAGTCACCATACAATACATCATTAGTTTTTGATGTGGTGATCCACGATCCATTGTTTTTGTGTAACACCCAGTGATCCATGCAGTATGTGCCCTCCTTAATACCCATCACCGGGCTAACCCATCCCCCCACCCCCCTGCCTTTTAAAACCCTGTTTGTTTCTCAGAGTCCTTAATCTCTCATGGTTCATCTCTCCCTCCAATTTCCCCCCTTCATTTTTCCCTTCCTTCTCCTAATGTCCTCCATGTTATTCCTTATGTTCCACAAATAAGTGAAACCATATGATAATTGACTTTCTCTGCTTGACTTATTTCACTTGGCATAATCTCCTCCAGTCCCATCCATGTTGATGTAAAAGTTGGGTATTCATCCTTTTTGATGGCTGAGTAATATTCCATTGTATATATGGACCACATCTTCTTTATCCATTCATCTGTTGAAGGGCATCTCGGCTCTTTCCACAGTTTGGCTATTGCAGACATTGCTGCTATGAACATTGGGGTGCATATGGCCCTTCTTTTCACTACATCTGTGTCTTTGGGGTACAATTGCTGGGTCATAGGGTAG
>NC_138375.1:102501598-102527177 GCF_054177405.1 Leptonychotes weddellii | reverse complement strand
TTTTTTTTTTTTTTTAAGAAAACACTCCTTTTTTAATAAAATGACTTGAAAAATAGTAAACAATTTATAATATTTAATTTTTGTTAAAATCTCTATAAATCCAATTTCAGAATTTAAATGTGATTATATTACAGAATTAAAATTCTTGAGGGGAAATATAACACAAAGACATTTAGAAAATATAGATTGGAGTAAATTCTAAGGGGAGCATTTATTTTATTTATTTTATTTTTTTTTCTTTTTAAAGGACCCTATTTTTCTGTTGATTAGCTAATAAAAGTTGGGGCAGCTTAACTCACAAAACAATAACCAACCAAACAAAGAAACCTGTGAAACTTAGGCCCACCATGCAATGGATTTATTTATGTTGGATAGATTTAAATTATTAACTCAAAAGACACTGTGCTTGCATTATGTCATTAATCACAATTGCATGAATATCAAGATGAAGAAGAAAAGAAAATAAAAATAAGCTATTTCTTTAGCAGTATATATTAGTCAAGACATTTAGTTGTAGGTGACAGAAACTAAGGGTGAAAAGGAATTCAAGAAGTGGCTACAGGCACCTGATCTAAACACTCAAGTGATGTTGACACACTGCGTGCGCTCCTTTCCTTCCTCACTCTGTCTTTCCACGTCCCTCCTCCCTGGTACTTTGGCTGTTTCTCAGTGTTTCCTTCTTTCTCACTGCACATGACAGGCAAGATGGCCAGGAGCCATCTAGTGTTCCCGAGGGAAAGGAAGCTGCTTCTTCACAGAGGTGACAAGGATGATTCGGAGCAAAGTGTCAAGAAGCAACTTAACCTGTCTGAAATGCATTTTCTATGCAAATGTAGGAGATTTGTGACTTTAAATGAATGTTGTATGTAAAATGTGGAGCAGAGTGCCAGGCATGAGGCAGGTGTCCAATAAATGGTGTTCAAAGGACAGGAGAATGCTGGAGAGGAAGATGATGGATTCACTTTGGTTCTAGTAATGTCTGAGGTGCCCGTGGGAACTCGGAAAGAAATTTCTAGCAGGTGACCAGTGACAAGGATCTGAAACTTGGGAATACCACTCGGAAGAGGTGGTGGGTTAGAATCAGAGGAATTTGTTTCAGGTCTTAAGGCCTCTTTGTTGTAGCTAAAGAAACCCCCCCTTCTTCTAGTTACAGACATGGATTCTGGGCTGCGAAGACCTCACTGAGTGGGTGGTGCCCTGGAAATGGGTTGGAACTTTTTCTCTCCCGAGACTCTTGTGCCAAAACAGGGCTGTGTTCTTTAATTGTGCTCTCAGGAGATTCTTGCCTGGAGCTTGGGTTGTTCCTTTTTCCTATTGCTATTTTTATCCATTGGATAGTGTGGGCTTTTCTAAACCTTCATTTCTTTCAAAGTGGTGCTTAAAAAAATCCAGAATTTTTTTTAAATATACATTTTTAAAAATTTATTTGGGAGAGAGAGCACAAGCAGGGGGGAGGGGTAGAGGAAGAGGGAGAAGCAGACTCCCCGCTGAGCAGGGAGCCTGAAATGGGACTGGATCCCAGGACCCCGGGATCATGACCTGAGCAAAGGCAGACGCTTCACTGACTGAGCCACCCAGGTGCCCCAAATCCACGCTATTCTTATTTCCAACTACTATGTGAGGTCATAAGAGTGAGCATTACAAAAAGCAATGTGGCAGGTTGGGACAGTTCCTTCTGGGATCGTATTCAGGATCTATCTGCAGGGCAGAGGTTCCTAGAAGAAATTGTGACCTCTGGAGGGTACAGTCAGCCCCTAACAGTCCTGGGAGGAATCCAGGGCAGAGCATACAACTGTGGATATACATGAATGTGGTGTCATGTTTAGGATGTAAGCTACTGGTTCTAGGAGTTATTTGTAAGCACGGCATGAATTTTAGTTTAATGTGGATGTTAAATTAGTGGTAAAAGGTAATACCAGCCATGCAGAATGATGTGAATGTAGGTGATGTGAGAAGAAACTCGTTCGTAAAAAGGACCAATGTAGGGACATTACATTTAATAAAGATTGGGTATATTAGTTTTTATTGCCACTGTGATAAATTACCACAAATTTAGTGGTTTAAAGCAATACAAATTTATTATCTCACAGTTTTGTAGGTCAGAATCTGGTTTCATACATTTGTAGGCCTGAGGTCCCCATTTTCTTGTTGGATTTCAGCTGGAGGTCCTTTTTAACTTCTAGAGACCACCTGTGTTCTTTGGCTCATGACACCCTTTCTCCATCTTCAAAGCCAGTAAATAGAGGTGGGGAGTACTTCTCACACTTTGAATCACCCTGACTTTCTCTTCTCCCATAGCATTTATCTGAGAGACTCTCCTGCTCTCTTCTTCTGCTTTTAGGGGCTTATGTGATTATATTGGGCCCACGTGGATAATCCAGGATAATCTCCCTATTTTAAAGTCAGCTCATTGGCAACCTTAATTCCATCTGCAAAGTCCCTTCACAGTAGTATCTAGATTAGTGTATGATTGAATAACCAGGGGATGAAAATCTTGGGGGCAGTCTTTGGAGCTCTTCCTACCGCAAGGGGTTAAAGGGAGCTTCTTCCCCAGTGGATCTCTGTAGGGCTCTTTAGAAATTCTCCTGGTTCTTTCAGAACTTTGAAAATTCTCTACGTTTATGGAATTGGAGCCTCTGACCTGTGGTAGATCTGCAAGAGAGTGGAGAAAATACTCCTGTGTGTGTGTGTCTGTGTGTGTGTGAGATAGAGAGAGAGACTGTGTGTGAGAGAGGTTGTGTGTGAGTGTGAGAGAGTGTGAGGGTGTGCGTGTGTGTGTGTGAGAGAGAGAGTGAGGAGAGGGGAGGGAGGGAAGTAGAGAGAGGGATGATTAGCATGCCTCTGCTTTTCCTGGAGAGGTTATTGTGAAATCTTTCTTTTTAACTAAACAAATGAAGAGCTAAATAAAACATGGTAATAGAAGCGTCACAGAAGTGGAAAGAGGAGCAGCTTGGTTGATGGGGCAATTTCTTGCATTTAGAGGAAGGCAAGGTAGGCATGGTCCGCACGAGCCTGAATGTGCATCTGGTGCAATTAGTTGGGGAAGAGATTCAGCCAAGAAGATGGACCATCGGATTTTGGGGTTGGTTCCTGGATATGTTCAGGAGGTGTTTTGGACTGACTTACATTTTCCAGGTGCATATATTGCAGTCCTAACCCCAGTACCTCAGAATGTGACTGTATTTGGACATAGAGTCTTTAAGGAAGAAATTAATTTAAAATGAGGTTATTAGGGTGGGCCCTAATCCAATACGATTGATGTCCTTATAAGAAGAGGACAGTAGGGCACAAATATGTACAGGGGAAAAGACCCTGTGAGGGCACAGGGAGATGACCATCTACAAGCCAAGGAGGAAGGGAGGCCTCAGAAGAAACCAACTCTGCTGACACCTTGATCTGCCTTCTAGCCTCCAGAACTATGAGAAAATAAATTTCTGTTGTTTATGCCACACAGCCTATGACACTGTGATGGCAGCTAAAGCGATCTAATACAGGAGTCTTCGTTCCACGAGGAGGCTGGGATTCCCCGGCAGAAAACAGCATGTAGCTCCAGCCTGCAGTGAACATGCTTCCTTCTTCCAGTGGCAGCTGAGGTTTCCTCTGCTAGCATGACCCTAGAGAGAACTCTCTAGTGCCCACTCACAGCCATCTGGTTTCCTAATGGGGGGCTCTGGCCATTCCTGTCCCAGGCATCCCTCCTGGGTGGGATTTTTCCTGGTGATTTCAGGGCCTGCCCTTCAGGGGGATGTGAGCAACTTGTTCTGGATACTTGGTCTCTCTTCTTATCTCCTTCTTCAGTGTCCTGCAACTATTAGTATCATGAGTCTGGCAAGAGGGCTGTGGCACACTTAGTTTTGGAATAAAAAGAACGAGGTGGAACGTCAGTTGATTTGGGGTCTTCTTCCAACACTATAAATAATTAGAAATTTTACCTGGGACAGGTTACTACTTCTTTACAGATGAAGAAAATGAAATGGTTGGATTCCACAATTTTGTAATTATATGAATCATTTATAGACATGGTGACCTAGATGATTTAAGATCTGGAATCTGGGGCACTGGGTGGCTCAGTTGGTTAAGCATCTGACTTTTGATTTTGGCTCAGGTCATAATCTCAGCATCCTGGGATCAAGCCCCAGGTGGGGCTCTGTGCTCAGCAAGGAGTCTGCTTAAGAGAGTCTCTCTCGTTTTGCCCCTCCCCCACGTGTGCACGCCCTCTCTCTCTCTCTCTCACATAAATAAATAAATAAATAAATAAATAAATAAAATATTAAAAATAAATATGGAACCTGAGAAAACACCACCATATCAAGTTGAAGTGCAAACTCTCTCTTTCCTTACTAGCAAGTGCAGAGAATTTCGTAACTTCCACTGCTGTGACGCTTCTATTACCATGTTTCATTTAGCTCTTCATTTGTTTTAGCTAAAAGGAAAGATTTCACAATAACCTCTTTTTGGACAGGATCAGAGTTCAGCTGAGGAAATCCTAAAGATTGGCTATTAATTTGCTTTCTATTTTTAACCACACTTCATTTCAGAGAATAATATTTTCCTCTGAGTGGGGCTATAGAAACAAATTTTAGCAATGAAAACATGCTTCTTAAAAGCCCCACAGTGCCCTAACAAGCACCTACCCTGAAAGGCATGCCCAAGTTCAAAATGTGGAACTCTGAGAATGTAAAATTTTCATCTGTTGTTAATCATTGCTGTACATATTCAAAGTCCTGAAGTCAGATGGTTTGTGTTAGGACATTGAATTTTCACGTCTGTAAATATTTGTATGTACATCCCTCAAATATGTGGAGTAAACAGAATGATTTCCAACTTCCTGTAAACTAAGCTTATTTTCAATTTGAAAATGCTTGAGGAGGGAAAAAAGCATTTAGGCAAAATTAGAAGGTTCAGTTTGTCATACCTTCTTTAGGATTTACTGTAGCAAAAATGAAAGCATGAAGTGCAGGGTCTGGATAGGAAACTATGGAGTCTCTGCTTGGGCAAAATTTTTGTTAGCTTCGTTCTGTTCTCTCTCTCTCTCTCTATTTTTAAATTTTTTTTCAGGAAAGACGATTTATTCAATAAATGGTTGGGGACAACAAGCTAGCCATCTGGAAAAAATAAATCCCTACCTTACTTCTTACATTAAATTATTTTCCTGGTAATTCATGAATGTAAATATTAAAAAAAAAAACCCCACAGATATCTAAGAAAAAAACGGGATTATTTTATTAGGAATTACTCTTTTTCCCAGTATAGTTAACATACAGTGTTATATTAGTTTTAGGTGTACAATATAGTGATTCAACATTTCCATACAATACCCAGTGCTCATCACGACAAGTGTCCTTAATCCCCTCTCCTATTTCACCCATCCCCCACCTATCTCCCCTCTGGTAACCATCAGTTTGTTCTCTATAATTAAGAGTCTGTTTCTTGGGACCCCTGGGTAGCTCAGCCAGTGAAGCGTCTGCCTTAGTTCAGGTCATGATCCCAGGGTCCTGGGATCGAGTCCCACATCGGGCTCCCTGCTCAGCAGGAAGCCTGCTTCTCCCTCTGCCCCTCCCCCTGCTTGTGCTCTCCCTCTCTCTGACAAATAAATAAATAAATAAAATCTTAAAAAAAAGGAGTCTAGGGCATGTGTTGTGATGAGCACTGGGTGTTATACACAACTAATGAATCGTTGAACACTACATCAAAAACTAACGATGTTATATGTTGGCTAACTGAACACAGTAATAATAAAAAAAGAGTCTGTTTCTTGGTTTGTCTCTATTTTTTCCCTTTGCTTGTTTGTTTTGTTTCTTAAATTCCACATATGGGTGAAATCATACAGTATTTGTCTTTCTCTGATTTCACTTAGTATTATACTCCTTAGCTTTATCCATGTTGTTGCAAATGGCAAGATTTCATTCTTTTTTATGGCTGAATAATATTCCATTATTATTTACATATCACATCTTCTTTATCCATTCAACTATTGATGGACACTTGGGCTACTTCCATACTTTGGCTGTTGTAAATAATGCTGCTGTAAACATAGGGGTGTGTGTATCCCTTTGGTTTCCTGTTTTTGTATTTTTTGGGTAAATACGTAGTTGTTGCCAGATCATAGGGTAGTTCTCTTTTTAACTTTTTGGGGAATCTTCATACTGTTTCCCAGAGTAGCTGCACCAGTTTGCATTCCCACCAGCAGTGCAAGAGGCTTCCCCTTTCTCCACATACTCTCCAATGCCTATTGTTTCTTATGATGTTGATATTAGCCATTCTGACAGGTGTGAGGTGATACCTCATTGTAGTTTTGATTTGCATTTCCCTGAAGATGAGTGATGTCGAGCATCTTTTTATGTGTCTATTGGCCAGCTGTGTGTCTTCTTTGGAAAAACGTCTCTCCATGTGTTCTGCTCATTTTTAATTGACTTATTTGTTTTTTGGGTGCGTTGTATCAGTTCTTTATGCATTTTGGATACTAAGCCTTTATCGGATATGTCGTTTGCAAATATCTTCTCTCATTCCATAGGTTGCCTTTTAGTTATGTTGATTGTTTCCTTCACTGTGCAGAAGGCTTTTGTTTTGATGTAGTACCAACAGTTTATTTTTGCTTTTGTTTCCCTTGCTTCAAGGAGACACATCTAGAAAAGTGTTGCTATGGCTGATGTCAGAGAAATTACTGCCTGTGCTCTTTTCTAGGATTTTTATGGTTTCAGGTCTCACATTTAGGTCTTTAATCTATTTTGAATTTATTTCTGCGTATGGGATAAAAAAGTGGTTCCATTTCATTCTTTTGCGTACTGCTGTCCAGTTTTCCCAACACCATTTGTTGAAGAGACTGTCATTTTCCCATTACATATTCTTTCCTCTTTTGTCGAAGAGTAATTGACCAGATAACTGTGGGTTCATTTCTGGGTTTTCTCTTCTGTTCTATTGATCTGTGTGTCTATTTTTGTTCCAGTACCATACTGTTTTGATTACTGAAGCCCTGTAGTTAACTTAAAGTCTGGCCTGGTGATACCTCTAGTTTTGTTTTTCTTTTCAAGATTGCTTTGGCTATTCAGGGTGTTTTGTGGCTCCATACAAATTTTAGGATTGTTTGTTCCAGTTCTGTGAAAAATGCTATTTGTATTTTGATAGGGATTGCATAAAATGTGTAGATTGCTTTGGGTAGTATAGACATTTTAACAATATTTGTTCTTCCAGGGCTTGAGCATGGAAGATCTTTCTATTTCTTTGTGTCTTCTTCAGTTTCTTCCATCAATGTCTTATAGTTTTCAGAGTATAGGTCTTTCACCTCTTTGGTTAAGTTTATTCCCAGGGACTTTATTATTTTTGGTGCAATGGTAAATGGGATTGTTTTCTTAATTTTTCTTTCTGCTGCTTCATTATTAGTATATAGAAATGCAACTGATTTCTGTACATTGATTTAGTATCCTGAATTCATTTATCAGTTCTACTAGTTTTTGGTAGTCTCAGGGTTTTCTATATATAGTATCATGTCATCTGCAAATAGTGACAATTTTACTTCTTCCTTACCCATTTGGATACTTTTTATTTCTTTTTGTTGTCTGATTGGTGTGGCTAGGACTTCCAGTACCATGCTGAATAAAAGTGGTGAGAGGGGACATCCTTGTCTTGTTCCTGACCTTAGGGGAAAAGTTCTCTGTTTTTCCCCATTGAGTATGATGTTTGCTGTGGGTTTTTCATATAAGGCCTTTATTACGTTGAGGTATATTCCCTGTAAACCTATTTTGTTGAGGGTTTTTTTCATGAATGGATTTTGAACTTTGTCAGATGCTTTTTCTGCATCTTTTGAAATGATCATATGGTTTTTATCCTTTCTCTTATTGATGTGACATATCACGTTCATTGATTTGTGAATACTGAATCACCTCAGGAATAAATCCCATTTTGTTGTGGTGAATGACTTTCTTCAATATATCGTTGGATTTGGTTTACTAGTGTTTTGTTGAGGATTTTTTGCATCTATGTATCTATGTTCATCAGAGATATTGGCCTGTAGTTCTTTTTTTTTTTTTTTTTTTTTTTGTGGTGTCTTTATCTGGTTTTGGTATCTGGGTAATGCCAGCCTCCTAGAATGAATTTGGAAGTTTTCCTTCCTTTTCTATTTTTTGGAATAGTTTGAGAAGAATAGGTATTGATTCTTCTTTAAATATTTGGTAGATTTCACCTGTGAAGCTATCTATCTGGTCCTGAACTTTTGTGTTTTGGGAGTTTTTTTGATTACTGATTCAATTTTCTTGCTAGTGATTGGTTTGCTCAAATTTTCTCTCTTCCTGCTTCAGTTCTGGTAGGTTGTTTGTTTCTAAGAATTTATCCATTTCTTCTAGGTTATCCAATTTATTGGCATATAATTTTTCATAATATTTTCTTATAATTGTTTGTATTTTTATGGTGGTGTTTGTTACTTCTCCTTTCTCATTTGTGATTTTGTTTATTTGAGTCCTTTCTCTCTCTCTCTCTTTTTTAAAGATTTTATTTATTTATTTGAGAGAGAGAGAGCACAAGTGAGGTGGGGAGGGCCAGAGGCAGAGGGAGAAGCAGACTCCCTGCTGAGCAAGGAGCCCGACTTGTGGCTGGATCCAGTACCCTGGGATCATGACTTGAGCTGAAGGCAGATACTTAACTGACTGAGCCACCCAGGTGCCCCTCCCCCTCTCTTTCTTGATGAGTCTGGTTGGAGGTTTATCAATTTTCTTGATTTTTTCAAAGAACCAGCTCCTGGTTTCATTGATATGTTCTATTGTTGTTGTTGTTGTTGTTTTTAGTTTCTCTATCATTTACTTATGCTCTAATCTTGGTTATTTCCTTCCTTCTGTTAGTTTGGGGTTCTCTTCTTTTTCTAGCTCCTTTAGATGTAAGGTTAGCTCCATTCTATTTTCTAACTAGAATGTGAAAATATCTTTTGAGCAGAGTTAAAGTCAATTTTATTAGTTTGGTAGACCATTTTATCTTTTTTTTTTAAAAGATTTTATTTATTTGAGAGAGAGAGAATGAGAGGGGGGAGGGTCAGAGGGAGAAGCAGGCTCCCCGCCGAGCAGGGAGCCCGATGCGGGACTCAATCCCAGGACTCCAGGATCATGACCCCAGCCGAAGGCAGTCGCCCAACCAACTGAGCCACCCAGGCGCCCCGACCATTTTATCTTAATGAAAATTAACCAAATATATAATTTCTGACATCCAAAATATTTTACATCTATACCATGAATTTCTTTGGAAAATTTGTGTTTTTTGGATGAGATATACCTTAAAAATTTGAGGGCTCTTTGTAGTTGTTCATCTTACAGTTATTGATATTATTACAGCTCTTTTCAAGTCTTTTTTTTTTTGTCACAATTAAATAGGTCTAACAGATTTTATGGAAAAGTTTAAAAGAAAGCTGTGATTTCCAGGGAATTAGAAAGTAAACATTTAAAAAAATTTTTTAAAGTCATTAAGTAGGAGTTTGGTGTAATTAGAGGCAAATTGGAAGAGCACGGAAATGAAGGAGAATTAGCCATTTACTATAGCAGCAGAAGTAAAAATAGAAAATGGAAAGCTTTTTTTGTGGCCTCAAGTACCATTGAGAGCAATGTTGTCAGTGGGGGCTTAGGTCTCAAAAACAAGGTGTTTCACTTAATCAAAAGGCATCAAATTGAAATTTTTATCTGGAGCCCCAAATGGCCCTAGAGTAATGGGAGTTTGCCACTGTGTGTGTGTGTGTGTTTGTGTGTGTGTGTGTGTGTGTCAGGGGAAGAGTTTGGGATGATGTACATACATCCAAGGAACTAATTAGAATGCAAAGCAGAGTGTAAATATTCCAACTTGAGTGACAAAGTTTTGCTGAGAGGCAGAGGGAGGAGTTAATGATGGTTTTGGGGAAGGCAAATGAGGGAGTTTCCATGGGGAACTGCCATTTTGTAGGGGCCTTGAAGAATGAGCAGTTTTTTTTTTTATTTAAAGATTTTATTTATTTATTTGAGAGAGAGAGAGAATGAGAGAGAGAGAGCATGAGAGGGGGGAGGGTCAGAGGGAGAAGCAGACTCTCCGCCGAGCAGGGAGCCTGATGTGGGACTCGATCCCGGGACTCCAGGATCATAACCTGAGCCGAAGGCGGTCGCTTAACCGACTGAGCCACCCAAAAACCCCAAGAATGAGCAGTTTTTGATAAACATGGGCATATTAACAATAACAAAAACAGAAACTAAGATTTGAATATGTTAGGTCTCTTTTATTTATTTTATTTTTATTTATTTATTTTTTTTTAGAGAGGGGAAGAGAGAGTAGAGGAGGGAGAGGGAGAGAGAGAATCTTAAGCAGACTCCATGCCCAGCATGGAGCTCAACGTGGGGCTCAATCTCACAGCCCTGAGATCATGACCTGACCCGAAATCAAGACTTGAAGGCTTAACGGACTGAGCCACCCAGGCGCCCCTGTACTAAGCTCTTTTAAATGCATCATCTCTTAAACCTCAGAAAAGCTCTAAGAGGTACGTGTAATTGTTATCCCTATTGTAAAGCTGGGGAAACTGAGGTAGATACAATTCGATATCACACAAACACACTTTAATTCAGATGCATTGCTTCAAGGAGCTATGCTCTTTCCAAGAGAGAAAAGTGGAGCTACATGAGCAGTTTTGGAGAAATTGCAAGGTTTTATGTGGCTTAAGTATAGGGTGTTTGGGAAATGAAGCAGAAGAAAGGGCTAGAAATGAGGGTGAGGCTAGATTGCAGAATGTTACTTCAAGGATTTTTTTCTTCAGGCAGTGGGGAGACCTGGGTTTTGCATAGAGGGGTAATGTGATTTGACTAGCAGTTGTAGGATAAGTCATGTGGTGGCCTGAAGCATGGATTTGAGAAGGGACAGATTGGAGGTCAAAGGAAGAGTTACAAAGCTACTGGGGCACACAGGAGTGACAAGAAGGGCAAAAGCCAAGGTGGGGTTTGTGGATGGGCAAGGGCAGATGTGGGAAGTATAGTGGGAGGTGGACTTGGCTGGTATTGTAACTGTTGTGTTTGGATTGAGGAGTTTCAGTTTCCACTGTGTTGAATATAGTGATGCCCTGGATCAGAGGAGTTCAGGAGCAAAGACCCAGGAGGAAGACTAGGTATCAGGGTTCAGGCATGTTGGGTCTGAGGCACCGTTTAACAGCCACATGTCCAGTGGGAATGTGGGAAGTCTCCGTATAGGGTAGGGGAAGAGAATTTGACACACACACAAAGAGGTAAGAGTTGAAGCCATGGGTCAGAATATAGGACAAAAGCAGGGAAGAGCAAGGCTAGATCTCTAAGGAATTCCTGGTTTTAGAGCAGTAGGTGGATGTATAGAAATTAGTAGGAAGAGACTTAAAAGGTATGGTCAGGAAAGGCTTTCTTCAGATTATCCTGGGCTCTAAAGGAGAGCGTTTCAGAAGGGACAAATTGCCAAGAGCTATGGCTGGGTGTGCAGCATAAATCCTGAACACAGATCATTGGATTTGGCCAGTGTTTCTCAAATCTTTTAGTGTCAAACCCTTGGCCTTTTCAAAATGATTAAGGACGCTGTCTTAGCTTGGGCTGACGTATCAAAATGCCACAGACTGGGTGGCTTACACTACAGACATTGATTTCTCACAGTTCTGGAGGCCAGGAAGCCAAGAGCAAGGTCCTGGCACATTTTGTTCCTGGTGAGAGCCCACTTCCCGGCTCGAGGACAGCTGCCTTCTCTCTGTATCCTCACAGGGCGGAGAGAGAGAAAACTCTGTTACAAGGACAGTAATCCTGTCACAGAGGCCCCACCCTCATGACCTGGTGCAATCTCATCACCTCCAAAACATGCTGCCCCACCAATACCATCATGTGGGGGTTAGGGCTTCAACATAGGAATTTTGGGGGAACACGCACATTCAGTCCACAACAGACCCCAGAGAGTTTTGTCTATATGGGTTTTACCTATTGATTTCTACTGTATTAGAAATGAAAACAGAAAAAAAATTAAAATAATTATTTTAAAACAATAAAAGAAACTCTTTACATGTTAACATAAAATACATTTTCTAAAACCTAACTGTATTTTACAGAACAAAATTAGGGAGACAAAATGGTATTCTTGTACGTATTTTGCAAATCTCTCTCATGTCTGGCTTAATAGAAGATAGATGTATTCTAGTATCTGCTCTTGCATGCCGTCTGTTGCCATATTAAACATCATGAAAGCTCTGGAAAACACAAGTGTGTGCTTGTGAGAGAAAATGAGAGACACAGTACCCCACTGACGTGACTTGTTTACCTTCCCTACCTCCAAACCAGCACTTCTGTTTCAGGTACTTGTTTGTTCAACCTCTGCCCCACTCATCACCATTTCACCACAGGACGTGAGGTGGCTCACACCCTGTGGAAGCTGAGTGTTAAGTGACAGAGTGAACGAGGTCAATGGACTAAGGCAAGTATAAGCCAAGGAGAGTTCAGGGTACCAGTTGGTGAGTGTCATTCAGAGATTAGGAGTAGCAGTGGGGATGTCGAGTCGAAATTTTCCCGAGGCCCTGGAATTGGCAATAAGAACCCAAAGCTGTAAACAAAGTTCTGTTGCCACACCCCTCACTCCATCCCCAGGCCTGCATGAGGAGAACACTGGAAGGGGAGGGTAGTCACCGAGAGAGTCCAAGGCATGGCAGAGTGTTTATGGTGAGAGAGCCTTTTCTCTCTCCTCCCTGTGGTGGTGGATGAGCTGGAAATGCTCCATCCATCTTTATAGATCAAGGGAATCGCTCATAGACTGAGTGAGTCTGTCAGAAAGGGAAGTTGGCATCCTCCTCCCTGAATGGATGCTTGCCAAGGACCAACTTGCAGCTGCCACTGGCACAGAGGAGAGTGTGCTGAGAGGGTTTTGGGGACAGCATGACATATATCCCCAAAGGAAGGGAAGGAGTGTTCTTGAATATGAGATTAAAGCTGCTTCTCATCTGCAGATTTCTGAATCTGATGGTCCTATGGAAGGAGTCTGTATAGCGGGGTGAGAAGGAACTGGGGCATAGTTTCTTGGGGGAAAGGAGTGAAAGGGTAGGCATGCTCCTCGCTGCTCAGGGCCCTTCAAAGAGTCCCAAAGGGGACGTGTGTGATTCCTGTAAGTCCACATGAAGGAGCACCAAGGTTAGAGTCAGGATATGGGGTTGCCCCATTGTGCCCTGGACCAGGTAAGGTGCTGCTCTGTCTGTAGCTGATGTGAGGAAGGGCTGGGGTCAAGCTGAACAATGCCCAAAAGAAACACACACACCCTTATTTCAAATACCACCATATCAATAGTTGGGACC
Source organism: Leptonychotes weddellii (assembly GCF_054177405.1). Taxonomy (NCBI): domain Eukaryota; kingdom Metazoa; phylum Chordata; class Mammalia; order Carnivora; family Phocidae; genus Leptonychotes; species Leptonychotes weddellii. The sequence continues at coordinate 102,513,901 of NC_138375.1, read as the reverse complement.
ACATTAAACCTGAGCAAAACGACACCTGTCTCCACCACTGGGCCGTCAGTTAAGTATTTTCCTCCCTCTATCTCCCAGCCCCCAGCTCTGAAGGGACTACACCTTGAAGGAAAAGGTGGAGGTGAGGAAATGATATGCCCCATGATAAGAGGGTTTTCCCACCTCCCATTTAGGGAGCTAGGTGAGAGGGGGAGCAAAGGAACAGATCACACAGCTTTCTCACCAAATCCCCCAAGCCCTGGCATGGAGGAAAAGGTTTTGAATCACATGTGGGAATGGAGTTTAAAACAGAATTGGTCTTTTAATAGTTTCAAGTGACCAAAAAATATAAAATGCATCCAAAATTTTATTAAAGGAAGGGAAAGTGGGAAGTGTGGTTGAAAGAAGGAATTAAGCCATTTCATGTTAGTGCCTCACTGAATTAAGATGTCTTAAGGAAGCTGTTATAAAGCATTTGGTTTACTTTCAGGTTCTATGAACTTATAAGTGCTCTGTGGGCAGTGATATTGTCTTAATAATGTGGCTCCTTGGCATCAGTTGGTGGTGCCTTCTGTGTACTGGGAACCCTCTAGGTATTTGCTGAACTGAATTGCCTATTTCTGTTCTGGGAAACTGAGAACACAGTAGGCTCGGTGGAAGGGGTTGTGTGTTCCTTTAGTCTTGACTTCCTTGGGTAGCAGACCCAGAAGTGACACAGTGAAGGGCAAACGGTCCTTATGACCACTTTCACATTAGTTTTATTTTTATGCTTCTGAGTATTTCCTTCTTGGGCTGCAACAATCAGAACAATCAGGCCAAAGGGAACAAGCCAAGTGGCATCAAGATGGGGAACACACATATCTGGTCTCAGCACCAGATTTTAAGGAAAGAAGCACATCTGGGGGATGGCAAGGCAGGTGGAGAGAAGAAAGCGATGGGTGTTGAGTGGACAGTTGACTGAGAAAGAGAGTGCCTGGTCTGTCTGTTTAGGTATAAGATGGAGAATAGATTGTCCTTTTCATGAAGTTTACTTGAGAGTTGTACTACATGTTTAATAACTCAGGGGATGTATTTACAGAAAAACTTGGCAGTGATGGTTTTAAAATGTCCTTCCTGTTGGAAATCATCACAGACATATTTAGATAAGGAGAGCTAGAAACGATGCGGTAAACAGCTTTTCAGTGTGATATTTCTAAATCTAACGACCAATTAGGGAGGACTGATAGAATCCACCAGGCTCCTCTTAAGCCCCAGACCCCATGGAGAGCTAAGCTAATGGGTAGAATGGAATAGTACTTAACCCTCAGGCTGAGGACAAGGGCTGAAATGTTGGATTTTGGAGATAAATGGACAGTTGTATAATGGGGGAAAGTGACTGTGACCAGATCTGTGTTTCATTTTCTGCTGCCTTGCACTAAAAGGATTGATAACAGTTTGGTTCACGCCTGAGTGCAGCAGACTCAGACAGTGGCGGCCTTTAAATAGAGCCAGTGTTTGTAGGCAAGAGACAGTACCGTCGACTAGAAGCAATTCCATTTAGGACTAGGGTTGTCAGATAAAGTACAGGATGCCCAGTTAAATTTGAACTTCAGGTAGACAACACAACATTTTTAGTATAAATATGTTCCATGCAACAATTAGGATATGCATACACTAAGAAGTTTTGACGTTTATTTAAAATTTAAATTTAACTGAGTTATCCTGTGTTTTCATTTGCCAAATCTGGCCCTTTTTAGGAGTAAGTCTTATCACTGAGCAGTTACTTTTCTCCTTCTTTAATTCAAACCAGGATCTAGTCAAGAGTGACCCGCAAACTAACTTCAAATGTTTGGGTTGGTCCTGGAGAACTTCTGTGTGGACCAGGCTATGTGGGTGGGAAATCAACTAAGAACTGGAAGGTTTGAAGACGCATGAAGTTCCTTTGGCTTTGCTTTTATAGATGCAATTTTTTTTTTTTTTACTGTCTTAAACTATACATAACATAAAATTTACCAATTTGCCCATTTTTAACTGTACAATTCAGTGGTATTAAGTATAGTCACATTGTTGTGCAACTATTACCCCTGTCCATCTCCAGAACTTTTCCATCTTCCCAATCTGAAGCTCAGTGCTTATTAAACAATAATTGTCCCTTCCCTCCTCCCCCTTCCAGTCCCTGGCAAGCACCATTCGACTTTCATCTCTGAACTTGACTGTTTCAGCTACCTCATGTACGTGGGATCATACCGTATTTGTCCCTTTGTGTCTGGCTTATTTCACTTAGCTTAATGTCCTCAGGGTTCATCCGTGTTATAGCCTGCATCAGAATTCCATTCCTTTTTAAGTCTGAGTGACATTCCATTGTATGTCTATGCCACATTTTGTTTATCAGTTCATCTGTCATTGAACGCTTGGGTTATTTCCATGTTTTAGCTATTGCGAATAATGCTGTGAACTTTGGTGTGCAAATATGTTTTCAAGCCCCTGCTTTCAGAATTTTGAGTATATATTCCTAGGAGTGGAATTGCTGGTTCATATAATAATTCTGTTTATGTATTTATTGCACAAGGTATGTCTGTAAAGTTCAGGTATAGATTTCCCAGGGGGGCTCTTGAAGAATTTCGAACAGTGATGGTATTGTTGGACTAATCATATATCCCCTTTTACTTTTTAGGACGTGGCATGAATCTCTTTATGCACCTCCTGGTTTGTTTGCTGAAATACACACTCCCACCAAACATGCATCATGATTTTGTAGTCATACCTCCTAGACCCATGCTGAGGGGTCTAGATAGATTCTTGGAGTCTTTTCCTAGTATTTAGATTCTAGTATCCTTTCCCGGTTGTGAGTTCCCAAGATATTCTGAATTTTCGGTAATAACACCCACGGTGACAGTATCAGAGACAGGAGTGAGTTGAATTCAAGTTTGAAACAGAATTTGCTTTCTTCCAAATCTAATTATTAACCACCTTTCAGAAAACAGAGGGTGACTGTTCCTATGGCAACAGAAGCCTTAAAGCAAGAAAGCGTTCATGGGCCTGACACTCTTAGCCAGCTCTACACTGATCCAGCTTGCTGGTGGAGGGAACCGAGGCCCCGGGGCCAAATGTAACCTCTCTGACAGGGGTCTTTCACTTCCTAGTCCCTCTTCCTCCATAGTTATTCAGAGGAAATTGATCTGGGCTGTCTTGTATGTCTTCCAGCCTCTCCCAGACCTCTTTCCCCGCATCCTGGGTGTGTGTGTATGTGTATGTGTGTATGTGTTTTTATATCTATTCATATTCTATTTGTCTTACTCATCTTTATGTAAATCCAGATTCATATTCTTCCTAGTTGTCAATGAATCATTCAAGGTGCAGTTTTAGCTCAAACTGAATAATGCCCACAGGAATAAGAAAGATTCTATTATTGCGGGGGAAATTGGAGGGGTAGACGAATCATGAGAGACGATGGACTCTGAAAAACAAACAGGGTTCTGGAGGGGAGGGGGGTGGGAGGATGGGTTAGCCTGGTGGTGGGTATTGAGGAGGGCACATTCTGCATGGAGCACTGGGTGTTATGCACAAACAATGAATCATGGAACACTTCATCTAAAGCTAATGATGTAATGTATGGGGATTAACATAAGAATAAAAAAAATTAAAAAAAAAAAGAAAGATTCTATTATTAAATGTCTCTCAAACAGGGCTTTTTGGATTTTTTTTTTTTTAAAGATTTTTATTTATTTATTCATGAGAGATAGAGAGAGAGGCAGAGGCAGAGGGAGAAGCAGGCTCCCCGCGGAGCAGGGAGCCTGATGCGGGACTCGATCCCAGGACTCTGGGATCATGACCTGAGCTGAAGGCAGACGCTTAACCGACTGAGCCACCCAGGCGTCCCTGGATTGTTTTTTTATAGCACAGGTCACATTTTCTTAGCCATTCTTTATTTTCTTTTATTTTAAAAATATTTCTCATGGGCAAACTCCTCTGAATTTGTTAGTTTCATTTTGATAGGTAACTAATGGCACTTTTTATGGGTGTTTCTTTACTAAGTGAACAATCTGAGCAGCCTGTTTGCAGATTCCCCAGTTACAAATGCCGTATTATTTTTAGTACCCTCGGTCCTACTAAATAAATGCATTTTTACGTAAATTATATGTGAGGTTGGACTCATTGTTTACTTTATGTTTTGAATGTCATAAGCAGACAATGATATGAGTAATTGACCACTCAGCATACATGCACACAGTTTCATTTATGTCAGAACTGATCTGATATTTCATGGGTATGCCTAACAGGCACTTGGTAAATACCCATAAATGGTACAGGGCCATTACGAATGATTGTCAGTGGCATTACCTTTTTCCAGAAATGTTAATTCTCCAGCATCTACAGTTAATCATGAGTTTGTCCTGAAACCATGTACACATTAAAGTCATACAACAGGAAATGCATGTAAAAATCTTTCTCTCTTTTCCCCTGCCCTCAACAATATATAAATGGTCCAGAAACATGTGTAGTAAAGGACAAAGATCTTGAATTAATCTTTTCAGATGTCAGGTTTTTCTTGACCATAGAGGTAGGAAAGAGAGCCTGAAGCCATGATCTTCAGTCCATTTGAGGGATCGGAACACACCGTACCTTCCCACACCTCCATTCTGAACTCTCATAGCTTTATGTCTTAAAGACTAGATAGAAATTTTATTTACTATTTGTTTTATTTTTTAAAGATTTTATTTTAAGTAATCTTTACATCCAACATGGGGCTCAAACTTACAACCCCAAGATCAAGAGTCGCATGCTCTACCAACTGAAATTCTAAAATGAATTGGATGGATTGTTAAAGAACTGAAATAAATGTATTTTCATGACTGTATGTGACTGAAAAGTTATGAATCAGTCTGGGGTATCCTTTCTGGAGCAGACCATCCAGTAGGAGATGGGGGATTGACGGACGGAGTGTTGTTGGTAGCATTTACTGGAAACAGTTGTATCATGTTTGTTTATGTCTACAGAGTACAGGCTCCACACTAACCTCTCCCCATTCCTTTTTTTTCTGGGTTTCCCTTTCCTCACCTAAAAAATCTTTTAGTGGCACATCTAGTTATTATTTGTTCTTGGCCAACCAACCCAGAACTAGTTTGAGGGATTCCTGGCCATGAAAACGGTGGGATAAAGCATTATTGATGAGATAACAGACTCCAATTTTGAAAAACAAACCTTACTTTATTAAGCTTGCCTGGCAAGGGAGCTCTGCATTTAGAAAAATAGTCTCCCCAAGCCGTGCTTGAGCAGAGCTTGTATATGTTACCAGGGAAGCACAGGCGGTCCTGATTAACTCTGACGGAAGTGGTGACAAGGATACTGATTGACTCCTAGACCAAAGCAGGGTTGCTTTAACACACTCAGCATTAGCTCTGCCTTTGGTTAAAGCTGGTTTATTTTTATTTTGGCCTCACAGTTCCTGATCGGATTTCAAACGACCAGGGTTCTCAATGCTGTATCCTTGGCGCTGATATGATTTGAAGAACAAGATACTTAGGGTTCTGTGCTTGAATCGTCTTGCTAGCAGGGCTATTTTAGAGTTTCACTTCAAGGAGGGTAATCTGGCAATGGGTGATGTTAGAGAGCAGAGGGAAATGTTGAAAATAGATCCTGGCTCACAGCCACACACATGTAAGTGCTTGTGCAAAAGAACGAAGGAGAGAACCCATGTGCCACCTGAGGGCAGGGACTGTCTGTTGGGCCTCCACTGTGTCCCCCAAGTTTAGCATGGCACATGGCACAGAGCAAGTGCTCTAAATATTTGTTGAATGAATTAATAGAGGAGGACGATGAAGAAGACCGCCTCACAGGAGAATAATTTCAGGGGTTCAGGCCCTGAGGCTGTGGCTGGGACATGAGAACTCCGGCCTCCTGGCCCCAAATAATCCTTGAGACACATCTGATGGCCCCTTGCTTCCAGCACATTCACACCAAGTGGTGACTGGTAGCAGGTCAGATTTTGCTATCATGGTGGCACTGTGGGGATGGGTAGGGGTGAGGAGAGGAGAAGGGAAAAATCACAGGGAGGTGGATAGAAAATGAGTGGAAACAATCCCTTTTCTCTTTTCTAGCCTACTGTACTCTTACCTGCTTCAGGCACTGTGCTAGACCCTTCACAAACGCGATCGATAGTCCTTACCTCACAGTCCTTACAGCAAGCGGTAGTTATCTCTGTATTACCTACCAGCCAGGAGCCTGGGGCTCAGAGCCATCCCGTGACTCGCCTGAGCTCACACCGACAGACACCGGAGGCTAGGTCGCAGCCCAGTCTGTCTGGCTCCAAATCCTCTTTCCCTTGCTTTTGCAGTGTGGGTGCTCAGTCTGGCCCTCCTGTGCCCCATACCCTCTCCGAGATGAGCTATAAGAGTCTTCCTGAATGCCCAGCGACCTCAGACCCTTGAGGCCACAGCTGCCTGAAGCAGGAGGCCTGCAGACCAGGAGGGATCCAGAGAGGCCTTTGCTCCCCATCCCCCCTTCCTGCCAGTAGACAAGGAGGAGGAAGTTTGAGGCCTTTGAGACCTTTGTGGGTCTCAAAGCCCTGCTTTTTCAGGGTCCTGGCCACTTCTGCCACAGGGTGGGACATGGAGTTGGTGGAAACTGAGTAACCACCCTCTTCATTTCTTCGTTCTTTTCTTGTCTCACAAAAAAATCAGTGAAGCTTGAAAAACTGATTGTAAAGTTGGCCTGAATGAGAATTGCATTATAGTAATTTTAAAGAATAAGAAGAATCTGTGAGAGATAGGGAGACTATCTTGTCCTGCCAGATAAGAAAATACCATAAAGCTAGAGAATCAAACAATAATGGCACATTTTTTTGATGATGATTTGCTAATATTTATCAAAATTGACATTAGGAGGGATTTTCTTTCTAAGAACTATTCTATGGAAATACTCAATGTGCATGAAGAGCTGTGTGCTAGGGTATTCACTGCAGCATTGCTTGTAATAGTTTAAAAGTAGAAATGCCTTGAATGTCCATCAGTACAGTAGTGTTATATTAATTTAGTTTATTTTACTACTTTTTGGTCTTACGTTAATTTAATAGTATCCTAAATTAATTATGCTATAGTCACACCATGGGATGCCATGGAGCCATTAAAAGGAGTAAGGCAGACCCAAAATGCTGACATGAAAAGACAGGAAATATATTAGGAATGAAGGAATGAAAGAAGCAAGTAACAGGACAATATTGTGTGGTTAGGTTGTGAATTCACTGGAACATGTTTGGAAGGATACACAAAGATTTTTCAGTGATTAATTTTGCAAATACAGGAAAAGTCAAGGATGTCTCACTTTTTACCTGGTTAAGTGTCTTTGCAGTTCTACTCTTCTATAAAGAGCATATTCATATGTTAATTATGTATTTGAAAAACAACAGGGGCAAAACCAGAACCTGGTGATTTGGGAAATGTGGGAGATGGATGAGTTTAAAGTTAATTTCAAGTTTTCACCTCTAGGTGAATTGACAGGAGACGCTAACGACAATTGGTACAGGCCACCTGTCTGAAGGCAGAACGTCCCAGGGCCTCGTGTGAGTTAAGTGTTTGTGGTCAAAGGGACCAGAGTGCCCTACAGTGTTCTGGGAGCTGTTAAGAAATAGTGGGTGTTATCAAAGAGCTATTAGTATATTGAAGGAAGAAAAAAAGGCTGAAAATATAGTAAGTTCCAGCAGAAATAAGCAAGGCAGTATCCACTGGGAAGGAATCAGGAGTCTGGAACAGGCTCTGAGATGGGTGGGAAGAGATATTTCTGTCATAGTTGCAACAAGACAATTCTCTTTTTAAGCAGAAAATGGGCTGGATGACTTATAGGACCTAACTGGCTTTTTGTAAAGTGCTACAAGTTTATAGAGTATGAGGCCTAGAATGTTTCTCCTTTATTCCTGCTTGTAATTCCACTCCCCATTAATCATCACTGTTACAGTTTGGTGTAAATGCTTCTAGGCCTTATCCTGAGCATTCAGGCTCACATATGGACACATGCGCATACAGAAGTACAAACATACACAATGATACATATGTGGAAGTAAAACACATATGTAAGTGGGGCCTCTCTATCATATCATCATTCTGAGCCTTGATTAGAGGCTGCAACATGCCAAGCCTGGTTCCCTCTTTAGGGGAGCCCTTCTCTGTGTTTCTTTATGACATTGTCTATGGCTATTCAGGAGAGAAGGACTTAAACATAAGTCTTCTGATATTTTTACCCAACGCTTGGGAGAATAGTGTAGAGGGGTCGGAAATGTCACTGAAGGGGCAGATGTTGATGCAGATATAGCTGAAATGGAGTGCATGGATTTTGATTGGGGTGGTTTATAGTATAGTGACTTGAATTATTTGGATCCCCCCAAATTGAGTTTGAATATGGGTTTCACACTAATTAACTATATAACCTTGTGAAATGATTTAACCATTTAAGCTCTTGGTTACTTCATTTATCTGATGAGAATATGGTGGTGCCTACCTTATAAGATGCTTCCAAGGACTAAGTGAGGTACTGCTTATCACATTGCAAGGCATATGGTGGTGCTCAATCAAGTCAGCTGCCACTATTATTTCAGCCTTAACTGGGTTCCTGTCTCAGGGTCACATCTGAACTCACACAGTCCTTGTTGAGTTCCGTCTACAAACTGCTTTTCCAGAGGCTTGACTCTCTTGCCTTTATTTCTGATTTGGGACTTATGCGCATTTTCAGTTTTCAGTCTGTCATCCCCATTTCAGCATGCCAGCCCCCACAGAGCATTTTGGAAATGAACCAAGAACAAACCAAAATGCTTCACACACAGCCTCTTGGGCTTTCCTTAAATTGAGTTATGACTGATCATTTTTTGCCTTTTTTTTTTTTTAAATACCTTCATCTCTTAGTTGCTTTAAAGGCATAACTTTGGGAATTGACATTTGGTTTTTGATGTCCAGGACTTAAGAGTCTCCTTGTATTTGGACCTGTAAATACACGACTGCTTTTGTGCTTGTTGTCACTAGCTGAGTCTTGACTCTAAGAGCCTGTGGAGGATTGCCATGTATTAATGTGGTATTAAATCAGGTTATGCCTGAGTTGAATATCTGTTTCATCAGTTCATCTATTTATTCAGTAAATGCTGATTGAGCATCACCATGTGTCAGAAATTGTACTGTTTTCCAGGGATATGGTAGTGGGTACAATAGAGATGGCCCCTTCTTCCCTGAAGCCCAGGGTCTAGTGGGGACTATACACTTTAAATGATGAATTGCTAATGGGCTAGTGCTGTGCTGGGCATGCACAGGGCTACGGGGCTCCTACACTAGTCTGTGAGAGGGCCCCGGGATGGTCTTTCTGAAGGAAGCGATGCTGATGTGAGATCTGAGAGAGGAGTAAGCCAAATGAGCAGCAGGAGAATATTCCAGGTAGAAACGACAGCATATTCAAAGATCTGCACGTGGGAGAAATTGTGGAGCACTTGAGGAACTGAAATAAGACTGATTGGAAAGGAGCGAGTGAGGGTGTTGAGAGCTGGGGTGGGACTGAGCCATATGAAGGAGTCATTGTTTCCAGGAGCTTCTTTGATTGCTTTCTGGTGATAAGTGGTTACATGTTTAGTAGACTAGACTGTTGTTAAGTTCAGTGATGATGACAATATGGTTGGGACCTTGTTGAACTCAGTAATATGTTACTGCTCTTTGGTGATTAATGAAGTCTTATCTCTGGCCAAGTAAACAAATTCGGATATATTTTCGTAGAAGTCAAGAAGATAAAAGTACAGATACTAGAGAATACCTCCAGTTTATATACAGATAGAAAAAACTTGAAAGTAGAGAATCTTTTCTTTCAAGATTTTGTTTATTTACTAGAGAGAGAGTAAGAGGGTGTGCGAGCACGAGTGGGGGGATGGGGAGAGGTGGGGGTGGGGAGAGGCAGAGGTTGGGGGGAGAGAAGCAGGGTCCCTGCTGAGCAGGAAGCCTGACACAGGGCTCTATCCCAGGACCCTGGGATCATGACCTGAGCCAAAGGCAGACACTTAACCGACTGAGCCACCCAGATGTCCCAATTTTTTCTTTTTTTGAAGTCTTTCTCTACTCCCCTTTGTTAGTCTTCCTCTCTCGTTTACTTTTCAGTGTTTAAAACTGTCTAAATTTTGTCAAACAGAGCAAACAAAACCGACAACAGTAGATTTTGCTCCAAAGCCCTGGAGCTCATGGGAACCTCAGTGCTTTAGGGGTTAAACTTTTCCTTTCAGTAGCTGCACTTGCAATTATGGATGGCACCAGCAAGGGGTGGTGGAGAGTCATGATTCCCAAGGTCTAGCTTTCAAGGCACATGGCTGTGGGATACTTACCCATAAAGGAATTATAGCTTTTTATTTTACATGGAATTTTAAACTTATCTTCATTAGCTAAAACCCCTAAACTTCTAGGGTAATATGATTTAGAAAAATCAATAAATATAAATATGTTTATAAAAATATAATAATATAGAATATCTGTTACACATTTTTAATTTTAATTGATTCTTAATTGTACCTAAAGTGTTTCATTTATGGTTTTATTTTAAGTTTTTTTGTCTTACTCAAGTAGCAGAACAGTTTTCGTAGAAAGAAAACTACTGGTTCCCAGATGCTTGTTTTTCTAAGGAAATCAGAATTCTCTTCCCAGCTCAGATTTCTCAGTGAATTCTCCAGTATGCATACAGCTCTCCCTCTACTGTAGATATTTCAAGATCTTGAAATCACAGTCTTGCATCTTTAGGGGAGCCATGAAAGCCCACATGAGGTCTCTTTTTTTAACCACAGTGGAAAGGAACTAAATTGTTCTCAATACCCAATACTTTTTCTGTAGTTTAGTGTGTGCTTGTGAAAAACTATATTAAGTTAATAGCAGGTAATAAAAGATACTGGCAGGAGTGTTTTTAATGCTAAAAACCAACCTATGAGAAAACTGGACATTTGACAGCTTTGTAACTTTTTCTTTTTAAAAATTTTTAATGAACATATAATGTATTATTTGTTTCAGAGGTACAGTTCTGTGATTCATCAGTCTTATACAATTCACAGCGCTCACCATTGTACATACCCTCCCCAATGTCCATCACCCAACCACCCCATCCCTCCCACTCCCCTCCACTCCAGCAACCCTCAGTTTGTTTCCTGAGATTAAGTCTCTTATGGTTTGTCTCCCTCTCTGATTTTGTTTTGTTTCATTTTTCCTCCCTTCCCCTATGATCCTCTGTCTTGTTTCTCAAATTCTTCATATCAGTGAGATCATATGATACTTATCTTTCTCTGATTGACTTACTTCGATTAGCATAATACCCTCTAGTTCCATCCACGTCATTGCAAATGGCAAGATTTCATTTTTTGATGGCTGCATAATATTCCATTGCATATATATATATACCACATCTTCTTTATCCATTCATCTGTTGATGGACATCTAGGCTCTTTCCATAGTTTGGCTATTGTGAACATTGCTGCTATAAACATTGGGGTGCAGGTGCCCCTTCGGATCATCCCAGTAGTGCAATTGCTGGGTCATAGAATAGCTCTATTTTCAACTTTTTGAGGAACCTCCATACTGTTTTCCAGAGTGGCTGCACCAGCCTGCATTCTCACCAACAGTGTAGGAGGGTTCCCCTTTGTCTGCATCCTCGGCAACATCTGTCGTTTCCTGACTTGTTAATTTTAGCCATTTTGACTGGTGTGAAGTAGTATCTCATTGAGGTTTTGATTTGGATTTCCCTGATGCTGAGTGATGTTGAACATTTTTTTCATTTGTCTGTTGGCCATTTGGATGTCTTCTTTGCAGAAATTTCTGTTCATGTCTTCTGCCCATTTCTTGATTGGATTAGTTGTTCTTTGGGTGTTGAGTTTGGTAAGTTCTTTATAGATTTTGGATACTAGCCCTTTATCTGATATGTCATTTGCAAATATCTTCTCCCATTCTGTTGGTTGTCTTTTGGTTTTGTCGACTCTTTCCTTTGCTGTGCAAAAGCTTTTTATCTTGATGAGGTCCCAATAGTTCATTTTTGCCCTTGCTTCTCTTGCCTTTGGCGATGTTTCTAGGAAGAAGTTGCTGTGGCTGAGGTGGAAGAGGTTGCTGCCTGTGTTCTTCTCAAGGATTTTGATGGATTCCTGTCTCACATTTAGGTCTCTTATCCATTTTGAGTCTATTTTTGTGTGTGGTGTTAGGAAATGGTCCAGTTTCATTCTCCTGCACGTGGCTGTCCAATTTTCCCAACACCATCTGTTGAAGAGACTGTTGAAGAGAAAAAAATCTTTGGACATTCTTTCCTGCTTTGTCAAAGACGAGTTGACCATAGAGTTGAGGGTCCATTTCTGGGCTCTCT
>NC_138375.1:102453724-102501098 GCF_054177405.1 Leptonychotes weddellii | reverse complement strand
TGGTCGCTTTTCTGTTCAGAGAGTTGTTGCCATTCTTTTCTTCAATCTCCTGTTGAGTTTGTAGGTGTTCAGAATGGTTTGATCCCTATTCAGCTGAATTCCTGAGACCAGACAAAATCCAGGTCTCCTACTCCTCCGCCATCTTACTCCACCCCCATAATGCTTTGTGGGGATGTTGACAAGTGGATCCAAGATGGCGTAGATAGTAATGACATGTAAGTCCTGACTTCCCCCTTCTCTGCTGCTGGGACCACTCTGCGAGATGCTGGAGCCTTCTGGGGAGGGGACAGGAGGGGCGGCCTTTGGCTGGGTTGGGGACCCAGGCAGCCCCTGGCACGGCCTGGGAAGCGGGGCTCTTTGAGGGCAAGGTCCAGACACTGGGGCTGTTTACAGCTTCTTCCCCTCCTCAGTCCCCTTCCCCTCTGCTGGAGGCCGGGGTGCCCGTGGCCCAGGCAGTGGAGGGGGCTTTGCAGACCCAGGCTGCAAGCCTGTGGGAGGTTTCTCCAGCCACGGGCACTGGAGGGGAGGGCCCTTATATTTATGCTTTTTGGGGGGTCAGGTAGATGTGACCAGAAAGAATTGTGCAGTGATGGAAAGCCTTCAGTAAAGAGGTGAATTTTGTTTCAGAAAGATTCTCAGAGTGCAACATGTTCTTGGCAGTCCAGGAAAGCATTCTGCCTGGACGTAGGGATATTCAGATAAATCAGAATGAAAATGAGTAAGAAGAGATCCAAATAGATAGGAACTTGGGATGGGAAAGAGCCTACGTTTTGCTGAGAAAGCAGAGGAAGAATTAGTAGTTGTGAGAAAATGACCACAGGAAAACTGGCTAGAAAGAAAGTCAGCTTTGGTTAAAGTTAAAATGGACCAGAAGGAAAAATGGTGTTTGAAAAGTACTGTGACTTAATGATATTTGGTGTGTGGGTGGGGAGCCGACAGAGGGAGGGAGATTCGGAGAGAGGAAGGGCCTTAGTACAAGGTAAAACTGATTCATAATTAGTGATGATGAGTGGGAGTTTTAGTACAGGGAACTGTGATGAAGGGACAAATACAGGAAAAATTGTATGGTTATTTTATTGTCCTTCCTCAACACTGGCTTTTCTAAGAAGCGTTTTGAGAGTTAAATGAAGAGTTTCTGCATAGACACTGCAATGCCTGCCAGAGCACCTTCTCCTCAGACTCAGTTAAACATTTAGACTTGGGATGCCTGGGTGGCTCAGTCCATGAAGCGTCTGCCTTTGGCTCAGATCATGATCCCGGGGTCCTGGGACTGAGTCCCACATCAGGCTCCCTGTTCAGCGGGGAGCCTGCTTCTCCCTCTGCCTTCCACTCCCCCTGCTTGTGCTCGTGCTCTGACAAATAACTAAATAAAATCTTAAAAAACATTTAGACTCACGTGATGACCCTGGCCACCCTGGCCCTCAGTCTACTCAGGATGCTGTGGACCAGGAAGCACTGAGTACCAGTGGGCCCATGTCAGGTGCTCCTTTCTGTGGGAGGCGTTCTTGTCTTTGCCACCGCCCAGTAGCTGGCCCATGAGTAACTCTCTTTGCCCCACTTCCCCCCACCCACACACACATGGAAGGAAGGAAGCACCTGTCCAGTGGGTATAGAAACAGCCCTGACTGAGAAGCCTCATGCCCCACAGCAGCCAATACCCCTTATAACAACTCCCCTCACTTGTTTATGGCCCATTTAGAGCTCTACCCAGTCCAGAAGCAGGAGTAATTTTTGTCATCAGCATTGTGTCTGGCAGCAGAGATGACACCATTTTTATCAGCTTCACCAAGGGACAGAGGGAAAAAGTTAACTGAAGGTCAAATTCTCAGGGGGAAAGAAACATGGTTTTGTTAACCTTTTACCTGTAGATACTGAACCCGGCTCTGAAGGAAAACCGTGATTAGTGGACTCCTGTTAAAGTGAGTCATGTGGGGTGGTTTTGGAGCTTACTGGTCCAGGGCAGCTGTGATAAATGAAAGTTGTTGTGGAGGTTGATCACTGTGATAGAGATTACCCCTGCATGCCTCTGCCTCTGCCTGCCCCCTCCTTGCCACAGGGTTAACCTGGTTAGCTCAACACATCAGCTTGGATAGAAGTTCTTCCAGGAGGCCTTATTTGGCACCCTTCCCTTTAATCTCTGTTAGGAACCTCTTATATATACTCCAGTAACACCCTAATAGTTCAGTACTTTGCTGTGCATCTCCTCTGCACTTGTCCATTGTTGCATTCCCAGAACCGAACATAATTCCTGGCACATGGTAGATGCTCCATAAATCATTATCAAATTGAAGTAAGTTGAACTGATAGTGTTTTAGAGATAACTGGAGTTGTCCACTGATCTGGATAAGAAGAAAGAGCCTTTCATGGCTGTACAACACAGCAGCTGGTCTCCCCCAGAAGTAGACTTTGAAACAAAAGTATAAAGAGTGTACTTGGGAAGTACAGAGGACTCCACTAGGGAATTAGACTACAATACCAAGAAGGGAAGGCAGTAATACAGCGTGTGGTACCATGCAGGCTGCCAGAGTGGGCACCTGGGGCTTAATCCTGTGGGGAACTCTGGGAAATGGTACAAACACATGCTTCAGAATGACCCCAGGGAGCTGGGGCATTTAAATAGCAACTCCCCAGAGACGTTGGTTGAAGGCTCCTCAGAGAAATTAAATTCCCTGGCATTCTGGTGTGCCACACATGGGTAGAGACTTCTGGAAAAGAAGTTCTGGAGGCAGGAGACCCTGATGCTAGCATTTGGACATCCCTTGAGCACAGTATCACATGCCCTGGGCACCAGCAGGGCATAGCCATGGTCTGCTACAGAAGCCTTGCATTCCAGGTCTGGAGGTGACGGGGCAAAACAAGTCTCTTGCCTATCCTTTGAAAAATGAGGATGAAACTCCTAATCTGATGTGGATGAAACAATACAACAGAGTGATTCAGGGCTCATGGGAGTTTAAGTCCCAGCTCTGCCCTTTACATAGTTTTCCTGTGGAATTGAATCAAGTTCCAGAGCTTCTCTGTGCCCCCGTCTCCTCATCTGTAGAATGGGTACAGTAAAGGTGATGTGAGAATTAAATTGAATGTTATAAATAAAATGATAAAACAGTGCAGATCATTAGGGGCAGAGATAAATAAGTAAGAGCCTTTGCCCTCACAGAGTTTAAATTTCAGTAGGGGAAGACATCTGAGCAAACAAGATTATCCTAACAGGATACAATTTAAGATTGTGGCAGGTACAGAGTATTTTGGGGACACAGAGAAGGGGCTTTTAGCACACCCTGAGGAATCGGAGTGGCTTTCTGGGAGAGACGGTGAGTGAACTCCCGGACAGGGGAGACCTGCCAGGCATGGGGGATCAAGTGCTGCATTTGGGGAATGACCACCCAATTCCCCTTTTCCTCATTTGAGTGGTGTGGGGTGTAGCAGTTGGGGACTAAGCTTAGGCCACGTCCTTAGAAGATTTAGCAGGCTGAGGCTGGAGAGGGGGGCAGAGAGGTGGGAGGTAGGAGTGGTGAGCACCAGTGTTGGGCCCAGCCCCGCCTCTGACAACATGCAAGACTGCAGGCAAGTCCCTCATGCTCTTCAAGCCCTCCACTCCCCATCCGAACCATGAGACATCCTGCTTAGTAATAGGGGCTTATGGCTCTGGCCAAGCATGCACTTTCAGAAGCTCTGGTTTTATAGGCAGAGTCTGGGGCTCATTGTACAATGCTACACCCCATGATTTAGAGTGCCTGCTCCCTCCCAGGCTTCCCATCTGGACTTCTCAGTTCCTTGCCCAAATCTCCCAGTTCCCTGGTGCAGACTGCCATGGCCTGGTCTCGGATGAGCCTATGCCTTGCATGGACTTTTTGAGGTGCATTCTCCAGCTTGGGCCTGTGACGTGTTCTTGCCTACCTGGTTTCCATCAGAGCCTTCTAGGATTTGCCTGGAAGACCCCCCAGCCCAGACCTAGGATGAAAAGACAACGGGAGCCCCTCACAGGGCTGCCTTAAAGGTGGAAAGAACATGTTATTAGTGTCTTGTGTCTCAGGGGATTTAATGAATGATTTGATATCAGAACTAGACATTCAGCAGCATACCTTTCAAAATGTCACATCAGTTGTTGTAACTTTCACCTCCATGATTTGCCTTTCTACTAGATGCTGCTTAGGGAAGGTTAATATTTCAGAGGTTGGACAGTTTGGTTTAGAAGGAGGATGTGATTATAGTCACTTTTCTACCCAAGAGGACTAAGATAGCAAAATGAGTTTCAATGCAAATTAATTGGTCAAGCAGCTATGTTAAGCCCCATTCGAGTCACCATCTCAACTGGTTATTTGCAAAGAAGCCATCCAGTCTCATCAAATCATTTCTTTCTTGTTATTTATCTCCATCATATTGTAGAGAGGTCAAGCTGCTTATCAGTTAGACTTAGTTCTCAGTTAAAGTTAGGTTCAATTGTGAGTAGTTATAAAATCAAAATGACAATAGTTTAAATAAGGCAGGAGTTTGCTCTTTCATCTTGCTTTATTTCTTTCTTATATTAATGTCAAGATGTAGGCTGTCTAACATTGGCTGCTTTGTCCCATAAAGTTGGCAGATACCCTGGCTCCTTCTAGCTTGTGGGTCTGCCATGTAGGACCTCCATGGCCAAGGTTACCTGATGGTCCAAGGTGGCTGCTCCCATTCCTGCCATCATGTCCACATTCTAGCAAGTAGGAAGAAGAAAGGTGTGAAAGAGTACATGGTACCACTCACGCCCTTCCTGGAAGCTGCATATGCCTTTTTTCCTCAAATACCAATGGACAAAACTTAATGGTATGGTCCCACCTAGTTAGAAGGAAATCTGGGATATGTTGGTTTTTTTCCCTGGATGGCCATGTGCCCAGCCAAAAATTGGGGGTTCTATTACTAAGTGAAGAGAGAGAATATATTAGGGGACAACTGGCAGGTTCTATTAATATCTGGAGTGGACTCTTTATAGTCATGTGTGATTTGGGGCTAGAATTCTTTGAGCCATAGTTTCCTTATCTGTAAAATCACTATAATCATATTTACCTCATGGAGTTTTTGGAAAGCTAATACAAAATTAAATGGCGTTTACGGAAATGCTGTGTATGTCAGAAAACACCACAGAAGACATTATTAGACAATAATTTGTTCTTCACATTTTATTCATCATTTCTCTTATGGAAATGGAGAAAAGGAGGAGTGTGGCAAGTATCCTTTTTTTTTTTTTTTAATTTTATTATGTTATGTTAGTCACCATACAATACATCATTAGTTTTTGATGTAGTGATCCACGATCCATTGTTTTCGTATAACACCCAGTGCTCAATGCAGTACGTGCCCTCCTTAATACCCATCACCAGGCTAACCAATCCCCCCTCCCCCCTCCCCTCTAAAACCCTGTTTGTTTCTCAGGTCCATAGTCTCTCATGGTTCAACTCTCCCTCCAATTCCCCCCGCCCATTTTTTGAATTGACTAGAAATTACTTTGGAGACAGGAACTGATCTAGGGGCAGATGTGGAGTTTCCTTTTGTGCAATCAGGCAGGAAAATCTCAAAGGCAAATGTTCAAATGTTAGTTTTCCAACTCTAATTGGAAAGATGATGTGCCACTAAAAAGGGTTTTCCTTTGGCATTTCAGCATCATTAGCCTTGGCTCAAACCATACGTAACAGGAGAGGCACTCATAACTAACAAGTAGTAATGAAACCTTCAAAGACTTTTTACATCAGAAAGACTTTATTTGAATTGAGGGAAACGGTCTTTAAAAAAACCCCCAAATCCTTTTGCCTATTTTGCCTAACAAGGAGATACTTTATAGCATATGGTCCAGTGTTCTGGGAAAAGAATCAGCATTTTTTTTTTCTTTTGATTTTAATGGGATCTGGTGTAATAGGAATAGACTGCAGTAAATATTGCATATAATTATTTATTAGACTTTTGGAAACCTCCTGTTGCCAAGACCCCTGGGCATACGGACAAAGTTGGAATATTAGGTAGTAAATACAAGCAGACGAGCAAACACAGTTGCAAGGCCATTCTATTAATGGGCTCGATGGAAACATTAGTTCTCCATGGGGCCTGGAAGTCAGCAAACTTTCTGGGGAGGAAAATGACCAGGTTAGGAGGTGATGGCCTCTTTTCTTTGGCCTGTATTATAGCTGGGAGCCACACTTTGCTGGAGGAAGGAGGCCTCCATGATTCTTCATGCCCATAATGTACAGGCCTTTGCAATATTGGTCATTGAGATCACGTTCCAGCTCACGGAAGAGTTGACTCCATGGGCCATGGACTCCGGGGAATCACTAGAATATAGATTTCTTCTTTTATATGGAAAGAACAGGAAGTGGTGAATGTAAACTATCTTCTGATTTTTGTCAGATGGAAATAGCCACATGATCAAAGAGGTGCTGAAGATTAAACTTGAATCAGGCATATTTGGATATAAATCCAGATCCTGCCAATTTTTTTTTTTTAATTTTAAAGATTTTTATTTACTTATTTGACAGAGAAAGAGAGTACAAGCAGGGGGAGTGGCAGGCAGAGGGAGAGGGAGAAGCAGGCTCCCCGCGGAGCAGGGAGCCAGATGCAGGACTCGATCCCAGGACCCTGGTATCATGACCTGAGCCGAAGGTAGACGCTTAACCGACTGAGCCACCCAGGTGCCCCCAGATCCTGCCAATTAATACCTAGGTGTTCTGAGCTAAATTACCTATATTTCTGAATTCTGCAGGGTTATTTTGAGGAGAATAGTAGATTTTCAATAAATGTGTCTAAGAGCTAGCTGAAGGATATCATAAAGAAGGTCAAATACAAATGATTTATAGTTCTTTCTCTGTCCAGTGAAGCAAACGGGGCCTGATACTAAGCATGGTGATGATCTTAAATTTTGAATTTTGAAGACACCATACTTACTACTTATCCAAAGCATTCCAACTCAGAAACAGAGATAGGTTTATAAACCACAGCATTATTTATAGGAAGAAAAATATCCTTCCGACCTAATTTCTTCACTTTGCCTACTCTACTTCACTTTCAAATTTGGATATTTTATGAAATCCCCATAAGGGATGGACTTGGTAGGTTGTCTTGAAATGTTTTGTCTTTAGGCAGAACTGCAAGCAAATCATGTCAAAGAGTTAAGAATCCAGCCTTCTATTTAACTTCCCAGTGAGGTGCTTGAATACCAATAATATGTCTGAGTAAGTCATTCCACTGTGTGATAGCTATGTTATTTCACTTGGAATTATTCTTCATTTCTTCATATATAACTTCGGCTTCTTATGGTGTAATTTAGGTCCATTTGAAAACTTCTCATTTGACAGGTATTCATTGAAAACCTTGATATGTTCTTGACACTGGAAAAGCACTGGGATATATATTTATTTCCTAATAGA
This sequence comes from Leptonychotes weddellii, assembly GCF_054177405.1. NCBI lineage: Eukaryota > Metazoa > Chordata > Mammalia > Carnivora > Phocidae > Leptonychotes > Leptonychotes weddellii. The sequence continues at coordinate 102,493,713 of NC_138375.1, read as the reverse complement.
AACAAAATAACACTGGTATTCCATTTTAAATAAGGTCCTTCTTATATCTGAAGAAAATTATTTCTTTTCAATCTTAACTATGCTCCAGTTTAAATTTTTGAATCAGTTATTTCAGCCTTCACATCTAGATATTTAATTATACCTAAACCCCTACCTCTCCACCTTTCTGATTTCTGAGGAACAGAAGCTGTTGATCAAAGTTGAACTTAAAAAAAAAAAAATGTTTTTTCTATTTTTGGCTACTAAATGCTCCCAGATTTAGAGAGCTCCCAGATAAAGAGACCAGATTTTTTTCTATGGAAATGTGTTTTATAACACCAAAATTTAAATGGAAAATACTGAATTAAGAAGCTATAATTCAGTCAGGAAATTCAAATGAACTCATAAAATATAACAGCTCGATTGAATTAGTCCCTTGCTAGTCTGTTCTCTACCCACATAAAATATAAAATGAAAAATCCTTTTGTCAGTTTGAAGCAAAACTTAAAAAATTTTAAAGTCCCCTGATCGGTGGGAAGAATTCTGATTTGTTTTACTTTCCCTTTTTCCTTTGCTGATACCACTCAAAGTAAGACTTTGAGGGAAGTACTTATAAGCATGTTTCACTGAAAACTGTTTGCATCATCAGTCTTAAGAGTAGAGGGAAAAGCAGGCCCCCAACTTACTTCCATGTGCATGATATTTCCTCCTGAATATTTCAGACAGCAGATTTCAATGCAACTTTGATGCAAGGTTATCATGATATGCAAGGTTTAAAATTGATATTTCAAGTGCCTGAGACCATTAAGAATACAATTTTATCTGTTTCAGTGGTACAACAAAAGAATTACAAAATATATATTTGTAGAGATCTCTGTAGTTTATGAAGTATCTTCATTTCCCAGCACCTGTGTAATAATAGGTCAAGGAGATATTATTTTTCTTAGATAAGAAAATGGAAGCTCAGAGTTTGAGGAGATTGTCTTAGGTCACCCAAAGGGAATGGCAACTCTGTGGCCATAATTAGGTTTCCTGTGTCCCTATCATGTTGATAGCCTATTGTACTTAAGTCTGTAAAAGCCCTATTTCAGTAGATCCATGGGGACATTTGAGTCATTTCCCATAAAGATCAACCTTTACCTTTGGAATTGCTCTGGCCAACTTTTGTGCATGTGTTGCTTATCACAATGTCTTGTGTTTCTTTTGCTCCTTTCTCTGAGAAAATCCAGGCACATTCCAAACCCTCAATTCTAATCAGCTCTGATAGCAGTGAAGCAGGATTGGAGTAACATGGAGGTTATTTGGCACTTGCCCAATGGCTGTGGGGTAACCTGTTCATTTCTGGCATTCTTGGAACAAGAATGGGCCTCAGGAAACTGCCATCTCTGTTGTGCTGGGTACTTGACTAGTTTTCCCTTCTTAAAGTCATGCTCTTGTGTCCTCTGCTGTTGATGTCTTGGCTATCATCCCTTTGGTGCCTAACCTCTCAAAAGAGTAGTGTACACTTGCAGTTTCTAATTCCTCTGCCCTTATCCTTAACCTGTCCACCTGGCATTAGCTCTGACATTCCCTCTAAATTATTCTCTCCAAAGGTCACTTCCAATTTGAAGATCCTCATATGTTTTATCAGGTTTCTTAACTTAAACTTGGCTGCACTCTGCTTTTTGAATCTCTTTTTCTTAACTCTTCTGTTCTGCTTCTCTTTCTAGCTCTCCAGATACCATTTTCTTTTCTTTCTCTTTCTTATTTTTTCTTCCCTCCATCCCCCCTCTCTCCTTTCCTTTCCCTTCCCTTTCTTTCCCCTCTGGCCCCATTATCTTCTTCCATTCCCTCACAGTGAACCTAACCATGAACCTCCAAGCAATATTCACTTTTTCCTTTCAGCATACAGTAGCTTTGGGGGTTTCATCTCTGATCCCAATTTTGAATGATTTCCAATACACAGCTCCAACTATGTATTTTTTCCTTGGTTTTTCCTCAAATCTCCAGACACCTACGGCATAGCCGTACCTAGATATCCTGCTACCACCTTAAACTTGGGTCTGACCAGTCCCAGATCCTTCTTCATTTCTTTTGGTGGCATCATTTTTCCTTTCACCCAAGGTTATGTTTTGTATTATTCTGGGCCCCTCCTTTTTCTTTCCCAAAATACAATGTCAACACTCTTCTGTCCTGACTTCTCTCACACCTGCATCCCATGCTTCTGTTCCCGACACCACTGTCACAGTTTAGAAAGCCACATCACAATGAATGATCTGTCTTTCTTTGGGTTCTGTGAACTGTTGTATCCTCCTACATGTTGTTGCCGCTGACTAGCTTGCTTTCATTTTTGTTTGGTATGATTTATCTCTGTGCTTTGAACTGCCACTTCCCTGCCATATATTGCTCTATGCACTTCTTCATCCAGGTTAGCAAATGAGTTATAATGTCACAAACAGAATCCAGTTTGTTCTCTCACAGAAAGCATAGACTCCTGTGCATTTCAGGGGGGTCTGTGCTTCTTGCTGCCGTCTCCCATCTGGGTTGAACACAGGTGGTAAGGAAAGTGCAATCATCTGGTAGTCCCATCTTCTTATATTGCGGTTTCTCTGGGCCGCTTCCTCTGGTTGGGAGAAGTGGCTCCTCAAATGCTGTCTCCAGGGCTCTGACTGTTCTGCATTAGACATGAATGCGTGAACTTCTCAGCCTCCCAGACATGGTTTACAAAATTCTTTATTGTTTTTCCCTTCTGGGAGCGATAAGCTATAACATTTCTTATTGATTTTGGAACTGTTCCTACAATGCAAACAAATACCTATCTGAAAAACCTTGTACTAATCACATAAAAATGTGATCATGTGGGTCCTGGAGTGCCAGAATTTCCACAGCTCTAGATCTGTGGAGAGTTTTCTTCTTATTATTCAGGGGTCTGTTAAAAATAGTTCTCTCAATGGAAAAATGGACAATGCAAAGGCAGGATATTGGAGCTCTTTCTGCATTAATTCTCATGGTAGCTTAACATTAGAAAAACCCTTGTCTGCCTCATTTCCCTGTTGGTGGATCAAGCCCTAGATTTCCTTGGTTGCTGAATGTTGAAATTTAGTGGAACTTCTTGCCTAATAGCATTGAGAAGACCCTGAATCTTGGAGAGTGGATATTACTGGTCCTGGGACACACAGATAGTTGGTGACAAAACCTAGACCTTCTCCCCTTCCTTCCACCATGTCCTGTCCTTGGGTCTAGTGTTTGAGTGAAAAGATTTTAGTGAAACCCAGTGGGCTCACCCTCAAACTTGCAGAGCCTAGGGCAAGAGTACAAACGGGAGCTTATATATCCTATGTCTAAATAGTCAACATTTTAAGTCAAGCTACAGGGTGTTTAATAAAATATGTCCTATCTATCTTGACAAACATAGCTCAATAATGAGCTGGAAGGCCAGGTTTAAAGTTTGACTTTCTAAAATCTTCAGAGTTTGTACTGCTGTGATATAGCATGGGAGAACTAGTTCCTGGGCATCACCCAGGCTTTTCCCTCCTCAACATCAAATCCAACAGGACTAGGAGGGGCTTATTGTGCCCATGTCCAAGTTCTGTCTATTCCCTCCTTCAAAAAGCTGCCTCTTGGGCTTAGGTGGCACATACTAGCTGTGCAGTCTATTATCAGTAGGACAGACCTCAGAAGAGGCCCAGTGCCATGCCAGCAAGCAGGCTTGGGGATGTTTGGGCAAGCAAGATCCTCAGTACCCAGAGAGTGGTCCAGAATGGAAATGTGAACTCCCCTTGGCCATGTGAACTCCTTGTTTTATAGAAACTGGTCAGAGCTGCAGTTGGGTGTCCAAGGCAGGACCACCCTTTACTTGGATCTAAAAACAGCACTGAAATGAGTAAGAGGTCTTGCAACTTGGTTCAGAGACTCTTTCCACTCTGACTTCACATCATCTGTCAGGGACAGCATTCACCTGGCATAGAGAGCACACAAACTGCATGACCAGCCTCCAGTGTAGGTGAAAAAATTCCAGCCAGTCATCTTTTCCTGTATTACTGGCCTGAAATTCCCCCTCCTCTAGTTTCTTGTGTTAAGTTTTGCCCTCCAGCCTCACTGCTAGGAGTCCATGTGAGTCCTGGTACAAATTCAGCCTTAGAAGAGCTCCTTCCTGTTGCACTTTGATGCTGGTTCCAGGAGATGTTGTGTAGTACAAAGATGGAAAATTCCTCGGGCTTCTTTTTAGTTCTCTCTCTTGCCTCCCAGAAGTTCTTTTCCTCCAACTCTCAGATGCCCCTTCTCTCCTCTTCTGGCTCCTTCATAGCCTACCCAACCCTCCTCATGCTTTTTAAGCATACTTTGAAAATATACCTCCTCCCCTTTTTTCTCTTTCTTTCCCTCCCTCCCCCTTCCCCCTTCCTTCCTGCCTTCCTTTCTTTTTTCTTTTCTTTTCTTTCTTTCTTTCTTTCTTTCTTTCTTTCTTTCTTTCTTTCTTTCTTTCTTTCTTTCTTTTTCTTTCACCATCAAAATTCTTTTTGCTTCAGAGGATCTTTGTTAGTAGAAAAATTTACAGCTAGATTAATCCAAAAGAAAAACTTAGAAGGTGAAGAAATTCATCTTCAATTCACCAGACTGTCTTTTCCCACATTTGTGTTGTCCCCATTCTCTGTTATCAAAATTAGCTCTCAGGAAAGAATACTAATAGGTCATATATGGTATTTCTGAAGTGGAATAAAAGACCTGATTTCTCTCCAAAGCAGTGTAGCTGTGCAGGCAGGGGAGTAGTATTCCAGACACTTAAAAAGACTGTAGAAGTCATGAAGTGCTAGATGCCTGCAAATCAGCCTCCCTACCTGCAGTGTGGAGGGAGCTGAAAAGCAAGGTCTCACTTTCAGGTGAGTTATCTACATGTCCTGAGGGTCACTTTTTAGGAAGAGTGAGTAATGGCAACAATTTATGCCCAATTGGTGCAAATCAGGATTGTCTTCTACTTAGGCAGAGAAGCAAATTGCATGGAAGCTTCTACTGAGACTGAGCACAAGTGTTGGAGAGCCTGTTTCCAATTATTCAGACATTGCTGTTTCCTTCCTTGCATTGCACCTCCTCACTCTTCCAACACTCTGACTTCTGGAATGGACCCAGCATGCAAAGGCAGAACTCTGTTGTGATGCTTCTGTGTTCTCTGCCATCCCTCCTTTCAGAACTGATCGAAAGGATAAAAAACATAAAGATCATCTTTTCTTTCTAATATAAACAATCTGTGGCTGCAGGAAGGGGGGCTTGGAACTTGAGGCCTAGGTATTAATCACATTGATGGTCTGCTTTCGGCACAAGTGACCTTTTCTGCCTGTTTATTTTGACTGTGGAGAGAGAGGCCAGGAAATGCTTTCAAAGTATGGACATCAGTAACTGGGACGCATATGTGTGTATGTTTAATGAATGTTTCTCCCTCACAAACGGAAATGGTATGCAGCTCTGTTTCTGCAGTTCTTACAAAGTAATTGAAGTTACTCCCTCACATTCTCCAGGGAAGAAACTGAGAAATAATTTGAAGTATTAATACAACAGAAGTCTTGAAGATGAACATGGTGCCTGACTTTGCAAAATATTTTTCCACGGAGGAAACTTTGGAGGCTGAATGGTGTGGATAGAGTTCAAATTTTCAAGTTAGATCTGGCTTGTATTTGCTTCCCCAATGGACCTGTGTTGCTTATTTTCTCTGATCCCATCTCCTTATCTATAAATATAATGAAAACTTCTAAATCTTTCCGGGTTATTATGAAGATCAAATGAAAAAATTTATGTGAAGTGTCTGGCAGGGAGTTGATGCTCAATAAAATTTAGTATCATTTTATGGCCAGGACTGCTGGTTGCCTAACCAATATTCCCATCCCCTTTTTACTTAGGGCAAGAACCCTGATTTCATTCAGATGGCAATGTGCTCAGTAATGAGGCCATGTTTCCTGGCATCCCTTGCTGCTGGATATGGTCATATGACTAAGTTCTAACAATGAAATGTAGGAAGTTGTTGGGTGGGAATTCTGGGAAAGTGCACTAACCTGGAGACAATCAGCAAGTCTAGTGCAGGCTCTTTCTAATCTTTAACTCCCTACTTCCCTTGGAAAGTAGACATGATGGCTGGAGTTGCAGCAGCCATTTGGACCATGAGATAATCTTGAAGGTGATGCTAAGGATTGTAGAGAAATATAGTATCTGGACCCCTAACAACAACGTGGAGCTATACACCAGACTAGGACTGTCTACCTCTTGCCTTTTTTTTTTTTTTTTTTAATGTGTGAGCTAGATCAATTTTCTTGTTGAGGTATCTGTTATTTCTGGGCTCTCTTGTCAAGCAAGGGAGTGTAATTCCTAGAACACATTTCCCTTGTACCTGTATGTTCTTATTTAATCTTCACACTTATCCTGTGAATTAGTATAGTTCTTCCTATTTTACAGATAAAGAAACTGAAGTGGAGAGAGTTAAGTATTTTGCTCCACATCACATAGCTATTCTGTGCCACCACTAATTTTGGACTCTATATATTGTTCTTTCCACTACAAAAGATGATCTTGGGTTTTTCCCAAATGCTTTTTCTTCATATCTTATGGGCAATATGGCATCATGGTAAAGAGTCCAAACTCAGGAGCCATACTGCCCAAATTTGAATCCTGGTTCTGCCACTTACTCCTGCAGAAAGTTATTACCTGTAATCTGCATAACCTCTCTGGGCCCCAATTTCTTCCTCTGTTAAATGGGGATAACAATAACCTCATAGAGTAGGTTACATCAGGAGTGAATGAAATGTTGTTTATAAAATGCTTAGAATAATTTCTGGCATATAGAAAGCACTATTATATGTTAGCTATAATTCTTTTTTTTTTTTTTCCTACTGCAGGCAGACAGATCCACTCACTGGATACAAAGACTTGGTTAGGACCAAAGCTGATCTTTGAATAGATTACCACATTTCTATTAGTGTTACAGGCTGTGGGAGTTGTTAGCTAATTCAGAGCTGTTACTAAGACTGAGAGCACATGGGTAGGACTGGAGCCTCTGTGTAATGGCACCACTGAGGGGCTGGGGGTCTAGGAATCCCTATGGTGGGAAGTGAATTCTGTTATGCAGGACATGGGAAAAGGGGCTGATAGGAATCTGGGTGGAGAATACCAGGGCATAGGAGACTAAAAGGTAGGTATAGAATAGAAGCGCAAAAAACTTGGTTGGTATGTTTGGGAAGAAAAAGATAATGTTCTAGCCTGAAGGCAGTGGAAGGGGAAAAAAAAAGAGATGAGAAAAAAGGGGAAGAAAATGAAATCAAGAAAGGACAGGAAAATCCTCAAGCCTGGTGAATTATGGCTTGTCTAGACTTTAAGTTCCTGGGGGTTTCAAATTATGCCAACTTTGCAAGTAAAGTGGGGGAGGGATTAGGGGACCGATGGTTTCCTGTCAGAACATTCCCTAAAATATAACTTTTTATAACTTTTTTTTTTTTTTGGGAAGGGGGTAGAACTAATCTGACAATGAAGACCATGATGAAGTCTTTGGAGGAAGCCTTCCCAAAGCCCAGTTGTGACCAGCAGAGAAGAAAGGCAGTTATAGGCTGATCCTCTTCTCGGGGCCTGTTCCTCTGTGAGCCCTCAGTGAGGACTTGGTCAGCCCATTCCCACACAGCCCCTGCCTGCAGTCCGGCTCCACCCCGAGATGTTAGAACTTGGTAAGATTTCTGGACAATTATTACTTCCCTGTGTTGATTATTTTTGAGGCTTCCTGGGTCAAATTTCCTTGCAGAATTCTTTATAAAACCATTAAGTGAAAACAGGCCTTGGCACTTGTCTTCATGGTCAATGGGGGGAGGGGCAGGGAGGACCATCCCAGTCAGGTGCTGAGGTGGGCAAGGAGAGTGCTAGAGGCAGGAAGCAGGCCTGGTTTTGGGGTTTGCCCAAAGGGCCGGGTGAGATGGAATCTGGACATGATATCAGAAAGGCTGGTTTGCTGAGCCACACTGTGCCTGCCCTTGTTTCTCTTCCATCTCTGTTTTGTGTTCCATTGAAGTTCATTTCTGAAGTAACGGGGACACCTCTGTTTTCAGGACCTAGCTTGGCCTCTCGGTGGGCAGGAATAAATTTAGTATACTTGGCCACTACATATTAAGCCCTTTGTTTTGTTTTTAAAAGGCTCAGTACTTTCTACTCTCTCCCTGTGTCCCCCCTTTCCCCCCACTGTCATGTGGCTATATTGTGTGTCTTAAACAGCTGTTCTGGCTCTCCCAGAGGGAGTACACTAGGGATGAGTCAGCTGCCCAGAATGGTTTCTTACCAGCTCCTGGGAAGCTGCCCTAGGTTCTACTGGTGATGGTGGCCCAAGGGAAGTGGGGAGTCCCATGTCCACAGGACACAGTGAAGGAGGACTTCAGGAAGCTTTGGGAATGGGACATCAGTTGCCAAGAGAATTCAGATCCCCAGGTGCTAGGTAGGCATTGCCCTTTTCTTCCCCCAACACCTTGGGGAGTTGTAGTTTGCTACAGTTCAAAGCTGGTTTAAAAATACTGGAGGACAACCCTCCTTGTTTATTCCACTGAAGTAGTTCCTGGATCCATTGGCAAAGGACTCTCCAAGTTGAACTATAAATATTGAAAGATGTCTTTGTTAGTCACATAAATCACTTTGCAGTGTTGTGTGTATGTGCGTAGGGAACTCGTCCAACAGATATTAACTGTAGGCAATTGCCAGGGAGTCTCTTAGATAACCATGGTGGGTGTTTTGGAAAGCCTCTGAAGATTTAGTGTTCTCAGGACCCAGAACAGCTCGGTGGCAGCCGCTTCCATGATACTGCTGGGGAGGGACATGAATCTGAATCCCCAGATGAACCCTCTGCTCCCCTCACATTACTCTTATCTCAGTTCTGAGGCAGCCACACCAGTCACCATGCAAGAGCCACTGCTTAATAATCTGTTTTGCCTCCTTTTGGTCGGGAAGCTTCTGGTTGGTTTAAGGATTTATTGTGCAATGAAACCCCCAAGCAGAGTGGCTTAAAACAGCAACCGACATTCAGTTTGCTCATGAACTTGCATTTCATCCAGGGCTTGCAGGGACAGCTCCTCTTGGGGGCACTTGGGGGCATTTGAAAGCTAGAGGTGACTGGCTGCCTGGGGAAAGGCTCACTCACGTGTTTGGCATTTGATGCTGCCCGTGGCTGGGACATTAGTTGGAACTGTCGGCCAGAACACCTACACGTGGCCTCCCCATGTGGCTGCTTGCATTTCTCACGGCACGGAGGCTGGTTTCCAAGAGAGAGAGTCCCAGAGGAAAAAGGCAGAAAACACATTACATTGTTATGCCCCGGCCTTGAATGTCACTTGCCGCCATACTCTTTTGGTTGAGGTAATCCTTTTTCAATTCCTAGAAGTTTTCTTCTTTGACATTCTTTTTATAATATAACTTCTGATTCACTTGTTTTGATCTCTTCTGAGAGAACACTAATCATCCCTGTATTGGGGCACTTTTGTCATGCATATAAATAATCCCCCCTTTTTTTAAAAAATAATTTTCCCTTTTTTTTTTTTTAAATTTTATTTATTTATTTGAGAGAGAGAGAACACATGAGAGGGGATAGGGTCAGAGGACGAAGCAGCCTCCCTGCCGAGCAGGGAGCCCGATGCGGGACTCGATCCAGGGACTCCTGGATCATGACCTGAGCCGAAGGCAGTCGCTTAACCAACTGAGCCACCCAGGCGCCCAAATAATTTTCCCTTTTAATATTTTTCCTCCCTTTGTCATTTTCCTCTGCCTCTGGGTGAAATTTTTGTGTTTATCCTCTACATATGATTTAATTTTCTTCATTCTTATTACTGCTTTAACAAAAATTTAAATTCTGCTATAGCATTTTTACTGCATCTGTTCTTTATCTCTGCAGGCTTCTTTTTTACTTATTCTTATGTCTAATCCTTTCATCTTTTATTTCTTTTTTTAAAAATATTTATTTATTTCTTTTAGAGAGAGAGAGAACAAGAATGGGAGGGAGCAGAAGGAGAGGGAGAGAAAATCTCAAGTAGACTCCACACTGAGCGCAGAGCCCCACATAGGGCTTGATCTCATGATCATGATATCATGACCTGAGCCAAAACCAAGAGTTTGATGCTTAACCCACTGCGCCACCCAGGTGCCCCATGTTTTATTTCTTAAAATCAAGATTTCATATTAACTTTAACAAAGAAAGAGGCTGCTGCCTAATTTTTCTTAAAATGGTAAATCTTTCTCCCAAATTGCTTTCTTCTGTCTCTTTTGTACTATATTTGCCTCTTTCTTACATGCTGCAGAATACTTTTATATCCCTAAGTTTATTTTTAAAAAAATTCTTTTTTCTGAGTATAGTTGACACACAATATTATATTAGTTTCAGATGTACAACATAGTGATTCAACTTCTCTGTATGTTATGTTATGCTCACCACAAGTGTAGCTACCACCTGCCACTGTACAATGCTATTACCGTATTACTGACTATATGTCCCTATGATGTGCCTTTTACTCTCATGAATTATTCATTGCATAACTGAAAGCCTGTATCTCCCTCTCCCCTTCTCCCATTTTGTGTATCCTTCTACCCCTTTCCCTCTGACAATCATCAGTTCATTCTCTGTATTTATAGGACTGATTCTGTTTTTTGTTTGTTTACTCATTTGTTTGTTTTTAGATTTCACATATGAGTGAAATCGTATGGTCCTTGTCTTTCTCAGTCTGATTTATTTCACTTAGCATAATACCCTCAGGTCCATCCATGTTGTCACAAATGGGACAATCTTGTCCTTTTTATGCCTGCATATTATTCCATGGTCTGTATATACAGTATCTTCCTTATCCAATTGTTTATTGATAGACACTTGGGTTGCTTCCATATCTTGGCTATTGTGACTAATGCTGCAATAAACATAAGGGTCTCTAAAGTTTTTTTGTTTTGTTTTTTGCTTACTCATCCATGAATGAGAAGAGAACTATTTCAGCCTTGTAGTGATTCTAAAAAGCATGGCTGCGTTTGGGTCTTCTCATGTTCACCTGGCTGCAGTTAGATTCATCCTCACATATGTTAAGCTTGGAGACTGGTGCTTTTTTTTTTAGTTTTTAATTTAAATTCAATTTAGTTAACATAGAATGTATTATTAGTTTCAGGAGTAGAATTTAGTGATTCAACGGCTGCATTTAACACCCAGTGTTCATTCCATCAGTGCTGTCTTTAATACCCATCACCTAATTACCCCATCCCCTCACCCACTTCCCCTTCAGTCCTCAGTTTGCTTCCTAGAGTTAAGAGTCTCTTATGGCTTGCCTCCCTCTCTGTTTTTATCTTATGTTATTTTTCCTTCCCTTCCCTTATGTTCTTCTGTTTTATTTCTTAAATATGAGTGAGATCATATGATATTTGTCTTTCTCCGACTTTTTTTTATTTAAGTTCAATTAGGCAACATAGAGTACATCATTAATTTCAGATGTAGAGTTCAATAATTCATCAGTTGAGTATAACACCCAGTGCTCACCACATTATGTGCCCTCCTTAAGGTCCATCACCTAATTATGCCATCCCCCCATCCACCTTCCCTTCAGCAATCCTCAGTTTGTTTCCTATAGTTAAGAGTCATTTCACTTAACATAATATTTTCTAGTTCCATCCACGTCATTACAAATGGCAAGATTTCATTCTTTTTGATGGCTGAATAATATTCCAGAGTGTGTGTGTGTGTGTGTGTGTGTGTATGTGTGTGTGTGACATCTTCTCTATCCATTCATCTGTTGATGGACACCTGGGCTCTTTCCATAGTTTGGCTATTGTGGATGTTGCTGCTATAAACACTAGGGTGCATGTGCCCCTTAAAATCACTATTTTTGTATCCTTTGGATATAATTGCTGGGTCATAGGGTAGTTGTATTTTTAACTTTTTGAGGACCCTTCATTCTGTTTTCAAGAGTGCAGCAGTTTGCATCCCCACCAACAGTGTAGGAGGGTTCCCCTTTCTCTGCATCCTCACCAAGATCTTTTGTTTCCTGACTTTTTAATTTTAGCTATTCTCATCGGTGTGAGGTGGTATCTCATTGTGGTTTTGATTTGTATTTCCCCGATGCCAGGTGATGTGGAGCATTTTTTCATGTGTCTGTTGGCCATTTGGATGTCTTCTTTGGAGAAATGTCTCTTCATGTCTTCTGCCCATTTCTTGATTGGATTTTTTATTTTTTGGGTGTTGAGTTTGATAAATTCTTTTTTTTTTTTTAAAGATTTTATTTATTTATTTGACAGAGAGAGACACAGTGAGAGAAGGAACACATGCAGGGGGAGTGGGAGAGGGAGAAGCAGGTTTCCCACTGAGCAGGGAGCCCGATGTGGGGCTCAGTCCAGGACTCTGGGATCATGACCTGAGCCGAAGGCAGACACTTAATGACTGAGCCACCCAGACACCTTGAGTTTGATAAATTCTTTATAGATGTTGGATACTAGCCCTTTATCTGATAAGACATTTGCAAATATCTTCTTCCATTCTGTTGGTTGTCTTTTGGTTTTATGGGCTGCTCCCTTTGCTGTGCAAATGCTTTTTATCTTGATGAAGTTCCAATAGTTCATTTTTGCTTTTGTTTCCCTTGCCTCCCTTGCCTCTTATCTAGTAAGAAGTTGCTAAGGCCGAGGTCAAAGAGGTTGCTGCCTGGGTTCTTCTCTAGGATTGTGATGGATTCCTGTCTCACATTTAGATCTTGAATCCATTTTGAATTTATTTTTGTGTATGGTATAAGAAAATGGTTCAGTTTCATTCTTCTGCATGTGGCTGCCCAATTTCCCCAACACCATTTGTTGAAGAGACTGTCTTTTTCCATTGGCTCTTCTTTCCTGCTTTGTTGAAGACTAGTTGACCATAGAGCTGAGGGTCCATTTTTGGGTTCTCTATTCTGGTCCATTGATTTATATGCCTGTTTTTGTGCCAGTACCATACTATCTTGATGATCACAGCTTTGTCGTACAGCAAAGTCTGGAATTGTGATGCCACCAGCTTTGGTTTTCTTTTTCAACATTGCTGTGGCTATTCAGGGTCTTTTCTGGTTCCATTTTAGGATTTTAGGATTTTTTAGGATTTTAGGGTTATTTGTTCCAGCTCTGTGAAAACAGTTGATGGTATTTTGATAGGGATTGCATTGAATGTATAGATTGCTCTAAGTAGCATAGACCTTTTAACAGTATTTGTTCTTCCAATCCATGAGCATGGAATGTTTTTCCATTTCTTTGTGTCTTTCTCAATTTCTTTCATAAGTGTTCTTTAGTTTTCAGAGTATAGATTCTTTACCTCTTTGGTTAGGTTTATTCCTAGGTATTTTATGGTTTTTGATGCAATTGTAAACAGGATTGATTCCTAGATTTCTCTTTCTGCTGCTTAATTGCTAGTGTACAGAAATGCAACAGACTTCTGTGTGTTGATTTTATATCCTGTGACTTTGCTGACTTCCTGTATGAGTTCTAGCAAGTTTTGAGTGGAGTCTTTTGGGTTTTCTACATAGAGTATCATGTTGTCTGTGAAGAGAGAAAATTTGACTTATTCTTTGCTGATTTGGATGCCTTTTATTTCTTTTTGTTGTCTCGTTGCTGAGGCTAGGACTTCCAGGACTATGTTGAACAACAGTGGTGAGAGTGGACATCCCTGTTGTGTTCCTGACCTTAGGGGAAAAGCTGTCAGCTTTTCCCCATTGAGGATGATACTCGCTGTGGGTCTTTCATATATGGCTTTTATGATGAGGTTTGTTCCCTCTATCCTTACATGGTGGAGGGTTTTTGTCAAGAAAGGATGTTGTATTTTGTCAAATGCCTTTTCTGCATCTATTGAGAGGATCATATGGTTCTTATCCTTTTTTTTTTTTTATTAATGTGGTATATCACATTGATTGATTTGTGGATGTTGAACCACCCCTACGGGAAGACTGGTACTTTACAAGATGCTTGTAGATAGAGATCCTTTGGCCTTGGAGATATTGGGAGGGATCTGGCCTCTTGAGGAGGCACAGTGAAGAAATTCATCTCCATGAAGCTTATCCTCTGTGCTGTGGAAGTTGCTACATGTGTTGTGAGCTCTCCAGCAACCAGATTTCACCTAAGGGCATAGGCTGGCACCCAGGGTGTCACTTCTATCCTGGAGCAACTAGCTAGTGTGTCAAAGAAGGTCCCCATGAAGGGAGAATGTAGATACTAAGTTCCACTGGATTGGGAAGGATCCTCATGTAGAGAACCCCTCTGTTCCCACTTGCAGGCTTTTGGTTTGGTGTGGCTGTGTTTGCTCTTGGACCCCATGGCTGAGCTTATTGCAAGGCTGCCCATCAACTGGGGCAAAATGGACACTGAGTGGAGGCGGGCCTTCCTGGTTGTCCCCTCAGCTTGCCTTGTCTTCAGCTCTCAACCCTCCGCATGAGGGACAGATTTTTCATGCTTACATGAAGTGGGATTGTATCACCTCCTAGGGAAGAAGAATTGTGACTCAATAGCTAGTGTTTTCCTTTAGTCTGGATCCATCTACCTGGTAGCAGAAACTCCTCTACTTTTATATATATACATAATGCCCTTCTCTGGTTTGAAGTACAAGATAGGAAAAGTTCACCTCATTTCAGGATAGGGGGATGTTGGGACTCCTTCACTCACTTCATCACCTTTCCCCAAAAGTCCTGTTTTGATTAATTTAGACTTCTCAACCTCAGCACTATTGACATTTAGGTCAGACAATTCTTAGTTGAGGGGGCTGTCTTGTGCATTGGAGGCTATTCACCAGCACCCTCAACCCACTAGGTACCAGGAGCATCATTCTCACCCATGAGCCACCCTGCATATATGGCAACCAAAAATCCAGCCCTCGCCCCAGCCTGCTGAGAACCATTGCTGTCAGGCTTCCATAACATGCTCTTATTCCTGCTATTCCCAAGCCATCCATAGGCTCCGAAGTTGGAAGGCAGATCAAGAGATCACCTGGTCTGTCCCCCCTTCTAACAGGCAAGGAAGATGTTGCTCTTTGCACTCAACAAACGAGGTTAGATGATGAAGATAAAGAGGAAGAAGCAACTGAGACTTGCTCAGGTTTGCCCCTCCATATTTATTTATGGGAGTAGGACTCGGGTGTCTTGCCTTCTGGAGCTTTCCCTCTATGCTTCTTAGTCCCAGCTCATCAATAGATAAAATCTATTCACACAGGAAACTTGGTTGGCAGGACTTCTCTAACCCATCTTATTTGAGAAAGGAGAAAATGCTGAGAATGACCTAATTGACTCTTAATGTATACATGTGGGTGTTTTTGCTATTGGAACTTATGTTGTTTGAAAGCTATCGGTTGCTGTTCATTCTGCTCTGTAGGAGGAGGTGATGATGAGGGATGGGGAGACATGGACATTAGAGTTTCCTATCCTGACTCTCAATTGCTTCTCATCAATGTCTGGGAAGAGCTGGTTTTGAAGAAATGCGAGGTGGGGGGAGTGTTGCTTTATTTAAATCCAGGGTGTTTGAGAGAGAGGCCACAGCTCCCAGACAAGAAAATCCTGGCTGGTTTGTGGACCCGGGAGTGAGCAAAAAATTGTGCTGGGCAGATGTAAAAATAGTGCAAGGGAGATAGCTGAACTCTGTGTGACTACTGAAATGATACCTCTGTGGAATTGCATACTTATCGTCCTGAATGTTTGAGTCCCAAGGGGGTTGTTAAAGGCCTCATTTAGCATTGGGGCCAAGGCAGCGCTCAGGGAGATGGATTCCTGGGAACATGAGGCAGCTCTGTGGGGTCTGGACCTGCATTTCCTCTTGCACCTTCCTCCTCTGGGGAAGAAGAAATGGTTTATCACACATGTTTGGAATATACTGGAGGGAGAGCAGAGCAATAAGCAGGTTATTCCTTTATTTCTTCTGCTGATCTCATTTTTTAGCAATTTCTGGCAAAATGGTTCCCTTTGTATGGGTGAGAAGGAGAGGCAGTCTCAAACAGGTTGTTCGGCCTCTGGGATAGGACACTTAGCCAGAACTGGAATCTGGAATTTCCACCCCTGTCCTAATCCCCATCCTTATCCCCAGCAGCCATGGGCAGTGATGATTGACTTCCTACTGTGTGCAAGGCTCCATGGAGACATAATTCCTGCTCTCAGGGGCTTGCAATCAGATAGATGGGTCAGAATAGATGAAAAGCTAAAACAAACTGTAGCATAGCAACAACCTGAAATATAAGGACAGTCTATGCTAAATTCCTGTGGAGTGGCCCAGGCAGTAGGTATGGCTGCAAACCAAGGTCCTTGGGGAAGGTGTCTGAATGAGGGTTCCTGTGAGTCAGGCTGGGAGGAAAAGGTGGGAACAACATCTCATCTGATCACCACACAGTCTTTTAAGGAGGACATTATTAATACAGTATTCTCATTTTATGAATAAGGAAGCAGAGATTCAAAGAAAGAAAGTGAGGTGGACAACTTGTGTATCCTCCTAAGTGCAAGGTACTAGAATCAGAATTTACAATGAGCCTCCATCTAATTTGCACTACAATCCTGTGATATTCTATCATTATTATTATCATGATTTTTGCTATTCTAATTTTGCAGCTAAGGAAACTGATGCTTTGCACAGCTGAATAACCTTCCCAAGACCATGCAGCTGGTCTATGGCTTCAAGTCCTAATCTTTTTCCATTGTAAGCACTTAAATATGCTATTGGCAAGTAAAGAGCAAATGAGGGGACAGTCGTGGCCAGGGGAGTAGCATAGGCAGAAAGGTACCTGATACGTGCAGAAATGTAGCTGGTATGTATGGGAAATATGACCACAACAGGCTTTCTGTGTGAGAATAGTGAGGAGATAAGTTTGAGAGGTAGTAGGGCTCAGATTTTCTTTTTTCAATATCAGTTCAGTAGAGATGCGTTAGATGGGTGGAAAGGGTGAGTCTGAAAAGCAGCCAGACCTCTTGGGCAAGTGTCACAAACGTCTAGGAACAAATTTGAGGTGATACAAAGGAAAGGTAAGCCAGCCTGAAGTGATAGCATTTGGCCTAAGAAAAGTAAGTGGATGTTAATGTGGGTGTCAGGATTTTAAGCACCAGTGACAGAGGGAATGATAAAGGAGAGAAATGGGTGAATTCAAAGAGGCTACTTTTTTGGTTTTGTTTTAAAAGAACATTACTTTAATCCTGGGCTGCCCTAGGAGTATCAACAACCAACAGCGCTTGGAATACTTTGATGGAAGCAGATTCTATCAGCTTTGCTGAATCAAAAGTCACATAATACCCTTAGAACAATGGAGATACTTATTGGCCAGGAAATTTGGCTCTATAAGTGGTTGAGAATTTTGTTCTTCCAGGTGGAATTGGTCACCTCAAAGCATTTCAGGGAGACGAGAGTTCATGAATCAAATCATTTTTGAAGTTTCTTTTAACCCTTATCTGTACAGGATCCTAAGTTGTCTGTAACTGCTGCTTCCATTATTGGGAAATGGGGGCAGGGGAACAAAGAGGCACGAGGCAAGGTTGCTGATATCCTGATTCATCCAGTCATTCAATGTTTATTTACTGAGTACCTGTGAGCTCTTCTAAGTCCTAGGCACATATCAGTGAATGAAATGCTCACAGAATATCTGACCTAGCACCAGTCCCTCAGCCAACTGGGCCAAGAGAAGGATTATAGTGTGGGGTGTTTTGGGTGTGAACATACATCCCGTGATAATCCCACAGATGTGAACTGCACATATTGGCCTGAAAATCATTTAGTCACATAGCAACTTGTTCAGAACGTGATGTTCACACACCCCTTGGTCTTTCCAGTGGGGAGTTTGTAAGAGACTGGGTTGCTCTGGATTCTTGTTTCCAATGGTGGCTGAAAAGCCCTTTTCTTTCCCCTTTTCTGTTCAACATTACTAGGACCTCAGTCTTGTCTTTGTGATTATAAAAGCAGAGTATCAATCAGACTTGGGAAAGGATTTTTTTTTTGGACTTCTGACTAGAAGGACTAGATTTTTTTATATAAACCACAAGGGTTTATATAAAGGGCTCTTTATAACTCACCACACTGAGTTTTAATTTGGGGGAAGCTTGCAGACTTTAGATAAAGCATTTTATTCTTCATATATTTATTATCTTTGCCATATTCTATTTTAGTGAACATGGAAAACAAGCCTTTTAGTCTGAATGGAGAGCCAAATTTTTTTTTTTAACTTACAAAACCCCAGTCCTCAGTATTTATTGTTTTTTCTTTTCTGTTTTTCCTTAAGTTTCTGTACTCAGTTGGGTTTCGGGCCTTTTCTGGCTTGTCTGGTTTTTACTTTGGACGACATAGACGACCCCTGAGGCTGGTCTCCTACAAACAGGGAAAAGCCTCTCTGCTCATATTCCTTGGATATACACAGCAGGTTTTCCTTGGCCAGGCCTCCTCTGTCTCTCTCCTTGAATGCCTGCTTGTCCTGGAGAGAAAGGCACACTTATTGTTCTTGGAGGAGGGAAGGGTTGAGTTACAGCTTCAATCTCCAAAGGGTCTGAAGCCTCCAATGGTCTGGTCTGCTCAAGCCCAAGGGCGGTTTCAGTTCTCAAGGCTTTCCAGCATGCTTGCCTTACCAGGGCCCCTACCCTCTGTGCGGGTCGTTGAGAAGAACAAGCACTGGACACAGGAGTTAAAGCCCTGGATTCAGTCCTGGCTCCTCCATTTATTAGATCATTGGACAAGCTGCTTCACTTTTCAAGTCTTAGGTTTTTCTTCTGTAACAGAGGCATGAGATCATTTCCTCACAGGATTACTGTGAAGACCAAGTGTGACAATGGAGGCGAAAGGCATGTAAATTGCACACACTGTGTAAAGTTGGAGCCCATTCCAGTTTGCTGTGATCCAGGATTCACATAATCCACATGTCTCAGGGTTTCTTATGACAGGGTGACTCTAGCAACCCACTGGCAGTGATTTGGGTCCGTTGATGGGTATGAGAAGGTTGCAGTCTACAAAAAGGAGGGCAGGAGGGAGTACGGTGAGGAGTATGATGAGCAAAGGAAAGGGAATTTTATAGAGAGAGGGGCTGCAAGCAGATGGTGGGGCTTGTTTTGGGAAGGACCTCTTGAGACACAGAGCTTCAAGTAGTATTGCTTTGGGGCTGGATGCACAGAGCAGAGGGGAAGCTCTTCTCTGAGCCTCTGCATAGGAATCAGCGTGGCTGTGGCTTGGTGAGAGCTGCAGGAAGGCTGTGTTCTTCTGGGAGTCTCAGGTAGCCCTGCCTTGGGCACCATACTCTCAGAGGGCATAGGCACCAGCAAGTGCATAGGACGTGAGTCGCTGTCTTCCCAAGGCCTTCCAGGACTGGATATGATGGGGCTTTGAGGGGAAGAGAGTGATGGCTATTTATGAGATATCAAGAGACATCCTGTGGGCCCCATCAGAAATAATTGGTGAGACTGACAGGAGGCTGGAGGGTTTGTACTATTCAGTGAGATCAGAATTTAGTGAAATTTTGTTATTGCTCATCTGTGCACACGATAGTGAAACCCAAGGTACCGGAATGATGTGAATGTAGAGGATCATCATTTTAGACACCTCCAAAACATTATAGGCAGAGAAGAGCAAACTTTAGTCAGATAAAGTGGGGCTCAGATCTGTGCAAATTTGAGTAACTCATATTGTTCCTTTAATGCCCAATTTCTTTATCTTTAAACTGGGAATATTACCATTTACTCTGTAGAGTAATTGGGGAAATTGGAGGTAGCATATATGACAGGCATAGCAGAATACCCACCATGTGATGGCTTGTCAATAAATTACCGCTCTCTTTATTAGCATCCTGCAGGCCAGGCCATGCATTCCTATGACAGCACTGTATGGATTGGAGGAAATGCTAACTGGCACGTGCTGGTCACAGGGGGACCAAGTCCCACACCTCAGAACCTGGGGCAGTTGGAGAGCTCTTAGAGATTCCTGGCATTTAGGCTGAAGGACTAGAATGGGTCTGCACCTGGGCAGGTTGGAAGAGTGTATCTGTCATTCAGCCCATCCTCTCATTTCCTGGACAACTATGCGTATCAGTTTCCTATTGCTGCGGTAACAAACTACCACAAACTCAGTGGCTTAAAGCAACATAAATTATCACTTTACAGTTTTGAAGGTCAGAAGTCCAAAATGGGTTGGCAGGGTTGTGTTTCTTTGGAGGCTTTAAGGGGAAATCTGTTTCTTTGCCTTTTTCAACTTCTAGAGGCCACCCACATTCATTCAATGGCTTGTGGCCCCTTCCTCTATCGTCAAAGCCAATGACATGGCATCTTCTATTGTCTTTGTCTGTGACTCTTCTTCTGTCATCACAGCTCCTTCTTCTGACTCTAGCTCTTTTGCCTCCCTCTTTGCTTACAAGGACCCTTGTGATTCCTTTGGGCCACCCAGATAATCCACGATAATCCCCCAGTTCAATACCCTACACTTGATCATACCTGCAAAGTCCCTTTACCTGTAAGGTAACACATTCACAGGTTTTGGGATTAGGATATAGACATCTTGGTGTGGGGGGGTGCATTATTCTGTCTACCCCACATGCCTCTAGGGTGGTACTTGAAAGTGGCTCTCTACTGTGGGGTCCAGTTTTGGATCTGGGGAAAGACTGCTTCTGCACTAGGACTTCCTCTGCAACCCTTGTGGAATTTGTGTGTGTCTCTACTGCTCATCCTAAGCAGTAATTGTGTCTTATTCATCAACTTCTTATCCTTTCCCTCTTAGTGTCTAGTATAGTGCTTTGTCCAAGGTGGCTATTAAGTGCATATATATATATATATATATATATATATTTGTCAAACAAATAAATAAATACTTTGGTTTATGTTTGAGTAATCCTGACCATTACTAGTTTTGAGGGAAAACCCTGGAAAAGGGAGAGGATCCTAAGTGTGGATGGCTTAGACAAAACCAAGACTCACTGTGAGCTGGTTCTCCAGAGGGGTCTTGGAATTACTGATATTCCAGAAAGTCCTACCAATTATTCATATTAAAGATGCTGGTGCAGATGATGGGGTGTAATGGGCTGCCCTCTCTCTCTCAATAGGTGACTTAGGATGTAGTGGTGATCCAGTCACCAAGGGAGGACCAGAGTTGTCTGGGTGAGGATCTAAAGGTGGTAACTCATGTGTTTCTTCAAAAACATTGGAGAAATCTTTCAGAGTTGCTTTTAAAATATAAATATGTACTGTAAAGTTATAGGAAAACTAATGTGACACATATAAAGCTTGGAGGTAGGAAGAGTGACTATATGAGAAATAAATGGGAGGAAACTGCAAGAGAAATAAAGGAGAAGAGGCAGTGAGTAGTCAAAAGGCCTAAGAAGAGAACAAAGGGGACCTGTGTGACAATTTCCTACAGCCTTTGTACCAAAGTACCAAAAATTGGGTGGCTTAGAACAACAAAAGTTTATTGTTTCACAGTTCTGGAGGCTGAAAGCTTGAAATCAATGTGTTGGCAGGGCCATGCCCTCTGTGATGCCTCTGGGGCAGAATCCTTCCTTGCCTCTGTGAGCATCTTGTGTTTTCTGGCAATCCTTGGTGTTCCTCAGCTCACAGATGTATCACTTCAGATCACATGGTTATCCTTTTCCTGTGTTTCTTCACATCATCTTCCCTTTGTTTCTGTCTTGGTGTTTAGATTCTACCTTTTTATAAGGACACCAGTAATATTGGATTAGGGCCCACCTTAATGACTTCATTTTAACTTGATTACCTTGTAAAGACCCTATTTCCAAATAAGGTTGCTTTCTGAGGTACTGAGAGTTAGGACTTTTACATATCTTTTTTTGGAGAGACACAGTTCAACTCATAACAACCTATTAGATCCAAGATGGCAATGCAAAGATTAGATTACATTGGGTAGCAAAATTGTCAAAGGCAAATGAACAAATAATCACACAAGAAGAATGGATTGTTAGGACAATTTTAAAGAAAGGAATGGGCCAGGAAAAAAAAAACCAATTGAATATAGTATTTCTTAGCGTCATACCTAGGTTTTCTTGATTTGTCATGATTTAAGATGGGACTCTGGACAAATAAGTAGTCACAAAAGCATGGAAATGACAATTTACTGGGTGTGTCAAGAAGAAACATTGGGCAGTCCATATTGGCTGGAGGTAGTTCTTAGGAAGGCAGAGGAAGACAGGGATAGAAAGTTGGGTTGGGTCAGGCCATGTGAGGCCTTGAACGGCTGTTGAGGAATCCATACTTCAGTAGGGAGTGGGTCCAGGAAAGGTTCTGTGCAGTTGATTGATATAATCAGAGTTGAGTCTAAAAAAGTTTGATCAAAAAGTGGTGGAAGTTAGATTGGAATAGGGAGAAGTGAAATGTGGAGCTTTCAAATAGGAAGCTAGTGCAAGACATAGGTAAGAAATGAAGAGGGCTTGAACTTGGGTGATGGCAATGGTGTGGCCCAGGAGGGGGACCATATGAAGAGATCATTTCTTCCTAGGGCTGGGCTTAACCTTAAGTGGAAGGAATCTGCGTTTTATTTAGTTTGTGACCCTCACTGGAGGGAATGGCTAGAACACCCAGGTATTTGAGGCAGTGCACCTAAGACAGATCATTTCTGAATATGCATTGGGTAAACTGCTGGATAGATTTTGAGGCAGTCAAGAGAGATCAACTCAAGGAGTGAGCCAAACTGGGGAAAAGGAATGAATGGTCTACATATTTGGAGTAAGCCAAGAAGCAAGATAATGTTCCTTGATAGGATTCCCTGTATATGGTTCTGTCACACCAAATTAGAAGATTTCACAGTCTAACAAAGCCTTCCTGTGGAATGTAAAGACTTCAGACCATGGATCCAAAATAATCAAAATCTCTAGAAACACTCAGTCCTATTGTGATACCATGTTATTTATTTTTCACAGAAGACCAGATGAAAATAAAATTTGCATTGTACTGAATTTTTGCTTTATTTTCTTTGGAATCCATGCAGGGTACAATGGATGAAGTGACAATTGCTAACCCCCATCTCTGCTCAACATAAGCAAAACTTTGGGTTAGAGTTGGGAGTTCTCCAAGATACATTACTAAAGGACTTCTCATTCTGAGATACGAATTCCATTGTCTTTCCTGTGACTAGCTGAGCACTATTTTTGCCATGTGTTCAGAGAGGGTGAGCCTGATTCACAAGGACTTTAACACAATGCAAAAGGCAACATACATGTTGCTAATATCCATTCTTAGAATCTGGGAGATCCCTCTATGTTTATGGACTTCCCTGACTCTGCCAGAGAAAACTGGCATCAGAGCATAAACAGAGAAAATAGGGCTTGGAAGCGTGTATTTTGGGCTTAGCTGCTTTTCATGTAATGGGTTATCTCTGAAGCCTCCTGTCTTTTGTTATTAGTCACTGGTGGAGAAAAATAGGAAGTGATATGCTTCTATTGAAGAAGTCAGGGTGTGGCATGTGGCTGGCTTCTGGTCTTAGGCATGGGGACAATCAAAATAACTTTGTATTTGGCACTTTTATGACAAATTAAATTGTAGATGTGCCAACCATGCTAATTGGTGTGCTGTGATTGGGACCATTGCCCCTTTAGAAGCTGAGTTCACTGTCTCGGTTGTCCTTTATTGCATAGATGGAGTCATTTATTATTAGGCTGAATAATAAGAGTTGATTTGAGAAGGCTCTGTCCACCCTGGCCAGTGCCGGCCTAATGCTCACAAATTTCACAGCATGGGGGTCGTGGGGGCAGCTGATGGGGATGGGATGCATAGAGAGAGGACTGATCTTTAGGTGATTTTTCCTATTTAGAAAACATTGTTCCTCTAGTTTACTGTCACTGTCTACTGTCTCTCTGTGTCTACCATTGATCAAACATCCAGAGGAGAGTAAAGAAAGTGATTCTAGGGGTAAATCATGAGCAGTGGTCAAAGCCTAAAACAAGGAACAACTATTCTGGTTCTAGCTCATAGCTCTAGGTTTCCTGTAAATAATCATGCCACAGCTTTTGTTCTGGTCAGGGGCTCCCAGGGCCCCCAGATGGGAACTTTTTCCAATTTTGATCCACATTCTGCTAAATGGCATATCATTTGGTCCCTAGAATTTCTCACAAAGCCAAGAAGGAAAGAAGAAGAAAGAGAAGTAGTGTTTGTTGAGAGCCTACTATTTAGCAAGAGTTCTTCTAGGAGACTTTGTTATCTCCTTTAAACCTAAGCATGTCCCTACTATGTATAGGTATCCACTATATAATTTTAAAGATGATAAAACTGAGGCTTGGAGAGGTTGGATCACTTGTCCATGTTCATAAACGTTTTAAGAAGTGGAGCCCAGATTTGGCATTTCTCTATGTCACTGTGCTGCCCCTACCATTTTGCTGTTTGGGCCAGCAGGCAGAAACTTCAGCTACCAGAGTCTTTTGACACTGCACTGTGCAGCTTTATATGACTCTTCCCACCTCTTTGTGCTTGGTTTCCTAGTTTATATATGGGGATGATAAGTCCGACCTACCTCATGAAGGTCTGCCAGGACTAGAGTTTGTTGTGAGGAATGAAAGCTTTAGAAAATCTTAATGTTTACTGTAGATATGCAAACAGACAGTATTGATTGAGTGCTTTTCTTTTCATTGCCCACTTCAGGCACTGTGCAAACCAAATAAAACAGGTCTGGTCTCAGCCCTCTAGACACACGTGATAGCCACCTAAGCTAAATTCACTTTAGAGAATAAATAAATAGGAAAAAGAAACACAGCAGTGATTATATAAATACAAACAGATACAGAGCATAAACAAACTGGTTAGAAACAAAATGTTCTCATAGTGAGAGGAGTAAAATTATCCTGCCAAGTCCTGAGAGAGAAGGGGATGCTTTGGTTAGAGTGTGTCCCAGTGGGAAAAGACACCCACCCATTCTCTTCTGGTAGGTGGTAAATTTTCTTGGAGGTCATGCACAAGTTTGAATAAAGGCTATTTGTGGATGAGGAGCTGATGGACAAGCATCCTACATATGAAGAAGGGAAGATCTGGTAGCAGGCTGACCTCTATAAGACAGGCCCATGCTAGGGGCACCTGGTGGCTCAGTTGGTTAAGCGAACTCAGGGTCATGAGTTCAAGCCCCACATGTGGAGCCTACTTAAAAAAAAAAAAAAAGGCCCATTCTAGGCACCCTCACATGTACTGTTTTATTTCATTAAGCCCACTTAATGAATGAAAACTGGAAGCTCAGAGAGGTTACCTGTTGTGTTAGATATTACATAGCTGGCATGTGGCAGATATAGGTTCTCACTTGGGTGTTTCTTACTTCACAGTTCTTGTTCTCACTATGCTATGTGCCACTAGGCTTTGAGAGGACAAATTGAAAGATAAGAATGAAACATGTTGGAAAGGAAGAAGGAAAAGACATAGCCGGGAGAGTTGAGTGATCCCAGAGAAGTGGTATAGTTTGAGGGTGTCTTGTGTGTTTTGAGATGTGTTGTTTATAGCCTAGCTTCTGATCTGTAGGTGATAAGAAAAGAGAACCAGAGCTGACGGCTCTGAAGTGAGAGATGCATTAAAATCCAGTAAGACATGAGATTTTATCTGGCTGACAGATGGGGTAATGGTCATGGTTGTGAAGAAGTGTGGTAATAACACAAGGTGATGGTTAGAGTGTCCTCTCTACTCTCAAATTGGCTTATCAAAATTGTACCTAGCTTCAGCTTCCATCTTCAGTATCACCTTTTTCATGGAGCCTTTCTTGATTCCACCCAACTGGTGCCTTGTCTCATTTCTCTGATACCCATTGCCTCTCTTATGTTTTCTTCAAGGACTTCGCACATTCAGTTTGATTTCCCCATTATTTTTGGACATGCCATGTCCATCTAACCAGTAATCTCATTCAGGGCAAAGGGTACTTTATTAGTTTGGGGACTCCCCTGGCACCTAGGGAAGGGGTACTAAACAAGGTTTTTAGAACTGAATAGAAGAAGCAATGGGTTGAGTGGGTTGAGGAAAGTGGTTGATGTGAACAGCAATAATTAGCCAATAATTCTTGGCAGAAAAGGGGAATGTATTGGTTCTACTATGACTTCAAAAATTTGAGCTTATTTTTGGCCTCAAATTTTCCTTTTCCATCCCCCCTGTAGCCCTTCTAAACCTAGTGGGATAATACTGCTTATTCTTTTTTTGTATTACCACAGGGGTGTGGGGGAGAAGAAGGAAAAAAATATGTCACTCATTAAGTACTTAAGCCAGAAACATCTTAATTATTGGATTTTCTTGATTGTAAGATGACATTGATTTTGGAACAGTATTTTGGGGGAAAAAATGGAAAACTACTGCATGTTACATAAATATGTTAACTGTAAGATCCATTTTGATTTTGGTAAAGGAATTCTGGGATGTAATGCGAAGCTTAGCTGTCCCATCCTCTGGCTTCTCTCAAGTCTACCTAGAGGTAGAACCAAGCACTTCTTTGAGGCCCCCAAGAATCCATGCAGGTCAGCAATGTAGACATTACTAATAATTTCACAGGAGAGATGGGAAAGGGCATTTATATTTCTCACCTATAGGAAATATCTTCCTAATGCTCATGGGCACATTCTTCCTTCCCCAAAGCCCTTTCTCAAGCACTACAAGGAGTCTTTTGATTTCTCTTTTCTCTAGTTGCAATCATCCATGAATGCTTCTTCCTCTCCCAGTTCCCCTCTCCAGCTCCCAAATATGAACTTCTTATTTCTGTTTTTAAAAATATTTATTTATTTGAGAGAGAGAGAGAGAAAGAAAACACATGAGTGGGAAGATCAGAGGGAGAGGAAGAGAGAACCTCAAGCAGACTCCATGCTAGACCGGAGCCTGATGCGGGGCTTGATCCCACAACCCTGAGATTTCGGCCTGAGCAGAAACCAAGATTTGGAAGCCCAACCAACAGCACCATCTAGTTGCCCCTACTTATTTCTTTTCTTACACAGAGTAGTTCAACTCTGTCTTGTCTACACCAAAGGTCTCTACTTATCAGCTGTCACCTTCTTTTGAAATCACTTTAGCAAATACTTTCAATGGCTTGAGCATGCCCTTGGGGATCTCATTCTAACCCCTGATTTTCTTAAGCTGTTATTTCTTAAAAAGTAATGAAATCACTACATGACACCTACTGAATGAATTTTTTTTTTTTTGTAATCTAGCTAAATATGTCATCTACTGTACTCTTTAAATATCTATGCTATGAAGTAGGTGTTATTATCTTCATTTTCCAGACAGAGAAACAAGTGCAAAAAGGGAAAGCAGCTTCCTAAGTTTCAAAGATTGGTGGAGTCAGGATTTGAATACAGGTTGATCCAACTCTGAAGCCTGTGCTTTCTTCAGTATATGGAGCTGCTTTGTGGCATTCATCTTTGCTCATACCGGTCTCTGTATGCAACACCTCCCCATTTCCCAGGAAGGAGTGAACTCTTGGCTATTCTATTGGATGGTAAACACAAAACTCAGAATCTCCTGGACTGGATAAATCTCTGGACTAGGGGATCTATGGGAATGGGGTGGGGTAAGACAGAGATGAATGGTTCTTAATCTAGCGAGAGAAATGGGAATTGTTTTGAGGAAATCATGAAGCTTTATCAATTTATAACTCAAGGCAGTAGATGTAGGAGTGGGAGGGTGGGAAGGAGAGGCTATGACATCAGGGAGACCCCGAAGAGGAGAAAGACAACCCCAACACTAAAGCCCAGTGGTTATTAGCCAATGGCTTTTGCTCTCCTCCAGTCTCCTTCCTGCTAAAGAAGAGTCTGGGTGATGGAGGAGACCATTCCTTTCATTCTAAAAATGTGCCCTTGAAAGAAATTGAGGAAGACACAAAGAAATGGAAAAAATGTTCCATGCTCATGGATTGGAAGAACAAATACTGTTAAAATGTCTATGCTACTTAGAGCAATCTATACATTCAATGTAATCCCTACCAAAATACCATCAACTTTTTTCACAGAGCTGGAACAAATAATCCTAAAATTTGTATGGAACCAGAAAAGACCCCAAACAGCCACAGCAATGTTGAAAAAGAAAACCAAACCTGGTGGCATCACAGTTCCGGACTTCAAGCTGTATGACAAAGCTGTGATCATCAAGACAGTATGGTACTGGCACAAAAACAGGCATATAAATCAATGGAACAGAATAGAGAACCCCCAAATGGACCCTCAACTCTATAGTCAACTAATCTTTGACAAAGCAGGAAAGAATAATGGAAAAAAGATAGTCTCTTCAACAGATGGTGTTGGGAAAATTGGACAGTCACATGCAGAAGAGTGAAACTGGACCATTTTCTTACACCATACACAAAAATAAATTCAAAATGGATTCAAGATCTAAATATAAGACAGGAATCCATCACAATCCTAGAGGAGAACACAGGCAGCAACCTCTTTGACCTTCGCCACAGTAACTTCTTGCTAGACACGTGTCCAAAGGCAAGGGAAACAAAGGCAAAAATGAACTATTGGGACTTCATCAAGATTAAAAGCAGTCAATAAAACCAAAAGACAACTGATAGAATGGGAGAAGATATTTGCAAATGTCTTATCAGATAAAGGGCTAGTATCAAAATCTATAAAGAACTTATCAAACTCAACACCCAAAGAACAACTAATCCAATCAAGAAATGGGCAGAAGACATGAACAAACATTTCTCCAAAGAAGACATCCAAATGGCCAACAGACACATGAAAAAATGCTCCACATCACTTGGCATCAAGGAAATACAAATCAAAATCACAATGAGATACCATCTCACACCGGTGAGAATGGCTAAAATTAACAAGTCAGGAAACGACAGATGTTGGTGAGGATGCAGAGAAAGGGAACCCTCTTACACTGTTGGTGGGAATGCAAGCTGGTGCAACTACTCTGGAAAACAGTATGGAGGTTCCTCAAAGAGTTGAAAATAGAGCTACCTTACAATCCAAGAGTTGCTCTACTAGGTATTTACCTCGAAGATTCAAATGTAGTGATCTGAAGGGGCACCCGCACCCCAGTGTTTATAGCAGCAATGTCCACAATAGCCAAACTATGGAAAGAGCCCAGATGTCCATTGACAGATGAATGGATAAAGAAGAGGTGGTATATATATATACACACACCTCCCATGTGTATATATGTATATATATATATACACATACACACACACACACACAATGAAATACTACTCAGCCATCAAAAAATGAAATCTTGTCATTTGCAACGACATGGATGGAACTAGAGAGTATTATGCTAAGCAAAATAAGTCAATCAGGGGAAGACAATCATATGATCTCACTGATACGTGGAATTTAAGAAACAAAACAGAGGATCATAGGGGAAGGGAGGGAAAAATAAAAGAAGATGAAATCAGAGAGGGAGACAAACCATAAGAGACTCTTAATCATAGGAAACAAACTGAGGGTTGCTGGAGGGGAGGAGGTGGAGGGATGGGGTAACTACGTGATGGACATTAAGGAGGGCACTTGATGTAATAAGCACTGGGTGTTATATAAGATTCATCAATCACTGAACTCTACCTCTGAAACTAATAATACACTATACGTTAATTAATTGAATTTAAATTAAAATAAAAGTGTGCCCATGAATGAAAAAAGGAGCCTGTCAGGGAGCTATATTGAACTCTTGAAGTTGAGGGTTGGGAGACAGGAATTTACAGAGCACTTCAGAAACCTAATATTAAACTTACAAAGATTACATTGTTTAGGAGAGGAAAAGACTTTATACTACCTTGTCTGTGTTCTCCTGACCTTTCAGAAGAGCCTGAGGGCTTTGAGGGGGAAGTGTGGAATGTTGCGCACTGATTGTTCTAAAAACAGTTCCTGTTTGCAGAGATTGATTTTTTTTTTTTTTTTTTAAAGCTCTGGACTTGAGCTCTCTCTCTCTCTCTTTGTTCCCGTGATAGATTCCGTTGCTGTGCTGTGCCATGGGCACCATTTAGACATTTGACGACAGCATAGGTGTCCAAGTGTTTACGCTTTAGGTTTGGGAATGACGTTGGGGATGGGAACGAGAGGAGAGACGTGAGCATTAGGGACAAAGAAGACGAGGATGGGAAGGAGACAGGTGTGTCCCTGGGCCCCCAGCACGGTTGAGGAGGGGAGTTCTGACCTGTACTGTCCCCTGGCTTGCAGCTGCCATCCGAATCTGCACCCAGGGCTGCTTAGGGTGATTGCCCTGTTCACGTCCCTCCCCGCTTCTCTCCACCACATAGGCTCGTTTATTTTCTTGGCTGAAGAGTTGGGGTTTTCCTGCTAACGGGATTCTTTCTGATCAGCTTTACTACCCTTGATTGTTTTCCCTTCTTGGAGTATTTCCATAGAAAGACATTTTATTCTATCTGTGCAGCAGTTTTTCTTAGATGAGACTCCATACTGGAAATGTCAGACAGGGTGGGTTGGGACAATGGATTGTGGGTGGTCAACCTCCCTATGGAAGGCTGGGCCTCAAGACACAAATTGGCAAGGATTCGAGACAGTGGCAGATGAGAGTTCCTGAGGAAGCCTGGCTGTTGGCCTCCCAGGGCTTTGTCAGACATGGTTCTCCTGAGCCACCTTATGAAACAAGCCAGACCACCACATCCTTTCTGAGATGAAGGCCATGTGACATGAAAGAAGATTGGATTTGGAGAGTTTTATGCACATTCTGTTAATGTAAATCCAATTTCCTTTACCATAGAGGATGTGGTTGGAATTCTGAATCTGTTTTCTCTTGACTTCAGATAGAATTCATTACATTGATGTGCAGAGAAACTGTATTTTACATTTCGAGGACTGAATTTATTTGGAAGATATTTATTCTCCAGCAGAGTCCTCTGTGCTCAGCTCTCCTGTTCTTTGTATCTCCCTGGCTAGGTCTGTGTGTGTGAGCTCGGAGGAGATGGCTACCTTCTGCCTGTCTGGTTCATTAGCATCCCTTTAGTGCTGGATTTAGGGATGATGAGAGGAAATACTGCCTTTGGTCTGCCCCTAGCATTTAACAGCACCCAGGGCAAGAGTACACCTGGAGGTGCACATACCATGTGTCCAAATATTTGCAAACTATAAGCCACACTATGCCCAAAACCTGGCCAGCTTCTGGGTAGGGACCCCTGCAGGCTGTTTCCTGGCACCAGAAGCTGGTGCTCTGGAAGCTAAGGGAGAATGCTCCACTGGGGTCCAGCCCTACTTCCCAGGAACTGGAGTGATATTATAGTTCTGCTGGGGTCAGGTGGAAGCTGGGTCCATGCCCAGTACTCCTGGCTGATCACTGGGACTGTCTGGACTCAGGATGGGAACTATGGACCAAGTCAAGCTCCTACAGAACTGGGAAGGATGTGTTGTCCTGCACTACATTTTTTTTTTCTTGGGGTTTTTATGTAGTTCTAGGCATTTCTGAAAATGATACTACTGGAGTGGGAGACAAGAGAGGGAGAGTGTGCAGTGATTTGGGGAAATCCATCTGCCCAGACACATCCGATAACATACTTTGTTGTTTCAACTTAAAACAAAAGCAAAGGCAGAGGCTATGATCCCCTTTGCCGCTCTCCTGCCATCTACCACGACCACACCGCAGGGCCCTCCATCCCCGCTGCTGCCTGACAGTGGCTCATTCCACCCACTCCTCCTCCTCCTTTACCTTTCCTTCACTCAACCAGTTACTAACCTTTCAAAAAACTTTTTTTAAGGCTAAAAAGAAAAACAGTCTTTGTGTTTTGCATGTGTATGTGGCGTCTTCTAAAACACAAGACCCTGACCAGAGGCCTCTTTGCCTTGTTCTAAGAGATGTTAGCTGCTTTGGTACCATCACCTCACTGGAGTCGGCAGCCCTGAGCCAGTGTGAGGGCCCTGGTCCAGTTCCCTTCTCTCTCTCCATCTCTTCTCAATCACTAAAAGAGCTATGGATCTGCCTGCAGAAGGATACTGGTGATATTTATTTTGTTTTTTCTCTCTGGTTTCTGTTTACTCTAGGCATATTTATGACCATCATTAATAAATAGTATCCATATCCTTTTACCTGTGTGCCCGGCACGGTGCTCACACTTGTAGCATGCAATTTCATTGAATCAGCCCATTAATCCTATGAGATAGGTTCTACTATTAGATTTAGCTTACAGATGAGGAACCTGAGTTCTGGTGAGGTTAATTTACATGTCCAAATCTGCACAGTGTGTAGTGGGTCTGACCCAAGAGTCTACTTGCTACTCTTCCTCACTCAGCAAGTGGTTTAAGGTAGGACCAATAATGTGTGTGTTCCTCACGTCTTAGTGCTTATCAGTCCTGTCCTCTGATTTACCCCAGATCCTTGGAGGGAGTCACTGTTGGTGGCTAGATAGACAGACAGCTACAATGCCTTCCTTCATTTCCTCAAGGCGTGAGGAAGAGTTGGTTCCAACATGACTTCTTGACCACAGGTTAGTAACCTAGTAACCTAGTTACTGAGCAGTACTACATCTGTCAGTGTTCAGTCTTTTTGAATAACCTGTATTACTACCTGTTTGAGTTTACTTTGTCTTTCCTGGTCGCATTCTGGTTTTGAAACCAAAAAACCAAGAGCTAACCTTAGATGTTTTAATACAATGTGCAGTCATTCTAAAAGGGATAGAAGCTCTTGTGAAAAAGAAGTCATTAAATGCTAGGAACACATATGGCACACATAATTAAA
The DNA here is from genome assembly GCF_054177405.1 of Leptonychotes weddellii. NCBI lineage: Eukaryota > Metazoa > Chordata > Mammalia > Carnivora > Phocidae > Leptonychotes > Leptonychotes weddellii. Next base: position 102,461,194 of record NC_138375.1, on the reverse strand, counting down.
GGGAGCTGCCCAGTTGTTTACAGCTTGCATTGTGATTTGGAGCAAACTCAGAGGCTTTAGAAACAAGTCTCTTTACTTTTCTGAAATGTGTGTTTTGTATTATTCTGGATTTATTGAAATTTTAAGCCTCTTTTAGGAAGCCAGATGAAGGAGTCAGAGCACATTTGTATGCACTCCATATGGGAGAGTAGAGAAGCCACCAGAAGTCAATTTCATTTTCTCTTTTCAATTTCTCATTTTATTATTCTAGCCAAGGACATGGAATGTCTTGCTGGATTGGACAGATGTATGTATTGACTCAGAACTGAGAGATACAGTGTGTCCCTATCTGAGATTTCTAAGGAAGTATTGTGATGAGATTTTTCAAATCACTTAGCAAGCATAAGAAGTGGGAAGTTCCATCATAAATCCAGGAACAAAGACTAAATCATTTTTGGAATTGTCTGTCCTTAGTGAATTGAAATGATAATGTTGATCTGGTTTTTTATTGAAAACTCAGGAGTTTTATATAGTGTCAACCGGTTTTATATAACTTCCTTGGAGTTTTCCTTTTCAATTTGAAGTGTTCAATCTGTTTTGTTATTTAAATTCAAGCCTAATCATGAAGGGTTGAGTTATTTCTTAGTTTTAATAGATTTGAATTTTTTTAGTGGGTAGTCCTATTAGCCTTTCTAGAAAGATTCTACATAAGAGTGCTTATTTATGCCATTTTTTCTTTTTTTTTGAAATAAATATAGCTAAATATGTTATACCTCATTTTATTAGTGTTGCCAATGTATAATTGGTCAATTTATGAAAGAATTAAACAAGGACTTAGTGGAAATACTGCAGATTTTCCTTTGGAAGAAGATGAATCCTTTGGGTTATCTCTACTCTTAAGTCTTGTTAGAGTTATATTAAGTTACTCAAGCATATTCCCTGGAATGGCCTGATATTTCATCACATTTTAAAGCATGTGTTTCCTTTCTCAAGCTGTAAGCCTTAATATTGCTGGGGCTGGAAATAAAAATTTCAAATGTCAAAAATTTCTCACACTGTATTTTCAAAGAGAACAGACTTTACCAATGTGAGTGGTTGATGCTTTAAAAGTTCCAAGCAAATGTTCGCTTTTAACTGAAATTCTATTCCATCTGCCCAGTGAATTCATGTGAAGCATGTCACCTTCATTCCACAGTCATTCTTCCCTTGGTGTAGGTCCTTATCTGAAAACCCAGGAAATGTATCCCACTGAACAACACACCAGATAGGAATTGTTCAGTGAGGCTGTAGGTTCCATTCCAAAGTATTTCTCAAGGGCTTGGGGAAGGGTGAATTCTCTAGGTTTTCTAGAGGAATATAATTGGGGAGAGCATATGATCAGTCTACTCTGTTATTCCTATCTTGTGAAATCTTTTGATTCCTACCTCTATATTACAGTATGGAATTTCTAGGATCCCAACTCCATCTAATAGGGTCCACCACTTAGTCCATGCTTCCATCAGTTATTGTGGCCACAGCTAGAGCCACCACCCAGCTATTAAAGCTATCCCATTAAATCAAGTACCCTCACTAGGAAAATCCTTAAGTATAACTTCAGCCCGATGTAAAACTATGTTTTTCCCTCCTTAGCATGGCACTGTTTATATCAGATTTTCTCTTTGCAAAGAGTAGAGCACCCTTTGTACACAGATTTCCAAGGTTTTTCTCTAAAGAGACTAGCAAAGTCATAGAATTCCTTTTTCTTGCACATAAGCTTTTTCCTCTAGATTTTGACTTCAGAAGTGAGCACCCTCAGTCATGTTGGCCTCTGACTCTAGGTCTAGAAATAGTAGGAGTGACTATGGTGTGGGGTGAAAGAATTGGCGTGCTGGTTGTTGTGCGTTTGCTCCTTCCTATCTATTTATCTTCTCTGTCTTGCTGTGTGCTTTCATAGGCTAACCTCTAAGGATTACATCACCTGGCCTCTCGTGACCTCTGGCTTTTTATTGGTTTAGATCAGTGGGAGACAGAGGATCCTGGGGAGTGAAGGGGAGGAGAGTTTAGAGTTTTTATTTTCCCAAATCTTTCTTCTTTTGCTAGGGACTGTATTCTTCTATAACTGTAGTTCGTATTGGGTGGTCCTCTTGCCTGACAGCTCTCATTGGGTTCTGGTCACACCGTTCTGTTTCCTTGATCCTTTGAGCTTAGTGATAATGATGGCTTCCTCTTGGTGCTAGCATTGGTTGCCTCATCATCCTTAGTGTTTCCTTAGTCCTTCCCAGACCTCTGTAAATACTTTTAGATTAAATTCTCTTCAGTTGAAAGCCTTTGGGTATTCTATATGTTACCTACAAGAACCCTAATTGATAAAATTAGCTTTTCCTTTCCAGCTACCTCTGTCAGTTAAAGCTGTTTCATTCATGTCTGTGCAACCCAGTGATAAAGGCCTCACTGGATAAGGAAAAGAGGTTGCTGTGACTACAATGGAGTGTGGCTGGATATTTGGAGCCTCCAAGTTCTCAAATCCTAAAAACTCCACTCCAGTTGTTAGGGGGTCCCGTTCTTTTCCATTATTGCTCAAATTTAACTTGAGAGGCCTACTGAATGTATGAATTCAGTCATTGGGATTTGTTAGTTAGGTACTTCAGTCTTATGTCTCTATGAGACAAAGATTTTTTTAGCTTCGTTTGTGCGTTGATATATCTATCTAGTGATTTGAGTTTGTTGCTCTTTCTTTATAACTGGCTGGAGCCAACAGAAGAAGCCATCCACTTATCCACACAGAATTACTCATATCTTTTATATTGTTCCATGACAGGAAAAGCCTGGTCCCCCACAGCCTTGGCTTCAAAAAGCACTACATTTTAAGTGATTCCAGGGAATATTTTAGTGAACTATTTCTCCATTGTTTTCCATGAGTTGCAAGATTCTCTTTACTGAACATTAGTGGGATTTTTACTGCCTTCGGCCTGAAATCAGGCCAGATGACCAGTCCTAATTTGCCCATTTCTTTAAGGGTCTATAACCTGCAATTTCATTCCCTGGTATCAAAATATGTTTCAATCAACATGCTTGATTTCAAGTAAGAGAAACTGATGTTAGATAGCTTCAGCCAGGAAAGGCATTTTTGGAAGGATGATGAGATAACAGATTCCATTCCTGGAAAATGGACAGAAACTAAGTAAAGAGTTTAGAAAATAAGAAAATTAGTTGTAGTCATGGCAAAGTAATAGCCTGTTTAGGATTCTTACCATGGAACCATCCATAGCCATTGATGGCTTCCCTATGTCACTGAGGCTGTGAATAATTTCTCAAGAGTTCTTGCATTTTTGGGTCACTTTCTCAGGTTCCAAGTGTCAAAATCTCAAGATGGAACTCTGATAGACCGTGTAAGCTGGAGGTGCTAATGAATGAGTATGAGCCTGGGCCTTGCCTCTCACCAGTATTCAGACAAAAGGGAATTCTTGCTAAATTAAAGGAGCATTCAGTTACTGGTCAGCTAAAAATCAAGACAAAAACCAAATGAAACAGTTAGTGTGTGCTGTATCTACCCTGCATACCTGATTTTGTGAGTGGTAAGAGTCCCTCTGTGGGGCCCATATTTGAAGAACAGTCAAACTGACTGGCCACAGTGACTCCAATATGGAAGGATTCACAACTCAAATTGGGGATGGTTTAAACTTTGTGATGGGAGTCATTTATAGTCTCAACTCCTTCTCTTCCTTTCTTCCTTTTCCCCACTATACCAGTTGTTGCAAAGGTTTGTTGATTCATATTTCATACTACCATAGTGATTTATAATTTTGTTTTTTATTATTTGTAATTTTGGCTGATTAGAAAAAAATCACTAAGTGGCATACCTAGTATCAAACATTAATAAAGTAGCACCAAGAGCAGGTAAAGTGGAAGAATGGTCTTTTGTTATTTTATTTTTTCCTTCTTTTTCATTGATATAATTTTCTCTGCTCCAAATTTTGTTTCCCTGAGTCCATAGAAATTTAAAAAGTTGTACATTTTGTATTTGTTTTTGCTGCAGATAATTTCTTCCATTTTGATAAAGTTGGCTATTCAGCCAAGGATGTAATGTTTTGATTCTCATCATTGACTTAATGCCATTTTTATAATAAATAGGGGCATGTTCTATATTTCTTCTAGCATTTCACCACCTCATTACCTAGAAGTTATAGATTTCACATACAATAAACTGCTAAATCACTCTGGTAACTGGAGATTCAGAAAAAGCTGATATTTCCATGGAAACCTTCCACTTATGAACTATAAACACTGCGGATTGCTCTAGAAGATCCCAGCATTCCCATTGGTGAAGATAACTTTGTCTTCACTGATGAGACCAGCTTTTCCTTCATTATCCAGAAATGGAAAAAATAAACAATGTTGAGTAGCTACTATTTCTCAATTAAAAGAAGAGAGAATGATATCCAGGGACATTCTGAGTGGGTCATTAAGAACATGTAGGAGCCATGGAGTTAAAATACCACGTTAGTGTCTGGCTTTTTCTGTTCACCCCAACCTATAAAATAGCTAGGAAAGACTTCTCTTAACTGTAATACACTCACAAAGGGGATATGAGCAGGAATTTTAATCCCTCTTGCTGGGCCTGTGTATCTTCTCCTTCATTCACCAGACACTGTCTCACATGGTATGTATATGGTTAGAAATGCCTCATTCCTAATTCCAGAGAGAACAACTTGGCTTTTGACTTACATGTTGTCAAATAGCCAATTAAATAAGATTTTTATTTTTCAAGTGGTGTTAGGGTGTTGCCTAGATAAAATATCTGTCATCATCTCATACTAGCACATCTGTTGCCTGGATTTAACTGAACCCCAAAATTATAAGGTTGTTAGGACAGCAGATTTGGAATGGGATGAAAAACAAGGCAGGCCTCTCATGGAAGCTCTATAGTCTTTATTACTTACGGTGTTAGCTTTAAAAAAATGACAGCTATAGTTCAGACAGGTCCTTTCATATTTAAAAAGGAAGTCTTAAAGTATCAATTAATTTTAATGAGCAGTCTCTCTATTGATATATACATATATATCCCTAAAGACATTCCAACTGTACTTATCAACATCTGGAAGCAGTATTGGGCAAACCACATGCTTAGCTTCTAACTTCAAAAAGCATTTTTTGAAAGGAATCTTTTGTAAATTCTGGAAGGAGCCTGGGAATAGTTACCAGAAAAGCATTTCAATATATTATAGTGTCTGCGTTATTAGGGAGTCAGATGCCTAAAACTCAATTCTGGAGCGATTTGGAGCTTAGAAAACAAGAGAAAAATATCAGCAAGAATGCAAGTAGATTAGAAGAGCTGAATATACTATTATATTCACTGAAGGGCTTCCTTCCTTCCCTCCCTCCCTTCCTTTCTCTCCCCTTCCCTTCCTTCCCTCCTTTCCTTTCTCCCTCCCTCCTTCCCTTCCTCTCTTCCTTCCTTCCCTCTCTCTCTCTCTCTCTTTTTTTTTTTTTGGCTAAAATGTCAGCAGCTATATAGCTAGCATGTACTCCAAAAGATAAAGTTGACTAATGCTTTGACCAATCAGAAGAATAGGAAACTTTTATTGACAAGCAAAAACTTTAAAAATACTGATCTGCATATTGAGAAGCATGGGAGAAGTTGATGGGAAAGGAAAAAGAGGAGAGGAAGAAAGAAAAAAGAGAAAATATGCCTCACAGGAAAGATAACACCAAAAAAGTGGCAGACACTAGCAGACAAAGCGCTGAGACTAGGGTGGTAAGAAACAGATAAGGTAGAACCATGTTGTTAACGATGTACATCAGAATCCATGAACTCACTAGTTTGTTTATTCCAACCATATTTATTGAGTTAGTACTATGTTCTGGGTACTAGGAAAATCCTAGAAGCTTCACAGGTAGATAAATACTGTCCCTGTCTCTGTCCTCCAGGTGCTCGTTGATGGGTAAGAGTGGGAGAGTGTGGATACATGTTATATGTGCAATGCTGAGGGCATGAAAATGATACAGTGGGAGCTCAAAGGAGTAGCTTGTCACTTTTCTTTTTCTTTCTTTCTTTTTCTTTCTTTCTTTCTTTCTTTCTTTCTTTCTTTCTTTCTTTCTTTCTTTCTTTCTTTTCTTTCTTCTTTCTTTCTTTCTTTTCTTCTTTCTTCTTCTTCTTCTCCTTCTCCTCCTCCTCTTCCTCCTCCTCCTTTTCTCCTTCTCCTTCCTTTCTTCTTTTTTGCAAAAGAGGGAAGGAAGGCTAGAAAAGGCTCTGTAGAAGAGGTGACAGTTGAATTGAACCTTAAAGGTTATGTGCTTCTTTACAGTTTCTAGCATAGTTCAATGGAAACATTCAAAATAAGAATTAATCCCCTACCAACCAGTGATCATAATGGTGCCAGAGCCATCTAAGATGAGTGTTTATGTTCAGTACAACTCAGATGTGCTTTAAGACTTAACTCAGTGACTCCCTCTACTCGGTGAACCATTCTTTGATCACCTGGCTTGAAATGTCCTTATTTGAATTCTCATAGTACTTAGTACCTTGGACTGAGTTTAGACTAGGAGCCACCCTGAGATCATATGACTTTCTACTGCACATGGTTTTCCCCCACTACTGAATTGTTAATTCCCCAAGGTTCTTGAAACATGTTTCTAGTAAAGTATGGCATATGACATTGAATTTATAGTTACAAAATGAGTGAATAAATGTGGTAAGGCCCTTGTCACCTCAAAGGATTATTCTTTGATTATCTGAAAAATGTAATACTCATGTCTAGCCCCTTCTGTAAATTCTCAGAATTGTGAATGTAAGGCTCAGCCTGCATCCTAGCATGGGTTTTATCTCACTACTGAAAAATAAGCACATCTGAAAGTTAGGGAAGAGTAGTGTCGATATTGACTTTGGATCATGTATGCTTTCAGGAAAATGTTATCTGTGAGTAGGAAGTAATGGATTTTTTGTGGGAGGTGGGAATTGTGGTGCAACTCCAGCCCTAGACTGCTACTCAGGGTTAGAGTGGGAATCACAATGGTATGAAATTCATTTGTGAAGGTTACCTCCGAGTTGTCCCTCCTGGTGAACTACTGGTGGAAAACAAGTCAGTTATATTACCTAAATAGATGGCATTGACTCTATAATATGAAGTTGAAGTTTACCTCATTAAATTCATCCATTAGCCAGTCAATGTTGATAAACAGGAGAATATCCAAAGACCCTAGGTTTAAATTTTTGTTTGCATTATAGAATTTGTATTTTATCTGGTGATTCAGGGCTCAACAGTTCTCTCTTGGAAGTTCACCTTACCTGTCCCATAAATTTTCTGTGCGTGCTGAGGTATGTTTTTTCTGGTAATTGGGAATGTAGGTCAGAGTGTTTGTGAGAACTACTCTGCAAATGGAAAGTGTTGCAGTGCATATTATGATAGATATTATTATTGCCATTACCTCTGCCTACTAATTACCTGAAGACTAGTTCATCCACGAAAACCCAACTTTTAAAAAAAATTTTTTATTGTTATGTTAATCATCATA
>NC_138375.1:102390195-102453224 GCF_054177405.1 Leptonychotes weddellii | reverse complement strand
TGACTTATTTCGCTCAACATAATACCCTCCAGTTCCATCCACATCGTTGCAAATGGCAAGATCTCATTCCTTTTGATGGCTGCATAATATTCCATTGTGTATATATACCACATCTTCTTTATCCATTCATCTGTCGATGGACATCTTTTGCCCTTATTTTTATAGAGCTTACCGTCTTGTGGGTGAAAGCCACATCAGAGCAAGCTAACTCTGGCAGCTGCTCATGGGTACAGAGCAGCCATCTTATGTTCCGATGGGCACTGCCTGTGCTGCACCAATTGTTAAATGTTTTGCATATCATTCCCAAATTCACAGGTAACAGAGCACAGTGTGGTTGATGTATACAGAGAAGGAGCACAGAGTATGTAAAGGCGGAGGGACGAGCCCTTGAACCTGGGGTTAGGAGGAGGGGGAAGGAGGGGCCAGGACCCCTGGGCTGAATCTCAGAGGGTGGGCAGGAGGTTGCTGGGGGCCAGTGGAGGGAACATTGCAGCATGAGCACCACCAACTTGGAACAAATCAGAAAATCCAGAATGTATTTTGAACTAGTTATCTTCACAAGGATCAGCATGGTTTTGGAATGGGAGTCTCAATCTTAAAAGGCAGGAGGAAGGGAGGAGAACTCTAGAATTGGATGTAACTTTCCCTGTGGGCACAGAAGATATGACTAGGGGCCCCTCACACATGTGCCCATAGAGGCTATGCCTTAGTGATTATCTCCCATTCCCAGACTCTCATCTCTTAACCATACTGCTGAGATTGAGAGTGTTGATGAGGTCCCTTCCTGCCACCACGCTGGGGATCCAATTTAGAACATTGAGGTCAGCTACCTTCTTCCCTGGTTTTTATTTGATTCTCTCCTTGTGACCCACACTCTTTTTCATCCTTTGTAGCTTTTGCACACATGTCTACCTCTCCCAGTGTGTAGATTGCTCTGAGAAGCTCCTTCATCTGTGCTCTGTTCTTAGTGGAGATTTGATACTTATTTAATAAATTAATACGTGGATGGGTAGGTCATAAGATTTTTTAATTACATGCTCTGATCTATTCACTGATAGGCATAGCTGACCATGTTTTACAAGTTAAAAAATACATTTATTTTATGGTTAAATACTATTTTATTTATATTGCATATTGATGAAATGACTTAATCATATCTTAGGGACTGTAAATGTTCACTCAGAGAAGTCTCCAACATAGGACTTCTATAATCTCTTAAAATAAATCCACCAATAATAGTTACTGGTAATAGTTTGTAGTGATTTGCTGTTTATTTTAATATATGGAACTTTGTAAAAATATGAAAAATTAAAAAATATAACAACCTCTCACCCAAATAAAACCTGACTGACTGACTTTTTTAAGGCAGGTGTGGGCATTAAGGAGAAGGAAGTAGCTTTGGTGATGGGCATATTGGCCAGTTCAAGGAGGCGCTTGGAAGGATAATCTGAATGCAGGAATTGTTTTTATGGTATAGCTGACCACAGATCCCCAGCCCCCAACCCATGCTAGCCTACTTGCCGTGAACAAGACCAAATTCTACTCCCCAGGTGAGAGGCTCCCCACTGATGTTTAAGGACACTGGATTTCATGGATTTGGATTTTATGACCGTACTTCCTAACTCTTAACTTTTGAAATATGTCATAGGTCGGCTTTTGGCTAGTTTGATTGATGTGTAAAAAAGTTGTTAAGAGGAGGAACGGATTCCTGTGTCATGGATGAACCTCTGAAGATGTCTTGACTGCTGATGTGAAGCACATATCATCTAAGACTGAGACAAGCTCCAGGTTGTTTTCTGACCCTGAAAGGTGGAGAGAGTAGCAATAAAAACTGTCATTACTGGGTTACCTGGGTAGCTCAGTTGGTTGATCATCCAGCTCTTGGTTTCGGCTCAGGTCATGATCTCAGGGTGGTGAGATCGGCTGGTGTCGGGCTCGCTTCTAGGCATGGAGCCTGCTTGGGGTTCTCTTTCTCCTCCATCTGCCCCTCCCTGTCCTAAAAACAACAATAACAACAACAAACTGTGATTGCTGATGACTTAGTGTGTGCCAGTTTCTGTGCTGAATGTTCCACTTGCACATACCAGTTCTTTAATCCTCATGACAATCCTTTTTTTAAAATAACTTTTTAAGATATTTTATTTATTTATTTATTTGAGAGAGAGAGCACAAGCAGGGCTGAGGGTCAGAGGGAGAAGCAGACTCCCAATGTGGGACTTGATCCTGGGACCCTGGGATCATGACCTGAGCCGAAGGCAGATGCTTAATGACTGAGCCTCCCAGCCACCCTCCTCATGACAATCCTTACAAGGCACCTAGTATTATCAACCCCATTTTTGAAGGATTAAACTAAAGCTTAATGAGTAAACCGACCAAAGGTACACAGTGCTAGAGGTAGTGTCAGGATTTGAACTCAAGCAGATAAGTTCTAGAGGTTGGGCTGTGCCTGACGATGGGCTACAGGAAAGGGTGCAGGGCATCTGGCTGGCCCCTGGTGAGAGAGGAAGCTGGCTGGGGTTGTGCCTGTGAGGTCTTTGTACTCCCTGCTGGGAAACATCACCTTAGAGTGTCCAAACACCATCTGAAGTGGAGACCAGGCTGAATGTTGAAGTCAAAAGAAGAAAACTGAATAAAATTCTTGAGAACGTTACCAGGTTCTTGTGTGTTAATAATAGGAATATCAGGACATCATGCTCTCTAAATGGAAAAAAAAAAACAAAGGAATGGTGAGTTCATGTTTGGACTGAGAAAGAAAGACATTTACAAATAAAGAGGCAAATCTATTATCTAAAATAAGAAAATAGTATGAGAGTGATTTCAGGAGGGAATAGTAGTGGGCCATTAAAAAGCAAAAACTAAATCAAGAAGGCAAGTGCATCCTTGAGATTGCGGCCACGTGGGAAGTGGAGCCTTTCAGGTGTCAGTTTTCAGACCCCAAATGGCATCGCCCCTAAACATCCAGATTTGAGCATGACATGCCAAGCGTGAACAGTAGGTAGTATGACGAGGACTCTGGATTAGGAAGTGTGGTGAGCCTTGTAGGCACGAGGGTTTAATGTGTATATTCTCCAATGGTCCCTGAAGCAGGCCAAGAGCAGAAGACAACCAAGATAGACAGGGAGTATAGGATATAGAGGTAAAGGTGGCAAAAGTTGAGAATAGTGAAATGTTAGGCCAAAATAAAGGCCTTAGTGATCAGACCACCTTAAAGAATGTGATTTAGAGTGAAGGTTAAATCACTGGGAGCTGAGATGATTGATTGGGTGGAAGGGAAGATCTTACTGACAGGGAACAACTATGAATGCAAGTGTGATCTGGGGCTGGAGAGATCACAGGTCCACAAGGCTAACTTAAAGAGTCCATTCTTTCATAAAAACACAAGAAACCAAACATGAAAAAATGCTTTGCAGTCACTGACCTGTGGTTGCTGTTTATTCTTCATTCTGGTGAACCTGCTTTGTGACTACACAAGTATCATATCTGATTTCTTGCACATTTTCATTAAGATCATCTACAAACCCTTGCCTAGTTATAACTACACAGTGGGATTGTGGACAGCCAAATACCATAATACAACTAGTCTCTCTTCTCTGAAAGAGTGCTTGCTGCTATGGAAATGCGCTGTACTGGGCAAAGTGCATGGAGGGTGGGTGATGTGGGGTGAAAAGGCTCATTCAGGTTGGGAAGCTGCGTAATTCACTTCCAGGGGAGAACTTTTTGACTGGTAGGATATGACTCAATGTAGTTTTTTCTTTTTTAAGCTAAGAGAAGCACTCTTTCTGGAGATCTCAGGAGATATAGCTAGGAAATTATTTCCAGCATCTGGGACTAGTGGGGCCTCCTGAGAGTTTTCTTAGTTATCCCTTTGCTGACAGCAAGGCTGCATGTTATCTCTGGCCAGAAAAAGGATGAATGGGCAGGCTGACTCTTTGGGCTGGGGTTCAGGAGAGGAGGGGAACAGAGCTTATAGAGAAAGTAGGAAATCTGGATGAAAACAAGTGCACTGGAGTATCAGAACTTAAAACCTGTCCATCGATGGTTTCTTTTCCTTTAGTTATCATGTCACCAAGTACAGGAAAAATGACCTGGAAGAAGCTACAGAAGAGATGGCACTACCACTTGGTGCAGATTCTGGATTATTCACTGGGGCCAGACCTTGATATAATACACAACATGTAGACTAGGTCCCCAGGCATTACCTTGGTCCATACAGTGTTCTACAAATGCTTTTGAATTTTTAGTTTTGAATAGTTGTAAAATAAGTAGATTTCTGAATTCCTGCTTCTTTTTTTTTTAAAGCATTCTTTTTTTTAAAGATTTTATTTCTTTATCTGAGAGAGAATGGGAGACAGAAAGCATGAGAGGGGGGAGGATCAGAGGGAGAAGCAGACTCCCCACCGAGCAGGGAGCCCGATGTGGGACTTGATCCCAGGACTCCAGGATCATGACCTGAGCCAAAGGCAGTTGCTTAACCAACTGAGCCACCCAGGCGCCCTGAATTCCTGCTTCTTTTAAAAAATAGGAAGATCAAACAACATTGGACCTCCTTCCCAAGCTACAGCTGTGTAGCAGCTCTCTGCCTGGGAAGAGGTATGAGTTCTCCATTCTCCTTGGCCCCTACAGCCCTGTGGCACTGCTCCCACCCTACTCCATTCATGCTCCTTGTAGGCTTGAGAGTTTAATGTGTTGTGAGAAACTAAAGAGCAACATGCATTTTGGAGGGGTAAGGTGGGGTGGGGTGGGGAAAAAGACAAGTGGAAAGGTGTCGTATAGCCCCTTCTTGTTTGGGAGATGGTTTGGTATCTGCAAGAGAGGAAAAATGGTATGTGGCTGAGTTTCTTAACTATATGACACACGCCCAAATGTCACACTTCGTCTTAAGGAATTCAGTTCAAAAGATGGTAGGGCAGGAAGAGAGGTTCTGTTTTTCCTTGTTTTATTAATGATGGGATATGGTGGAATGGGTTTGCTTTACAGAAGGGAGAATTTTAACTAATAATCAGAAGAATGTTGCTGAGAATATAATGAATTACAACTCTGTTTCTGGGAAAGTATCTCTGTTGCTGCCTTGAAGGAAAAAATCAAAGGTCTGTCTCTGGGAATTTTCTCTTGTTCTGGTTGGATAGATTGAAAGAGACCAAACTGGGTTTTTAAATGATATCACATTCCGGGCATTTTTTCCCTTTTTCTTTAAAGTAGGAAGGCTACCTTTATGAGGGAAATAGATGCATTTTGACTTCTTCAGATCACTTTGCTCTGAAACTATGGGTTCTTTGACACTCAAAGATGCTATAAGAAAGCATTGGTTGGGGCGCCTGGGTGGCTCAGTCGGTTAAGAGTCTGCCTTTGACCTGGGTCATGATCCCGGGGTCCTGGAATCGAGCCCTGCGGTTGGCTCCTTGCTCGGCGGGGGGCCTGCTTCTCCCTCTCTCTCTGCCGTTCCCCCCCTGCTTGTACTCTCCCTCTCTCTCTGTGTCAAATAAATAATAAAAATCGTAAAAAAAAAAAGCATTGGTTGAAGCATTCAGAGTAAGGCCTCCTTTTCTTACATCAAGCTACAAATGGAATCCAGGGCCAAGCTAGTGGAATATCAGACTTTGAGATAAAAACAAAAGAGGAAGAGTTCTTTTGTTGCTATCCTTGGTTAAAAACTGGTGTTTCTAGCTTTAACCAAAAAAGAAAGAAGAAAATAAGACTTTAGTTTAGATAAAAGGTTAATTAGAAGTACTGTATAGAACATAACAAATGCAAAAGAATTCAGGAACGTTGACCCAAGGTCAAGATTTGCCAAAGAAAGTAGAGTGACAGGGGAGAGATATAAAGCAGAATTTTGTTCATTTTATGCAAATTAGACATTCATTTATGGAAATAAAAGATTAACATATGACTCACATATGAGCTTGTCACTCCTTGCTCTAAAGCTTTTGAGGACTCATTCATTATAGAACAAAGTCCATACTACTTAATACAGACTTCAAGGCCCTCTATTATCTGGCTCCAACCTAATTCCCTAGCCTGATATTTACCATCCTCTCCTCCCTCCATCCATGAACCCTATGCCCTAGTCTCCTGGATTAATTGCTATTCCTGTTCCTTGGACCTGCTGACATTGCTTACTCCCCTGGGAATGTCCTCCCCACCTTCTCTGTCCTGTGCCATTCCATCCAGATGCTCACCAGTTTCCCCAGGAGGAATTAATCTCAAATGCCAAAGCACTTAGCTCATATTTCTATTGTAGTTCTTATTCCTTCCTGTTTTGTCTTATTTTTGTGCATGGTTGTCTCCCTTACTATACTCTCTAGATCATGTTCACATTGTATCTCTAATAGTGCCTGTAACAGGGTCTTGCAGCTTTAGTTGTTTAATCATTGACTATTGACCTATACTTCCAGTGTTTATTTTTAAATAGATACTTGATTGATTGGACTGTTAACATTCCCACATGTTACCTGTATAAGTTCTAACCTAACAGATCCAATACTAAGTTCACCAGCTTCTTCAAAGTGCTCTGTTTGTATCAGTGGCCTCAACATTTTCAAAATCACTCAATTTTCTAATTTGTTATTTTTGATTTAACCATTTTATTCTTTTTAAAAAATATACAATGTGGTATGATATCAAATTCTATTGAATATTTTTTGAGATAATTTCCATTTTCTCATTTCTGGCCCTATTTGCTTGAAAAGTAGGAAGATCAAGCAATGATGCATCTCATTCCCAAACTACAGCTGAGTAGCAGCTCCTTCTCTTGGAAGGGGAGTGAGTTCTCCATTCCTTCTTGGCCCCCATAGTCCTGTAGCCCTGCTTGTACCCTCCTCCATTGGTGCTCCTTGTAGGCATGAGAGTTTAATGTGCTGTGAGAAGTCTAAGTTCAGGCCTTGGTTACTCATGGTCAGCTAAGTTCCAGAGAACTTTGCTGACCACCGCTTCCAACTCTAAACCCTTCTGAAGCCCACTGCCAGCAAACTCTTAAATCATGTTTCCCGAAGTCTCCTAGGCTCCAGATTTGCTACCACATAAAATCTAAACCTCTCTGCCTTGCTCGTTCCTACAATAACTACCAAAACATAGTGGCTGAGAACACAGTTCTAGAATCTGGCAGAGCTTGGCTTGTTCCCTTACTTGCTAGGTCTATAAGCCGGGGCATTTCAGAGATTCCAAGAGCTTCCTCCTGTCTGAGCTGCAGATAATTGTGTCTACCTCATAAAGTTGTCTGGGGTTGGCATGAAATCATGCCTATAAAGCTTTTAGCAGACTGTGTGGTAAGGCAGGAATTCATTGAATATTTGCAACAATCATTGCATTCCCCTTGACTCTCTGGGATGCCTGCTCAGCTCTGGTCACTTGTGCCTCCTTGCTGTGAAGGAGGGTGAAGAGCAGGCAGCAGAACATCCCTGGCAAAGATTCTAATGGGGACTGAACAAATGCTCTGTATGGGGCAGGAGTCTATGTTTAGCCCTAAGAAAAGGAAAGTTAGGGATGTCTAAAGGGAGGTGGACAATTGGTGAAAGACTGTGAAGCCAATACTGAGTGGTTTAAATTTGATAAGCCTTGATAAGCCAGTCAAGGGTTGGTCATCCCAGGTGTCAGGAGTGGTTACACTCTGAGTAGAGATGGAAGCTCAATTGTTTTTCAAGACTCATTGATTTAGACAGTGTATAAGCATGGAAAGAATAAGGCAAGAGTGTCTCTTACTGGTCCATGCAGGGTTTTCTTACTCCTGGGGTTTGGAGGCACAAGGTTCTGACCCCGTGTTAGCTTGATGCCCACTGGGTGGTAAGGCAGAGTTGAGCATGGTCCCTTGAAGAGGGCAGGATCATGGCAGCCCATGTTGGCTTCACATGAGTGACCCCAACATCTGAACCATGTTCTTCTGCATAATCAGTGATAATTATTGGCAGAAACTAGATACCTATAACTGATCTGTGGGCCATTAGATGTCAGAAAAAGTTGTTGGCATTGTTTTGAAGCACCAAGTTTTAGCCTCTTCTTACTGGCTCCAGAGTCATTTACCTGTCCAGCAAGGCCATTTTAGATACCATGCAATTTTGTTTCAAAAGCACAGACATTTGTTTATGTAGTTAGAATCTAAAACACTTACTGAATATTTCCTAATTTGTGTCTAAGAATTTACACATAATTTATGAGACTACAAAAATCCACAGTTCTGTGGGAATGATGGTTTGGACATCAGCAGAGATCACATATTTATATGTAAATATATTTATGTATTTATAAGTATACTTCCATTGTAGTCTTCAGATTATTTATTGAATTGGCTTATATTATTTGTCAAGGCTAGAACATACCATGGCACTACAGGATCTTGTGCAATATACATAAGAAACCTGCAGTCATTTCAAATAGGGGTAACATTTACATTTAGTCCTATTGATGGGCTTCTTAACTTAATCATGGAGGAAGCAGGGAAAAGAGGAGAGAACACTGGACCGCTTCCAGGTCTCTGGATGGTTTCAGATTTTTCCCTAACCTCCCGGGTGGCTTTGGGCAAGCCGCTTAGCTGCTGTGACTTTTTCCCTTATCTATAAAATGAAGTGAGGAGACTTCTTGTTAATTCTGGCACGTTAAGCATATGTGTTTGTCTACACTTTCTCTCCAAACACCACTAAACTTTGCAGTAAGGAAATAAAAATCCACTAAAAACAAGGACAAAGAGAGCAGGAGAGGACATCAGAGCAATAACATTTTGAAAACCGGAAAAATGTGAATGAGTAGTAACTAAACTGATTTGAGGAAACAGAAACCTCAGCTGGGAGTAGGGGAGGCCCAGAGGCAATAATGAGCTTACTGCAGAGTCCCAGAAAGGCTCAGTAATCTGAGACCCCAGGTCCTTCTAAAACTGGGGGCACATTGGGGTCAGAAACAGGAAAATTGGCTACAAATATGGATCGAGAGCAGATATATCAAAGATGCCCTTCCTACCCCTGCCCCATATCTCTGGGGCTTCAGCTAGGAAAGCTGGGCTGACTCATTTGTGGTCCAGATGGTCTTTTATTTTCCAGCAGGCTAAGTCCAGGCCTTTTACTTGAGCTGGGCAGGGTTCCAAGAATGAGTGGAAACATGCAAGGACTCTTGAGGCTTAGACTTGGAAATGACACAGTGTCTCTTCTGTGCATTCATTGGGGCAAGGCAAGTTACAAGTCTAGCTCAGATTCTAGGGGAGGGGAGATAGGTCCTACCTCTTGACGGACAGAGCTACAAAGTCACATTTGTTGCAAAGGGGGTGTGGATTCAGAGAGAGGAAATGTTGTGGCCAGTTGTGCAGACAGTCTACCATAAGACAGAATGAGAATCCAGTCTTCAAACTTGCTTCCTAAAAATACAAGGTCATATGCAAAAAAGAAAAAAGAAAAAAAGGATTGGGGCGGAGAAGTTAAAACTTACACAGAGTATTAATAAGAACAATGACTGTGGAGGCAGACAGCTTATTGTGGCTGGGGCCTGTTACGCTGGTCAGAAGGCAGAGAAAGTTGAGGAGGAACGTTGGTAACACATGAGAGCAGGGCTGCTAGGGACCCGCCCGGTGCAGACAGAAGTGGTGTTCTAAGTCAGTGTGGCTGCCCGAAAGGTGCCACAGGGAAGGCAGAACCTGCCAGGACTCAGAGTCACACAGGTAGATGTGCCTGTTTTTAGTTTTCAAAATACAGGAAACTTTTTCTTTTTCTGCTGGAATTTGTAATTCTATTCTACGTTCTCTTCTCCTGTGCTTAGGAAATATCGAGTGTAAATTAAGGTAATTTCTGCACTTTTCCCCCAACATATATTTTCTCTTTGCCAAGTGCAGTTGAGCTAATTTGTATTGTAGAACCACATCTTGTTGTGGAATAGATTCCACTGAGGAATTAAGTAAAAGCCTACATAGTGCCAAGAGAGATCCTTAGCCTCCTTTCCCAATTTCACTTCAAAAACATGCCTCCGACCAGGCACATAAGCAAGAGAGTGGAGGGCAAAATGAGCCCAACAGGAAAGATCCACAGATATTGTCAGTTAGGGGTCTCTGAAATCATCCCATGGTAAGGTCTGTTACTTCAAGAACTTTCAATCAGCTTTTTATTGCCTCACTCTTAAGTGTGAGTGATGGCCAAGAATACCAGCCATCTGACAAAAGCTTCTGATATGAAAGACAGACCCCAAAGAGACAATGGGGACAAAAGGAGCATGAAGGAAGCTGAGAAAAATGCAAGAAACAGAACAAAGAAAAGCCTAAAAATAATAAAACTATTATAGTATCCTCAGAGAGATAATAGATGACATTGCATGTATAAAGCAAGAACAGAATGACATAAAAAGAAATATTCAGAGAACCAAACAGAGCTCTTAGAACTTAAAAACAAGATTGCACAAATAAGGATTTCAATAACATAATTGGAAGATAAAGTTGAGGAAAGCTCCCAGAAAGTGTAACAAAATGATAAAGACGCCCAGAAAAATAAGAGAAAAGAATTATTTTTCAAAAAGGATTTAATCCAGCAGGTACAATACCTAACTAACAGAAATTACAGAAAGGAAAAAAAAAAAAAAGAAAAGAAAAAATAGAAAGAAGGATATTATAAAAGAAGTGAAATAAGAAAAAAATTTCCAGAACTGAAAGATGCAAACTTCTAGATTGAACTGTTGAACTTGCAAATAGAGGGGAGAACCCCTGTTGCAACCCACATCATTGTGAGAGTTTAGAGTACTGGCATAGAGAAAGGGTCCTAAAAGCTTAAGTGGAAAAAAACCCAAAAAATAAAAACCCAACAGATCAAAAGAAATGAGAATTAGTCTTTTCAGTTTTCTCAATGGCAAAATGGGGAATTCTGAGGGAAAATGATATCCAAGCTAGAGTTCTATAACCCGGCAGTCTCACAATTAATAAGAGGGAACAACAAAGCCTTCTCAGATATGTGAGGCCTCAAATTTTTCTCCCACTGACCTCTTCTTAGTTAACTCTAGCATATGTGCTCGAGGAAAACCAGAGGATATGCCAAAAAGGAAAACATGGGATCCAGAAAGCAAGAAACTCAACTCAGGAGATAAGCCGAAGAAATCTCCAGATACCATAGGTGTGAAACAAGCATGGAGAGCAACACATCCAGAGAGGACAGGAGCAAAGAAGTTTCCAGGAAGATGTTACAAAGGGAAGGATGAAGCTCACAGAATTTCTGATGTGCTTGAATGCACTGAGAAAAGGTGTATTCCTTTGATAGAGATTTTGGGGATGGATACATAGACTGGTAATTGGACAAAGAAAAGAAACTGTTATTAACCGTAACACTATATTTATGTGGAAATGTGGATGATAGTGAAATGGTCATAGTACTGTAAATACTGAATAATTATTCCATAATAATTAATGATATAATTACACTGTAGGATGGGAACAAGGAAATTCATGAGTGCATGGAAGCATAAAGAGTGCTAAATCTTCCTTCTGGAATAGGAGGACAAAGTATCTAAATCTACAATATCAAGAAATAGCTATATAAATATGTTATTTTTTTTTTTTAAAGATTTTATTTATTTATTTGAGAGAGAGAGAATGAGAGGGAGGAGGGTCAGAGGGAGAAGCAGACTCCCTGCCGAGCAGGGAGCCCGATGCGGGACTCGATCCCGGGACTCCAGGACCATGACCTGAGCCGAAGGCAGTCGCTTAACCAACTGAGCCACCCAGGCGCCCTATAAATATGTTATTTAAAAATAAAGAGACAAAACCCCAAACAAGCACCCAAAAGAATTGATATTAGTTGCCTCTGAGGAGAAGAAATTTGTGGTAGAAAGAGGTGAGGCAGGGAAATCCATTTTGTTAGTTATAAATCTTTTATAACTAAATGACTTTAAAATATGCATATATATAACTCTGATAAAAATCAAAAGATTAAAATGTACTGGACACTCATTAAAACAGAAAAACCTACTAATCTCACCATTGAGGGATAATCAGTATAATTTTCACATTTTTTCCCTACATTGTTGAGACCTTATATATATACAGTTTTGTATCTTGCTTTCCTTACATATCAGTATACCATTAATATTTTCCACATATCATATAAAACACAAACAATAAATAAATTGATAAAGAAGAGCTTCCAGTAGATCTTACATAAGGGTTCTTTTCCTCCACAAGGTAAATAATTTATGAATTAGACTAGATACAAGGATGATATTTTGTGAAATGGGTGGAGGATGTTCCCATTTCAAATTATGCTGTCTATTTATCAAATCATGTTTCCTTTTTTTGGGAGGCGGGATAGTTTACAATATTTGATCTTTGAAGGAATAAGCATCCATGTCCATGGAGACATGCCTTCACCTTCAGGAAAATTGACTCTGTGACATACAAGTGGCCTCAATTCAGTTTTACTGTATTTGACAATAACAATGTCATCTTAACATATGCATAGTATCATTTATGTGTTTTCTTTGCCTTATCTCACTTGATTTTCATAACTTTTTGAGGTAAGTAAATAGATGATTTATTTTATGTAACCCAAACACATTAATATTTAATACAATGTAAATATTAACAGTATCTACCCTCAATAACACCTTGCATTTATCTAAGAAAGAGCTTTCTCATGTAATAATATTATATGAGATTCTTTGTTTAGGAGAATTGGACTGTATCAGAGGGGGAGACGAACAATGAGAGACTATGGACTCTGAGAAAAAAACTGAGGGTTTTAGTGGGGAGGGGGGTTAGCTGGTGATGGGTATTAAGGAGGGCACATATTGCATGGAGCACTGGGTGTTATATGCAAACAATGAATCACTACATCAAAAACTAATGAAAAAAAACTAATGATGTAATGTATGGTGACTAACATAACATAATAAAATAAAATTAAAAAAAAAAGAAAATACATGGAAATGCTGGAACTCTAATGGAAACTTTGTGTCTTGTCCATCTGTGTTGGTCCATCCATCTACCTACCCATCCACCCATCCATGTGTGATCTATGGGCTGCAAAAGAGGTGACACAGATTGTCAGATAATTCTTACTTTTGGCCAATTTTGCAATCATGTCGTAGTTGTAATATGATTTTCTCTCCTCTTGCTTTAATGGTTTTCCTTAAGGCTTTTTCCTTTGAATAAGATAAGCTCAGGACTGTAGTATTTGCAGGACCCCAGCAAAATTAGAGTGTGGCGATGGGCAGGGCTGTTCCATTGAAACAATCAGAAGGAAGAGCCATCTAATTTCATGCAACTACCCTGAATCATGAGCTAGTCTGGGATTTAGAGTATGGGGTGAGTCAGGATAAAATGTCCTAATCTAAAAAAAAAAGGAAAAAAGAAAAAAGAAAGAAAAGGAAAAAAAGCCAATCACTTTGTCTAAAACACAGAGAGTTCACAACCTATTCAAAAGGCATGTGGTAAAGATCAGAATGAGTTTCCTCATTGTTTTAAGTTGTTTAGCAATCCTTATGGTGAAGGAGTTGGAAGTTTTCTACCCCTGCCCCATAAAAAACAGACAAGGTTCAGCCCATCCAGCCATGGTAAAGCTTGAGGCAGACCACAAGAAGGAATGAGACGGAAGCCTATAATTCTGGTACTCCTCCAGCCTTAGGTCCTACTTCTCCAGAAACTACAGGGAAGGTGGTGCAAATTTCCTTTCCATTTTTCTCAAAGCTCTGGGAGAAGTCCTTTCACTACTGTCATCTTTGTGGACCCTGTGTGTGTGTGTGTGTGTGTGTATGTGTGTAGGAGTAACAATGTGTTTGGCTGGAGAAAAACTTCTGTTTACACTGTGGTTCTTCTTAATTTTCATTTAATTAGAGTTGATTTAATTTTTTCCTAAACTTCAGAATTTTTTCTTTAAAAACAAAGGAATGCCTTTGAATTCTAATATGCTGAGAACTTGTCATTATTTTGCTATGATCCAAAGTGAAGGGTGAATAGAAAGACAGGTCTTACAGGGCAGTTCTTGGGCCACTGATAGACTCTCCTCTCTTCACTCCATTTAACTATTAGAGTAAAAACAGCTACCAAGCGCCTGTCATCCTTATCAGAAACATGGACTTTCCATTACATATCACAAACATGAAATGGAGAAAACGAATTAAGTGAGTGCGCTGTGTGCCTGCATGCCTGGTGACTTGTGTCCTTGGAGCTAGGAGTGGGTGCTTTTGAGGATCCCATTTTCATCCCCTAGATGGCAGCAACATTCTTCAGTGACTGATGAGGGACTTACTTTGTAGCACAGCAAATCTCTATTAAAGGGGGAGCTGCAAATCCCACCCCTAGTCTTGGCCCTAAAATTTACGTAGTGCCTTTGACTTCTTTGCTATTTCTGTGGCTGCCTGACTTAGTGAGTTTACTACTCATTAATGAGAATAAATGATGTTCTCTTTTGTATGCAAAAATAATGGCTTTGTATTTAGAGCTGCATTTATAAATGTAGATCAGGGTTTCTCGGCATAGGCATTGACGTTTTGGGCATAATTGTTTGTTGTGGAGGCTCTCCTGTGCTTTGTAAATGTTTAGCACCACCTCCGGCCTTTACCTACCAGATACCAGTATCATCTCTATCTGCTATCCTCATTTGTGACAACCAAAAATGTCCCCAGACATTGCCAAAAATCCCCTGGGGAAGAAAATTACTCCTGGTTGAGGACCACTGAACTCAGTGGTTTTAAATCTCTCTGAAGATTGGATCCTGTGTTTCTGCCCATTTAATTTTGTGTGTGGGGGGGTAAATTAAATCATATCGACTTATAATTGAAATATATTTTACTTTTTTGTTTCCTTAGACAATACTTTTTCTGAAGAAGAAAGAATGAAATAGAAAAGGCAATTAAAGCTATAGGTATTACACATCTTACACCCGAAGAAAAAGGTTGACTTTCAAATTACAGTTTCTTATTAATAATAACCACAGACATGTGATTCTGTTACTTTTTATTCCCTTTGATTTTGACTAGCCTCACTGAAAATGATTCATGAAAAGGAGAAAAACCATAAGAGGCTATACTTACAAAAAATTTTCAGGAGGTGGAAAGGTTTTGAAGTATTACAGAATCTCAAGTTGGACAAGACTTTAGGAGTCATTTGGTCCAACTTCCGAGTCTCTTAAATATGGGGTGCCGGGTTTGGCATGTGAACTGGGTGGAAAGAAGGGGGCAGTATTATCACAGATTTCCAGGCCTCTGGCTTCTTCTGGGTGAGCAAGGTGAATGCCAACTTGGAAGGAAAGAGAGAAATTTGGTCCTTGGCAAAACAAAACAAAGCAAAGCAAAACACACACAGCAAAGTCAGCCCTCCCCACATCCAGCTGTATACTGTAAGTTCCCAGAAGAAGGTGGCACTTGGACGGGAGGATGCTACTAGAACAGGACCTCATGAATCAGGCCCACCTGAGAGGGTGAGGGGACCCAGGGATGGTAACAAAAACGCCACCATACGTTAAGTGGGAACTTCATTTTTCTATTTGATCCAAATACTTCACACATGATTAGAGCATTCAAGTGAGTGAGTGGGAGGAAAAAATGAATGTGAGACCAGAACCCAAATATGGACAACTATAATAGGTGGTTTGCCCCTCCTGCCTTAGAGTGCCTCTAGTTTTAGAGAAGGGAGTTAACAACCAAATCAGGCTTAGACATGTGTCCAGAGAACCCTGTCAGCTGAGAGGGGACCACGTTCCACCTTTAGAGTAGCTGAAATGATTTCCAAAAGAGAAGGGATGGTTTTTTCCTGGTGAAGAAAGAGATAAAGTCCAGAAAATGAAGTTCATATGGAATCATCTGGGTCATCTGCATCTGAGCATAAAATAGTTGTGATGGAGTCATGCGATGAAATATGTGGTATTAAAGGGTTTAATGTTGAGTGAGCCCTGGGGGAGGGATAGTATGGCAGGGCAGAGAGAAAGGCCAGTTCAAATTACAGGTTGTGTCTGTTCTTTGAAGACATAGTCTCATTTTACTTGAATTTTTCTACGCTGTTGGGTCAATCTGTCAAGAACGTCTGTCCCATTTGGCAATGAGATATTTCCTATCACCCTTTTCTCCTCCTGTTAGTCCCATGGTCAAGGACTGACATCCAAACAGCAACTGCACAGCTCCAGAGAGAGATCCCTTGGAGCACTGGACCCTAGGGAGAGACACATGTGAGGAGGTCTCCTAGCAATGATGACTTGGTGGCCTCCATCCAAGATGTTCAGATTCTTTCCAGTAGCATCGCTTTGATCTTTGCACTGCAAAATATGGGTCACAAAGCACCATGGGTGCTCTGGGAGGCTGGGAGTGGGAGCAAGTGAAGGTCAGCAGTAAACTGGGGCCAGGGCCAGGGATAGAATTTGATTCCCTAATTCTTGTTCCAGGACTCCAGCAGCCTGGCTTCACTGGGGCCAGGCTGGTTCTGTTCATAGAGCAGTCATTTGATTTTTGGTCACTTATACAGCATTTGCTAACTGTTCATAATTCCTGTGCAGTTTTGCTCGGAACATGGGAAACAAAAGACGGCAAAACAAGAGGCCCTTATGCTTTTCTCCACTGTCGTCAGTGGATAAAATTGGCTGGACAGAGTACAAGCTTTTTCTTGCTACACTTGATGGATTTTTTTTTTTTTTTTAATTGCAAGAGCATTTTCAGTGAGAAAATGCATGTGTGCAAAGGAAGTGCAGAATGCCATGTGAAGTGTACAAAATACAGTATTTATCTATCTATTTTGGCAGGGAGAGTGAGTCAGTCGCTTAATCATTTAGTCAACAAATATTTGAATAGATGCAAATCAGTCATCATTGTCACAGCTGCTACTAGCCCACAGTGACTTGTGCAAATTAGAGAAAGGGGATTGTTTGGGCAGAAAGAACCCTGCACCAGGCCACGTGACTTCATTCTCTATCCCCTCTCAGTTGGTTGCCTTTGTACAGTGTGCAGACTGTAAACTGTACATGATTATACATTGACATGAGGGCACAGGCCATCAATTATGCCATTAGATTGGATAATTTCCTGAAGAATTAAGTCTTGAGCAGAGTTTAAAGGAGATGGCCTTTCTTTTGCGCATGGCAGACAGGAAGGGGTAGGATGTTTATTCTGAGGGAAAAATTGTAAAGATCTGCTAGATTCTTGGCCCTTCAGTCTTTACCCCTACAGCTGGGTTAAGAAAGCTTCCTTGCAGCTGTAGGAACAATACCAACTGTAAAGAGAAAGAAGAGAAGGAGTTGAGAACTTAGCACTAACAAATTTCCTCACCTTTTAGCTTCATGGTTCTACCTTATGTCTGTCAAGCGCAGCCCCTTGTTTTCTGTGTCTTTATAGTTTTTGTAGTGATGGAATTTTGTGATTGGTTTCCAGCCTTTTGCCACCCCATGGGGTGGCATGGAGTTTTACCCAACCTGCGACGGGGCCCTGTGAGCACATGCTATATTTCTCTGATACCATAGGCCTTCCTGACTTTCTGGCCACTGGCATGCCTTCAGGTACCCCTTGTTAGAATTGCCTTGTTAGCATTGCCCAAGGGACTTTGTAAAATCTGGTTGCTCAGGGTGCATTCCAGATGAATGAAATCAGAATTTCTGGAGAGGTATAGGTTCTGGGATTTTTAAACCTCCACAGGTTATTCCCCAGTTGAGAACCATTGTTTAGACTACATTTGTTCATCCTTAGATTAATCAGCCTTTGCTGTGCCTCCATGTTCAGAGCTGTGGCCTTTGCTCTACCTCATGAGTCAGATTGCAGTTTTCCCTGGGATGGCCTGGCTCACCACCAGAAAGCTTTAGATTATGATTATATTTTGGAGCCAAAAGGCTGAGAAGGATATCTGGAGACCCAAAGTAAGTCTTTTGTGGTTTCTTTAGCCTGTAATTCTAATAAATGCAATCCATCATCCTTTTCTCAAATAAGAAAGAACATCCTTTGTAGGCAGTCCTCAGCTTATGAATGGGTTGTGTTCCAAAATTTGTTTGTGGTCGGTTGTTAGGGATATAGAACTCAATTCCCATAGCAACAAAGTTACGAAAGAAAAGTGGCAGGTCACAGTTGTCTCCTGAATCCTTAAAAAAACTGAACTTTAGAATTAACAGTTCATTTAGAAAACAGCTGTTTTTTTTTTAATTTCAATGTTACTTGAGTATGTTATAAAGAAAAACACCACTTGCATTGATACTTATCACATCTCCAGTCATCCAAGTTTCTATCTTGACTCTACATGAATTAACCTCCTGTTTGTATCCAGCATTCACTCAGTAAAATGGCTTGAGATCTGTGCTTCTCCACATGAATTCCAGGTCAACAAGGGGAAAACTTTTAGTCTTACTGGGATTGGATGTCTGAGGACGACTAAGGATTTACATTCAGAAACAATGAGAATGGAAACAGGATATAAGAAATGAAAAGGATTTGATTGTGTGGACTGCAGAGATGATAGAACCTTTTTTTTCTCTTTAGCCAGGCATAAGTAAGCAAACAAAAGAAAGGGGAGGCCGTATATAGGAGCCTTCACAATAGTCTGGGTCACATCTTTCGAAAAGAATGAATATAGCAGCAAACTGATGATTATAAATTCCATGGACTCTGAAAAATAGGCTGATCTCTTAGTTTTTGCAAGCAGTTTCCATAATGCATTTTCCTCTACCATCACATTTTAATGCCATCTGTTGCCTGTTTTCATGCGTGAGGTCAATTCTGAATCACTTTATGCAATTATGCAAATATGGTTCCTATAAAGTACAAGAAAGTAATGTTGCTGTCAATCATTTTTGAATGCCTTGCAGTGATAGAGTCTCACCCTGGACTAGTAAAACTATTGTTTTTTTTCTACTTGTTTAATGTATTTGAGAAGTAAAAGTTTGTAAATGTCTTTTAGAAGTGGTGTCTATTATACCCCTTTCAAAGGTTTGTTTATTTTTAAGATGTTCTGGAATGGTCTTTAATTTTTTTAGTTTGTGAGCATTGCTAATTGGCTATTTCCAGAGTGGGACGAATCTGACTAGAGTTCTATTTCTGCACGCTAGTGCCATCAAAACACAGACACACACTCTTATCTTTTCTGTCATAACCTTTTGTCCCAGCTCCAGTCAAGAGGAGGAATCACGTGGGGTTTTCTCATCATCTCTCTTCTGTGGTCATGCAGCTTATGCAGCAGTAGACATGGGCTGATCAGCAGCACAGTGTGGGGAGTGATGTCATACCAGTACTTTTGTTTAATATTTGTGTGTGTCCAGAGCTGAGGTGGGGGCTGGAGGGAGACAGAGATGAGAAAAGAAAATGTTTTCTCTCTAGAGCCTCCTCAGAAGATTATACTCCTCTCCAGAGGCACATAAAAAAATATTCTTACCATTGTAGCTACACTGGCTATATTTGAACTGCTCAGAAAACAGAGTGTTTAGGATAAAAAAGGCAGAGATGCAACATTTAAAAAATGTTAACTTACCATAGTAAGTTAAATGGAAAAATGGTATTGAAGGGATAAAAATTTAGTAGATAAGAACTATAAACTATAAACAAAATGAACTTCGGGCAAATTTATAGACAATAGCAAAGATAAGGGCCATATTCAAGAGCAACAGAGCATCAGAGAATAGCATAGAACACCCAGAAGATTCAGTTATTCAATTAAAGCATATTTATTGAGTGGTTGCTGTGTTTCAAGTACTGTGGAAGCACTGGAATTTTGGGAGTGAACAACAAGACAGACAAGGTCCCTTAGAAGTTACATTCTAATGGGGAGGCAGAGGCTACACAAGTAAACAGGTAAATAAATCCATTTTTGGATAAATATATATGGACAAATAAGATTTATTATAGTAATAATTAAAATAATATAATTCCAGATAATACAAAGGACTGTGAAGAAGTAAAGCAAGATAAGGGAATAGAGCTAGGGGTGATTAGCTAGCCCACTCAAGGACATCTTCTTTGAGGAAGCTACATTTGAGCAGAGAGATCTGACTTATGTGAAGAGGTAGGCTCTGGTGAACATCTGGGGGAATAATGTCCCAGGAGGAGAAAGAGCTAGTAGAAATTGGAGGCAGAAAAAGCTTGAGACATACCTGGAAGTAGCAAGAACCCCTGGGTGGATGGACCAGAGTGAGTGTTGGAAGAGAGGTAGATAATGAGGCCCAAGGAATAAGCAGGTCTGGGTTGTATAGGGCATTGTAGGCCACTGGATTGTATTATGAGTGGGATGTAAATCCAGTGAAGGATTTGAACAGGGGTGGATGGCATAATTTGATTCATATTTAGAAGTTCTAACTGGCTACTGTATTAAGACTAGATTGAAGGAAGAAAGGGGCCAAAGTCAGAAGACCCGTTAAGCTTTAGCAGCTGTGTGAGTGGGAGATGATGGGGGCTGGGGCCACAGTGGGGTTGATGGTGGTAGTAAGAGTGTTTGTACTTGAAGCCTGTTTGAAGATAGAGTCAACATGATTTGCTGATGGATCATAGAAGAGGTTAGAGGAAAAAGAGGAATCAGAATGATTCCTGGGTTTCTGGACTGAACAATTATGTGTAAGGGATTCAGTTTATTGGGATTGATGTTTCAGATATGTTAAGTTTGAAATGCCTGATAGATGTCAACTGGTGATGTCAAGAAGGCAACAGATATACAACCCAGGAGCTTAGGGAGAAGCTGAGCTAGAGGTGTACATTTTGGGGCTGTAAGTATATAAATGTCATTTAAATTCATGAGTCTGGATGAGACAAATTTGGGGATAATGTAGAGGGAGGACTAGGTCCTAGAGCATTCCAACATTGAGGAGTCAGAAAGAGCAGGAGCAAAAGACTGAGAAGCAATTGCCAGTATCCAAAGTCCAGAGTCCCAGCAAATGGGTGGAGACAGGGTTTGAAGAATGAGAGAGCTATCAACTCTGTCAAATGCTGTGGAGCGGAAAAGCAAGTGGTGGTAGAGATGTATCAGTAGATTTGGACAGATGGCTGGAGATCTTTTTCTCTGACTCTCTGTTTCTATTTATGTATATACATACACATATGTCCATAGATACATGCATAAATTGAGTTATATTATTATAGTACCTCTTTAACCATATTTTTTTTGCAGACTTTAAAAAAACCTATTAAATTGTGGATTGACAATGTATTAGTTATTGCAGAATAATTCAGAAATTCATATATTCATGGGACACCTTGTGCCTCATATTTCTTGAGACATCAAAGGCATTACAGGGAAAGTACACATTTTTATTAGAATTTTATTACGATACCTGGATGAATTGAATATGCTTTCATTTATTTTGGTCTCCTTGATAACAGTTCATAGGGAATGTGGATACAATTTTTTTCTTATTAGAACTCAACTCTTTTTACAATATTTGATATATCAAATTGTATGTTGTACACCTGAAACTAATGTAATATTTCGATTATATCTCAAAAAAAATCACAAAAAGAAAGACCTCACCTACATGACTCTATCCAGAATCAGAATAATGTTAGAATTTTAGAGCTTAAAGTGTTGAAAGACACAGAGGGGCCTTACTATTTAGAACAAAAAAGCTATTTGGTATAATAAAAAGGGCATTGGTTTTGAATTTAGCTGCACAATTTATTATTTGTTCTTCTGTGAGTTTGTAGAGTCTCGATTCTCCACTCTATAAAATGGGGATAAATAGCACTTATTTTATATGGTGGAGAGGATTGAATAAGATAATGTATATAAAGCACATTGTGCATTCCAGTTATGGAATAGGAATTCACATCATGTTGGTTGCTCTCTCCTTTTCATGCCTGAAGCCTTAAAGCTAGAGGAGCCAGACTCCTGGTGTCCTGACTTGATTTTTAAACTTGCTCTTTTTCCAGTAGTTATTGACTTTGCTTATGTCTTGGCAATGGCGAATTTCTCCAGAACGTCATGGTCATGTGTGGAACTGAAGGAAGAGAGGCATCTTGCTGCCTGTGTCTTGGTTCTGTGCTCATAGTCTTTGGGGCTCTCACATGGGAGTTGTTTGTAACATGAAAGCAATCTAAAGATGATCAGAAAGAGGCTACCCTGTCCTTCAAGGAATTCTCATGAAATATGGACTTCAGTGCTCACTTGTGTTGGGAAATTCAAATAAGAATCAGCGTGTAACAGTCACTCTGTTCCAAAATGACTGGTCTTTCACAGCACTGAGGGAGCTGAGCTAGCTTTTTTGCATTGATTCCCAAGGGAAAATGGGTGTTTTCTCAACAGATACATGAACTGATCAAGGTCATGACGTCTGTCATCATTCCCCGGTTTTCCAGCCAGTGTAGACTACTTATATATATTTTTAAATCATGCATTCTGTGTGTTCCCATCTCTATATTTTGCCTATATCTTCCCTAATTTCCCTCTTTTCCTTTTTCCATCCATTGGAAATCATCTTGCGCTGTGTTTGACACTGTGTAATGTACCCATCCTCAGACATTAGCTGTGTTCCCACATTTTTTTTCTGGAAATCCCAACACAGAAGGAGAGCTCTCCCTCCTCAGAACAATGGGTAACTGTTCATTCTACAGGATACAGCTATGCAAAGTTGAGAGAAAGACAGCTACTGCCCACAGATTCCCTGTGGCTGACCATTCTTCTAAAATTTATAGTGATAACATACAGGCCTCTTCATGGGTCATCTAAGGTTTAATACTGGCTGAAATAAAACACATAGGCCTGGATTGTTTCTCTTCACAAAATATATCCAGCATCATGGAGATGAAGCAGCATAGACAAAGGATATCTCTGAGCCACTCTTCCCCTTGTGTGGGGTGATGGTTCAGGGATGCCTCATGGTGATTCTGATGATTAGCCCCATAGAAGTGAGGAATCTGTGAGGTCTAGGGTCCCCCTAGAGAAAAGGTTTTTTGCTTGTCCCACTGGAAGGACTATGTCATTTCAGAAAGAACTCCTGCTCCCATGTACATCAGTGAATCTGGTATTTAGTAAACCTAGAAGGCAATGCTAAGATGAAAGCTGAATTATGAGTCCACATTGGCGTGTGTGGAGTCCTACTCGGCGCCTGTACCACCAGGTTGACGAAGCCCAGAAGAGCCATAGTGAAAGCTGATGTTGGGGGTTGCTGTGCAAAGAGCATGTGCAGCAGGAGCAGATAGATTCAAGTTCAGAACTCACCTCTTAACTCAGTAACTAGCTCTGTGTTCTTGGGCAAGAGAATCAATCTCTGTGATCTCAGCCCCTGTTAAATGGTGGCCAATCTAGTTTCTGCTTGGCTTTGCCTGGCCACACTCATGTCACTGCATTCAGCTGGCTCCCTAGTTGAGGGCTAGTTTGTATTTTCAAATAGTCCTCATTCTTTTCAACTTTTAGCTGAGGGAAAAAACAGAAATGTAGGGACTCAAATGAGAAACAGAGTCTATATGATACTCTGCCTGTCTCCATTCATTGTACCCAGATGGACACTCACAGGACCTATGAAGCTGGATAAAGATGCACTGCTAAGGGGTGGTGCCTGGGTGGCTCATTTGGTTGAGCATTTGACTCTTGATTTCAGTTCAGGTCATGATCTTGGGGTCATGGAATCGAGCCCCATGTAAGGCTCTGTGCTCAGTGGGGAGTCTGCTTAAGATTCTCTCTTTCCCTCCCCCTCTGCCCATAGTCCACCTCTAAAAATAAATAAAATATTAAAAAAAATGCACTGCTGATAACTGAGTTGAAATCAGGCTGACCTGGGTCTGCAAAGTGGGGACGGCTGCTGTGACAACCTCATGTTGAGTGGCTATGAAGTTATTTCTCTCAGGGCAAACAGATGGTTGCAAGACTATTAGAAACATTCCTTCCTTAGATATCTAGCATTAATTTTTTAAAAACGTAATCTTCCTGAACCTTAATGTCCTCACTTATAAAATATAGCTAATAATACCTCCCTCTCAGGATGGCTGTGAGGACTCACGAATAAAACTGAAATGCCTCACACATGTTAGGTATTCAGTAAATAATAGTTCTTCCATTTCATCTAAAGGTTGAGTATGAGAGGAAGTGCATGCTGGGAGATGCAACCATGAGAGTTCATGGTTGTGGGTTGTTTTTTTTTTTCTTTTTTTCCTGTTTATGTAGGAACTGTATTCTTATAGGAACATTGATAGGATTAGCCCAAGAAAATTTTCTGTCAGTAAAGAGCTGTGTAACTTTGTCTGTTTTACTACTCTCCATTCTGATGAGCAACATGGTTGACCGACTCACAACGTTGCATGTGGTCACTCCTGTCCTTGGGATGCTTGTCTGGGTGGGTGAGGGATGGGAGTAGCCTGCTACTACTGTCACCTTTTCTATTTTCTTGCCCTGGAACCAGAGCTTTGGGTGTGGTCTGTGAAACAGTGGAGGCAGCGGTGGGTGTGGGGTCACTGCTGTGGGGCAGCCCGTCCCCATGTGCTTCTGATACTCCCTCCGAGGTTAGTGGAGCCACATTTCTTTCCTGGCAGCTGCAGAGCCCAAGTGTCGGTAGAAAGCTTTGAGGTTTCCTGGGGAGAAAAGGCATTCCATAAAGAGCAGGACTTATTATTGCTTCCTGACTTTGGTGAGTTAGCAATGGTCTGGTGAATTTGGAGAGCAGCAGTTGGCCTCACATTCAATTGTCTTGACTTATTTTTAATCAAAAATGAAAACTCCTCTGAGTTAAGTATGATTAGCAGAAACAAACAAAATGATATAGGCAAACAAAGCCCTTACTTCTCCTTTTTTTTTTTTTTTTTATCAGAGCTGTATATTTGGGAATCAGAAGTAAATAAAAGCAAATGAAAAACGGTTGTGATTTTATAACTCTCATGCAGCCAGAATTTAAGTAATACTAAATTCATTGACATGCTTTTTCAGTGCATCCTCAGAATTTGTTTTTAATCCCTCTTCTTTTTGAATAGGACTTGGGGTGGGCATTGTTTGTTTTAAGCCTGACCCAAATTCAGCCTTCCAACTTTTCCCCTTACTGTTACTGCATGACTATTCTCCCCTGTCCTTCCCCTCTTCCTCCTCCTTCTCCTCCATCTCCACCTCCCCCTCCTTATTCTGGGTATTTCTTTCTCTCCTTTCTCTGTGTGAGGAGATGGCTCTCTTCCCCATGTGCATGCACAATGTGGTTGTATTGCTTTTCGCTGGCCACAAGAATTATCATGTGTAGATATGGGTGTTATGAATATGAGTTTTATATGGGCCTTTAACTGACCTAAAGGAGACAGAGTGCCTATAGCTGGTGTAGCTGGCATGCTTTACTAGAGCATCAATATTAGCCACCACTTATCAGGCTTCTATTGTATTTAAAGCATTGTGTTAGGTGAGATGGGATATTGCAAAATATTCAAGACCCTGAGTATTTGCAAAGGTGTATCACAAAGGATGCAGACCAGGGTTCTCCTCCCTGGAGTGATCAGGAGAGGAAGTCTTGATGCAGGAGTGGTATTCGCCTGTATCTTGAAGGGCATGTAGGCTTCAAGAGGTGGAGAGGAGGAGGAAGGCTATTCCAGGCAGAGGGAATGCAGAAAGTTATGAAGGTTGAGAATCCAGAGGTGAACTGGGGGACAGTGAACAGACCCACTAACCCAGAGCAGAATCAGAGTTAGGAGCTGGGAAGCTGAGTAGAGAACAGTGAGTTGGGAAAGGTGAGGCTTAAGAGGCAGAAGTAGAGAGAATTAAAAAGAGACCAAGGTCAAACATCTAAAAAGAAGACCCTAATTTAAATTAGGGATCACAGATTCAGGGAGAATGGAGCCACGAGATTAGAAAATTGGGCAGAGATGGAATTAAAAGACAGCCTTACATTAAAGGCAGGATCGGGAAGGGGATAAAGGGCTGTCTTTCCTTCCTGACCTCAGACACCAGCCTCCCCCTCTTCCTGCCTTTAGGCTGGTAGTGATTCAGGTCTCTTGAGGACAGTTTTGTTAATCCTGGGTCTACCAGTAATGGCTCCGTGACCTGTGGCAAATTAACCTCTCTGTGCTTCAACTTCCCCGTCAGCAAAATGAGGGAAAATAGCAGTATCTACGTCTGGGTTGTTGAGAGAATGTAAAGATTCAAAGCATACGAAGTGCTCAACCACTCCCTGGGCATTGACTATTATGACTGAGGCTCTCCTTTGCTGCAACGTCTCCTGGAAACTAGACTTTGAAGATGTGGCATGCACCCTACCTGCGGATGCTCTGTTCTGTTAGTTTCCAGGTAACATGAAAAGAAAGTGTGTAGGTTAGAGTTTAGCTGAAATGTGGTGACACAATGAATAGCTTATAAGGCTACTAGTGAACTGAGAACGTATCACTTATTTTCTGTACGCAGAATGCTGTACCTCATGTCTATACTTCTAAGGGTAAAGGGAATTAGATTCAGTGACTGGCAGAGTACTAGGTGCTTTCCCATACCTCACCTCATTTAGTCCTTATCACTCCCCCACAAGAAAGGAATCATTCTCACTTTGCAGACAAGGACACAAATTGAGAGCCATGAGATTAGACGGCTCCAGGCAAATAGCCCGTAAGCGACTCCTGAACGATGTCCTCTGTGATGAAAACATTAAAAACATTGCTTCCTCCCCCCTCCCTCCAAGAAAACCAGGGATTTTTCTCTTGAAATACTAGAGGACCTGGTTGATTACTCAGCATGTCTTCCTAACCTCCACCCTCATGAGTATGGTTCCCGAAACTCTACTCATCACAGCAGATGGCCAATGAAAACTGTCCTCAGGCTAGTGGCAAACCACTCCGAACAACTGACTGTGTGTTCATAAATTAAGGGCATAGATGTCAACACTGGCATTCTCTGCCTATGGGATGGAGAAACCAGATTTCCTCAGGAGGTAAACTAGAGTGTAAGAGTACAGTTTGTGAAACTGTCACTGAGCCAGATTCTTCTGAGGACCAGTTCATTTTGAAGATATTTTTGGAGCCAGGAAAAGTTTTTGGTATAGGAGTTAGTGCCCAATGTAGATGGTGAAAACACTCTGCCCTGCCTGGACCCTCACTGTTTGGTAGTTTGGGCTCCCAGTTGAGCACCAGCCTCAGAGGATTCTTAGTGGATCCTGTATCAGCTGGCAGATAACCACTTCCTCCCTGCCTGTTACTGGCATATATATGGGGGAGGAGATGATCTGTGTGTCTGGGGCTGCCCTCCTGGGGACTCATGTCATATTTGTCTAAGGGGAGAGTGAAGGAGCTCATGATCCCATCTGCAGCTTAGCTCTGGGGCTTGTCCCCCTGCCATCCACCTTCCTGTAGAGAAGGTCAGGGGTGAACCTGGTTAGAGTGTGATTCTGGGAAGGTGGTGTTGGATGGTGTCCTTCCTTTAGTCCTCAAGGTTAGTCATTGCTGACGTCCTTTCATACATGGACTGAGCCTTAAAGCCAACATGCAAGGCACCAAAATATCACCGTATGCTGCAAAACTCTGGCCAGCTACTCCCCGTTCAAGCTCAGAAGCTGAAGAGTTTTCCTTAAAATGTCTGTTCTTAAGTTTTGACAGGAATTTTTAGTCAAGGCAAGGTAATTTTTTTTTTTTTTTTGAGAGAGAGAGAGAGAATCCCAGCAGGGCATGGAGCCCAAGGCAGGGCTCAGTTCATGACCCTGAGATCATGACCCAAGCTGAGATCATGACCTGAGCAGAAATCAAGAGTTGGAGGCCCAGGGGCGCCTGGGTGGCTCAGTTGTTAAGTGTCTGCCTTAGGCTCAGGTCATGGTCCCAGGGTCCTGGGATCGAGTCCCACATCGGGCTCCCTGCTCAACAGGAAGCCTGCTTCTCCCTCTCCCATTCCCCCTGCCTGTGTTTCCTCTCTCAGTGTCTCTCTCTGTCAAAAAAAAAAAAAAAAAAAAAAAAGAGTTGGAGGCCCAACCAACTGAGCCACCCAGGTGCCCCAAGTCAAGGTGATTTTAAATTCCAAAATGTATTTATATGAATGGAAAACACATGTTCAAAGAAAACCAAAGAGCTACCAAAAAGCATAATGTGAAAACTGTGTTTTCTATACACCCATTGCTCAGACCCCTAATTTCCCTCTCCTGAGGTCATTATTGTTACCTGTTTCTTGCTCTGTTTTCTGGAGGTATTCTGTGTACAAACAACACTATTTGGATAACGATCTTGTTTTTATTTTCGTTTTTGATTTATTTTCTTTCTTTTTCTTTCCTTTTTATATACATATGAGTCTACTTTAAATTTTTTTTCATTTAACGAAGTCTCTTGTATGACAATTCAATGTATAGTTGTTCTCCAATAGGATATAATACAGGGAATTATAATTATTTCTTATAAGGACTTGTCTCACATGGTTATGGGGGTTGACAAGTCCCAAGATCTGCGGTCAGCAAGACCCAATAAGAGCTGACATTTCAGTCTGAGACTAAAGGCTGGAAGAGACCAGTGTCTAGCTCAAACAGTCAGCTAGGAGGCATTCCCCTTATTTGTGGTAAGGTCGACCTCTTTGTTCACTTTAGGCCTTCAACTGATTGAATGAGGACTTCCTACCTTAGGGAGGGCAATCCGCTTTATGAGTAAAGTGGTTTGGTAAACTGAGTTTACCAATTCAGATGTTACTCTCATCCAAAAACACCCTACAGACACACCCAAAATAATGTTTGACCAAATATCTGGACACTTCATGGCCCAGTGAAGTTGACACATAAAGTTAATTATTAAAACCTGTCTTCTTAATTTTTATAATTGCAATTAAAAAAATAAGCTTTTAGAGCAGTTTTAGATTCACAGAAAAATTTGGTGGAAGGTGTGAAGATTTTCCATATATTCCCTGCCACCACATATACACAGCCTACTCCACTACCAATACCTCCCATCAGAGTGGTACATTTGTTGTAACTGATGAATCTACATTAATAAAGCATCATCACCCATAGTTTACATTAGGTTCAGTCTTGATATTGTACATCCTGGGGGTTTTGACAAATGTGTAGTGACATGTATCCACCATCATAGTATCATACAGAGTAGTTTCACTGCCCTAAAAATCCTCTGTGTTTCACCTATTTATCCTTCTCTTCCTCCAAACCCCTGATCCTCTTATTATCTCCATAGCTTTGCCTTTCCTAGAATGTCATAGAGTTGGAATCCTATAATTCCAAGATTAGCTTCTTTTACTTAGTAATACGCATTTAAGGGTCCTCCATGTCTTTTCATGGCTTGATATTTCAGTTCTTTTTAGTGCTGAATAATATTCCATTGTCTGGATATACGACAGTTTATTTGTCATTCGCCTACTGATGGACATCTTGGATGCTTCCAATTTTGGCAATTATAAATAAAGCTGCTATAAACATTTTTGTGTAGGTTTTGTGTGGATAAAAGTTTTCAACTCATTTGGGTAAATACCAATGAATACAATTGCTGGACCATGTAGGAAAAGTATGTCTAGTTTGTTAGAAACTGCCAAATTGTCTTTCAAAGTGGCTGTACCATTTTGCATTCCCACCAACAATAAATGAGAGTTCTTGTTGCTCCACATTCTTGCCAGTGTTGAGTATTGTCACTGTTTTGAATTTTGACGATTCAAGTAAGTGTATAGTGGTATCTCCTGGTTTTAATTTGCATTTCCCTGATGGCATATGATGTAGAGAATCTTTTCATATGCTTATTTGTCACATGAATATCTACTTTGATGAGGTTATGAATTTAACAAATACCTGTTAAGGTATTTGACCCATTTTTTAATTGGGTTGTTTGTTTTCTTAATTTTGAGTTTTAAGAATTCTTTGTGTATTTTGGATAATAGTCTTTTGGTAGATGTGTCTTTTGTGTGTCTGTCATTCTATGTTTTATATTTAAGTCTGTGATCCATTTTGAGTTTGCTTTTGTGATGAGTATAAAGTCTGTGTCTAAATTTATTTTTTTCTCATGTTGATGTCCAGTTGTTCTGTTATGGAACCTGGACTGGATCGCCCGATGGAAGAACCAAGCGGCACTTGGAGATCTTGGAGGATAAGAGGTTTATCTAACACTGACAGGCTCAGAGGAGAGTGGTCTCCAAAGGTCTGAGCCCTGAGCACAAACAAAGGGGGCAATTTATACACTTCTATTTCTGCATACTTGGCACTTTTGCCACGTGCGTGAAGTGGGGCAGGGAGAAGAACCCAGATTGGTGTGCACGGGAAGCAGAGCAGGGAGAAGAACCCGGAAGATCCCCAGGGCAAGGACTGGGACTCTCTCACTGCCTCAGTCAGCTATCTTAGGACACAGATTTTCCTTATCATTCCCCCCCTTTGATGCCCCTTTAAACACCTAGTTTAGAGGGCATCATTCTGTTTGACTCTGAGGGTTGCCTGCAAGGCTTGGGGCGAGCACGGACTTAATCATAAACTTAACAGCACACCAAGTAGCAGAAGACCAGGACTGACTGGGGCCAGGAAAACCATGGTGAAATGTGCTCAGGAGTAGACAGGAGAGGGCCAGTAAAAGTGGGATCTATGACCTTAGGTAGAAGCCTCTGGGGGAAAGTCCAGTCAGGAGGGGCAACAGTGTAGAGTCCAACTCCCAAGATGAGGGAAATCACACCAATGAGAGCCAGGGACCATGGTGAGCAGGTCGTGAAGTCTGGTTGGACTCTCCACTGGCGCAGCTCCTTGTCCGAATGATGAGCTTTCTTCCAATCTTCCTCACTGGCTGCGGTCTTGGCTGCCTTATCTGCCAGATGATTTCGCTGCGCTATGGGGTCGTCTCCTTTCTGGTGTCCTTTACAGTGCAGGATTGCTACTTCCTTTGGAAGCCAGATGGCTTCAAGGAGTCTCAGTATCTCCTCCTTATTCTTGATAGCTTTTCCTGCTGCGGTTAGGAGGCCCCTTTCCTTATAGATGGCTCCATGTATATCTACAGTAGCAAAGGTGTACTGAGAGTCAGTATAGATGTTGACTCGCTTGCCTTCACTGAGGGTGAGGGTTCAGACTAAGACATACAATTCAGCCCATTGAGCTGACCATCCAGCTGGTAATGCCTTAGCTTCTAGGACTTATTGTGCTAGCCGAGAGTTGGAAAGGAAGTGGTGTCCCTGTGTGTTCATGAGGGACACAACTGCATGAGGGAACTTGATGTTAGGTTCTTGCCCCAGAGTAAGTTTGTCTGCCTCCTTGATGAGCAGGACTGTGGCTGCCAGCGCCCTGAGGCATGGTGGCCATCCTGCTGCCACGGGGTCCAGCTTCTTTGACAGGTAAGCAACTGGCCATTGCCAGGGTCCAACAGTCTGGGTGAGTACCCCGAGCGCTATTTTTTCCTTTTCATGCACAAAGAGATTGAAGGGTTTTTCTACATCTGGTAGGTCCAGAGCTGGAGCCCGCTCCAGGGCGGTCTTTATCTCTGTGAAAGTGGCTTCTGCTTCCTCAGTCCAGGCAGGGGGTTCTCAATCTGGTCCCCCTAAGAGATCATAAAGGGGTCTTGCTCTTGCTGAGAACTCAGGGATCCAGATGTGGCAGAATCCTGCAGCCCCCAGGAATTCTCATAGGCCCCTTTTTGTCTGGGGCTGTGGCAGGGAGATGATGACCCTTTTCCTCTCTGGCCCTAGTTCTCTTTTCCCTTGGGTGAGGAGGAAACCAAGGTAGCGGACCTGTTGTTGGCAGATTTGTGCCTTCTTCCATGAGGCTCGGTATCCCAAGTCTGACAGGAGCTGTAGGAGGGCCTTTGTGCATTTTGTGCAGTCTTCTTGTGTGTCACTGGTGAGGAGGAGGTCATCCACATACTGGAAGAGGGTGCATTGTGTGGCCTATCTGGAAGCTGACGAGGTCCGTGGCCAGTGCTTCCCCAAAGAGGGTTGGTGAGCTTTTAAACCCCTGCGGGAGGCGTATCCAAGTCAGTTGCATCTGGCGCCCTGTATCAGGTTCAGACCATTCAAAGGCAAATAGTGGCTGGCTCTGGGGAGCTAAGCGGAGGCAGAAGGCATCCTTCAAATCTAGGCAAGTGAACCATCTGGCCGACCATGGGATTTGGCCGAGGAGGGTGTATAGAGTCGGGACCACTGGGTGCAGAGAGATGGTCACCTTGTTGATGGCCTGCAGGTCTTGACTGGTTGGTATCTCCTTCCTGGCTTCTTGACTGGCAGGAGTGGGGTATTCCAGGCCGACTGGCACTCGACTAGAATACCTGCTTCTTTGAGTTTGGTCAGATGTTCTTGGATGCCAATCTTAGCTTCTTGTGGAAGGGGGTATTGCCTTTGCTTTGAGGTTGGGCTCCTGGGATCAATTCAACAATGATAGGGGCCCGA
Source organism: Leptonychotes weddellii (assembly GCF_054177405.1). NCBI lineage: Eukaryota > Metazoa > Chordata > Mammalia > Carnivora > Phocidae > Leptonychotes > Leptonychotes weddellii. The sequence continues at coordinate 102,421,117 of NC_138375.1, read as the reverse complement.
TTCCGGGCTAGTCCAGGTGGGTTGTTTTCAGCCCGTACTGAAGGGAAGGAGAGTCTGAACTCTGGCAGGCTGCTCGGTTGGGCCTGGGCACAGAATAGCCTCCATTCTTCTTCCCTTGGCATGGTAATTGCTAGTATTAGAGACCCCGTCTCCTCTTGCCTTGGGTTCAGTTGGAGGCTAGTGTGTCCAGTGGGCTCAAAGGTTATCTGAGCCCTAAGCTTGGAAAGTATGTCTCGGTACAGGAGAGGGATGGGGCAATCAGGCAGATAAAGGAATTTATGTTGGACCTTGTGGCTCCCGAGTTCGCACTGGAGAGCCTGGCAAAAGGGTTGTTGTATTGCCCGCATCCCAGTGGCCCCAAGGGTGGTCGCAGTCCTTTTGCTGAAAGGTGCCACTGGGGAGGTGACAGCGAAGTACTCAGCCCCAGTATCAACCATAAAAGTCACTGGTTGACCCCCCACCTTCATTCTGACCATGGGCTCTTGGGGGCCAAGGAGGAAAGAACCCAGTCCCCCTCAGTCTGAGTCCATTCCTGCAAGGCCTATGAGGTCCTCCTCTCAGGGTTCTTCCTTGTAGCAGCTGGGCTTCTGAGCCTTTCCCTGATTGGGACACCCATTTTTCCAATGCCCTTTCTCCTTACAGTAGGCACATTGATCCCTTGCCAAAGGGGTTCTGGGTCTCCCCCTTTTTGGTGGTAGGGGTCTTCCTGCCTTTGTGTTGCCCTTTTCTTTCAGGGCGGCGGCGAGGAGGCTGGCTTTCTTTTTCATCTTTTTGTCGGCTTCCTGTTTGGCGCCGACCTCCCTGTTCATGTAGACCTTATTGGCAATCTCTATTAGCTGGGTGATGTTCATCCCAGTGAAACCCTCTAGTTTCTGAAGTTTTTTTCTGATGTCTGGGGCAGCCTGAGCCATGAAGGAGGTGTTTACCATCTGTTGGCTTTCCTGTGCCTCAGGGTCAAATGGAGTGTATATCCTGTAGGCTTCACATAGTCTTTTGTAGTAGTCCCTGGGGAACTCCCCTGGTTGTTGAGTGACCGAGGATACCTTTTTCATGTTCATGGGTTTCTTACTCCTGCCTGGATTCCCTGGAGGAGGGCTTCCTGGTACTGGCGGATGTGGGCCTATCCCTCAGTTGTGGTGAAGTCCCATGCTGGGTGCTCTTTGGGTGCAGCCATGTTAGCCCAGGCAGCAGGGTCAATGACTCCTGCTGGTGCGTGCTCTTCCAGGTACTGCCGTGCACCTTTCATTATTCTCCTCCTTTCCTCTGTGTTAAACAGGGTGTGGAGTAACTGTTGGCAGTCTTCCCAGGTTGGCCGATGAGTCTGGAAGAGGGATTCTATGAAGTCTACCATGGCCTGTGGTTTCTCAGAGTAGGATGGGGTGTTATGTTTCCAGTTGAGGAGGTCGGTGGTGGAGAAGGGCTGATAATACAGCATGGAACGGCTGGGTCGGACCGTCCCATCTTCATCGCGCCTTTTGGGTTCCCACGTCTCTCGTACCGGCATTTGGAAGATGCTTGTGCCTGGCCTGGGGCACAGCCTGGCTGCTGGTCCTGGAGAAAGTGGATCCTTTGGGCCTGGGGGCACTGGTGGATCTTCTGGGCCTGGGGGCACCGGTGGATCCTCTGGGCCTCGGGGTGCCGGTGAAACTCATGGCGGCAGAGTGACTGAAGCTGAAGGGCCAGGTGTAGATGGTCTTGGAGCTACGTATTGTAGGGGCAGGATCGGTTCATCCTTGGGATTTCTGGCTAGGATTTGTGGAGACTGGGGCTTTTGCTGATTTTCTTTAGGTCACTTGGATGAGGCGATTAAGACCCCGGCTTGACCCTGCCTATTGCAAATGAATTGCACCCAGGGGGGAAGGGTCTGAGCAATTCCTAGCCAGGAGTCAATGTACGGAAACTGGTCAGGGTGTCCTGGTTCTCCTTTCACGACTCGCCACACTTGACGAATTGTTGGGACAATTCTTCCTTCTGAAGGCCACCCAACATAAAAGGTGGGCCATTCCAATTCACATAGGGTTCACAACTTACTGGGGTTCATCCTGACTCCATAGTTTCCTGAAAACCCCTTCTTGAAATTTTTGATCATGGTCTCTAGAACTGTAGGTTTACCCTGCCCTGACCCCATAGTGATGTCCCTGTGTGCGGTGGTGCAGAGACAGACAAAGGCGGGGTGCCTCCTGAGGTGAGGAGACCAATCAGATGCCCATCTGGCCATGTCCCGAAGACGCTTAGGTGAAGCTTAGCCATAGTGGTCTCAGCACTGTGACTTATGATTGGAAACTATTCGGATGCCACCATAGACTGTGTGCCGTTCACCATGGAATCACAGACGGGCCCACTCAGACTCCATAGGCTTCCGGGGACCTTAAGGGAGTCACAGAATCAGTCCTCTTGAGCAAGCCAGGTCGGACTGCATATTCACTCACACATTCACACTCCAGAAGTTATTACCTTCCCTCCCTGGGAATCCCTACCTGTGAGACCTCTAAGAGGTCTCTGGGAGGTGATCAGGCTCCCCTTCCACCCCAGTGAGAGTGGGTCTGTTTGGGTCCTGGGGCCCCAGACCTTACCGGAATCCGACGTTGGGACCAGGTCCTCACCTGCCAAGTCTGCTCGAGTCCGGAGGGAATAGTGGAGCGGGGCTGGCCCGAGGTGACCGGGGCGGGAGACTGCTGAAAATTAGGCAGGGTGCGCCTTCTCTGTTACGATCCCTTGATCTGTCACCGCCCCACCATTGCCCCCAAACCAATGGCAACTATGGGCCAGCGCAGTTGGGTTTCCCAGTCAGGGAACCAAATGTTACAGAACCTGGACTGGATCACCCGATGGAAGAACCAAGCGACACTTGGAGATCTTGGGAGTACAGGAGGTTTATGTAATGCTGGCAGGCTCAGAGGAGAGTGGTCTCCGAAGGTCTGAGCCCTGAGCACAAACAAAGGGGGCAATTTATACTCTTCTATTTCCGCATACTTGGCACTTTTGGCTCGTGCGTGAAGCAGGGCAGGGAGAAGAACCCAGAAGATCCCCAGGGCAAGGACTGGGACTCTCTCGCTGGCTCCATCGGCCATCTTAGGACACAGATTTTCCTTATCAGTGCCATCATCATTTGTTGAGAAGAAGATCTTTTCTCCATTGTATTGCCTTTGCTCCTTTGTTAAAGATGAGTTGATTGTATTTGTGTGTGTGTGTGTATAAATATGTATATATATACATATCTAATATATATTAGATATAAATATATAGTTGTATAAAACTAAATATATATATGTGTATACACACACATATTATATATATATATATAGTTTTTCCACTATGTTTCCTGAGTTTTGTGTCCTATTAAAAAAAGATCTTAATGGGGATGCCAGAGTGGCTCAGTTAGTTAAGTGTCCAACTCTTGATTTCAGCTCAGGTCATGATCTATGGGTTGTGAGATTGAGCCCCACATTGGACTCCTCTCTCAGCAGGGAGTCTGCTGGAGATTCTCTCTTTCCCTCTCTGTCTGCCCTACACCCCCCACCCCATGCTCAGGCTCTCTCTCAAATAAATAAATCTTTAAAAAAAAAAGGATTTTATGTTTTAGTTATTTTGTGATGTCATGTTTTCATGTTTTTAGGTATGGTTTTGGATTGAGTGGTAACTTGAGAAATCATTTTTCAATGGTGCTTGTAAAGAATTCATCAAACTCAAGTCCTTCTTCTGAGAATATATACTTCATTAATCTGTTTCTCTTCCTTTACCTGTGGTTTTCATTCAGTGGAAAGTATTTTCTGTTGGAGCCATCCAAACATGGAATCAGCTGCTTCTTGAGTACCTCTCTTTCCCTGAAAATGTTCAAATTGAGATTGTCTCATGAATATTGGAAAAACACTCTTTCCTGCACTGGTTGGGACAAAAGGTAGAGCAGCACAAGATAGGGCCATGTGCTCAATTTTACATTTTCAAGTAGCCATACTTAGGAAAGTAAAAAGAAATATGTAAATTTAATTTAAAAATATATTCTATTTGACTCAGTGTTTCCAAAATACCATTTCAACACATAATCAAAATAAACAATATTAATAAGATATTTTATATTATTTTTGCATCCTGAGTCTTCAAGATCCAGGGTGCCCTTTACACCTACAATGCATCTCACTTTGGACTAGCCACATTTCTTCTTTTTTTTTTTTAAAGATTTTATTTATTTATTTGACAGAGAGAGACACAGCGAGAGAGGGAACACAAGCAGGGGGAGTGGGAGAGGGAGAAGCAGGCTTCCCACCGAGCAGGGAGCCCAATGCGGGGCTCGATCCCAGGATCTGGGATTGTGACCTGAGCCGAAGGCAGACGCTTAAAGACTGAGCCAATCAGGCGCCCTGGACTAGCCACATTTCAAATGCAAAGTAGTCACAAGTAACCCATGGCTACTGGCTAATGCATTAGATATCACAGGTATAGATAGGACCCATTCCAGTGGCGAGTCTTGTTTCTAAAGTCATTCATAGAATAGCCCAGTAAATGGTGCTGGACCATTTATAATATGGCCAAGTGTGGATGAGTGGAGAGAGCTCACGGCTGAAGAAAGGAGCCCTGAGCTCTTTTTTTGATACCAACTAGCAGAGTATGGACTTCGCTCTACCTCTCTATTTCAGTTTCTTCGTCTTTACGATGCAAGTCCTAATACTTCCTTCACTCATCTTGCAGAACTGTTATGAGGCCTGGAAAAGATATAAGGTGTGAAGGTGCTCTGAAGAGTAGAAAGCACATTAAATGTGAAGTCATTGCTGAGGCAGAGGCAACCACTCAGCGGTGGCTGTGTTCCCAGTTCTGCCACAGGCTTGTTGAACAGCCTTAATCTCTTTATGACTCAATTTTTCCAACTGTTAAGCAGAATATATTTGAAAATGCTTTGAAGTGAATGGTATAACAATAATAGACAAAATAAATTGTTGTAATGGTGAAGTTTGTGGGTGGCCCATCACAGTTTCTCATCCCCCAAACATTTCAGACTACAAGTGAGACATGTAAAGAGTAGACATTCAAGGATAGAGGTCAGATTGAACAAACTCTGGATTATGGGCTGCTTTGCTTCAAATTCCAGCTTTGTACTGTGCTAATTGTATGACATAGTTTTCATACCTGTAAGTTGGGGATCTTAATAGTATTTCCTTCATCGATACTCTGTGAAGTTTAAAAGAACCAATACACATGAGCGTGGCACAGAGTAAGCCTCAGTAAGTACATACTATTGTCAGTGTTATAGGTATGGCCAAGAGATGGTACTTTATATATTAGCTCCCTATGGCTGCTGTAACAACTTACTGCAAACCTGATGGCTTAAAACAACAAGTATTTGTTCTCTTACAGTTCTGAAAGTTAGAACTCCAGAATCCGTTTCACTGGACTGAAACCAAGGATTGGCTGGGCTTCACTCCCTTGGGAGACTTTAAGGGAGAATCTGTTTCCTTACCTTTTTTTAGCTTCCAGAACTCCATTCTTGCATTATTTGTATTATGGCCCCTTCCATCTTCAAAACTATCAGTGTAGCATCTTCAAAAGTTTAAGGACTTGTCCATGCCAGGCCTAGGATTAGCATCAGAGAGAAGGGTGCTGCAGTTATAACGTACTTTAGGATTAATACTACCAGAAGAGAAATGATACTTTTGAATTGTGTTTCTAGGATGGTTATTCATGCACTGTTGCTACAGATACCCAGTGAAAAAGAGCTTTGTTGTTTATCTGTTTTCTAAAACTTGATTGCTAGATCAGAGCAGTTCTATAGCGTTGCTCTGCCTTATGGAATAAAAATACTTTCAGACCACAGTAATTTCATGTTGGAGGAGGGGAGTAACCTGTTCTATTTGATCCTTCTTCTTCTTTTTTTAACATGAAGGCTTTATGCCCAGTGTCTTTCTTCATATCTTCCCCAAGTGCTCATTGAGAGTGTCTGGGATAACACCTGATGTGATTGTTAACAGTGCTTCAAATATTTGAAGGTAGTTATGTCCTCATTAAGTCTTGTCTTATCTTTTACAGATTAAATAACTCTTGTTTATTTCAGCTAACACTTTTGACCACCTACTGTATGCCAAGCAATAGGTTAAGGCTTAGTGTTGAGTAAGAAAGACAATAATAATAGGAGATATAGTAGGATCTGTCCTAACAGAGTTAATAGAGGGACTCACCACATATTCATAGGTGGATCAAGGAACTCTTCACAGAGATGACTGTGGGGCTAGGTGTTGAAGCATGAGTAGGAGTCTATAGAAGGACAAATAGAGTAAGGGCATTTTAGGTAGAGAAAAGCATAGAACAGCATGGTGTTCAAACCCATACATGGAGAAGATAACAGGTTTTCCTCCTGAGTATATTCTTCAAAAAGAGGTGCCTTTTCAATAATTTTAAGGTAACTTGTTGACATGATAGGAATGCAAAGAAGAGGCTTTGGTGAAAAGACATTAGAGAAAATGAAGAGAAAACAACACTACGAGACATATAGAGAAGGTGCTTATATGTTCTGTCTGCTAATAAATAGATGTCAAGATGTGATTCAATAAGCAAGAAATTGCTTGGGAGAGGAGCAGAAGGAGCCAGGAGAGCCTTCAGACCATGATAGAGCTTTTCCACCTGTGAAGGACAGAGCGCAGGAAGGAGGATTCAGTAGAGTCTCTTACTGCAGCACACTTTCAAGAAAGATTTGACCAACCTGATGGGAAGACCTCAGGCCAAAGTTGCCCTTTAGTGGAGAGATGCGTCCCTTCCAAATGGGTCTGCTTTAGAACCCTTGCCCTGCTCAGACTGAGAGCAGCTCTCAGAGATTATGGCCTCTACATGAATGAGGTGGTAGATTTGGAGGAGCAGCACCAGGAGACCCAGTCACTTAGGTTCCCCACAGTAGGAGATCTGAGTGGCACATTTTCATGACTGCACAGAGGGTACACCTATGAGCAGTGATTCAGGTCTTACCCATTTGGCCAGCACCTCACACTCCATCAGAGTTCTACCTTTGATGGTAGAACTTGTTTGAAGTTTCTTTCTTTCTTTCTTTCTTTCTTTCTTTCTTTCTTTCTTTCTTTCTTTCTTTCTTTCTTTCTTTCTTTCTCTCTCTCTCTCTTTCTTTCCTTTCCTTTTCTTTCTTAGATTTATTTATTAGAGAGAGAGAGAAAGAGAGAGAGCAGGGTGAGGGGCAGAAGGAGAGGGAGAGAGAGTCCTAAGCAGACTCTGGCCTGAGCGTGGAGCGTGAAATCAAGTGGGACTTGATATCACCACCCTGAGATCATGACCTGAGCGAAAACCAAGAGTCAGAGGCCTAATGGACTGAGCCACCCAGGCACCCCCTGATTTGGGGTTCTAATCATATCCATGGGAAGTACAAAGAGTTTGGTATGTTTGGAGTGTAGAATACACAGAAAGGAGTGACAAGAGGTGGGATTGGCCATGGAGAAAAACTTCATGGGCTTGGAGGCCATGCTAAGGAGTTTGGACTTTGTCTTACAAACAAGGGGGTTTAAAGCAGAAGAACAACTTTATATTTGATTTTTTGTAAGATTACTCTGCTTATGGTGATAGAAGTGAATTGAAGTGACTCACGACAGAAACAGGAGATTAGTAGGGAAGCTTTTGCAATAGTTTAAGCAATGGATGTTGAAAGTGAAGTAAGTCAGGGTGGATGGAGAGAAATGAGTGAATTTATTACAGAAATTGACAGGATTGAGGGATCAATTGTCAATAGTGGCATTGGTGGTTCGAGGGTGGTATCTAGGTTTCTAAGTTGGGAGGAGGGATGAATAGATTGTGTCAGTAACCAATATGGTACATACTGGAAGAGAAACAGATGGGGTGAGGGGAGAGAAGTAAGTTAAGTTTTAGACATGTTGAATTACAGGTCCTACCAACTATGTTTCCCAATACGGTTTCTAGACTCTTTATGATACTGGTTGTTCTCCTCTTGGATACACTCCAGCGCATATCTCAAATGTATTGTGGATCGCAATAAATCCAGTCCTGGATGTGGTCAGAGCTCAAGGGAATGACAGCTACATTTTCTTTTAATGCAGCCTAAGACTGCATTAACTCTTTTGGCGTCAGGCTCAGGCTATGGGCTTATTTTGAGGTTGTCATCCACTTAAGCCTTGAAGTCTTTTTCACATGAACTGTTTTCAAGGCAACAGTTTCTTTTTCTTTTCCTTTATTTTAAAATTTTATTTTATTGAAGGATAATTAACATACAATGTTATATTAAAGTGTACAACATATTAATTCAACAATTCTATATATTCAGTGCTCACCATGATAAGTACAGTCACCATCTATCATCATACAGAGTTATTACAGTATTGAAGACTATATTCCCTATGCTATACTTTTCATCTCTGTAACAACAACCAGACTCTTAAATACAGAGAATAAACTGATGGTTACCAGAAGGGAGGCGGGGGGATGGGTGAAATAGATAAAGGGGATTAAGAGGTACACACTTCCAGTTATAAAATAAATAAGTCAAGGCAATTCTTTATTCTGCAGTTGATTTTTTAAAATTTAGATATGGTAATTTTCATTTGTTTCATTAAATTTTATGTTGTGAGTTTGGATACAATATTCTAGTGTGTTAAAAATTATTTTCAAATGTTGATTCTCTTAGTCTTTCTATTTGTTATACCTCCAAACTTTGTGCTATCTTTGTGTTTGAAAATTGAAAAGCATATTTTATTTTACCCATTGATAGAAAAAGAACAGGACTCATGGGGAGCTCTCTATCACTCAAGACCTCCTTTTTATTTGACAGACCTCTACTGGTCAACTCTCTTTAGAATATATTTTTAACTAACCACATTTATCTGTTATGATTTTAAGAACATTAAGATAGACATTGCCAATGTGTTGTTCAACTCAGATGTTCTTTGTCTCCAGAATTTCCCTGCCTGCCATTGTAGTGACCCTATCTGAAAGCATGACTTGTCTGTAATGAGCCTGGGGTAGTACTCAGTACTTACTGCTTTCTTTGTTAAGTTCAGAAACTGTTTACACGTGTACTTCCTGGGGTTTGTTCTCAGACCATGAGGATGTCGTTTTCATAATCTTCTTTTGTCTGTTTTTGAAAATTAGAACCTTTGACGTTTTCAAGTCTTTTGACTGTCATCCCCGTCTTCTGTACTTCCTCTGCTCCCGCGTTAGTGTCTTAGTTATCATTCAGGCAGGTTCCTTTGGAATTCAGTATAATATAGTGATGAAGATGCAGCTAACCTGCTCAGGCAGGAATCTTGGCTGTGAAACTTTGGCAGTTTATTTACCTTTCTTAACTCTGGTTCCTTATCTGTGAAATATGGCTGATAATAGTACCTATCAGATTAAGTTGTTATGAAGATTGAACATGCAAAGATTTAGAGCAGTGCTTGCCATGTAATGGGCACTCAGTGAATTTAGCTTTGTTATTACTCTAGGATGTCATCTGTTTGGATATGATACCCTCTTTTCTTAACTATTTCTTCACTCTGTCTTCTCTCTGAATCCCGATTAACTATGATATTCTCTTCTTTGGAGTTTGAAGACTACTCTTTTTGATAAAGAAAATGAAGTTTTAGCTGTGGAGTAAACCAATGGAATGTAGATTTTAATCAAATAACTTGGTTTTCTTTTAGCTTCTATGGTGCAGAATGATTTATTAACCTATTTTCTTTTATTAGAATAGCCTTTTACTTGAATATATTTTGGAATTAAGTTCTCTCCTTTTGTTTTTGTCTGGTAGGAATTTTTCAGGTTAGCACATATCATACAGCAGTCCTCTGGGAGATATTACTGAGTGTCTAGGAGCAGTGTATAAAGGTTTGGGAGTGTCAGTTCCCACATCTCTAAAATGAGGACCCTGGAAGATTTTAGTAAGTACTGAGTCTATAGATTGGTTGGCATTCCACTATAAGGTCTAGCTATTGGGAAAGGTTTAGCACAAGGGTGCTAGACCTAGATTTCTTAGGGAGAAAAATAGCAGGACTTGAGGAATAGGAAGTTTTTTTTTCAGAGTCTGAGAGTCTCCTGACATTAAAGGCTTCCTACTCCCATAGCACCTTTGTCAAGTAGAGTTAACAATCCTGTGGTTGCTTTTTAAAACTGAGCTGGAACAATTAATTGATTCTGTGGAGCTCAGAATTAGATTCTGTGAGTTCTCAATATATAAAACGATTCTGTGTGAGATCTCTGTAAAACCATCTATTCCAAGCAAAATTGTTTCCATTTTGTGAATAAACAAATGGTCTTGTCCATGAATAAGACAGTCAAGTTTCCTGTTTCTAAACCTTATGGAAGGGATAAGCTTGTCAAATTAAAACCTGACCTGGACAATAGTTAAAGCAGTAAAAACAGATTTTCAGGACTATTGCAATAGGTGAAAAGAGCTCTTAGAATAGGTCTCTCTATTTGGGCTCAATTCCAAATATAGCTTGGGCAAATGGGAATTTATAGCCAAGGAGCATGGGTGGGGTTGGTGGATTGAAAATTACTAAGAAAAAGCACCAGGGATAAGGCAGGGGTCCTGGTTAAACTGACTTACCGTGACTGTTGCTGAAAAATAGATACCAAGGGTGGAGGATGAGGAATTTGGTCAGATATTGAGAGTGGAGGTTCTCTCTAAATGGACTTAGCAGTATTCTTGCTAAGATTGGGCTCTTGAAGACATGCTCAGGGATAGGGCCTGCTCAAAAAAGGTGGCCCAGGGCACCCTGACTAAAATTTGGTCAAGGGGGTTGGGGGGCACTGTGTCAAACTCTGTAAGAATACTCCTTTGTCTCAAGACAGTTTTGATGAATTTTTCCTTTTCCCATTCTCTTTAATTGCATTCAATAAAGGGCTTGCAGAATCTGATCATTGTGGAGGAAAGCTGGCTAGGGATGATTCTTTAATTGGAGCAGCGTTCTTGAGATGAGATGATAAGGACCTTTTTTTTTTTTTTTTTTGGATTTCCCCTGTGTCCCCAACCTCCTTCTTCCTGGATGATTTAAGGCTGCTGCTTTGAACAAAATCTCAGGAGAAATCCTTGGAAAATTAGACTATTAAGTCTAAACTGAACTACCAGGGTTCATGGCAAGATAAGGGACATTTAGAAGGAAAACTTACTGAGACTTAAAATCTTTCCTGTTTTCACTTGGAGGCTTTATTTCAAAGAAGGAATCAAATACTTCTTTCTTTTGGAGAGATAAAGAAGTGGTACTTTTTTTTGATCTCTTCCTGAGACTTATTCAGGGGCCCCAGGAGAAGTGGAATGTAACAGGAGCAGTAACAGTTTAGCTAAACGTGCAGTTGCATTTTCTTACTTCCACACTCTGTGTTGCTGTGGTTAGACCCCTTCCCCCAAACCCTCAGCTAGGTGTATTATTAGTGCTTATTCAGAACCCAGACAGCAACTCCTCCTGATGCTGCTTTATGGAATCATAAAACTCTTTGAAATGTATCATTCTGGCCAAACCCACCTCTGCTCAGTGGAATCCACAGACACCTTTTTACTCTCTCCTTTTAGTTCTCTAGAGGATATCATCAGGGCGGCCTTCATAAAATGGGTTTTTGTCATTTCTAGGCTTGAATGGGAGCCAGCTACTGCCTGGAAAACCTTTGAACTACAAAGGGCTTAAGCAGCTGTTGGAGCTGATTCCTAGAAAATTTGAAAACAATCTTCAGTTTCATAGTAACTGAAAATCATGTGTGTGTGTGTGTGTATGTGTGTGTGTATGTTAATGTAATATGCCATTTTTGGTTTCAATTTGAATGGAAAGCGACTTTCATTTGAAAGAGAAAGAGCAGCTTCTTTTCCCAACCCTCACCCTGCCCATTTTTTAGTTCCTTAAAAATCCAGAGAACTCTGGCTTGTGTGTTTTTGTTTCTGGGCCTCAGAAACGTGGTGGTAAAAGAGAACAGCTCTGTTTGCTGTTGAGGAGGAAGTGAGGGTTAGGGGACTTGAGAGGTACTTCCCCTTGGTTCTCCAGAGCCTTCTGAACAATTGTCTGGCTTCTCAGTTCTTATTTATAAGTCTAAATGGCTGAATGCATGGAGTGAATTTTTCCATTTGTTCTAAGAACTGATTAATAAAATACCACCAGGCAGCTCATTTTTCTCCTGAACTTGTCTGCATGGAAAGTCCTGATCTAAGTCTGCTCTTCTTATTTTCCTTAGTCCATAAAAAATGTCAAATGAAATGGATAAATAGAAATGACTTCATATCCATTATGCATTACTATTGAGTTAGAGTTAAAACTTTGGGGCTTATTTATTTTAGAGCCTGATGTAGATCATTTATCACTCTCTACTACCCCTTTTCATAGTAATCTCGATAGACCTCTGTCTATTACACACCAGTGGACTGTGTACTTCAGCAAGTCAGAGAAAATCACATATGCAGATGTCATTGTGGATTATTTAATCAAGATGTTTAAATGGCAAGCATCCAGGCAAAAAAGCAAAAGCTAATCAGATAAACTAAGAAAAAAACCAACATAACAACCCAGAGAATAATGAATGATTAATGTACAGTGTAGTTAGGCAAAAGACTGTTCTAGTTTTAGATTCAACTTTGGCCTTTTATTGTCCTACTTCTGCTTCTTTTATCTTATAGAAACTATTCTCAGACTTTCAGATAACCTGCTCATTGGATTTCACAGCCCATCCTTGAGTATGCTCTCCCACGGACGCCTTTACATAGAAGATAGGTGTCATTTAATTGACTCTCATGGAGTGACTGTTAGGCAGTTCAGTATGATCCCATAGTCTGGTGCATGCATTACGGCAGTGATGCTAATGTTAGATGCCTTCAGTCAGGTTCAGATAGTCCTCAATAAGTTCCAGACATCAGAGAGATGTCAGCTGTATTGAAAAACTAACATAAATTCATTTTTATACAACAAAGATATGAATATATTTAAATGCACATTCATGTAAATACATGCATATTTATAGGTACTCCTCCATATAGTGAATTAAGCTCCTAATATGTGGGTATAATTTACAGCCAATAGTTTTCTTTTCTTTTTTTTTTTTTAAGATTTTATTTATTTATTTGAGAGAGAGAATGAGAGAGAGCACATGAGAGGGGGGAGGGTCAGAGGGAGAAGCAGGCTCCCTGCCGAGCAGGGAGCCCGATGCGGGACTCGATCCAGGGACTCCAGGATCATGACCTGAGCCGAAGGCAGTCGCTTAACCAACTGAGCCACCCAGGCGCCCTGCAGCCAATAGTTTTCAAGCCATATTTCATTGGGCGTAGGACTCCACAGAGGTGCCTCAGGTGAGCCACTTTATGGGCTGAAGGAGACCTTGAGAAGGTGGACTTCTAGGCATTTCTACCACAGCTGATCTATGCCCTCTTTTATTTGTTTATACTGGGGGTGTGATGAAGTTGGGTTAAAAGAGTTCTCTAGCTCAAATTTTAAGAAACTGCACAGATTTAAAAAGTCATTCTGGTGTGAGCTACCACTTTCTTCCTCCTAGGATATTGATGAAGGTTTTTGTGTCAGGATTGTTAGAGTAATGATCCTCTTTTGGCCCTACTTTTGCTACTGGTTCTGTCTTCTTCCATGACCTTCTCTATTGCTATCCCATACTTTTGTTGCACAGATCTTTTATTCTGCAGAAACTTTTTTTTTTTAAAGATTTATTTATTTATTTGAGAGAGCGAGAATGAGAGAGAGTACATGAGAGGGGGGAGGGTCAGAGGGAGAAGCAGGCTCCTCGCTGAGCAGGGAGCCCGATGCGGGACTCAATCCCAGGACTCCAGGATTATGACCTGAGCTGAAGGCAGTTGCTTAACCAACTGAGCCACCCAGGCGCCCTCTGCAGAAACTTTTATAACACCTAAAGCAACCCTCTGTCTGTATGCTTTGTAAAGCCACCATCCTCCTTTACCCAAGATGTTTCTAATAGGAATAGATGGTAATCAGACCCCCAACCTTGGGGCAGTGCCTCAATTTGGATACTTACAGCTTTATGTTTGCTTCTAGCATTATCATCTTCAGTTCAGACTATATTTATATATACTTACATTCTCTGATTATAAAAATACTAAATAGCGGGGTGCCTGGGTGGCTCAGTTGTTAAGTGTCTGCCTTTGGCTCAGGTCATGATCCCAGGGTCCTGGGACCAAGCCCTGCATCGGGCTCCCTGCTCAGTGGGAAGCCTGCTTCTCCCTCTCCTACTCCCCCTATTTGTGTTCCCTCTCTCGCTATGTCTTTCTCTGTCAAATAAATAAAATCTTAAAAAAAATTCTAAATAGCAATTGTGGAAAAGTTGGACAATATAGAAAGCATAATAGACTGTAGAATATATGTTGATGTTATCTCTTCAGTCCTATTGATGTTATTTTTGACTCTGAAGAACTTTGTTCTTCACTCTCTGAATTTACTTCTCAAATTCTCTTCCTTGACTGTTGCCACTGTTGCCTGAACCACATTATTTTTTTCTACATAATTAGACTAACAGAGCCTTCTTTTTCTTTGAAGTTTTAGATCAGACATAAAGTTCTCCCATGCATGAACTGATCCTGGTTTACATTCTTTCTTTACTTGTCTATGATTAACCTCTTCAGTACTTTGGCTCTAGTCAAGGAAGTGACTTTTCCTTTTAATCTCCATACATCCCTCACACCCTTGTGTGCACTCTTTTCTGGATGTTTTGGTTAGTCTTATATCCCTCACTTGACAAATCACTTCACTCTCACTTTCCAAATCTCTTTTTAGAGTTTTTTCATTAGAAGTAGTGCTAAAAAAATTTTTTTGCCTTTCTAATTTAATTTGTGGTTTTTGGTTCATATACTTTGCTTCCCAAATGTTTTGAGGTCCATTAAAACAAATAAACAGACAAAACAACAATTTCCATAAAGTTACAAAAGGATTTAAGGGTAAAGTAGAGACTAGCCCCTTACAAGTCCAAATTTTAGTTCTATGATCTCTCTTCAATGATGGTGTCTCTCATTACTTTCCTAATAGAAAACTAATAAGATCTGAGGATGAAATTTTCATTAATCCTGAATAGTACTGACTCATAAACATTCAGATAATTCATTATGGTTTCATTTCAGAAGAGAATAGAACAGAGTGGTCAGAATGAGGAGTGGACTTCCTCATTTCTATTGAAATGTACTCTTTTCACTTATCTAAGTATTTTCCAATCTTTGGGAAGATACAAATGATGAACTATTTTCAACTTTTTTGGCATCTTAACAGTAAGGACTTCCCTGATCCTGCAATTTAAAACAGAAACTCCCCACCACCCTGGTCATTCAGACAATAGTTTTTACAGACGAAAGTTTTTCCATGGAATTTTTTACATTTTGATGTATTATACCTTTTGCTTTTTCATTTGTTTGTTTGTTTGTTTTTTGGATCTTCTCCCCATTCCCACTCCCTACCCGAATTTAAACACCAAGGGCAGGAATATTTGTTTGTTCGTTCCTCTGTCCCCTTCCCCCTCCTCTCCATTCCCTCAGACAGTGGCCAAGCTTATAGTGGGTGCCCCTAAGGATTTGATGGGAAAAAAAAAATCAACAAATGAATTGGTTAAGCCTCAGAACAAAATCAAACAGGTAAGGTAATATTGTTATTATCACTTAACGGATGGAGGGATCAGTTTACCTCAGCTGTATGGAAAAGGTCTCAGGACCAAGTCTACTCTTCCAATCCTGTAAGCAACTAAGTTTTGCAAATGATGAAAAGATGCAGTGATATACCTAATTCATGAAATACCTTGAAATTCATTTTACAACTCTAACTGTAGACCCAGATGTTTGATAAAAACACTACTTAAGGGGGCGCCTGGGTGGCTCAGTCGGTTAAGTGACTGCCTTCGGCTCGGGTCATGATCCTGGAGTCCCGGGATAGAGTCCCGCATCGGGCTCCCTGCTCAGTGGAGAGTCTGCTTCTCCCTCTGACTCTCCTCCTTCTCATGCTCTCTGTCTCTCATTCTCTCTCTCACAAATAAATAAAATCTTAAAAAAAAACAAAACAAAACACTACTTAAGACCCTACAGGATATGTAAATTTGATTAGATCCTTCAGCCAAAGGACAACTCTGAGCAAATAGAACGCATATCCTGTGCCTTGGAGCCGTGTCTGATGCTGTGTCAGACCTAACCAGCCTGTCAACACTTACACTGGTCTGCCTGTTTAGAGATCCTTGGCAGCACTTGTCATGCCAAGAGCTTGGCAAACAAAGTGTCTCTACGGGAATAAACCGGTTAATTTGCTTTTGCTCCAGCTGGTTGAAACTCCATTACCTGCCAAGTTTGTTTAATGTGGTTGTCATTGTCCTCTCTGGCTGCACTGTTGTGTGTAGACTGTTACTATAATAACAACAGTGAATGTATTATTCTGAGCCAGACTCATTTTTATTTTATCACAGTAGGGATTTGCTTTTGTCCTGAAATGTTAGGTAGATCTCAATGCCAGTCATCCCGGGCTACCTTGTCTATGCTGATATAGATGTCTGATAACCTCCATGTTATCCTCTCACTTTTTTATTGGTTCGGGGGATGTTCCAGTTTAATTGTACAGTTCTGGTTTAAAAGCAGTACTTGGTAGGTAAGAAGTGTTAGAGAAGAAAAAATCAAGAGAATTTTTATATTGCTAATAATGAGACTTTTTGCTTTGGAAGTATGTTGCCCATTCTGTGGAAGAACAGAAGGATGTGACATCATATGACTATCTATAGTAGCATTCATGGTTACTTCCTATTGTTGGTGAAACCTGGTAGGATTCCCTGTGTTAAACTGAGAAGAGTCAACAGGAAGAGGTTATGAGGACTCTCGCTATTGTGTAAATTTCCAAAAGGAAGGGGAATGGACAAGTTTAGTCCTGAGCCAATTTTCAGAAATAATAAGACTCACTAAAATTGTGCTAGGTCAAATAAGGATGTATATCCCTTTTATGTTCTGGTAGTTTGCCGACGTAGGTGTACACACAGACACGTACTTTCACACTTCTCTTATGTCCAAATATTCCCCAAATCCTCCCTGTTACATGTTTCCCGAATACAGATCCATTTCTCCCTTTTAGAATGAGTGACTGTGGTGGTGCATGGAGGGAAATGTCCTGACCTGTAAGTTCTGGATCTCAGCTTTTGGTCCTGGCCCTTTTGTAAACTCAGTGTGTAAGCCAATTAATTCTTCTTAGCCTTAGTATTATTATAAACTGAGTTGATAAAAATCTTTGTTGTCCCAACCTCACAAGGTTGGTGAGAATCAGATAAGATAGCATATGTGAAAACCGAGAATTATAGAGGATTGTGCACACAAAAGACATCATGGTTGTTTTGAGTACCACAGTGCAGCCTGATCAGTGAAGGACGGCAGGGAGAGGAAATTCGTATTGCCTCGTAGGCAGTCAGGGCAGCATTCAGGAATCCCAACAATCACCTTTCCTTCTTTGGGAGATCCATACTGAGGGAGCACACACTACGAAACCATAGCCAATGAGAGACTAAATACCACATGTGATGGTTAATTTTATGTGTTAACTTGACACTAGGTTAAGGGAGGGAGCTGGTAAATATTATTTTCTTCATGTATTTGTGAGGGTGTCTGAGGAAGAGATTAGCATTTGAATCTATAGATTGAGTAAGAAATCACCCTCACCAATGTGAGTGGGGATCATTCACTCCACTGAGGGCCTGAATAGGACACAAAGGTGGAGGAAGGGCAAATTTGTTTTCTGCTTGCTCTGAGACATCCATCTTCTCCTGCCCTTGAACATTGGCACTCCTGGTTCTCAGACTTTCAGACTCCAACTGAGAGTTATACTGTTGTGCACCGCCCCACCCCCTCTTCTCATACTTTCAGACTTAGACTGAATTATGCTATCAGCTTACCTGGTCCTCTAGATTGCAGATGGCGGGTTGTGGGACTTCTTGACTTCCATAACTTTGTGAACCAATTCCTATGATAAAGCTCCTCTTAAAATGGCTCTTTATATATCTTATCCATTCCATTTCTTGGGAGAACCCTGGCTAAATTACCACTTTATTATTGGTTTGATAACCATCCAATAATTTCAATTTATAAAAGTTGTATTGGAAAACAGGTTAGGCTCTAGGCCTATGGGAGGCTTCCTACTTGATTGCTCTTGAATATAAAGGCCCCATAATTATAAACAGAGAAGGTAGAAGGGAAGATGTAATAGATGTGAAGTGAAGTGGAGGGAGTGAGAGTGAGCAAGTGAGCCAACTAGTTCTAACCATGAGGGAAAGAGCCCTAGAGCCTGGCCATGGTCAGCATAACACATGGAAGCAGGAAAACATGCAAGAGCCCCTGCTTTCAAGACAAAATCACTCCCTGTGCCTTGGTCTCAGATGGATTAGATGAATGATTTCTCCTCCCTCGGAGTTGAAGGTGAGAGGTAGCACATGAAGGGTTAGGCAGAGGTATGAAAGTGTGTGACAGAGGAGCAGAATTTCCCTCTTTAGCTCTCTCTGCTCAGGGAAGAAGACATATTCCACCACAAAGGAGTGCAGGAAGGAAAGGAGAAAGAGCCACATGAGGATAAGGGGCTCATTACCAGACTCCAGAGGACATATCAGTTTACGACCCCCGCAGTTTGGTGCCTCATCAGTGCCCTAACTCTGGGCTGCCAGAGAAGAAAATCTAGGAAGAAGGTGAAGATGGGTTTGTGTGTGTTCATGGGTGTAGGACAGAGTATTTTCTTCCTGTTGCCTGAAGATGATGCATGAATGAAACCTTGCTAGTGGTTATTGAGCAATTATGTCAACTGTCTTGTGTTTTTGTCTTATAAATAGATGGATGCGCTGTGGGGTACTAGCCCTGTGGGCACAGTTAGAACATCTTTCTCAGTATCTACGATTTAAGACAATGTGGATTTTTTTCTGTTCTTTTTGAGTTCCCAGAGATAAAGCGAAGAAATGAGACTAAAGACAACAGGGCATCTTAAGAACAGAGGTTGTATGTTCAGTTTTGGTTCCTTCATTCAAATTTGGCTAATATTAGGTAATGTAGACATCTCATTCATATAGATGGAGGAATAGAAATGATAGCTTCCCATCAGTGAATTCTTAGTTCTTGTTTATTTTGGATTTTTTAAACATTAAACATGTTAAGTACCTCCAGATTACAAATTTAACTTTTTAAAACAAAATCTGAGGGAACTGAAATAGGATATGCTCTGTTTTCTTTAGTAAATTCTGTTAAATGGAAAAGCTCATGAAACGATTTCTGATGAAACAACATCTAATGCTTTATACTATTGATTCCAAGTGTCCTGTGGTGTTTCATGATTTTACAACTAATTCCATCCTTTTACTCACTTAGTAGGCTATACATAAAAACTTCAAACCCTGGAAATGATTGCAGGTGCCACAAGAGATTGAGATTAACATCTTCTGAGAAAAATATAGGTCTTTCAGCCCTGAAATTTTAATTCACCAGTTTTTAAAAAAGTAACAAAATAAACAGATACCTCCTTCTTCTATAAAAATTGAGCCCAGGACTAACAAGACTGCTATTTATAGAGTGGCTTCAGCCTATCTATTGTCATTTGTTTAGAATCTTGGTTGAAGCCTTGTACACAGTATGTACTCAATGAAAAAAGGAGCCAGCCATCAGCTGATGATACTAATTTGCAGTTGTACCCCACTTTCATTTATCTTCCTGTATTTTTTTTTTTTTGAGGAATAAATTACACTAAAACTACTGCTACACCCTAACCATTTGGAAAAACCTCTATTGTTCTTACTTTTTTTCTAGTCTCCAGAAGTATAAGTGAATTTAGATTCTAGTAGGTTAGTGGGAAGAATGGTAGAGAGCTGTATTGTTTATGCAGTATCAACAAAGTAAATGAAAAGTCGGAAACTTTAATTAATGTGTGTGTGTGTGCATGTGTTATGATAGTCCAAACAAGTGTTTTTCTCTTGAACTGATTATTTTGGTGTCATATGGACTCTGTTACTTTCTTAATATTATCATTAACCACTTTTAAGAATTAATCATATTCTTATTGTGTTCTTAACTATACGTAGTGTTCTTCTTTTAATAATTTCTTCTTTTCCTTTTCATGGGAGATTATGAAATGACAACAATACGTTTGCCTAATTGTTGAATATTCCTGGGACAGAGAATGCACTAGTCAGTCAACCAGAATGTATTGGCTACCTCCATAGGGTTCAATTAGATGAAGCACTGTGGGTGATAGAACAAAGAATGGGGTGTGGCCATAATTGATAAGCCTGTATGTCCTGAGTACTTTGGGGAATAAGACTCATTTTTTTTTTCTAGGCCTGACCTTATGAAGAATTTATAGTCTATTTGGAATGGATAAAGGTAACGCACATGAAAGTCATTGATAAAAATACTCAATTATATGTCACTGTGCTAGTTGGGGCTCAGGCTAAGCTATTTTACCTAGTGTCTCAAAAGTGCAGTGACTCAAACAAGATAGGAACTTAGTTCTCTCCAGGATCAATTGTCCATTTGACCAGGGCAGCTTGGCTCCGGGGGTCCAGGTTTCTCATTGTTCTACCATGAGTGAAGCTGGCTTATCCCTACATCCTCCACACTCCAGCTCATAGCAAGGCAGGATAGAGAAAGTAGAGCTTGAACAATGCCTTAAAAAAAATCAGCATTACTGAGGTGCACTTGACAGAAATAAAATGCACCTGTTTTAATTGTACAGTTTATTGGATTTTTGACAATGTCTGTACCTATTTAACCATCACCCCAATCAAAATACTGAACATTTTCATCACTCCCAAACTTCTCTTGAGCCCTTTGCAGTGAATAGCATCTATTCTTTGTCCAAGACAGCCACTGATCTGCTGTATTGTAGCTAGGTTTTGCCTGTTGTAGGGTTTCACATAAGTACTTTCAGACTGGGACTAAGGGGATGCAAGGGAGGTCCCAAGATGCAAATTGGAGCAGACACTCTCAGTTTCATGCTAATATAGACCCTCCAACACACCCTATACCTTGCTCTTTTGTATCTATTTCTTTTGTTGAGCATACTGTTCTTGAGGTTTATTTATTTTGTTGTGTGTTCCAGTAGTTTTTTCCTTTTCATACTTGTGTAGCATTCTTTGTTATACTAGAATTTGTTCTTTTATTGATGGGCATTTGGGCTGTTTCCATTTTGGGACTTTTATGAATACATGGCCATGGACAGTTGTGTACAGTGTTTTTGTGTATGTGTTCTCATTTCTCTTGGGAAAATGCTTAGGAGTGGAATTAATTGCTGGATCATATGTATGTGTTGAACTTTCCAAGACTGCCAAACTCTTTTCAAAAGTGGTTGTAATTTTTTGTACTCTCACCAGGAGTGTGTGAGAATTCAGTTGCTCTGCAGCCTCACCAACACTTCTGATTATCAACCTTTGTTTTAACAAGCTATTCTAGTATCTGTGCAGGGACATCCACTGCAGTTTTAGTTTTTATCCCTGATGGTTAATAATATTGGGTGTGATTTTATGTGATGATTGGCCATTTGTGTATTTTTGTGTGTGAAATACTTGTTAAAATCTTCTGCCCATTACACGTGATGTAATGAGCACTGGGTCTTATATAAGACTGATGAATCACTGACCTCTACCTCTGAAACTAATAATACACTATATACTATATGTTAATTAATTGAATTAAAAAATAGATACTTATACATATTTATTAACTTAAAAGTATTTATAAAAACTTATTCACTGTAATTTTGATTGATGGAGAAAACATTTCATCGGTTGAAAGTAAAGAAAGGCAATATTTGTATATAAATAAATAACCCTATTAAAAAAATAAAAGATATTTCAAAAAATCTTCTGCCCATAAAAAAATTGGGTTGTCTTCTTAATATTAAGAGTTCTTTTAAATTCTGGAATCAAGATCTATGTCAGATATATGTACTGTATATATCTTCTCCAACACAGCTTGTCTTTTAATTTTCTTAATGGGATCTTTCAGAGAATTGAAGTTTTTAATGTCAAAGAATTCCAATTCACTAATTTTTTCATGGTTCATGCTCTCTGTGATGCTTTTAGTAGCTGTAGAATCTGTAGTAATATCCCTGTGTCATTCCTGATAGTGGTAATTTATGTTTTATCTTTGCCTCTCCCCCCTCCTCTCTCTCTCTCTCCATAAATTTAAGTAGAACTTTATAAAATTTGTTACCATTTTCAAAGAGCTGGTTTTGGTTTTATTTATTTTTTCTATTTGCTATTGTATGATACCTTTATTTTTATTCTTTATTATTTTCTTCCTTTTACTTAATTTAGGTTTAATTTGCACTTCCTTTTTGAGCTTCTTAGGGTAATACCGTAGGGCATATATTTTAGCCTTTTCTCCTTCTCCTCTAATAGATGCATTTAAAGCTATAAATTTTCATCTAAATGCCACTTTAGCTGTGTCTCACAAACTTTAATATGTTGTGTTTTATTTTTATTCAGTTCAACATACATTCTTTTTTAAAATTTTTTTAGAAGATTTATTTAATAAATAAAATAAATACTTGTTTATTTTAGAGAGAGAGAGCAGGCAGGAGGGGCAGAGGGAGAGGGAGAGAGAGTCCCAAGAGGACTCCACACTGAGCATGGAACCTGATGCGGGGCTCGATCCCACAATCCTGAGATCATGACCTGAGCCAGAACAAAGAGCTGGGGGCTTAACTGACTGAGCCACCCAGTGCCCCTCAACATACTTTCTAATCTTTTTTTTTTTTTTTTTATTCTTTGACCTATGGGTTATTTAGAAATGTGTCACTTAATTTCCAAGTATTTGGAAACTTTCCAGATACCTTGCTTTTATTGATTTATCATTTAATTCTTTTTTTTTTTTTTTTAAAGATTTCATTTATTTATTTGAATGAGATATAGCACGAGAGGGAAGAGGGTCAGAGGGAGAAGCAGACTCCCCACTGAGCAGGGAGCCCGATGCGGGACTCGATCCCAGGACTCCAGGATCATGACCTGAGCCGAAGGCAGTCGCCTAACCAACTGAGCCACCCAGGCGCCCCAATTTATCATTTAATTCTCTTGTGGTCTAAGAACATACTCTATTTAATATCACTTCTTTTGTTTTATAGCCGAGCTATAAGTGCTATATTTTGGTGAATATTTGATAAGCACTTGAAAGTGTATTTGGCTGTTACTGGGTCTTGTGCTTTATAAATATTGATTAGGTCAAATTGGTTTACATTTTTTTTTTAAAGTTCTATATCCTTATTGATTTTTCTATGAGTTCTATCAATTCCTTAAAAGGGTTTGAAATCTTCAAAAAATTTTAGATAATGTATTTTTTAAAAAAAACACATTATGAAAAGTTGTATAATTGATTTTAGCTCACGTTCCATTGGCAGAATTTAAGTTATATGTTCATATAAGAGTTAAGAAATGTAGTCCCTACATGGGAGTCATGTGTGTAAATAAAAAGAGGATTCTGTAACTTAAAAGAAAGAAGGATAGAAGTTGGGGGAAAATGTTCCATCTCTGCCACAATAATTAAATCATAAGCTACCTGGAAATTCTGTAGGAGTTTAGTGTAAGAGAAGTTGTTGGGTAGTGGGATCCCAATACTGAATAGGATTAACACAGACTGGGGATTTGATGAAGGTAGAAGGAGCATGACAGCAGTAGAAATGAGCATAATGTATAGTATACAGTCAGGGAGAGGTTGAGGAGGCTTAAGCAGTGAATTTAATATTGAAAGTTACTGGGAAATCAGGATTGGAAGGCATGTTGTGGGGTCAAATTAGGGAGGGCCTGAAATAGCCAGATAATTGAACTTAGCTTTGCTTCAGCAAGCAGGAATTCAGGTTTTTGAGCAGGGAAATCATCTAATGGAAGAGATGCTTCCTAAGATAAGAAAGACCAGGTGAGGTGATGAGGCTTCAGTTGGAATGGAGAGAATGAAACAGTTTTATTCTTTGCTGGATATATTGATAGGTGCATCAATTACTAGTCCTGTGTTGCTACTAGGAACGGATCACATGGCTTGTGAGGTCTAAGTGACCACACACTGGTGGGTAGTTTAAGATATCTCCATGTCTCAGTCTTCTTAATTGAGGTAGATGAAGGTACCGAGCCTCCTTTTCAGGGAAACAAAGCTCTTTAGAATCACAGTGAGCAAACATAGCAGAAAGTTTTTTGTGACCCAAAATCCAGTTCATCTCCAGCCATTCAGGCTTTTTTGTCTCATAAAAATGCTGTAAGTCACATCAGAACAATGACTAAACCAGTGCGAACAAAAGCCAAGTTGTCTGCCCTGCCTTTGGGTAGTAATCAGCATCTGCTTCTGGGGAACACATGTTCCTGGGAGTGTCATATTTCCTTCCACATGTGGCAGGCTTCAAACTGCTGCGGCTCTGCAGGCTTCCCAGTGCTCTCCCCACTGAGTCTTTCTGTTTGGTAGCTGAGTATTGCCAGCTCTGTGCTTACTGTTCTACACTGGGGTTGTGTGAAAAATAAGGGAAACATGAGGCAGCTAATGACTACATCATGGATGAGCCACAACCATTTGACTTCACATGTGATTCTTTAGTGTCTCAGAGGGAGAGTATGGTCTCAATTAGCTTAGGAATGAGGTAGGAGGGATGGAAGAAAGAGACAGCTTTTCCTTGATCTATGGCTTCTGGGTGGGATTCAAATCCACATCTCTCTCTAGACCAGCACATGAAGTCAAAACTCCCTACATGAGTCATCTATGGGCTGCTTATTTTGTTTCCCAGAGCTTAACTGCAAGGCTGCATTTCCTCCCCCACCCTCCTTTCCTCCCTCTCTTACCATATCAACAGTTAGAAAACTGCTTGGTCCCATAGTGCTTATGGAGGGAAGGAATGAAGTAAGGAAGGAGGGTATAGTCTACATCAAGAAAGGTATATTGTGAGCAAAAGAAGAAGATGAGAAGAGTAAAGATTATCTGCATATTCTGTTCCACTTTGTGTTTTCTTTCTTTGCCCCTAAGATGATCCTCACCCCAAGTAGAAAACAGCCAGTTGGGCTCTGTCTTTTCCCTGTCTCAACTTCTAACCTGGCAAAGAGGGAAACATTAGTTTGCTGGTGCAGCCCCTGAGGTTAGGTGAAGATGCCATGGAAAGCAGAAAGACTCCAGCATTCGTCTTTGGCCCTCGTCTTGACAAAGAACTACCCCTTTCATGTGAATGCTGTTGGGTCATTATGAGTTTTGTTAGGGTATGGCTCTTCCCCTAAATGACCACTGGTCTGACCAAAACTAGCTTTTATGAGCAAACATGAAGGGTAATGAGTTAATGAGAGCAGCACACTTGGTTAAGCAAGTTTTATTTGGTTTTCAGGAATCTGTTTTATAGATGCAAAGGCATTCACTTAAAAACCGTGTGGTTCTGATTAGATGGCTTTTGGTTAACCCAAACATGCACTTAAGCAAATGTGATCCAGTTTGCCCTTCAGCCCTGAGCCCAATTTCCCTAAGCTCTGGTGTGAGCAATGTTATCTCCACACACTCAGAGGGATTTTTTTTTTTTTTTGAGAGGGAAGGAAAGAGGGAGAGAGGGAGAGAGAGAATCTTAAGCAGGCTCCATGCCCAGCACAGAGTCGATGCAGGGCTCCATCTCACAACCCTGAGATCATGACCTGAGCTGAAATCAAGAGTCGGACACTTAACCTACTGAGCCACCGAGGTGCCCCCCGAGGGCTTTTATAATGTGGAGTGAATTTATTTAAAAACAGGTCACCAAAGATGAATCTCCCAGTAACATGGTAGCTAAAGGAGAATCTATATGTTGACCAAGAATTAAACACATTAATATTTTCTTAAATCTGCAATTTATGCATGTGAACAAAGCCATGTGATTTTATTAAATTGATAGGACAAAACATGTCTAAAAACGATTAAGAAAAAATACTGTATGTTTGTTTTTTTCTGGTGTAATAACTAAAGTGCCTGGAATATCATAAAACTGGCTTTGTGGTAGCTGTGCTTATGGTGGCAAATTTGTCCTCTTTGGGGATGTTAATACCCTTCTCAGATTCTACATTATTTGCCTTCTGATGAGCGTTCTTCCTTGTCATATTCAATTGTGGGGAAGGGAAGTGGTCTCCCAACCAAGGCCCCCTGAGTAGTTCAGAATATGTGCTGTGGCCACAGAGGGACAATTGCGTGGACACGAAGGTGGAGAGCTGAGAGAAGGCATTGTGGTTTATGACAGTGGGAAGTTCAGAAGAGTGAGATCTCAGGAGAAGGGCGGGGGATAGGTGATGTGGACCAAGGACTTAAGTATGTATGTGGGCTCTATGCCCTGTTTTTGATTTTGTTTTTAATTTCTAGGATTTTTAACCTGGGAATACAGTTAACTGCCCAGAAACAGGTTAATCACCATGTCATTTGGGCAAGCACAGTGCTATAAGCCCTGGGACTAGATCATCCTGGATTCAGTTTTTGGTTTTGCCACTTACTTCGTGGCTTTGGAGAAGTGACTTTGCCTCTGAGTTTTAGTTTCTTCATCTGTAAGATGGGTGGAATAATAAAACTGCAGACTGGTTGGTGTAAAGATGAACGGTACTCTCTACAAAGCGCCTGGTGCATTTTAGGTACTTCATAAATGGCGGCTGTCATTATCTAACAGGCAACTTGGTATTGTGCGTGCTTTATGGAGGCACTAACTGAGGAACAAAAGGTAGATGGCCTGTGGTAAGCCAGCAGCAGTGCTGAGGATCCCTTAAACATCCTGGGTAGCAGTGGGCTGTGTTTAAGAGAATAAAAGAGAATGTGTTGGATTAAAGAGAATGAAAGCTTTAGCATGAAGCACTATTTCAGGACTGCTTATGCCTTCCAGCTGAGACACAGTACTGTCCACAGTGTAGCGCGTGGGATCCAAGAGGGGCTCTGCCAGCTATTTCTGAGGCAAAAATACCCAAGTGCACGTGAATTACCATGTTTTTTTCTTTTTAAATTATGTATATTTGGGTCTTGTGGAGGGCATCTTTAATACTGCTGATTTAGAATTTAAGAGAGAAGCCATTATTCCTTTGTCTCCCAAGTGCCTTACTCACATGGTTTTTCCTCCTTTCTCTTTCCCACTCACTTTGTAATTCTCCTGGGTTCCTGGTGTACAAAACAGGGGTTTTCCTTTTTATTATATCGAGCGTGCTTGCCGGGTACACACAAATCTTAATCGAGTTACCTCATCCAGGCCAGTGTAGCTCCTCTCAGAAAGCTCTTGAATCCCATTTGCCATTTAAAAAGAAAAGATTTAAAGCTGTGTGAGATGGTATGACTTCAATGTTTGTGAAGTCTGCCTTGGCTGAATATCTAATACCATGAACTAAGGGGAATAAAAAAACTCATTGTACCCAGAACAACACTGGCTCTGAGATGTGTTGGGCAGAACATGACCACGTAGCCAGCAAATGCGTCAACGAGGGGCGGACCCCAGTATACAGGGAGGCAGTTTGCTCCTTGGGAGGCCTCAGTGGCTCTCAGGTGGGAATAATTCTGGGGGAAGGGAGCTGGTGTTGCAGAGTGCTGGGCGGGTCACTGCTGTGGTGGGAAGAATGACCTAAGGGTTAGAGTTTGAAACTTGAAAGTAGAATTTAGCACTCTCATGAGCTTAGGGTGATGGATAAGTGTTTTATCCATCCATCCATCCATCCATCCATCCATCCATCCATCCATCCAAATACTGTTTTTGGAGAAAGGTGAAATACTTCGTCACATTTGTAATGCATTGTCCTATATAAAAAGGAGGGTGTTTTGTGAGTCTCTGGAGTTGGAGTCACAGACTACTCTGTGGAGTGCAGGGGTTGGACTTCATCAAATGCTGTTTTAGGAAGAGATGGAGAACAGAGAAATTAGGTTTGGTGTAAGCTACAAGGCATCCTCAGGACACCATCTGAGTTTCTTAAAGGCTGTGTGGATGATGAGAACTAATATTACTTGTGATTTGGAAAATCATCCAATCATTCTTAAAGGCTGTGTGGATGATGAAAACTAATCTTACCTGTAATTTGGAAAATCTCCCATCATTCCATTGCTTTGGGGATCTACACAGCCATTCACAGATGGTTCTCTCTGAATTGATGACACAGAAAACAAATACCTTGGAAAAGCACACCTCGCATGAACACCTACATGTTTAAATGGACATACGACCTACCCATGATGAAGCTGAGACAAAGAAAGGCTCATCTCTGAGTCCATTGCATTAAGCCCTCAGTTTCAAATCACAGGCTCTGCTTCCTAATCTACCACGATTCTTCGACAGTCAGTCTTGGTCCAGCTTCAGTAATGAATAGCTGTGGGATAAAAGCCCAGTTTTGATCATGTCACTGCTCCAGAATGGTCAATATCTTTCTAATTTTTTCAAAATAAAGTTCTAATGTCTTTGTGTGGTATTTGAGATCTTCCTCTTCATGCACCTTATACTCCAGGTAAATGGAACTAATTGCATTGACCCCTTCTGTGCTACAATATCCTTTCTCTGCTTCTACTCATTCTGGTTTTGTTCTGGAATGTTCTCCTCCACATCTCTCTAGAGTCAAGTTCTTCCATTTTTCAAGGCCTGTTTCACTGGTTGTCTCCTTAGGGAAACTTTTTATGACCTCTCTGCTGGAAATGATTTCTTCACATAGAATTGGTTTCTACCTCTCTTATGATAGTGCTTCCCATGCTTTTCTAATAGTGGACTCACCTGCAGGTACTTGTTAAAAATAAAAAAAACCCTGGGCCCCGCCCAGACCAAGAATGAAAGTTTCCAAGGGAGGAACCTGGGAAGGAGTACTTTTTTTGAGGGGAGTTGGAAAGCAGTACTTTTAACAAACACTCCAGGTGATTCCTATCATCAGAGAAAGGAACCATCTTAGGACATTTGCTGTGCAAACTGTGGACCATCATCATCATCTGGGTGCTTGTTAGAGATGCAGAATCTCCAAATTAAAATTACATTTTAATTACATCTCCAGGCAGTTCCTATGCGTGTTGAAGTTTGAGAAGCACTATCCTTCCCTACTTTTTACTTGCCACTTTTATAGTTAATTATGCAACCAAAACCTTTTTATTATCTCATTAATTATGCAAAGGACTGTTATTTCTATTTTTTAAGATTGATGAGACTTGAGTTAAATTGAATCACGTAGACTTGTAAATATTAGATGGCTTTTTGCCCTACCTACCTACAAAAAAAGGCATTTTCATATGCTTCAACTTAATAGTGAGTGCTGGTAGGACTGGGTTTAGAACTGGGGTAGTTTGAATCTGGAGCCCTCTCTTGAGCTTTACACTGTTATTATGACTATAATATTTGCCAATTAACTGCTGATTTTTTAAAAAGAAAAAAACCCTCAACTTAAAATACATTGTTGAGTTCCAAGGTTAGTATGCGATAGGGTTTTGAAAATGGAAGTTTGCTTATATAAGCAGTATGGATGTGAGATGGATATGAGGGGGTGGGGGAATGAGAGAGTAAAGGAAGCAACTGAAATTATGTACTTTCACCTCCCCTCAGTACATATAGAGTTGGAGACTACAGGTATTAATGCTAATTTTCTTCCAGACATATGAAACTGAGATATCCTTTGTTCTCACTTGTAATTTTCTGCTTGGTTCCAAATCTCAAGAACTGCAATTTTAGACTATGTCTGGAATATAAAGTTGCTCTATTAATTTTCAGGCAGAGTAAGTTTACAGTAATAGGCTTGTACGGTTTTGTGTGTTCAAGGGCCAAAGTTTGTAAAATCTGTGGGAAATTAGAAGAGGAAGGAAAGATTTCTTGCCAAACTCTTTGATACGTTTGATGTTTTCAAGTGACTAAATTCACGATGAAGACACAGCAAAGAATAGGCTTCCAGCAAGAGGCCGGCGTGTAGTTACATCCCTCTCCCCGAAACAGGATATAAAAATGTTTCCTATTTGAGGGTTATAATCAACTAATTTTTAGTGTGTGTGGTTCACAGAAGATTGAAACGTCTTAAAAGAAGTACTTGTTTCTTTGTGGTTTTTGCTGACAACTCTTATCATGCTACAGGTCTTAGTCTTAACAAAAGGGCTTTATATGGAAAAACGCTTGCTGTATGTTAACATGATAAATGAGTCAAGGTGGTGACGGCTGGGGCATAAGAGAAGAAATAAGGTCTGCTCTAAAGACGGTTAGGATTACTGGATTGGGACCTGGCAGGAGTAACTGGAGATAAAAACTTCATGACTTGTAGCCAGAAAGGAGTCTGTGAGAATCCCGCTGAGGAAGTGGGGCAAGTTGCTTTGTTAATACAGTCAGGTTATGAGGTGCATGTGCCTGAGTCATGCAGTGGCCCTTGGTCTTGAGTGGCTAGCTAAAAATGTACCTGTGGAGAAACAGTATTCTGAGTCCATGTTTATTTCTTTTTCTTTTTATATGGTTGATCTCTCTGCTTCTAAACCCATGAAGAGTGGCCTTGAATCGGATCAGATTGCTGTAGGACAGTGTTATTTGGGAGCTATGACCTAAGCACTTGCAACTTTGATCTGGTAAAAAGTGCTTTTGTGTTTTTGTTTTATTTTTATATAACCAAGAAAAGAAATGTGTTCCTTATGTTTGGTGAGTGGGCCTTTGTATATCAATATATCTCACATATAACCATATAAATAGGGACATTCTTCTGGTCCTCAAGCTGTGTGTCTGGTCTCATTCTTATATATGATTTAAAGTATGTTGTTCTTGAACACTCTGCCTTTCTTTTAATATTCTAAAATAAATTCTCCTTTGGGAAGTCTAGTAGAAGGAATGAATAAAACTAAAGTATGAGTAAGAAGGACGAAAATACATTATTTAAGAACTTAATACATTGGGCGCCTGGGTGGCTCAGTTGGTTAAGCGACTGCCTTCGGCTCAGGTCATGATCCTGGAGTCCCGGGATCGAGTCCCGCATCGGGCTCCCTGCTCAGCAGGGAGTCTGCTTCTCCCTCTGACCCTTCCCCCTCTCATGCTCTCTCTCTATCTCATTCTCTCTCTCAAATAAATAAATAAAATCTTTAAAAAAAAAA
>NC_138375.1:102382732-102390095 GCF_054177405.1 Leptonychotes weddellii | reverse complement strand
GAACTTAATACATTAATGTATTCACATATGGGCTTGGGGCGGGGGAAAGAATATAGGGCAGAGTAGTTCTAGTTCTGCATTAATAATGTGCTATTGGGTGTTTTTCTTTGTCCAAATTGTATTATATATATATATATTTTTTTACTCCTGGCTGAGTCCTGAAAATATCTTACCTTTGTTGTGACTTCACAGGACTTGATTAATAGGAATATACAACTAGATATCACTAATTCACCATGACTCTTAATTTATTACTACCAATAATAGAATAATGTAATAATAAAAACAATAATAATAGAATCCTCAATCTGTCTTAGTATCCTCAGGATTAATAAGAAAAATATGTCAACATCACTCTTGCTATTCCCATTGAAAAGAACATTAAAAGTAGAGAAAATAGTCCATTTTGTCAAATGAGTTTTGTTATTTGTTGGCATGGCACAAGAGAAACCTGTGAATACTCTTAAGAGTAAAAGTTGAGACACATTTACTAGAATTAAAACCATGAATGCCAAAAGGCTTTCCTTGGAGAACAGGTGTTATGGGTTGAATCTCATCTCCCCCCAGATCATATGTTTAAAGTTCTAACTCCCAGTTCTTTACATAGGTAAAGATCTTTACAAAGGTAATTAAGTTAAAATGGGGTCATTAGGGTGGGCCTTAACCCAATATACCTATTTTTGTAATAAAAAGGAGAAATTTGGAGATAGGCATGGACACAGAGAGAACATTAGGTGAAGATAAAGTCAGACCTTCAAAAGTCAAAGACACCAAAGTTTGCCAGAAAAACACCAGAAGACAGGAGAGAGGCATGGGACAGATTGTCCTTCACAGCCCTCAGAAGAAACTAACACTCTCAACACCTTGATTTTGAACTTTGAGCCTCTAGAACTGTGAGACAATAAATTTCTGTTGTTTAAGCCACCCAGTTTGTGGTGTTTTTTTCTGGCAGCCTTAGCAAATTAATATAGCAGGGTAGGAATTAAGCCTTGAGATTCTATTTACAGGGGTCAGTGCTATGACTCCAAAGAACTCTAAGACCTTGGCAAATAAAGCTCAAGAACTAATCGTGTATTGAACTATCCCAAATGACAGCCTCATTTAGCAATGTCTTAAATAAAACCTTGCCTAATTACCTTAGCTGCAGCAATAAAGCTGAGTGAAATTGACATGAATGATCTTTTCAGTTCACAAACCGAAAACTGAGTTCTGATTTGCTAATGAAAGTTAGGCTGATTGAACAAAGAATTCTTCACTGGACATAGTTGCTCTCATTTTTCTAGGTCACTAGATCATAGATAGAGGCTGGCTGATTCACACCTGAATTATACCAACTTGCATAGACTAATGAAATCACAGCTCAACCACTAATGTGAAGAGTTATTCAATTCATTATGCTGACAGAAGCAGGGCATGAGGGAAGGGAAAAGACTGTCAGTCCCCTAGAAAGCCATCAGTGTTACTCTGCTGTAATCTAAAAGATGTGGGAGAGGATTTTAAATGTATGAGTCATCTCAACCGCTAGTGAACAAGCAACACTGGTATAGGAAATAAATATAAGCAGACATTAGGAACATGTTTGGTTCCCGAAAGGATCCGGCCAAGAAAGCGTAACACAAATCAGATACTTTAATAGAGGGAATTTAATATGCTAAATTCATCATGAAGGTGTTAGAAGAGCTACACAGGCAGGCAGAGGAAGGTGAGGCCACCCACAAATTGGCCTGGAGGGACCAAGGGAGGCAGTGGTGTTTCTAGAGCCTGTGACCCTTGGTGATATGAGAGGAACTGGGACAGCTGGAGACATTGCCTGGAGTAGGAAGAGGGAAAGGTAATACCCTGGTTTCTCTCTTCTTTCCAACCTCCAGTCTTGTCCCAGTACCTCCCATTGCTGAGCAGAGCTGTAATCCTCCAGGAGGCCTGGGAAACCTGGTTGGCTGGTGTTAGCTTCTTGATTGAGTGGGCAAGGAAAGGAGTATCAATTTTGCTTTGCTGCTGTAGCCAGTTAGCACAAATTTAGTGGCTTAAAACAATACAGATTTATTCAGTTATAGTTCTGGAGTCAGATATCTAAAAATCAAGGTGTCAGCAGAGCCGTGTTTCTTCTGAAGGCTTCTAGGGAAAATCGGTTTCCTTTTCCAGCTTCTAGAGTTTGCCTGTGTTTCTTGGTTCTTGGACCCTTCCTCCATCTTCCAAGTGCATCATTCTAACCCCCGTTTTCATTGTCATATCTCCTTTTTTTTGTGACTTCGATCCTCTTGCCAATATAATCTTGTGATTATATTGGGGCCACTCAATCTGGGAGAATCTCCCCGTTTCAAGATTCTTAACCAAGTTTCTGAAGTCCCTTTTGCCATGTAAGGCAGTGTATTCATAAGTGCCAGGGATTAGGATGTGGACATTTTTGGGGACCATTATTCTGCCTATCATAGGAGGAAAGGTAATAGACCTTGGGTTAAAGAGTAAGTAACTGACACAAAGGCCCTTTGTTAGTGCTTACCAGGCCTTTTCTATCATCTCCAGATGCTTTTTTTGCACTTAGTACCATAGTATTTTAACTGGCACAATTCTTATATAATATTCTTTAGATCATTGTTTCAAGGCAAAGCAAGTTTGCTCATGTATAAGGTACTGACTAAAGGCTTCATGGGATGTTATCTTAGAGGACCTTGTTGGAAACATTTCTTTAATATAATTATTTTTGAACCAGGCAAAAATTGTATCTGCTGAAATAGAAACAGCGGGTGAAGAAGAAAGTAATAGGGTTTACTTCAGTCCAGGAGCCTCTGGACATTTGACTAGCCAGACCCCTAAATGAGGAGAGCCCTGTATATAAGCTGAGTGGTTGTCAAAAGAAAGGGTCTGGCCTCTTAGCATGCTTGTTATTTTTGTTTTATTTTGTTTTGTGTCTTCTGTGGGAAGCAGATCAGCAGGAGCCTTCTGGTCTTTGGTCTTTAAACTCTTCCCTTGGGATGACTAGAGCAAGCATGCCCCATCCAGCTGCTCCACTCAGCCCAAGCTGGCCACACACAGAGATGAGCTCTTTCTAGAGAAGGTGAAGACCCAGTTAGACAATGGATCTACTCTAGGCAATTGGAAAATGTGGAAATATTTTTTAGGGAAAACAAACCCAAAACTCTAATAATATGAAGCTTATAAACAATTGCTTTTTTACTCTTCTCTTCAAACCTCTGAGAGTTTTCTCAGTATTCTCTCTCCTTTTCCACTAAAGAAGTCCAGTAGAAAATTCTGATTTGTGAGGGGCATTGCCTTCCATATGAGGTTTCCCAAGAAAAGGCCCGCAGGATAAAGGTGGTAGACTGCAGTATGTTTTCCAAAGCAACCTTATCCCTATTAATTCTATCTGAAAATTTGGGAAGAATAATAACTGTGAGACAAGCTCAGACACAAGTAGGCCCTACACCAGGGTGGGGTTTTTTTGTTTGTTTATTTCTTGTTTTTTTCATTGAGACTAGTCTATTCAGTCTTCGTCTTTGCAGTTGTGGTGGTCTAACCTATGCAAGAGTGTATTATTTTGTGTCTGTGCATGGGCCATAAACAGAGATCCAGATTCTCTGAAGAGGACCCTGCATTTCAGGAACATGATGAGCACTCAGCGGTCAACTCTCTGATGAGTCTCTGTAATCATTATCTGCTTCATACACTGTGAGGCATGGCAGAGGGAAAGGTGCAGGTCACACAGGCATTTACAGTCTATCCTGATTTTTGGAAATGGGAGTTTCAGAAGGAAAGAGAGGGCTGGGATGAAAGGGCTTGCCACTCATGCGATAACTGGCTCTGACTGGTACTTCTATTAGGTCACAACCCCCAGCTTGTCCATTGGGCTGTGGCAGCCTCTTTTTGGTCTAACTTAGGATTGTGAAGATCCACAAGGAGCTTGCAGCCCAGTTTGCTAACTGAGGAAGGGGCCCCTTTCAAGGTATACAGGGTCATAGTAGGAAATGAGATTTTAAAAAAGTTAATCCTGGTTCAGTTCCACCGCCCCCCCCACCCCATTCCTAGTAGAGCATCAAAAGTCTGCTGAGGGAAGGGACATTGTTTTCAAAGGTGTGGTGTGTGTGTGTGTGAGAGAGAGAGAGAGAGAACACAGAGACAGTGAGAGTCTGTGTGTTTGGCTAGCTGAGGTGGGGGACAGTAGGACAGGGAAAAGAAAAGTCTGACAATAACAAGTAGAATCTGGAAACAACACTTTTCTACTGAAAATTTCAAGGGTCAAATGCCCTTGTAATGTCCTCCTTTTTGGCTATCAAGTGACATAAGTGAACAACTAAGGAGCTATATATATGGGTTTGGTTTAATGTTCTTAAGTGATTTGGGGCTAAACTGATATCATTTGGCAGTAGAGATATATTTATGACTAAGACATTTGGGATTGCTTCTACATTTTTGTAGGCTTTAGGAGGCTTATTGTGCCTGCTATACCAATGGACCTTAATCTTAAATGAAAGATCCGTTCAAGTTTGTGTATAAGAATTAGTGTTTTTTGTTTTTGAGTGGTCTGAAAATATGTCGGTTTTAGCTGCTTGGAGTCAACTGTGTTGCCATGACAACTAGATTGTAGTGCATAGCACCTGATTTCCCCAGTGTGTGGTATGGGGTTGTGGGGGTGTGTGTGTGTAGAAAAAGGTTATAAAGGAGTATGGAATTAAATTATGGTCTCTGTATCCCTTGGTCTTCTGCTGAAGTTATAGAAAAAGGATTTGAGCAAGAATCTCATTTTCTCCAAAAATAAATCTTTCTGATACTTTTGGCTCTTGAAATTCTATACACTGAGCTCAGGGTCTGTGTTTCCCCAGCACTGCTTACTTATCTCTGACATGCAGAATGTGCTATAGTATTCTCAATACTGAATGGGAACTCAGAGAGAGGCTAATGGCAAGATAATAATAGTAAAGTAATACAGTTTCTTTGTTGGTTCAAGTAAAAGAGTTTATGTATAAATGCTTAGTAAACTAAAATGAATCCTTATTTTTAGCTTAAATTCAAATATTTGTTATGTTTGAAGAATGCCTGTTGAAATGAGGTAGTGATTTTAAAATTGGGAGACTGAAACCAGTGTATTGACTTAAAACTTAATTGTGGTAAAATTACTTGTTCTTTCTGAAATTTAGCTATTTCCTGAGGGAATATTTCTTCTTCTAAAGTCCTTTCACAACAAAGAGCTTGCAATTGGGGCACATCTTCTTATCTCTGGTTGCTGTTCTCAAAAAAAGTCCTCTTCCCTAAAAATCCTAGTTATTTTGAAGGGCTTCAACTTCAAACCATACCCCATGCTACTTTTCCTTGTAAGCAGAAGTTCCCTCACCACCTGTGACTCTTCCTCCTTCACTGAACACTTGCTCTCTTCCTCTTCATACTTAAGTCATAATTCCTGGTTCTCATCATCCACTTAGTACCTGGACCTTCTCATTTTTAATGATTATTTTCTCCATTCCTATGGTCATCTTTTAGATCTTGTCATATACAACAACTGTACCAACTTTGAAATCTCATTGTTAAGTGATTACAACCTCCTGTCTTTCCAACTCACTACTGTGCTAGCTTGATGGCAACAATATTTTGTCCCCTTCAATCTTTTGGGGCCTTTCATCTTCTAACCTGCCAATTTTTCTCTGTTTCACCACCTGCTTCCCATCTGTTTTCACTGTTCTTCTGACTCAGGCTAGATGCTGGGGTTCCTCACCATGATCATCCAGTTGTAAACACTCCCAAACTCCTTTCTGACTCCTGCTTTTTACCTGGAAAAAACCCTTCCATCCCCTTTTAAAACCAAATTTCCAGCTTCTTTACATCTAAGCAGCTAAATATAGTTAGAGTAAAACACAGTCTTGCTAACTAGTCTCATTTTATATTTAAAATCAGAAATTTCATGCATGCTATCATTATTGCTCAATAATTCTAATATGTATCCCCAATAAATTTGCCTTTCCATTTTCCTGATGAGTATTTCACACCTTCTTCTCTCTCTTTCTTTAAAAGATTTATTTATTGGGGGAGGAGCAAGATGGCGGAAGAGTAGGAGACCTAAATTTCATCTGGTCCCAGGAATTCAGCTAGATAGGGATCAAACTATTCTGAATACCTACAAACTCAACAGGAGATTGAAGAAAAGAATAGCAGCAACTCTCTGAACCACTTTCTGGAAGAGTCATATTCTATCCCTTCATAGTAGTTAACCTTATTTTTGGTATATATATAAGTTGTTCTCTCTTTAAAATTTTGGGATACAGTTTCTTCTAACAGACCAAAATATACCCTAAATCTCTAATGTTTGGCTTTGTTCTAGTCTCCTGCCTGATCACATTCTCTCCCCCTGCCTTTTTTTTTTTAATTTCTCTTCTTTCTTTTTTCAACCAACTTCTTATCTTATCAATTCCTTTTATAAAATCTTTTATAATTTTCATCTTTACAGTCATATTCCATCCCTTCATCATATTTACCCTTATTTTTGTACATATATAAGCTTTTCTTTCTTTAAAATTTTCAGAGACAATTTCTTCTAACAGACCAAAATATGCCCAAAATCTAGTGTGTGGCACTGGTCTAATCACCAGCCTGATCATATTTGATCATATTATTATTATTTTTTTTAATCTTTTCCGTTTTTTTGGTCTTTTTTCTTTCTTCCCTTCCTTTTCTCCCAGTTTCAGGTCTCTTCTGATTTGTTTAGTATGTATTTTTCTGGGGTCTTTGTTACCCTGTTAGGATTTTGTTCTCTCATTCATCTATTCTCCTCTGGACAAAATGACAAGATGGAAAAACAGCTCAAAAAAAGTAACAAGAGGCAGTACTGACTGCCAGAGACCTAACCAATATGGACATTAGTAAGATGTCAGAACTAGAGTTCAGAATGACGATTTTAAAGATACTAGCTGGGCTTGAAAAAAACATGGAAGATATTAGAAAAACCCTCTCTGGAGAAATAAGAGAACTAAAATCTAACCAAGTTGAAATAAAAAAGGCTATTAATGAGGTGCAATAAAAAATGGAGGCTCTCACTGCTAGGATAAATGAGGCAGAAAAGAGAATTAGTGATATAGAAGACCAAATGATGGAAAATAAAGAAGATGAGAAAAAGAGAGATAAACAACTACTGGATCACAAGGGCAGAATTTGAGAGATAAGTGATACCATAAGATGAAATGATATTAGAATAATTGGGATCCCAGAAGAAGAAGAAAGAGAGAGAGGGACAGAAGGTATATTGGAACAAATTATAGCAGAGAACTTCCCTAATTTGGGGAAGGAAACAGGCATCAAAATCCAGGAGGCACAGAGAACCCCCCTCAAAATCAATAAAAATAGGTCAACACCCTGACATCTAATAGTAAAACTTACGTGT
>NC_138375.1:102364738-102382232 GCF_054177405.1 Leptonychotes weddellii | reverse complement strand
AGTTGTTGCTCTTCTTTTCTTCGATCTCCTGTTGGGTTTGTAGGTGTTCAGAATGGTTTGATCCCTATCCAGCTGAATTCCTGAGAGGAGACGAAATCCAGGTCTCCTACTCCTCCGCCATCTTGCTCCGCCCCCCACCTCTACTTCTGTCCTTGGCTTCTGGACTACTGTGACTAGGATAGAAACAATGCCATTTGTTGGATGTTTGTTGGGGCCGTATACTACAACAGCCTGGTGAGGTGCTGCTTCTCAGGTGGTACTGTGACTGAGTTTTCAACAGACTGTTCCATCATTCTAAAGCACCAGCTTCTTCTGGGGGTTGGGCTACATAGTAAGACCAGTGGACCCTGCTGGCATGAGCCTATTTCCTCCCTTGCACATTCCAACTCTCACATGAGTTCATCACGTCGGAAGAACCTAACTATATCCAGAACCTCTGGCAAGGAAGTGTAAGAAATGTAGATTTCCAGCCTCTGTAATATGGTGGAATGCATTGAAGGGAGTGGGAATGAATGCTGATTACCACTAGACACCGTTAGTATGCACAGCTTGCTCTGCTACATTGTGTAGGTTTCTGCACAAACATGACTTCTCTAGAAAGAGCTTCCTTGGCCACATTATCCAAAATATCACCCAGTTTCTGTTCCTTACTTTGCTTTATTTTCTAGAGCAAACATAGCTATGTAAAACAATGACATTTAGCTACGTGCTTGCTTATTTATTGCCCATTTATCCCACTATTGTTTAAGTAACATGATGGAAGATTAATAAATCTAGAATTTGATTCTGATGATTTTAACTCAGGAAACAAAGTACAGAAGAAATTAGCAAGTATGCTAACATATTTTTCTTTTTCTTTTCTTTGTATGTGTATGTGGACATGTGTGTGAGGATGGGGTGTACATATTCATTAACACTGGAGATTGATAAGAAAATATGTTTAAATATATATGTTAAAATCTGATACTAAGAAGCTTCTAGTTAAAGTTGATGAATCAAACATATTTGTTATCCTCCACTTCATTTTGAAAACCCATTATAATTATAGGAAAAATATTTCTTAAAGCTATAATCCTACAAGGAAAAATAGGTCTGGAGAGGAGACAACAACAACATTTTCAGAGTTGGAAAGCAGAAGCATGAGGGGTTGCTGATCTAGCAAAACAGAGGAGCTGATTTTTTTTTGGTCCGTGCAATACATTTAATTTTAATTTAATTTAATTTAATTTTTAAAAATTCTAGTTATAGTTAACATACAATGTTACATTAGTTTCAGATGTACAATATAGTAATTCAACATTTCCACACATTCCTGGTGCTCATCATCACAAGTGCTCTCCTTAATCCCCATTACCTGTTTCACTCATCTTCCCACCCACCTCCCCGCCCCTCTTGTAACCATCAGTTTGTTCTCTTTAGTTAAGAGTCTGCTTCTTGGCTTGTCTCTCTCTCTCTCTTTTATTTTTTTCCCTTGCTCATTTGTTTTGTTTCTTAAATTCCACATATGAGTGAGATCGTATGATATTTGTCTTTCTCTGACTTATTTCACTTAGCACTATACTCTCTAGCTCCATCCATGTTATTGCAAAGGGCAAGATTTCATTCTTTTTTGTAGCTAAGTAATATTCCGTTGTATATATATACCACATCTTTATCCACTCATCTATTGATGGACACTTGGGCTGCTTCCATAGTTTGGCTACTGTAAATAATGCTGCTATAAGCATAGTGGTGCGTGTATCCCTTTGAATTCATGTTTTTGCATTTTGGGGGTAAATAGCAAGTAGGGTGATTACTGGGTCATAGGGTAGCTCTATTTTTATTTTGACAAACCTCCATACTGTTTTCCAGATTGGCTGCACCAGTTTGGCATTCCCACCAATAGTACAAGAGAGTTCTTTTTTTTTTTCCACATCCTCACGACATTTACTGTTTCTTGTGTTAGAGGAACTGATTTTTATTTTTATTTATTTATTTTTAAAGATTTTATTTATTTATTCATGAGAGACAGAGAGAGAGAGGCAGAGGGAGAAGCAGGCTCCCAAGGAGCAGAGAGCCCGATGCGGGACTCGATCCCAGGACTCTGGGATCATGACCTGAGCCGAAGGCAGACGCTTAACCATCTGAGCCACCCAGGCGCCCGAGGAACTGATTTTTAAATAAGCAGTAAGGAAAGTGGACAAGAAACCTGATACACATCACGGAATCCCTGGTCTCAGGAACTGGCAGAGTGCCAAGCACCCTGGAAGTGGGAGGTCGAGGCTGGGTTAGTTTAGTATAGTAGGTTGAAACTTGTTTATAGGTAGTAAACTCCTAGATCTGAACCCGTTCCATGTAGTTGCAGCCTGCCCTCATCCTCCCTAGGCAGTGGCTGAAAGTTTATTGTCTGATGTATTTAAACAGAGGGTCTGGCCTGGGGGGCACTAGGCACAGTTGAGGGTAGGGTACCACATTGAAAATAAGGGCTTAAATGAAAGTTTACTTCCTGACTGTTAAGACCATCTATCTTCTTTCCCAGTGTTTTAATGTTTGGATAGAATTATGCCCTCCTACCACGGCCCCTACCAGCCCTAGAAATGACCTAAAAAAGACTAACCCTGGAGCTTCTTTGCATGACGGCATAGGCAGACCTCCCTGACAGTGAAGCCCCATGTACAGAGCATATACTGAGCTTTGTAGCACCTTGCTCTTAAATGTGAGTGGATGGTAAGGATCACTAGACACTTAAGGGAAATCTATGACATGAAACCAGAAACCAGGAGGAAAAAGAAATAGAAAAAACCAATTGGAGGAAACAGAAACTATGCAGGAAGACAGAAACTTAAAAAAATAAAATGGAACAAAATTAGTCTCATTAATATCCTTGGAGAGATAAGGTATTCATTGCACTGATGGAATAAAAAGTAGAAAGCTATAAAAATAAAACATTTAAAAGACAAAAATAAGGTGGTTTCGACATTGAAAATATGAACACAAATTTAAAACTCTGTAGAAGATTTGGAAGATGAAGTTGAGACAATCTCCCAGAAACTGTATGGCAAACATAACAAAAGATAGATTAGAGAGAAAAGAAAATAAACTTAAAGGACCAATTCAAGAGTTCCAGCTGTTTCAGAAAGTGAGAATGGAGAAAATAGAGGGGAGGACATTATTAAATAATCTGAGAACATTTCCAAAGCTGAAGGACAGTTTCCAGATTGAAAGAGTATAGTAAGTGGATAAAAATTTCAGAACTATGTGGATGGGAGGGTGGCAGGTTGGGGGGGGAGAAGGAGGGAGGGAGAGAAAGAGAGAAGTTTTATGCTTTTATAAGTTTTCATATTTTTATAATTATGAGGAGACTTAAAGAGGTTCACATACTTTACTCTGCAAAAACTCAAAATTCATATTCACAAAGAAATCAATTAATCAGTGGTAAGCCTGAGACTAGGAGAAAATACTGAAAATATATGACAGAGATATGCTTGAAATGAAGGCTTAATTTATACAATATAGAGAATATATGTGAGTCAATGAGAAAAAGATATTCTAAGAAGAAAATGGGAAAAAGCTAAGTGGCAAGTTGGAGAAGAAATACAGATACTCTATAAACATTGGGAAACTGCTCCATCTTACTGTTAATCATAGAAATCCAAATGAATATATTCAGACACCGTTTTTGCCTGTGAGACTGGGAGAACATTTTAATGATTAGTAGTATCCATTTTCGCAAGGCAGGTTGTGGAGGGATATGAGAACAGTATAGACTAGGTAGGGTGCAAATGGCTACTACATTTTAAAAAAAGGAATTTGGTAGTACCTAATAAATTAATAAATATGTAAACCATTTGACCAATCAAATCCAATCTTCAGCATCTGTCCTACAGATTACTCCCAACGGGGTACAGAGATGTATTTATCACTATGATCATTACAACTTTGTTCACAATGGTGAAACAATGAAGGGATGAATCTAAGTGTCCACCAATAGGGAACTGATTAAAAACAATAGTAAGTTCATACAATGAAAGAGTATATCCTCAAAAAAAAAAAAAAGGCTGATTTCCATACAAAAATTGCTATACTGAGTTTCTTAAACAGTCTAAGGAAAATTCAGGCAGTACTAATAGATTCTGAGGCTCCATAGTGTTTTGCTGATGAGGATAGTTGCTATGGAAATTTAAAGTAAACCAAAACTCCTTTGGGGAATCCGTTAGTCTAAGCAGCCTTTCTTGAAAAAAATGAGTAGGTGGGAAGTAAATGCTGAGCCAGAAAAGACCAGAAAAGAAGGCATTTTGGGAGGGTAGTATAAGGACAAAGATAGTGTGCAAAAGAGAAGAAATAGGGAAAGAGATCACTTTTAGAGGATGGAAAAGAGACCTGCTCACCAAAGTGAAAGATCTTGGTACAAGGAGACATGTCTTCTAGTTGGGAAAGAGTGAGTTGAAGAATGTTGCTGCCTTGTTATTTTCTTTCCCTTAAGGTAAGAATTAAGAAACCTAAGTAGAAGATGCATTGGTAGATAGATGAATCATATAAAAGGAGAAAGGTTTTTTTTTTTTTTTCAGTTTCTTAGGAAAACAAGGGTGCCTTTTTAATTGTAATCAAATATGCCAACTGAAGTCCATGTGTTCCCTGAGCCTGGCCCAGAGCAGGTGGTGTACCTCACTGGGCCATGGGGGCTGGAGCATAGCCATTGCACTTCATCCCACTGTGTCCCTCAACCACCATCTCCTGTGCAGGTGGCCCAGTCTCCAGTGGCTGGGATGGGGGGTGGGGCAGGGGGCAAGGTGTGAAAATAGGAGAAAGTTCTTGAAAATCTTCAAACTGTGGAAGAAATTATCTAAGTTGCACCCCCAACATAATTTAAAAATAAGATAGTCAATTGCCTCTCTCTTACATAGTCTAGTTCAGGTTTTGGAAATCTTTAGATATAGTGGGCCAAAGCTCTAACTCCCTTACCTGCTGGCATTAAGAGGGTGGTGAATCACATCCTGTATAGCTGTGAGTGGGGCAGTGGGAAGGGAAGTTTTGATGGTAAAATGAGCAATGTTATATTACTTGCCCATTTGTGGTCCTTGAATACAGTGAGAGGACAATGATGGCTCATCTTCTGTGCTGGAATCTTGTTTGCCCCTCCAGATTCAGCCCTCCCCTTTCAACCCTGCTTCTTGCTCTGGGAGGTTGATCCATGTAGATTATATTGAGAACCGCTTGCAGTTGGACTTCTGTTTTGCTTCAGCCAAAAGGGACATCTGTAGATCAGAAGTGTTGAGAAGGAGTTCAAGGTGTGATTCTTGGCTCCCATTCTCCTGCGCTGCCCTGGGTTGGCAGTATCTTCAGCAGAGGTCCCTGCTCCTCAGAGTGGCCTGTCTCCATGCAAGAGCTCTCTCCTCTGGGCCATTTTACTGGTCAGTAATTTTTGTGACCCTTTCTGAGTCTCTTTTCATTTTATTTCTGCCATTTACTATATGTGTGACCTCAAACAAGTCTCAAAACCTTTTTGAACCTCAATTTCCTTATCTGTAAAATCGTAAAAAAAAAAAAAAAAAGAGGAACTTGTCTTGTGAGAATGAAGTGAGACAGTTGACGCAGGGATGGGCATAGCCCTGGTGCTGCTGGGGTGAATCACGTGTGTCATATGTGTCAGCTGCAGCTTTCTCTGGCCTCTCACCCCTGTTGTTAGCATCATCACACCTCTCCATTCCCTCTTGGATCTTCTCTCTAACAGTTTCAGAAAGAAATGAATTCTGTATCTTGCCAGTTTG
Source organism: Leptonychotes weddellii (assembly GCF_054177405.1). NCBI lineage: Eukaryota > Metazoa > Chordata > Mammalia > Carnivora > Phocidae > Leptonychotes > Leptonychotes weddellii. The sequence goes on along the minus strand of NC_138375.1, from coordinate 102,376,485 downwards.
TACTACTAGTTACTTCTAGTATTTACTATTACATTTTGATGTTTTGGTAGGCTTTTCCCTACAAAGTACCTTCTAATTTCATACCTCTAAACAAGGCAGACAACTTAGATACTCTGCTGCAAACCTGAAGGACATTGTCGGATTTGGGGATGGTGCTGGTGGGCAATATCAATGGTGGTGTACAGGTCAGGGAGGGCTAGGGTGAAGAGAGAAAACAGCTTAGCACGCTGCAGTGTTGCCTAAATGCCATATTTGGAGAAAGTATTACATTTCACTGACACATTTCAATATGCTAGAAGGGAAGCCTTCATTTCCATGGGCAGAGACTGCTAGTTGCCTCCCTAAATCCATTCTCTGCTTCCTGCTAAGCTGGTGTTAAAAGATACACTGAGGCGTACTATAATTATTTTGAGTTTGAGTAAAAATCAATTTGAATCAGGCAGCATCCAATCTAGTAGATAAAAAGGAGCTCTGATTTTCCTAGAGTTGAGTGTCTCTTATAGTTTTCCTCCCTCTCTATTTTCATCTGATTTTATTTTTCCTTCCCTTCCGCTATGTTCATCTGTTTCATTTTTTAAATTCCACATATGAGTGAAATCATATGGTATTTGTCTTTCTCTGACTGACTTATTTCACTTAGCTCATACCTTCTAGGTTAATCCACATCATTGCAAATTGGTGTTATATGCAACTGATGAATCATTACATTCTACCTGAAACTAATAATACAGTATATGTTAAGTACATTGAATTTAAATAAAGAATTGGAAAAAAAAGCAGAATAGACACCAAACATATCATGAGCACACATGCACTCAGTAAATATTTGCTGCATGAATGGTACACTTATAGTTACTTTAATTCCCAAATAAAAGGCAAAGGACTGATTAAAAAAAAAAAAGGAGCTCTGAGAAGCTGTATAAAATGAAAAACTTTTATAGGAAGTGGGAAGGAGGAAGTTGTAAAAAAAAAAGTTGATTGGTTATTGCAAGGTTACTTTCCTTTGGGGATGGCTGGGGTCTATCAGACAGATTGCTTAACAGTGCTGATCAGGAGAGTCCTGACTGACTGGTTTAAGATACCATTTCTGGCAGAGCTGAAACTGTAATTAAGTCTTGGTTTGGTGATGTGAGGCTTAGAATAAATAACTCCACTTTGGGCCTGCTGTCTTGTTTGTAACACTGGGCACTTTGTGACTTAATAAAAGTTTACCTTTGCTTGCTTCCTTGTGACAAAGGTGTGTGGCCATGTGACTTAGTTTAGCCCATGAAATGTGATATGGAAGGTGCGTTGGAGACTTCCAAAGTATTCTTTAAGGAAGGGAGAATGTTGTTCTCTATTCCTTTTCCTTGTTTGGAATGTGGACATGGTAGCTGGAGGTGAAGGAACCATCTTAGAGCATCAGTTGGCAAGCCAAGGATGGAGCAGGCCCACAGAGTGGAAGCCCAGGTCCCTAACTATGGGTTAATCAGATCAGCCCTCAGCTACCTGACTCAGGCTTTTATTATGTGTTTATACCACTGTTGTTACTGTCTTTTTAAATAATGCAACCTAACCTAGTTTTAACTGATGCATCTAATCTTTGGGTTTGGAGTTAGGAGACAACAGCTTAAGGATGGTTTCGTTTATTTTTGGATCCCAGTGAAGCACTTGGAGAGGTGAAATTAATGCTCATTTTTGGATTCCAGAACTTTTTTTTTTTGCCAATGATCTATGTTACCTCTATAACATTCTCTCTTCCTCCTCCTCTCTCTTTTTCTTTCAGATGCCAAAGTTCAGAGTTAAGTATTCCAAATCTGTTCCTTATGGGATTTGGATTAAAGTGTTATTTGAAGGAGTCTTTAATGTGTTTCCAAAACCATTGCAAAAAACAATAGGACCCTGCTGTAAGCAAGAGCCCAATAAATTATTCAGAGTATTTAAAAGGATTCTTTATCATCAGATGTTTATAGTTTTATGGCCTGAAAAACAAAGAACACACAAGTGCCCTTTAAGCCTTCTTTATGATGGTGAAACTTATGCTGCCGCTCCCCTTCCCTCACAGTTTGCTCGCCCTGGGATTTAATGGATGTGGCGGTTTAATTATTACCAGAAGCCCACCCAGATAGTTAAATACAGGTCAATAATAACTCAGTGAAGTTGAGCTGAGGCAGCACAGAATAGGGAACAACTAGTTCCTTTCAGGCCAGAGAAAAACCGATATTGTAACATAAGTTCGGAGCTATAACATTACCACTTTCTCTGAATCATGGTAAAATAAACCAGAATTTAAGGAAGATAGTGAGATGTGTGTAGTCCTGCCACACAAAAGACCTACAGATGGATGTAGATCCATGTACAACCATGTGATTTGAATACCAAATTAAGAAAAGAAAAGAAGAATGAGCCCCCCCCCAAACAAAACAAACCAACACCTTCCCTCTAAACGCTAGATATTTGAGATGTGAAACCACTAAGGGTTGTTTTTTTTTTTTTTCCCTTTTTGCCAGCTCAAGGGAAGTGTCTGTGGGCTACAGCTTACAAAACAATTATTTGTAAGTTAAAAAAACAACGCCTCTCTTTAGGCGACCATATAATCTCTAGATCTTGACAATTAGGAGGGAGAAAATATTATAGATAAGCCCTCCCTTGTGAGCTGGAAGGAGAGTGGCTCGTGAGAGGTTTCCAGATTGGTTCTTTTGGTGTGGGGTAGGAGTGGGAGGGAAGAAAGGGTGGTAAAAATTGGGAAGCCTGAAATTTCCCAAGTAATGTTTGATTTGTGGGCAGAGAATCTGTGCTGCTGCTTTATCAGTCTATTGAGATCACTCTTCTGTCTCCTCAACTTGAGGGTGTGTGTTTTTCAGTTCATGCTACACAGTCATTCATTTTCCATCCATCCTTTCTTAAAAGCACTCTTCATGTGCCCAGCCCAGTTGTAGAGTCTAATAGTGGGTGAGAGATGGGTGCAGGAACTAGAGTCCTCCAGTTAGAAACTTGGCCTACAACTTCCTAGTGAGTGATCTTGGGCAAGGTGCCTCCCTGTATCAGTTTCCCTATCTGTGAAATGGAGACCTGGATTGTTAGGATTAAATGAGCTGTTATTTGTAAAGTGCTTACAACAGCATCTGGTATATAGCAGGTATCATATAAGTGTTTGTTACATCTTTTTTTATAAGGAATTCATGTGAATTTCGGAGCTCTAAATTTACCTACTCAGAATGGATAACTGAATAGAGTATTCCATCTCTCCAATTGAGGCAAAATGAGTGTGTGTGTGTGGTGAGGGGGATGTTTGGGGATGGTGGTTGGGATTTGGTGGAACTAGGAATTGTGAAGGATGAAAATGCGTAAGAAGCCCTGGGCTACATGCTCTAACCAGTATCTGATCATGGCATCACCAGCAGTGAGGGCCTCACTGAAGGTGCCCTGGGTTTCAGTGTCATGTTTAATCTGGAGACACACAGAGGAGAGAGGAAGTGAGGTGTGCACTGAGCTGATAGACAGTGAATCCATGTGGGTAGACATGGGAGTCATGCTTTGCTGAGGCAGGGTGGTCAGAACAAAAGCATTAAAGACACGATGAAAGACAACTTTAAAAGCTGAGGCCTCACCATGGAGGGCTGTACACCAGCTTGGTCACCAGGCCAGCACAGCACCCAGCAGTGGTGGCCCCGGAGCTGCGGGCTGACCCCAGCCAGGCCCACCCCAGCCAGGCCCAACACACAGTGGGCGTCCACTGCCAACCTCTTTGGATCTGGACTAGAACATGTTGCCTGTGAACCCTCGGTGTGAAAGGGCCAGTTTTCCAGTAGTGGTTACATCTGGAACAACATCTATGTTGAAGGCAGAAAGGATATGGGCACTCTGCTCTTGATCCTCTGACCTTCATTTCCTCACTTATAGCGAGGATTTTAATAATACTTTCTACCTCAGGATGCCTGGGTGGCTCAGTTGGTTGAGCGTCCAGCTCTTGGTGTCCACCCAGGTCATGATCTCGTGGCTGTGGAATCAAGCCCTGTGTCGGGCTCTGTGCGCAGTGCAGAGTCTGTTTCGGATTCTCGCTCCCTCTCCCTCACTCTCCCTCTCTCAAATAAATAAATAAAATCTTAAAAAAAAATAATACTTTCTACTTCATGGATTTGCTGTAAGGATTTTAAAAAGTAAGTATAAAGATCTTTCCTAAATAGTATATTTTACTATTGTCAGTTATTATTATATAGATGATATATACATTTTGTGGTTTGTTTATACAGAATTGACATGCTGTATACGTTAGAGATCTTTGGGAGACAAGTCTATGATGTGTTAATTTCAGTAATCATTCACTCTTTTGTCCTAACACAGTGCTTTTCTCTAATTAGATATGAAACAGAGTATTTTGTGCCTCTAAGAAATACTATGGGAAAGAATCATTTTATAAGGGAACTTAGTGCCTCATTAGCAGTTTTTAAAATCTAATTTTTAAATATTCAGTCTGCTTAAAGTAAGATATTGGCATTGTGAGTTTATTTACACACTTCCTCTCACTCCCTCTCCCCTACTCTCCTCCCCACTCCCACCCATGACCACAGCTCTTTCTGTGGAGGACAGTGTAAGTATCTGACTTACCAAGATTTTGGGAAATGCCTCATTTTTAAAGTTACGGAGACATTTAAATTGAAATAGTCTCCTGCATTTTTCTGGGAATATTCCCTTTTTTATAAAGCACTGTTTTACACTATTTATTATAGGACTTTTCAAAATCAGTTATCTTGATAAACCTGAGATGAATTCAAGTTCATAGAAAATTGTAAATTATTTTGAGTAATGGTGTACACTCTGCTATCTGTAAATTTGTACATTTTTATTTATTTTTATTTTTATAATTCCATTAACAAAATAAAATCAGGGGATGGAACAAGACCCAGAAATTCTTATAACATTAAAGAGAAACATCTGAGATGTCTTGAGTTTCATCTTTTAAAAATATGAAAGCAGAGTGGAGCTATCATCTATGAAAGATAAAGATAAATCACTGGAAAGGACTTTAAAAGTTTATAACTATTTGGCAATAAGATTTCTGAAATTTAAAATCTAGGAAGAAAGAACAGAATTAATCTATCAAATATTCTCTTTTTTGACACATCTTGTTTGGAGTTCTTTATGGGCTGATTTTTAAAATATGGGATTTGATGAACTGTGAAGTTTGAGCTAATTTTTTCAAATTCCTTTGGTAAACTTGATTTCAAAGGCAGACTCTTTTCCTAATGAAGTATCTATCTTTCTTTATTTTTTAATAGGTTTTTTTTTCTCTCATGGAAATACAAATTCTAATCTGTATTCCATATTTTACCCAAGGAGCTCTCTTTTTGAAATTTTTCCCCAATAAAGAAACAAACTCGGGGCGCCTGGGTGGCTCAGTTGGTTAAGCGACTGCCTGCGGCTCAGGTCATGATCCTGGAGTCCCGGGATCGAGTCCCGCAGCGGGCTCCCTGCTCGGCGGGGGGTCTGCTTCTCCCTCTGACCCTCTTCCCTCTTGTGCTGTCTCTCATGCTCTCTCTCAAATAAAGAAATAAAATCTTTAAAAAAAAAAAAAGAAACAAACTCAAAAATGATATGTATGTGTATGGGACATGGGCAAAATTTTAAAATTTCTTTCCTACATGTATTTAGGTGAAAAACGTGAATTTACTCCTAAGTGCAAGATATGCTATATTACTTTTCTTTTGTTTCCAAGTTAAAATAAATCTGGTTCCATGATCACGTTTGCCAAAATATTGTCATGCCTAATTTAGTCATGATTTTGGAGTTTTTGTTGTTCCCTAGGCTTACACCGTGGGGTGGTTGGCAGAGGATTCATGAGGCCTCCCCAGATCATGGAGTAGGGGTTGGGTTTAGTGTTTGGTGGTCATTTTGCTCCCTTTGCAATGTTTTCTGATTATTGCGGTTCAGTGTCCCTCCGTCATCTGTGGGGTACCCGGTGGGCTCTCATTCACTCCTCACAGCTGGCCCCCCCACTCCCCCAACACCCCGCTGATTCAGGCTGGGCCACAGGTACCTTCTGTGTTATTCCCACAGCTTCAGTGGTGAATGACTGGCTGTCTCTGAGTCAAAACTGTTATATGAGTGCCCTCCCTCCTCTCCAGAGCTGCCCCCACAGCCTTGTTTCTCTTTTTCATACATGGGAAACCCAGGGCCCTTCTCTCTTTGCTCACCATATTGAGTTCTTTGCTCATCTTTTACCTCTCACTCTAAGACCTCTAAGAGTCTAAGCTTTTCAATGCAAAGGCCTATAATTCTGTTGTGGAACAAGAGAAGCTGGGACTCTAGGGCACAGATGTTTTGTAATTCACTGACATGGAGAATAGAAAAATAAGTCTGTACTGCCCCACTAAGAACAGAATGTGGATGGATATCTCCATCGATTATTCTCCTTACATGTGTGTCAGATGGAGAGTAGGACCGTCCAAAGGAAGCCACAGTGGCCTAGGATGCTTTTGTGGATCCCTGGCCTTTTGTGGGCACTCTGTGATATTTGGCAGTATTACTTCTCATTGCATAGAGATACGGTTCTATGGACCTACTATGTGAGCCCTGCACAGAGAAAGTAGGGATGTGGAGTAAAACATGGAATTCTATTCCTATATAGGTTGTGAAATCATTCTCATTACTCTTTACTCATACTATGGTTAGTGTTGCAACCCAATAAAACTTACAACCAAGTTGATCTGATACATTCATGGAAGATTGGCTCTTCACAGAAAGATATATTTAATAGTGTGTTTCACAGCTGAAAAGAAACTTTCATTTAAATTTTATTTTCTTTAATATATTGTAAGTTTTCTACGTAGGTGCTGATGGTGAACTTTTCTTTTCATCAAGGCATAAAAATTCCAAAAGTAAAGACCTTGCGATTGGTTCCACCATATTCTTCCCACTTATGCCCATTGCATCTGTAATGGAATGGAATTTGCTTTCCTCTCTCCCCTCCAAGCAAAATTTCTTAAACAGTATATCCCAGCCCCAGGTAGGGGCAGGTCTTTGGCCACTGTGGGGACAGCAGAATCATAGCAGCATAGCAGGTAGATAGAAGTAGGGGCAGAGAGCATGAATGAGCTCCTGCGGGTGGGATGGGGCATGGACATTGGAGGAAGGACCAGGTCACATTGAAAGCCATGGGGAAAAGGAGCATCACGGTGAGACTGAAGAGTTTTGGATAATAGGTATTTAGTGGTCTTGGGACAAAGGAATTGGAAAGAATTGGTGAAAAGGAGAGAATATGGGAACAGGCTGGCTAGAATCCAGGAAAGGAGGGCTCCGGGTCTCAGGCTACAGGAAGCGAACAATGCTGAGGCATATTCTGTTGAGCAGGGACCAGCTTCTATGGTAAGTGAAATAATGCACTTCCCATCTCTCTCCCATGCACCCCCCAAAGATGTCCACATCCTAATCCTCAAAACCTATGAATATGTGCCTGTACATGGCCACACATTTGTAGATGTGATTAAGTGAAAGATCTTGAGATGAGAAGATTATCCTGGTGGGCTCAATAAAATCATAAGTATCTTATGCTGGATCTGGTACAGTTTCTCTGCACATTGCAGCAGACAGAAGCAGGGCTGGAGATGTCTACGTCATAGCCACGAGGACCCTGCTCTTTGATCTCCTTCAACCTTTGCAAAACAAATCACCAATTCTGGGGCTGGTGTCAAGGGGTGAGGGTGGCATGTTACAAATGGCTTCTAATTGTCATGGTGCCGCATGCGCACCTCTTGTTCCACTCCCATCTTTTCTAGAATGTTTCTTTACCAGTCAATTACAATTATCTGCTTGAGGTGCTGACTCCTTTTTTTTCAGTATTGTTAAGTTTAAATCATTATTTTCCACTGAGGGGACCAATATTGACTTTTAAGCTGTATTGACTTTTCTATCATTTGTGCTCTTTTATTTGTTTCCTTTGCATGGAATAAATTGAAAGACTTAAAAACCAAGCATTTTGAATTTAGAAAACAAGTGGTCTTCAAATGTAATAGCCTATGATTAGCCCTGGTAATTATCCTTAAGTTTGGTTTCATTTTCCCCAGAATTTTGCCATGAGCTTGCCCTACAGGAATTTGGAAAGATGTAAAATGAATTCTGTGTTTCAAACTCTCCAGCTTTGGGGTCTTGTGATTCTTCAATTAGGAATAGAACGAATGTCCCCAATTAAGAATGAAATAGAATTAAAGATTTTCTTTGCTCTGTTACAAAATGAATTATGAAGCTTTATTTGGCTGTGGAAGTCTCATAATAAGCGCCTGTTACATCATGAACAGGGCAAAAAGTAAATGTAATAGTCAAACCTCACAAATGTGTGTAAAGTTGGAGAGAAAAAACAGTGTGAATCAGAAGAAAACAATGAAGCACACTATAGTGTAAATAAATAAAATATCATGTTGAATATACAAGGTACATGAAATAAAGCTTATATTTAATAATAGTAATGATGATTATGATGATGATAATCATCATAATAAAATTAGAATGGCTAATGCTCATGCAGTGCTTATTACATTCTAGGCTCTATTCTGAGAGCTTTACGTTTATTAAGTCATTTGGTCGTCACAACCACTCCCCGAGTTAGGTACTGGCATTACCTATATATTATAAATTAGGAAAATGGTGTACAGAGAGTTTAAGTAATTTTCATAAGATGTTATAAGTAACTTGCATAGTGAGGGGAGGTATTTAGTTACCTTACTTTAAATGACTGAATTAACACTTAAATAAGCTTTATAAGTGCCTCATAAATCAGCATTTCAAGACCAAATCTAGCTTGGAAGTACACATAAGTCTGTGAGTGAACCTTTCTAGGGCATGAAGCATTCCAAACGCATGCATATTTCCTAGTGAATAAATGTGGGAAACACCATTCTTTCCAAACCCACAAATAGAAAATTTGTAAGGCTCAAATTTAGGGAGATTCATAAGTTGGCATTTACCTTTCTTACTTCTCATGGATAAAGCCATGCCCAGAGCATATACTGTACACATTGTTTTTAGAATACTGGAAGAGGCATCAGTTGCAAAAAATTGGTATGCAAATTTTAAAGAATACTTTGTTTATACTGTTTGTTCTCTCAGTCCCCCTGTTTGCTAACAGAAGACTTATTCACAGCCTTCAACTTCACAGAACTGTTTAGTTACTGTCACTGTATTCAAGACTCCTTTCTAGAAGAAACACAGAAACACTCAAGTGTCGGTATGTCCCCACATATTCAGGGCCTGTGATTAGCCTAAGTATAATAAAATGGATTTAAAGTACAGGGTCATAGGTGCCTTGAAACATAAATCAAGCATGCTTATATATATAATTCAAGCTTATACATGGAAAACTTAGTATATTGTAACTATCCCTTTAATTATTTGCAGTTGTTCATTTGAACACACCCAGAATTTTGGTTGGAATGGGGTTTTAATGAGATTATTATATATTGCAGTAGAACTGTGAAACTTGATATGAACAAAGGCTGTAACCCTCTGCAGTCCTGATGGCTATTTTGTAATCTGTTACGTTGTATTTGTAAAGTAAAATACCTGTAAGAGTTAGAGTGACGTTGGCTACTTGCAATGGCCTTTGGCAGTAAAATAGGCTCTCTCATCAGATGGTTATGAAAAATCATCATTATCTAAGTGTTTTCTAGATAGCAGGAATCATCTTTACATTAACTCACTAATTTAATAACCAACAATATGAGGTGGGAACTGACATCAGCCCTACTTGGTACAGGAGAACAGAAGCCAAGAGGGGTTAGGTAATTTGGTAAGTGGTGCATCTGGGTCTAAACACAGGTAGGTTCTGGGCTCTGGAGCTCATGCCTTTCATGGTTTAAGATCATAAGGATCAAGTGGAACATGCACACAAGCCTCTGAAAAGCACACAGTAGGTTCTCTATAAGTATGAATGAGATGTGAGTAATAGAAAATATATTAGTGATAATAGTGAATGGATTAACAGTGAACATTTTGCATTCTCTTAAAACAAATTTTTGAGACTTTCAAGTTTTTTTTTTAAGATTTTATTTATTTATTTGAGAGAGAGACAACAAGTGCGGGGAGGGGCAGAGGGAGAAGTAGACTCCCTGCAGAGGAAGGAGCCCGATGTGGGACTCAATTCCAGGACCCTGGGATCATGACCTGTGCTGAAGGCAGATGCTTAATGGACTGAGCCCCTCCAGGTGCCTGAGACTTTCCAGTTTTAAAGACAATAAACGTAGCTCTTACCATTGTACATCAGTAAGAAAAAGATGCTCTGCCTGTCTTGGTTCCCAGGAAACAGGCTCTGAGGTAGAAGGTTGTGTACAGTAAGTGTTGGCTGTGCTTTCTAGAGAAGCGGGGACGACATGAATAGGCAGAGGGAGATGCTGACAGGCAAAATTTACTCAGTTTTACTGGGAGTTGGGATGGCCTTTCAGAGTCGTCGCCAGTTCAGGCTGGGGGTCAAGCCTTCACATCATCACATCAGGCAGTCACAGTCATGTGCTGCCCCTGGAAGAGGGAATAACCATGGGTGAGCCAGCTTCCTGCGAGTGGAGGGAATTCCCAGTGAGGGATGCAACTGTGAGCCATTAAAAGCCAATATTTCCAGCAGCTGGGAGATGAATGCTCCATCCCTGAAGATGAGGTCTGGGTGGGGCACCACAATATCCACTACACCCCCCATTAGAAAAAAGTGGAAAAAGTCACAAATAATTAACTAAAAGTAACAATACAAAAGGCAAAAAAAAAAAAAAAAGAAAAAAGAATTAAAAAATACAAAAGGCAAAGAAAAAATTAAAAAACTTAATGCTCATTAATGAAGAAATGTGAATTAGGACAACTATTTCCTTCTAGGAAATAGGCATAGGTGAAAAAAGCCAGCTAATATTCACCCATGAAGTGCTCCAAGATAGGCATACTTTTTTATTCAATAATTTATTTTGAGATAATTTCAAACTTAGGACAAGTTGTAAGTACAGTAGAAAGAACCCTTATGCCCCTTCACTCAAATTCTCTGTTAACACTTCACCACATCTGTGCACTGTGTTTGTGTGTATCTTTCTCCCCACCCCTCGCTATCTCTATATCATATAGTGCCCCTGGTAAACAGAATTTTCATCTCTTAAGCCAAGAGGTTAAGAGCAAAGATTTAGAATTCAGACCTGAGTTTGAGTTCCAATCACTTGACTTTGCACATGACCTTGGGCAAGACAGTTTTTCTTGGCATCTCTGTTCCTTCAGTTCCAAAATAGGGATAGTGATAATTCCAGTGTTCTTCTGGTTTCCTTCGGTGTTTAGATCCACCACACAGGATTCAGCACATGATAAGGTCTCAGTCCATGTTAGTTGCAATCATTACTGTCATTGTTATTATTGGCTCTTCAAATTCAGGAACTATACCTAATGCATGGCTGTGAAACCCTCAGCGTTGACTGCAGTACCTTGCGATGATGGGTCCTCAGGAAACATTTTAAGATTAATTTGCTTCTTTGGTCAGCACATTATGAGGCTCAGGCACATAAGAGTAGTGGGAGGGGGGCTCATTTCCAGGGCTAGAGACATCCCTTGGACTTCAGTGGGAAAGGCTGGAAAGAATGAAAGCAGACTCAGAAGCTGGAAATTTTTTTTTTTTAATTCTTATGTTAACCCCATACATTACATCATTAGTTTTAGATGAAGTGTTCCATGATTCATTGTTTGTGCATAACACCCAGTGCTCCATGCAGAATGTGCCCTCCTCAATACCCACCACCAGGCTAACCCATCCTCCC
>NC_138375.1:102316285-102364238 GCF_054177405.1 Leptonychotes weddellii | reverse complement strand
TGTTGCTCTTCTTTTCTTCGATCTCCTGTTGGGTTTGTAGGTGTTCAGAATGGTTTGATCCCTATCCAGCTGAATTCCTGAGAGGAGACGAAATCCAGGTCTCCTACTCCTCCGCCATCTTGCTCCGCCCCTCCAGAAGCTGGAAATTTTAATGACTGTACTCCAGGCAAATAGGCGATTCATTGGTTGACAAAATAAAAGGGTATTATTCCAGAAATTCTCCTCTCTCCCTCTTTCTTTGAATGTCCTCATGAATGTTTGGCCTGTGTATATTATTTGCCATACAGTATTTTGGAACAATAACAACAAAAGCTGGTGAAACTGAGAAGAGGAGAAACTTTTGTCACGTTCAGTCTTTAATGTTCCTTAAAAGGAGTATTTATAGCTAAAGAATTGCTCGCCCTCTCTGACTGTCTCCTGCAGCGGGTTGCTCTCTTCTACCTTCTGAGCCTTGGGGACACTTGAAATGTGGTTTTGGCAGCACTCGCACAGCATGGTCGAGGCTAATGCAGGAGGGTGGGGCCAGATGCCGGCAGAAGTGAAGTAACGTGTGCAGGAGGGGAGGGCTCCTGTGAGAGACTGTGTATGAGGTGAAGCAGGAGCCTACATCAGCTTTGAGTTGCTTTTTGTTGCGTGGCTGTGTATATACCCAGTGCCCCTGGCCAGACTTTTTGTTCGCAGTGACAGGCAACCGATTTCAAGCAGATGAAGCCACAGGGAGAGTTATTGGTGTAGTTGGTGAAATTCAAACAAAAGCTAAACAAATGAGGGTGACCCCCGGGACCTCTGAGGTTCGAGCCTGCCAGGAGTCTCCTTTTCATCTTTGCTTCTCTCGAGTCTTGACCCCATTCTCTCAGCTTCTTCTTGTGGGGGAGGGTGGGTCACATCCTTACAGCCACTATCAAGGAAGACAAATTGTTCTCTTCCAACAACTGTCTGAAAAACCCCTGGGGAAGGACTCTGGCCTGGCCAGTATCACACACCCACCCCTAGTCCAAAGCCCTGTGGACTGAGTGGGAGAAGCTGTGATTGTTGAGCCGGCCCTGTGTTCAAAGGGACAGATCTATTCCCAGAGGAAGATAGAAGCCAGAAAGCCACCCCAATTTGGAGAACATTATTTCTGTAGAGAAAACTGGGGTTCACTGTTACCTCCCCCATATGACTTCTGTTACTCTTGCAGCATTTTGTCCCAATAGTTTAAGACACAAATTTAGAGGCCTTCTTCCTGACTCCAAGTCCTTCCTTCCTTCGAGGGGTGCACTCTGCATCCCAGCCTTTAAAACTGGCCACCCATTCACTACCCCCAAACTAGGTCCAATATAAATGAGCCTTTGACCTCTGCAGCCACACTCATGGGAAACGCCTTTGGCCTTCTTTGTCCTTTCTGATCTTACTTCAATCAGTGCCCCATTCTAGGGCTTCTTGCCTTCTGACCCCTTTCACTTTTCTCAAAATTCTCGCCATGAACTGGATTTCAGGACCTGACAACAGAATGTGGCTTCTCCTGTGGTTGTGACCCTCAGCATTGTTTAGAGTCCAGTCTGGGAGCCTTTCCAGTGCTTTTGGTCTGCATCCTGCTGGCTCAGCTCTGGCCCACAGGACACCACACTGACCCCATAGTGCCCTGAGAATGAGGGCCGAGGAGAGCTCAACCGTCGAGTTATAGGGAATGGAGTTTGAACCACTTAGTGGTATTTCTTGCCTCTGCTGTGGGAGGGTTCAACAGAGAGGATCCCCATTGTTTCCTGAGGATGCTCTGTTAAGTTAAAAGGGTGTTACCTATAATCCCTGCTCAGGTATACAGACCACATCATCCTGAAGTGCAAAGGCCAAGGTTATCTCTATATTCACATCCTATATCCAGAAAGAAACTTGCTGTGGATTTTTCTTAAATGTGCCCAGCATTAGCAGTTTTGGCGAGAGGCTAACATATAACCATGAGGTTGGAGGACCCTGTCATTGGTTTCCTGTGATTTAGGATCCATCTAGGGGATTTTTCGGTGGGGGCCCAATTTTATATTCTTTTATTTCCTGGCTCCCTTCCAGCTAATAAATATTTATGAAATGATTTTTTGGGTAAGAAATCTGTGTTAGGTATTATTGGAGATGAGAAAAGGAAAAGACAGTCTCTACTCCAGAGATGCTCAGAGTCTAGTTAGAGATAGTTAGCAAACAAACATTATTGCACTACAGTGATAAGTAGGGTAATAGAAGGAAATACATGAAGAAAGTGCAAGAATCTCAGTGTGGTTGCAGGGAATCATTTATAAAATGAGGTAATAGGATGTATATGTGTCCTCTTGCTGCTATAACATCCCCACAAACTCAGTGGCTTAAAACAAAACATATTTCTTCTCTTACAGTGATGGAGGTCAAAAATCTAAAGTCTATGTGTTGGCAGAGCTGCATTTCCTCTGGAGTCTCTAGGGGGAGAATCAGTTTCCTTATCTTCTCTAGCCTCCATGGGATGCATTCCTTTGCTGGAGGACCCCTTCCAGTCAGCTACTGATTCCCTCTGATCTCTGCTTCCAGTAAACATCCCATTTCTGACTCTCCTGCCCCTCCTCTTTTACTTATAAGGATCCTTGTGATTACTTTGGGCCCACCCAGATAATCCAGGATAATTTCCACCTCAAATTTGTTAATTTAATGACATGTAAATTCCTTTTGCCATGTAAGTTTACTGAGTCACAGGTTTTGAGTATTAGGACATGGACATCTTGGGTGGGGGTATTACTTTGCCTACCACAGAGGGCTAGATTGTCTTAACGTCTCTTCTAACTGCAAAATTCCACGGGTTGATTGGAACCATGTCAGCATGATTTGTTTCATTTAATTACTAGCCCTGACTGTATACTCTCATTGTGTTTCATTGTGCTCAATGAAGAGACAACTTTGTGGAGTTCCAATTCCTTCTGTATATCTTGACCTTTGGGCTGCTACAGAAGGAGTCATGTGGGGGAATTAGAATATTTAATGCTGAAGGTTTTAAAACCCAAGCTTTTTTGTGATAAACACAACAGTAACTAAAGGACATCTTTTGTCTCCTGCTCAGTTACAAAGAAAATCCTGATCCTACAAACGTACTCTTTCCTCCTAGATCATGGCCTATCTGTATCAAATAAGGCTTGAAAAAGAGTCACAAGAGAACATACTCTTGTTACTGTGATCTGAAAAGTGTGGGGACTATGGGAGGGCAGAGAGTTGGAACATAAAGATGGCTAAGTATGTCTGCTGGAAATGGAGCAAGAAGCTGAGTAAGGATTATTTGATTCTTCACCATTTATGCAAGTAAGCAGAGGCAGCAGAGGTCCAGATAGTACTGAACAACAGATATTTTGAAAGTTATTGACATTCAGCTTTGAAATAGAATCTTTGTTTTTATAATGCTTTAACTTTCATAATGACCTATTGCTTTGGCCACTTACAATTAGATGGTTTTCCCTGAGCCAAACCAGTTGTGGGGGCGATGTGAAGCTGAGGGAAGCTGGCTGAGGACCGAATAATTGGCTGGGGAAGTATTATTCCTCCTTTTGTGTTTTTAAGCTTTCCCCCTATTGGCTCCTTCTTATTTGTACTTAAAGGGAGTTGTTGTGGACACTGTGGGTTGCCTACCCTGCAGAATTCCCTGTCCTCTTCCCTCTTAACAGAATCTGAGTGTTTTCCAGGTATCTATCTCACCTTGTCGCAAGACAAGTTGCCCGGGGTTGCAGCCTGTCTCCTCAGCTCTGGAGAAGGGAACCTTATTGGTCTAAATGTAATTCCAACACTTTGGCCAGTGATTGGCTCAAGAGTGGGCATGTGGCCCTAGTTCAGCCAATGAGATGCAAGCAGAGTTTGCTGGTGGCTGTGGGGACCAATATTTGCGCTTAAGAAAGTGACATGGATAGTAACTCTGTTTCGCTTTATGGATGGGTATAAAGAAGCATGTGGATTCAGATACTGCTAGTGACAATTATATAACCATGAGAAAAAGACAAAACCAAGCAGCATGAAAAGGACTCTGATAGCGTGCCTGGAAAAAAAGGAGACAACAAAAACAAACTGGATGCTTGCTCACAGCTCTGAACTGTGCTGATCAACAAACTTTGGACCTTGCCTTATCTCCGAATTTTCTGTTGTATGAGATATTCCCCTATTGTTTATGCTACTTTGAATTAACTTTTCTTACTTGCAGCTAAAAGGATCCTGTCAGATAATGCGTTTCAAGTAGTCACTGTGTCTCTATTGCCTCTGGCTTCAGTAGCCTGAGGTTATGAACAATTTCTCTTTGGCTCTAAGCCTTGGCTCCTAACTCAGGAACTCCAGCGCCTTTCCATCTCCAGCTAGTATTTTGGGCATTCTAGAGGCTCTTGAATCGATTTGGGAAGCCCCTCAAGGCTGTCCTGGTGATCTCTGAACTGTACTATTCCTATAGAAAGGACCAGGTGTTGCTTAGTTGCCATTTTTAAAATTAGGCGGAGCATGCTCCCTCCTTCTGTTATATGCTCAGTTGGCAAGAATGGTCCCAAAGCAGGGTTACTTGAGTTCCGAGGTATAAAAGAGATTAATAAGCCAATTTTATTATTATTATTATTTTTTAAAAATCAGGTACACAATTTCCTGTTGATCTTCAGGATCTGTAGCTATGCTTGGCTAGATCAGCCCTGTCCCACAGAAATACAGTACAAGCTACAAGTATAATTTTAAGTGTCCTTAGTAGCCACCTTTAAAAGGTAAAAAGAATCAGATAAAATTAATTTTAGTAATATATTTTATTTAACCCAATATACCCCAAATATTATAATTTCAAAATATAATAGATATAAAAGTTATTTAGGAGTTATTTAACACCATTTTTCCCCCAAAATCAAGACTTCACAACCTAGTGTGTATGTTTTCCCCATAGAGCACATTTCAGTTGGTTTGCATTTCAAGGGCTTAATAGCTATGTGTGTCTGGTGGCTGCCATGTTGGATAGACAGGCTATCCTCTGCCAAAGTTTCCTACAGAGAGGATTTATTACAAGTGGATCTTTCATCCTTTCTTGAATTCTGATTTCTTTATTTACCTTATCGATCCATACTCTTCTCTTATTTTTTCAGATGTTTGTTTGTATGTCTGAATCTAATGATGAACATGGCTGGAGCTAATTTTTTCCCCCCAAAACCTCCTCAGATCTTATTTAAATCAATAAATTTAATTGTTATAAATATAGGGGTAAATAGGTGGGAAGGAGCTGTTTATGAATGTAAACATATGTTTACTTGAGGGGAAAGGTGTTATCCAATCGAAATTTCTATTACCAGGGTAATAATTCCTTTCTTCATATTAATCCTGGTAGATACTTTACAATTCTTTTTTTATCTGACCTTTCTGTTGACCTTGTTGAACACTATTTTCTTCCTGTAATTCTTGCTTGACTTCTATGACATATGCTTTCCCCAGCTCCTCTCCTACCTCTCCCGACTTCTCCTTCCTTGGGGCTCCTTTTTTTCTCCCCTTTCCTTAATGGTGATGTTCCAACGGTTCCTTCTTTGACCCTCCTATCTTTGTACTCCATATATTCACCCTCCATTTTCACCCATCCATGACTTAATCATTATTTATATACAAATATTTCCCAAATATATCTGTCCAACCCATACCTCTCTTCTGAGCTCCAGGCCCATTGCTGCCACCAACCATTCAGTTGCCCATGTCTGAAACTGGGCATTATTCTAAATTAAATGCTTCTCTGTCTGTCACCTTCCACATCAAACAATCTCCAAGTCCTTTTTTTTTTTTTTTAAAGATTTTATTTATTTATTTGACAGAGAGAGACACAGCGAGAGAGGGAACACAAGCAGGGGGAGTGGGAGAGGGAGAAGCAGGCTTCCCACTGAGCAGGGAGCCCGATGTGGGGCTCGATCCCAGGACCCTGGGATCATGACCTGAGCCGAAGGCAGACACCTAACGACTGAGCCACCCAGGCATCCTCCAAGTCCTTTTGATTCAATTTAATTAATAACTCTTTATTGATATGCATATTCCCCCCTTCTCATTGCCACTATTTTGTGTTTCCTCAGTTAAACGTCTGACTAGTTCCTTGCCTTCAGTCTTGCCCCCTCCATCTATCCTCCTTACTGCATTTAGAGGACCCTTTCTCAAAAATTCCTAGTCAGTCCTTTGTTTCTTTGCCTAAAGCTAAACTCCTTCACAAGTTATATAAGGTCTTTGTGATTTGACTTCCTCTTTTCTCTCCCAGCCTTCTGCTCCCTTGTACTCTGTGTTCCATTTACATTCAACTTGCATTTCTTCTTTGTGTTCCAAGCCTTGCACATGCTGTTCCTCTGTCTTGGATAGTCTTTCCCCTACATTCTTTCCCTGGCTAAGTTGTTCCCAGAAGCTCTCAAACTGATTTGTCTCAGAACACTTTTAAACTGTTAAAAATTACTGAGGGCCCCAAAGAATTCTAGTTGATGGGGGTGATAGCTCTCAATATTTACTGTATTAACAATTAAAACTAAGAAAATAGTTGAATAACTAAAAAATAGTTATTCATTGATTTTAAAATAACAATAATGACAATGTTATAAATAATATTTAAAAATGATTGTATTTGACAGGACAAAAAAGTTTAGTGAGAAGAGTGGCATTGTTTTACGTTTTTGCAAATGTCTTTATTATTTGGCTCAATAGAAGACACTGGAGTTTCATATCTGCTTTTAAATTCATATTGTTCTGCAATATGTCATTTTGATTGAAGCACATGAAAAAATATCTGGCCTCAAGCAGCTATGTAGTTTATGTACGTGTTCACTAGGGATGCCATAACAAAGAACCCCAAACCGAGTGGCTTAAACAACAGAAATTTATGATCTTACAGTTCTGGAGGTTCAAGTCTGAGATTAAGGTGTCAGCAGGGCCATGCTCCCTCTGTAGGTGCTGGGAGGATTAGTTCTCTCTCTGAGTTTCTGGTAGTTCTTTGGCTTGTCCCAGCATAACTTCAGTCTTTACATGCCATTCTCTCTATGTGTGTATGTTTCAAAAATGTCCTTTTTTACAAGGACACCAGTCAGACTCGATTAGGGCCTACTCTAATGATTCATTTTAACTTATTTATTTCTGTAAAGGCTCCATCTCCAATCCAAATAAGGTCACACTCTGAGGTACTGGGGGTTAGGACTTCAAGACATCTTTTTTGAAGAACACAGTTCATCCCATAACAGCTGGAAAAGGCAGGACTTCACAGGACCCCTCTCAGAGAGGCTCAGGGTCTCCCAGATGACCTTGGGTTACATTTGGAGATATGCTGCTTGGACTCATCCTTTGCACCTTAGCTTAGAAGTCTCTACTCTGCAACACCCTTCCTGATGCAAGCCCCTGTTAGGGGCTTCTCCTGTGTACTCTGCAGCATCCTGGGCTTCCTCCCCTTGTCATAGGATTTACTATCCTCTTCTGGAATTCCTTATTAAATAATGTACTAGTCAGCTTGGGCTGTTGTAACAAAATACCACAGTCTGGGCGGCCTACACAACAGAAATCTATTTTCTCACAGTTCTGGATGCTGGAAGTCCAAGATCAGGGTGTCATCAGGGTTGGTTTCTGGTGAGAATTCTCTTCTGGGCTAGTAGATGGCTGCCTTCTCGCTGTGTCCTCACAAGGCCTTCCCTTTGTGCTTGTGTAGGAAAGAGGGAGGGTGGTGGGAGGGAAGGAGGAAGATATCTCTGGTATCTCTTCTTCTTATTATAAAGACAACAGTCCTTTTGGATGAGGGCCCACCTTAATGGCCTCATTTAACTTTAATTTCCTCCCTAAAGGCTTTATCTCTAGATACATTGGGATTAGGCCTTGAACATATGAATTTTGGAGGGACATAATTTGGTCCATAACAGGGGGTTACTTGCCCTTACTGGACCTGATCATAAAAATTTATGATCAATTGACCTATGGTCAGGGATCACTATTTTTAAGTTTTATTTTGATCAATGTGGTAAAATAGAATTTGATTTCCCTTTTGTAAGTTTGAAATCTTTTAGAAAAATCCCTAAAGTTTCTTTGAGGGGATTGTTTAAAATAATCTTAGTACAGAAAATCTGTAAGGCACATCCTTTTAGATCAGTGATAGTAAGGGGTAATTTAAAAGAGCCAATTATTAATACAGTCATTATAATGCCTAAAACCATGCTGTGGCAGATATATTTGCCAGTGTTGGTAAAAAGTTTTTATAGCTCCATTAGAAGTTTCTAACATATAAATTGCTTATAGAAATGCATGAGACAATAGTACTGAAGAGACTCCAGTTTTCTACAAAATGTTTGGGACGGGGTGCCTAGGTGACTCAGTCAGTTCAGCGTCCAACTCATGATTTCCACTCAGGTCGTGAGATTGAGCCCCACATTGGACTCCTTACTCAGCTAGGAGTCTGCTTGAGATTCTCTCCCTCCCCCTCTTCCCCTCCCCTTGCTCTCTCTGTCTCTCTCAAATAAATAAATTCGATCTTTTAAAAAATGTTTGGGACCTCACGTTACTAAAAATGGGATTACTTATATGCATTTTAACTGTGGATTAATGAACAATGCACAGTGACGCAATGAAAGAAATCTGATTTGTTTATTCTGGACCAAAATGTTGGAAGAGATTTGTCTATTTGTACACAGGTAATTCTAAATGTCCTACTCCTGTTTTCTCCCTTCTTTTTTACATATGATTGCCAAAAGTAGTTAAATCTCTGTGGCAGTGTGGTTCATGAAATTCTGTGGCCACCTGCCTCCTCAACTCTGTTAATGGACCTGCCTCTTTAGAGAGAAAACTCCAAGTGCTTCCAAGCCAAGAATGTCAGCATCAGTGAAGATCTCTGAAAACATACTTTGATCAGAAACATATTTATTTTGAACTAAACTTCAAGTGATTTAAATTTTATTGGCTATGTTTGGCAAGATGGTCACTGCTGAGGTTATAGCTCCTTTGGCTGCTGCCTTTTGAAGTCACGATCAGCCCTTGGGGCTGATGAGGATGGCAGAGCATTCTGTGTTTCATCCATTTTAACTTCCAGAAGAGGCGTTATGACACATGGGATCATAACCAAATGTGGTGAAGTTCTCCATCTTGTCCACTGGATTGATTTGGATTCCTTTGCTGCCATGACCCACAACAAAAGGGAGTTCTGGAAAAGATTTCATCAAATTCTTACAGTCTGACTCACTGCTTCTCCCTTCTTTCTCTTTTTTCAACCCAGTTCTCTGTAAAACTCTCCCAAGTGTAAATCATTTTTTGAAATTATTTGTCTCTCCCTCTACCTAATTGGAGATATGCCTAGACATGTATGGATGTGATTTTGGTGATTGCTATTTTAGATACTTGGATTTGGAGTGACTTTTGGATTGGGATTTTTTTTCTTCTATTCTTCTTCTTTTTTTTTTTTACTTTAAGAAAATTCTTTTTAATTCCGGTATAGTTAACATACAGTGTTACATTATTTTCAGATTTTCTTATATTTTTTAACTGGTTGAATAATAAAAAAAATTTAGCAAGTATTGCTTTTATAAAAATAATGCTAATGCTACTTTAAGAAAATTTATTGAATTAATGTATTTTTTAAATCAACCATTACTAATTGTTATGTGTGAGATTTTTTTTTTTTTTTGAGAGGGAGAGAGAGAGAGCATGTGTGTAAGCAGGGGGACAGGGGCAAAGGGCAAGGGAGAGAGAGAATCTGAAGCAGGTTCCACACTCAGCATGGAGCCAGATGCAGGGCTCGATCTCAGGACCCTGAGAGCATGATCTGAGATCAAGAGTTGGATGTTTAACCGACTGAGCCACCCAGGCACCCCTGTTATGTGTGAACTTTTAAAACTGGTTGGAAAAAAGGAGCCCTCTATACTAAAAAATGAGACTTGTTAACCTGTGATTTTGAGAGATTTAGTTAATGAGAGTGTTAAATTACAAAGATAAAAAATAGTAGTAATAGATGCAAAAATGTAGTTAAACCACTTACTCAGGGCTGAGTAAATGACAATGTTAATAACTATACTGACCCTTTACACAGTATCCCTCCATACTAGCCACAGCAACCCCTGAAATACATTCTAGCATTTCTCCATTGTACATCAGAGGAGACAAAGCACAGGGCAGTTAAGCGGCTTGCTCAAGGTTACACAGCTAGGAAGTGGTGGGGCCAAGGTCCAAAAGTGGACAGCCAGGCTCTAGAGTCCCGAGAAAGGTATACTCTAGAGGCAGATTTGTGAGACAGTCATATTTTGTATTCAACACCTAGTTACCTCAGTTTTGAAGGCCTTCCTCTGGAATATGCAGGGTACTCATTTTGATTTCCTATTGCCCTAGCAACCCTACCAGGCCTATACTCTATGTCCCTCTTCTTCCTCCTGACTTTCCTGTCATCAAAATCTGTCACTTTCGTTTCTCAGTCTTCAGAATTCTGACATTTGTATGTTGTTTTTTATTAGCAAAAACAGGTCTGATGACATCACTGGAGACATGTAATTGCTCCTAGATAGGGAACATCTGACAATTTATAATGTGCTTGCATCCAGTAGTCTCTAGTAAACAGTAATAACAATAAAACATAATGAGGATTTCAGGTCATATCAATAGCTGCTATTTATTAGGTGCTTACTACATGCCATGGACTTCTACAGGATTTCTAATTCTTTAACCATACCGTGAGCTGGGCATTGTACACTCAATCTATAAATAAGAACATAGGCACAGCAACCAAGTTCCTTGCTCAGGATCACACAGGTGTAGTTTGGGCTCTCTGACTCCTGGTTCTCTCCTTCTTTCGCTCTGTCTTCTGGCTGCTCCCATAGGGCTCCTGAAACATAGATCTTCATGTGCCAGGCCTGGGCCTCCATCTGAGGTAGCAGTAACCCCAGAGAAGAGCACAGCTTGCCTTTCCCCCTCTCTTCCACTTTTTCCTTTAGGAAACTCTTTATGAAAGGGGTTCTTGGTACAGTCTTCTTTTTCTTTCAACACACTACACTCCCATTCTCTTATTTTTTATTTTATTTTACATGGAATTAATATTCCAGTAATGTTGCCTTATTTACCAGGGTTTTAATAACTTGGTTGCATTTCTTTGGAGTAGTTTAGCTATTGCTTTGGAACTTCTATCAGTGTTCTAGATTTCCTTCTTGAAAATCTTAGCTTTATTCAAACAATGAGTATAAATGGCATTTTGCCACTTATCTTTTTATATGGTGAGTGTGATTTGAAGCATTCACATCGGAATTAAAATCTGTTCAGACGTCAATTCATTTCTAAGTAATGGAGTAACTAGGGGAAACCTGCACTGGGTGATGAGCAACTCTTTTTTTAAAGATGAATAAGTGTCATATAAACTGTCCTTTCCTTTTCTGTGTCCTTTATGGATGCCTGAGCCTGAATCTGACTTACTCTCCACAGCACATCTAAAAAAATGCCGCAGATCATTTTCTAAATGTTGCACCTCTGAGTTGAGTCAACTGCTGTGTGTGTTAAATGTGTTGCTGAGCAGAAAGTTGGGGTATTTTGGGGAATGAAACAGCTTTCTCCATTAGTGCTTCAGTGAGATCATATTTCCCCCTTTTTAACATCCATGCTGCAGTTCCTACTGAGACTGGAAGTAGGCTGGCTTCTCCCTCCGGAATATTGGGAACATCTGGCCATAATTTGTATATGAAGAGGTAAAGTAAGACTATCCTGGGGCATAGTGATCTAATGTCGTGAAGGTCCCCATCTGTGGCTGTTCATCACTCCTCTCTCTCCCAAGTGCCTGTCGTATTCCCTCTGCACACAAGATCCTTCAGTTTCAAGTATCCTTTCCCATGGGGCTTCGCTTTCTTGCTCACTCTGTGGCCTCTTAAAATGATCTCTTCCCGGCTTTAGTCCCTCATATATGACAGACCCCTGGATCATGGTCTAGAGGCCCTGTCATAGGATCTAGTGCTGCAGAATCCTAGAATGCTAGAATTGGGAGGGACATGAAGGTCATTCTGGCCCAGCCCCTGAATGGGTGAGAATTAGAACTGGAGACACAAGGTAAGGTGCCACACTGGATCTTTGCTCCAGGACTCCTCAACTGAGCCAGTGGATGTTAATCCTTCCCTATTGGAAATGCCTTTGTTTGCATTTTAACAGGGCCTTTAAGTGCTTGGACCAGTGTTTCCTAAGCTTGGCTAATCATTCAGATCACCCCATCTTGGTTCTGATTCTCTAAGTCTGGGCTTGGACTCAGAAACTGTGCTCTTAACAGGCCCAGGTCATCGTGATGATTAGCGTATGTTCAAAAACCACATTAAACCCCAAGGCTGACCCGTAACACTGTACATTCCAGCTAACCAGTCAGGCTAATGGACTGGGCATTTTGAGGCAACCCAGCTTTTCTAGCTCGTATCAGTCCACTCAGAATGTTAATATTGAGTAGAAAACAGAGGCAGCTCTCCCTAACTGAATACGGAAGATGCAGAAAATGGCTCCCTAAACGCAAAGGACCCCAACTTAATATTTGTTGACATAGGAAATATTAACACAGTCATTGAACTGAGTGAAAAAAACTGCCTTTCCAAGGTGGCACTACTAAAGAAGGGCCTGTCTTTGTTGAGAGCTGTATCTGGGTAAGGCATTTCAGGTAGAAGGTGAAAAGGAACCTGGAGAGGTTGCTCATTGGAAAAGAATGAGAATTGGGATTTGGAGAGAAAGGAGAAGAGAAGAGGATGAGGACAAGACTAGACAATATGGTGAAGTGACAATAACCCTGGAGAACAAAGCGCCTCTTCTGCAATTTTCGGTTGTTTGTGCTGCTGCCATATTAACCCCCCCTTGCTCCTCAGAGCTCCAGCTAAGTCACTTCACCGACAACAGTGAAAGTAAGGACAGAAGGTGAGACATACATCTGAATTCATAGATGGGAAACTCCAACAGAACATACAGGATTGCAAGTAGACTTAACAAATCAAACCAATTCAGCGAGGGAAAGAACTTGCATTGAGTGATGTCCGTGGGTCATAGGATTGCCAGGCATTCTGTATATATTGAACATGCCCTTGTATTTCATAATTGTGTCCTGAAGCATATATTGATTTTGTCAGGATGTCCTAAATATCCTATATTCAGCCTTTTTCACTAAATTGAAAAATGTTGAACTGGGTATCCTGTATTTTAATTTGCTGAATCTGGTAAACCTACCATAGGATCATATGTGCCCTAGTAAATGTGCACAAACCTTGGCAAGGACATTGGACTTTCCACAAATGGTGAAAAGGGTTCAATCTTATCTAAATCACCTAGGGCAGAGTGATTTCAGCTGACACTGAAGTTATAGTTATAACTGGCCAATCAAATCCAGGACCTGTCCACCTTGGCTCATGATAGTCATCAGGGAACTTATAAAAAAATTCATGCCCGGACTCCATCCCCAGCATTCAGGTCTATATGGTCTGGTGTGGGGCCAGCTCTCAGTACTGTTAAAGCTTACCAGGGCAACCAAAAGTGAAACCAGGATTGAGAATCAGTCATCAGCAGAGAGCCTATCCTTTGTGGAGTCTTATATATGGATAGCTGTGATGGGCAAGTGTCAAAGACTTGAGGTGAGGGTAGAAAAGAGGGAGAGGAATGAGTCCCAGTGAGGGGATTATTTCCACTGGGATCTGACTGCCTGCTGGAAGGCCTAGACCTGGCTACACCTGAAAAATATGTCAGTTGGAAGTCTATGGCCTCCTCTCCCACTATATAATTCTGTAACAAAACGGAAAAAAGCTAAAGTCTCCTGTCCTACTCTATCGGTTAGGCTTGAACCAAAGAAACAGCGGTGGGAGTTATCGATTAAGAGATTTATTGCAAGGAATTGCTTTATGGGATTGTCGGGTCTGGTCAGGCAAGTTCAAAATCTAAGGAATTATCTGAAATCCATATGACTGGCCTTCAGGAAGAGCAGGCCGGAACTCTTGGACCTGAGGTAAAGCTGCTGTCTTTCAGGCAGACTTTCTTCTTCCTCAGGGAAGACTTGGCTTTGCTTTTTTTTTTTTTTTTTTTAAGATTTTATTTATCTATTTGACAGAGAGAGACACAGCTAGAGAAGGAACACAAGCAGGGGGAGTGGGAGAGGGAGAAGCAGGCTTCCTGAGGAGCAGGGAGCCTGATGCGGGGCTTGATCCCAGGACCCTGGGATCATGACCTGAGCCGAAGGCAGATGCTTAACCACTGAGTCACCCAGGCCTCCACCCTATTTTTTTTTTTTTATTTTTTAGATTTATTTATTTATTTTAGAGAGAGAGAGAGAAAGAGAGAGCAAGGGGAAGAGGTAGAGGGAGAAGGAGAGAGAATCCCAAGCAGACTACATGCTGAGCATGGAGCCCAACTCGGGCCTCGATCCCAGGACCCCAAGATCACAACCTGAGCCAAAACCAAGAGTTGGACACTCAACTAACTGCGCCACCCAGGTGCCCCTTGGCTCTGCTTGTAAGGCCTTGCAGCTGACTGAATCAGGCCCCAGACTATCTCGGATAATCTCCCTGAGAGTCAACTAATGGTAGATTTAGTTACATCTACAAAATCTTTCACAACAACATTATTGCCTGATTGAACAACTGGACACTATAGTCTAGCCGCACTGACACATACAACTAACCGTCACCCCTACCTCAAGCTTTTTTTCTTTCTTTCTTTCTTCTTGGTAAAAGCTTGTGACATAAAACTTACTCTAGCAACCTTTTTAAAGCGTACAGGACAGTAGGGATAACTCTGCACGCTGTAGTACAATAGATGTCTAGAAAATTTTCATTTTACAAAACTGAAACTCTATGCCCATTTAACAACAACTCCCCTTCCCCCACTCCTCCCAGCCTACCTCATACTTGTAATCCTTTCCTAGAACTCCTTCGAAGCTGCTGGAGTGCAACAGTTCGAAGCAGAAAGAGGCAGGAGACTGTGAAGTCACTTGGCTGTGGTGCCCCATTGTTTGTCGTGACTCTTACAGCCAGTGTGGCCCTGGCCCCAGCACGGGGATGACGGGAGACTCAGGCTTGTTCCCTGGCTCTCCTCTTCATGGTGGGGAGTTACAAGGGAAGAAAGAAGGCCAGAAAAGAAATGAGGGGCAAGGACCTGAGATCCTGCTCAGAGCTGATGGGCTAGGGAGGACACAAGTGCACAGAAGAAGCTAGAGACCCATTTATAATTTTGTTTGGGCAGTTGAGTGTGAGGCCCCAGTTTCTTTTATTTAAAAATACACTTAGGTTTGCTTTCTTTAGTGCACAGGTGGTGTTAACGAAATTGAGGTTGTGTGATTTCTCTCTGAGTCATTTAGCTTCACTGCTTCACAAGAACAGATTGCACCCCTCACCCCATAGAGGCCTCTTAGATGCTGCCGTGACTGCTAGGTACAGAGGAATGTAAACAGCTCAGTCCAGAATTTATTCCTAATATGGGGGGAAGAAGTTTTTTGCAGATTCACAACTTCCTGATTATGTACTTTCTTTGCAGAATGAAAACACCCTGGGTCAAGAGTTAAGAGGCACAAATGCCTGTGTCTGGTTCCATCATTAGCTAGTTAGTTCTGTGTTCCGGTTCCATCATTAGCTAGTTAGTTCTGTGTTCCTTTGCTCTTTGTTGAAATGGAGTTGCATGAATTGGAAGGTGGCTTCCAGGCTGTAGCTCCTTGATTCTAAAAGGCAGTGTTCTCTGTCCCATAAGTGTCTAGGGTGAATGGTTGCAGAGTGGTTAGTTGGCCCCTTAGATTTACTGGGATCCCAGTCTTATGTTTAACACATTATGTCTGGAGCAACTCCTGTTCAGGATTGGTATGAACCTTAAGCCAAAGAGTTTCAACTTTACTTTGTATTTCAACAATAATACGATTGCCCAAACCTGGGACACTCTTAAGATTTGTGTCAGAACAATGGATATAGGTTGGGACTCTCCGAGGCAAACTGAAACTCAAGGTCACTTGGGTGAAAGGCAGTGAGGAATCATGGAAAGATTTGATTAGGGAAATGATTTACTTTTTCTCAGATTGCTCTAATAATTGAGAAAATATGCATCAGCATATGTCAAAAGGCAAAGTATACTTGCTAGTTTTGCTTAAGGAAGATTCATTTGCTGCCAAGCATTAAAAGTATAGGGGAAAAGAGACCAGTGGAAAGGAGCTCAGTAAGAAACTACCAGATAATCCAGCAAGAGGCGATGGGAGGGGGCAGGACAGTTCTGGAAAAAGGCCTGAACATTTGTATTCTTAGGCAATCAGAAGTCATGGTAGCAAGGAAGATGAAGCCTAGCTGTTCAGAAAAAAATCATTAGCTAGACTTAATGAATAAAGAGAATAGTCTGATTTTGTGGATATTAAAAATGTCATATTTAGTGACTTTAAATTTAGGGGTTGGTTCTGAACAATCATTTATTGCTCAGCAGCACAAAAAAAGGCATCAACTCCCTGAACCTTGAGATTCTGCTCTTGGCTTTTCTCAAAATAGAACCACTTGATAGCTTTCTCAGCCGAATGCCTTCACTTAAAGTTAGGCCAGTCTGAGAGATGAATTGGATAAATGTTTCTGGAGATACTTGGTCATGAGACTATATCATTAGGACTTGTAAAGCATGTCTAATTTACTTAATGGATTATAATGTCTTGGAAATGACTATAATGATCTATTTACACAGAATGCCTGAGTGCACAGACCATTTGTATAAATAAGCAATTACATTCCCTGCTGTCAGGATATTTTGGTCCGAAGATCAGTTACCTGATGCCTTTCCTCTATAGTGTTAATTCGGGTAGTGATTATATCCTGCATATTATAAATCTTCAAATAATCATTATGAATAGCAGCTGCTTGGGGCTTGGCTGTTTTTACCCAGATATAAAAGCCTGCTTGCAAAATTTCATTTAAGATGGGAAGTGATATGGAGGAGTCCGAAGGAACATTCTTGGGTCTGTTTTATGTGCAGTCTTGATATGTCCTGAAGTGTGTGTGTGTTCCTTTCTTTTTCTGGAAAGGAATGAAAAAAAAAATACTTAGGCTAATACGGTAAATGCTAAGAACCACATTTGAGTACATTCATTCATTTGCTGTGAGTGCCTTATCCCCAACCTGGGATTTTCTAGTGCCTGCAACTTTAAAGCCATATACACCAGTTCTTTGCTGTCTGTCTGTTCCATTGATCAGAGAGCTGAAGGGGGCCTTATAGAGTTATGTTGGAGAACTCTTTACTTTCCCCCTTTATCTGCCTGGTGTGCTTCTAAGGGTGTTAATTTTATTTTTATGGTGTGTAAGATAAAGCGCAAATAAATTTAAAATAAAAAATGCAAGTAAAGGGAAAATAATATAGGAAAATACCATAGAGTCAGAAGCAACGTTAGTCCACAGAAGGCATATTATAAAGTTATGCTGCTGTCACAGGTGGGCCACAATTAGGGCTTTAAATCTTCTAACAGCCCACTGGAAGCATGACATGAACAAGTTTCACAGAACCCATTAAGTAAAATCAAGTAGTCATATAGGTGAAACAGAATTATTTCTGATCTGAATTCAGAAAATTTCCCTTGTGTTCTTATAGAGAGGACACTGAAATTGATAAAAGGCAGCTTTGATAATATTATTCCATACCATTTTTGAAATATCAAGTGTTTTACTTGCCATATGGGTTCTGGGTGAATTCCTGTCATTCTCTAGTTTGTACTAAGACCGCCACATTGGTGCCCATTGAGACCTGGTGTTAAGTCTGGTTGGCCCTCAGTGAAGGGGTTATCACTTTGGCTCTCCCATGAACCCATGATCTTGTGATTTTCCCAGGAGGGACTATAGTTTCTTTTAGTGTTCCTGATCCCTGGGGTGGGTGACACTGCAGCATGTATTAGTTTCCTATTGTTGTTGTAACAAACTAGAACAAACTTAGTGGCTTAAATAGTGCAGATTTATTATCTTACAGTTCTGGAGGTCAATAATCCAAAATGGGTTTCATGGGCTAAAATCAAGGTATCAGGAGGGCCTTGAGTGCTCTCGGCTTTTCTTTCCATCTAGAGACTGTCTGCATTCATTGGCCTCTGGCCTTCTTCAACAATCTTATCACTTCAGCCTTTCCTTCCAGAGTTCCATCTTCTCTCACTCTGACCTTCTGTTGCCCTTTGTCCCTTACAAGAGCCTGGTGATGACATTGGGTCCACCTGGACAATCCAGGGTAGTCTCTCCATCTCAAGACCTTTAACTTAATCACATCTGCCAAGTTCCTTTTACCATGTAGGAGAACACATTTCCAGGTTCCTGGGGTTAGGATGTGGATAACTTGGGGGGTGGGGGGAGGTGCGTATTATTCTGTCAGTCACCCAAGAGAATTGAAAACAGGAGGGGTGGATTGTGTGCTATCCTATACTATATGAGCATGCTTGGCAGGAGTTTCATACAGGATCCAGGTGGAAAAACTGGGCTGTTTCCAGTAGAGGAGAGCCTATTGAATATGTGGACTTAGATACAGAGATGCAGTAGGAGCTGAAAACAAGGCAAGGTAGCTTAACTCAGAGATGAACTGCTGGAGATGCTGCTAGCATCTCTAGGATGGAGGGACAACAGGAGGAGATCATGCTACCAGAGCCCAGGAGCCAGGGCCACTGGGCTAGAGCCGAAAACTCAGAGGACGCATGTCTGGCAGGAGCTAAAGGTCAGGGAAGAGGCTTAGGCAATGCTGGAGACATTGCCCCTCGTGAGGGAGTGGGAGGAAGTAC
The DNA here is from genome assembly GCF_054177405.1 of Leptonychotes weddellii. NCBI lineage: Eukaryota > Metazoa > Chordata > Mammalia > Carnivora > Phocidae > Leptonychotes > Leptonychotes weddellii. Next base: position 102,345,568 of record NC_138375.1, on the reverse strand, counting down.
CCTGGCTTCTTTCTCTTCCCAGCTGCCCATCTCCCACTAACCTTGGCTAAATGTTTCCTTGGTAAAACTAACCAGAAGCTCATAGGCAAAGGGGTATGGAAGCTGTGGTTGGCAGGCGCCTGTGATATAAAGCCCAAGAGGTGACAGACAGGCTCTGGAGGTGAAAGCAAACAAGAAAATGGCCCAAACATCACATGTCGTGAGATAACCCGCATGTAAATAACATGGGGGAAGACGTCTGGTACCATTTTTGTTAAACCTTTACATGAGCTCTGGCTTTTAATACAGTGAAGAAAAGAGACGCTTGTGTGTAGGGAGACGGGGTGTGGGGGAGAGTATAAGCAACTGATTTTCACTTTAGTAGGATTTCTCCAAGGGCTAGACTTGAAAAGGTTTTCAGCCACTCTGTAAAGGGCACGTTTATTTTTATGACACTGAATGGATGATTTGTTCCCTCTGCTCTCACATCTTACTTAGCCCCTCCTCCTTTCCCTCTCTCTCCTTCCTTCCTTCCCCTCCCGTGTCTTGCTCCTCCATTCCTCCTTTTCTTCTTCATGCTCTCCTCCTTCCTCCCCCGCCCCGCCCATCTTCACCCTTTGTTTGCATTCATTTCTTAAAACATGGCTTTTATTAACCAACAGGCACCTATTTCTAAGAATGATTACTGGTACTGTCTCCTCCTTTCTCACTTTGCCTCCCAGTCCATGGACTGCTTGCGATGTTCTTGAGGCTTGGGACTACAGAATTATTTTCATTACATCTCTTTTTAACTTTCTGCCTTAAGAAGCATTTTAGGACCTCTCCTAGGATGCAAATCAATGGTATTGGACTCACCCTATGTTCACTTATCTGGATTCCTCTCTACCTTCAATTCCCTGATATTTCCTTCCACATTCCATAGCGTCTTTTGTTTTTGTTTTTGGTACCCATTTTCCAGGGGGGCTGTGGGGCTCCTATGTAAGGCTTGACCCAGACAAAGATCATGCCTTTGGTTCTAAAATGAAAGAAGCGCACAACATAAAAGTATATGCTTCTCTGTTGAGATTATAAGCATCGTTCAAATATCATTGACTACACATTTAAAGTGGTTTGGACTCCATGCTGAAGGGAAATGAGGAAAACATTTTTCATGAAAGATGAGCTTCTGATAGAAGGAAATTGAAGGCTTCAATGCAGTCATCCTTACCCAGTTATTTTCATTTAATAATACATAGAGTAATTGGTTGATGAGTTTTGGGACCTCGATGGCAGCAGTGTGTTGAGCTAGTCGTACCCCTCAGCATTAGTATTGCTGTTGATCTGAAGCCCCAGCTGAGGCAGCACACAGAGACTCTCATTCCAGATTTGCTAGGTTTCATGTTGGCTTGAGCACTTACCCGCTCTGTGACCTTGAGCAAGTTACTTAACCACTCAGTTTCCTCAGCTGTAAAATAAGGATAATAATAGCATCTGCATCCCAGTGCTGGTGAAAGAATTAATTAATTATGCCAGGCACATAGTAAGGGCTCTGTAAGTGTTTCCTCTTTATTTTCCTTTATTTCCCCCCCTTCCTTCCTGATAGTCCACTTCCATTGGCACCTGTTTTTAATATGTTTGTGTTTTTAAGTATATATATATATATATTCTTCTAAAATATGTAGTGTCATGCATGTTTGCATGTGTGTGTATGTCTGTGTGTTTCATTTGGCTTTAGGCTATACATTTTATTCTATTTTTGTGTTTTTGTTGTGTATCCAGTTGGCTATGCTTGTTTCTAGGTCATTACTTCTGCCTGACTCATAGCACACTGCAGTGTATGTCCATCACATTTACTTGTCCGCTGACCTAGTGGTGTCATCTGAGATGCCTCCAATTCCCTACTACAAACAATTCTGTGACAAGCACACTTGTATATATATATATATTTATATATATAAATATACACCTGATTCAACTGTACAAAAAAAACCCTGGTTTTCACCTGGTTTATGGTTACTTGTTGCAGCAACCACAGGAAACTCATACATGTTATAAATAAGAAGTCATCTATATACCACCTGTTTTGCTAGCAAGCACTCTAGTGCTTTCTAGGATAGATGGGGGTTCTTCCTTGAATGTTCCTTATTAAAAACCCCAAGAATGTATCTTATGGGGGTCTGAGAATGAGTTCGTTTCATTACTCATCTGCTGCTTCCTGTTGCCATCTGCTAGGTCTGAATGATGCTGTTCCCCGGCCTGATGTGTCTGTCCTAGGAAGTGAGAACTCTCGTTCTGTTGCAGATATGACTGTGGCCAGTGTCAGAAGATAGTGGAACACAGGGCATAATTCACACCTGCTACAAGATGTGGCAAATTTCAGAAGCTACATGCCCTACTTTGCGCAATTCCAAGGAGATACCATTTGTGTTTTTCGGACATGAAAGGAGCAGCTCCTTTACTACCACAGAAGCAGCACCACGTCTCAGGTCCCAACCTAATTCCGGTTGTTTGGGGTGAATTTAAGCACCCCCATTATAATCGAGAATCAAAACAGCCATGAAAACCAAAAAAAAAAAAAAAAAGAAAAGAAAAATTCCCCCTTTGAACCAGTCTAAAGCTCACCTTCTCAGTTTTCTGTCTCAGGATCAGCCTCTTTTGATTAATGATGGAAATACCTTCACCTTTCTGAGATAACCTCATCTCCAACCCACTGTAAGCTCACCCTTTAGTGAGGCCAATAACATCAACATTCAGCTGCACATCACTTCATTTCTCACAGTCTGTGTAATTCAGTCTTGTGGTCATTCACTGAAGATTGTGGTAGCTCTCGTCAAGATGGCATCATTAATGCCTTTTCTTCCCGAATAGTCATGTTGATCCCACTGAGAGGTGGAGAATATTCCTCCATCCCTTTCAGTCTGGTCTGGTCTTTAATGCTTTGACCAATAGAGACCTGCAGAGGTGATGTGCTAACCCCAGGCCTAGCTTTTAAGGAAACTGGCAGCTTCTACAGGAGCTGGTCACCTGAGCAGCCAGTAAGAAGTCCAGCTCTAAGGAAGTTTAGGTTGAGCTTTGCCTAGGCTTGTCCCATTCCTTTGTATGATGCTTCTCACAGCATGTGATGAAGAGTAGGTTTGACCATCTCTCCTGCTGTCTATTTTCTGTCAGGTTTTGGGCTCTTGTCAGCATGCAAATAAGATACATATATACCTATACATCCTTCCCTAGAACAAGTAATAATATACCCACATATCAATATCTAAAGCAATACTTAGAAAAGAAGCATTTCTTCTTAGAAACAAAACCCCACAGAAATATACACCTGATTCAACTGTACAAAAAAAAATTTCTATCACTAAGCCATGTAAAACTCTTGCAATCAGATTAACAGTTTTCAGTTTTCTCCAAGTGGAAACTTGCCTTTGCATTTGTATTTAAAGAGTCTATTAGGTTAGTTTTCTCTGAACAAATAAAGAAGCTTGCCCTGAAAGAGTAGTCACATTCCTGTCTCTTTTAAGACTAATGCTCTGTGCAGCTTTGAAACAACAATTATTTCCTGTTCTATCACTTCCATCAAGATTTGTACAGCCTTGGGAACGATGGCCAGGGCACCATGTTATACTCACATGCCTGTAAAAGCTGCTGTTTCATTCTGAGAAAATTGCCAGAAAGTTAAGTGGCATTACCTTTGCTCTCAGTGCTTGATTATCTCCAGAAAATGTTACTGCAAAGAGAAAGTGAAGGAAAAAGTGGAGACAAGGAGAAGACATGGAAAGGGTTCTCCCAGAGGGGGTTAAGCAATTTCAGAAGTATAAAAGCTGAAATGAAGATACGGAATTCCATTTCTAGTCTGTTCCTTCTTCCTCATATTCCTCCTGATGGTTACATGCACTTCACAAACACATTATCAGGACCACAGAATAACTAAGGCATGATCTTAGACTTAGGTGTTCCAAAGGAATTTCAAAATTTCCAAATACCTGGAATATTCCAAAGAAAATTATCCACTCCTTGGGAGCTAATCCCAACTGTTCCTTAGTATCTACCATTCTCATTGTCAACTCTGGCATCTACAATTCTCATTGATATTCTCATTGTCAACTCTGTCACCACCATTTCTGGCTATTTACTAAGTCTTTTGAAGATAAACTGAGTTCACGGCTTAGGTTGTAGAAATTAATGCTCAATTTATCCAAATTACATTTATATAATGAAGGCAGTAACAATTGTTTGTGATTTATTAGCATAAACAAAAAAATGTTATTCTGACCAGCTTGCCTCAAACATTATTGTTGATGCTTGACCAAAAATAGACACTTTTTAAAGAAGTAACAAAAGCTCAAAAACCATGTTTTATAATCCAGTATGTAATTATAGATGAAAATGTCAGAAATCAATAATGCAGTTTGACTATAGGCCTTCAAAATCCCAAGCATATACTAAGCAGTAACTAACAATAAGCTCAGCAATAATGAATAGGAAAATCAATGTGTCTACAAAAAAAAAAAAGTTATCAAAACCTTCAAACACAGATAGAAACACAGGCACAATGATAAAAATTTTCTTTCACTTATTTCTCCTTAAAAGTACAAAATTAATGTATTTCCCCTTTCCACAGGCTTTTAACTGTCTGATAGTTGTAACTTCATAAAATTGTAGGTATAAAAAGCCAATTTTAGGAATTCTTGAGACTAGGAGCAATATTTAATTGAACAGCGAATTAGCAGTTGAAATAAATAACACCTAAGTAAAAAAGAAAAATATGTGAAATGTAATAGAAGAATGACAAAGAACACCAGCTTATTCATCTAAATATTTTAATCATAGATATGGTAAAGCCCTGTCTGTCAAAGATCTGAATCACTGGTAGATCTGTTTCTATGGTCTCCCCCCATCCCCGCAACTCTCTCTCTCACATCTTTTTTTTGTGATTCATGGTATGCTTGGTAAATTTTGATTCAATGCCAGATGTTGTAGATGAAAAATTGTGGAGAGTCTGGATGATGTTATCTTTTTTGAGAGAAGCTTGGCTCTTTCCTTCACTAGGTAGACTGACTACCTTAATGCAATCCAGTCATGGACTGAGGTGTGTCAAGGTTGAGTTACAGTTATGACAAGGCTCTGTCTACCTCGGTAGGCCTCTGCTCCTAGGGTAAGTATCCCAGGGGTTCCACGTGAAAACCTGTTTGTGTTTACCTGGTGTGTCTAGAACTCTAATCCTTACCCTCTCAGACCCTGTCCTGCTGAAAATTCCACTGTGTTTTTGGAGCTTTTCTGCTTGGATTTTTAGCTTCCTGCCCATTTAGCATCAACACTTAGTATTCAACAAACATCTTAAGGGGAAAACTGGCAGTATGTTGGATTCAGTCCTCTACCTCTCTCTTCTCCAAAGAATTCTGACCCCTCAAGACTCTATGTTTTGCATTTCAAGCCCCACCAGACTGGCAGAAACTCTACTGGTTTCTCTCTCTCTTAGTAACAGTTCTCTACCTCTGAGGTAGAATCCACTTCATGACTCTCTCCTAACTTCTGATGGCTGTGGGCAATCCTTGGTGTTGCTTGACTTGGAGACACATCACTCAAATCTCTGCCTCTGTCTTCATACCTTCTTCTTTGTGTGTTTTACCCCTTCTCTTTATAAGGATACTTATCATTGGATTTAGTGTCCACTACGGTGGTTGAGATGGCCTTATCTAGAGATCCTTAACTAAAGTACATCTGCAAAGACCTTTTTTCCAAATTAGGTCACATAGATGGGTTCTGGGTAGATGATATTTTTTGGGGGTGGGGAGCATTATTCAACTCACTATACAGGACATAAATATGAGTAATTGTCCATATTGGCCTTTTGAAGATAGCCATTGAGGCTCCTATGGTATAAATGATGATTTGGGGGGCACAATTCAAGACATTTAAAGGTTATGATTACTGAAATAACAAGAGGTTGTGTGTATATCTGTGGGTGTATGTGCTAGAGAAAGTTTCCAAGATTTAGACAACAAATCTATGATAGAGTCCCAAATCCATAGTCTCATACTCCTTCCCTTTCTGTCTTTCTTTATCTGGAAAGAGAAGAAAAGTGGAAGAGCAATAAAAAATAGACAGGAAGAGAGAGAGAGAGGGGATAGAATTCCTGCTTTACTTAGGTTACTAAATAGTTACTGTTAGTTGTAGATTTTATTTTCATTTTCTATCACATTATGTCTTCTTCTCTAATTATGTTGTTTCTGCCTATCATGCCTCACCCAAATAGATTCTAAACAAGGTGAATGCAGAAGCCATATCATAGTACTCTTCCCAGTTTCAGAAGCACTCTAATTATGTGATTAGAGTTGAAATCCAAGGGCCTATTCAGGGGGGAAACAGGAGATCAGCTCCTTCTGTATACCTAAAATAAGGGCTTCCCCAGGCAGCCATGTTTTCCCAGAGGGATTTGCTCCCCTTGGTAGTAGTCTTGGTCTAGAGGTATTTTTTTTTCTCCTTAGGGGCTGATAGAGACCTGTCCTCTCTTCCTAATGGCTCTTGCTTGCTAGAGGTTAAATGGAAATTTATTTTACAAGTCATGTGAAGATAATGTTATTTTATTGTCCTGCTTCACTCTTACTCTCTCACTTCTGTACTTAAGAGAGTAGTGGTAACTCCTCGGTACAGTTTGCATTACTAGGGGGCCTAAACTCTATAACTACTCTGATCTAAATGTAACACATCCTCTATTCAATACGAGCCACCTTCAGGACTCTGAGTCTAAGCTGTTCCCACAAGGGTTTCATGCTTATACAGCACCATCAATTCAATCTTCATAGCACTTACTAGAAACTTTCTGTTTTGCCCTTGACTGTGAAACCATTTATTCTCATATGTTTGCATATATGTCCTATCTCCTTAAAATTTGTTCAGCCATTTGTTTAGTAAACATTTTAAATATTGCTGCTATGTGCCAGGCTCTGCACCACGTGCAACAGATTCAGAGAGGGAGAAGACATGCCTTACTCCTTGAGGCTTGTAGACACTGAAGTAGACAGTCATGATCAACATGACACTGTTAGGGAGAGGCACTGGGTATCAAAAGCCAACAACCTTCTCCAGGATTAAGGGTTCTAGAAAAGACTCCTGAGAGTAGGTGATGTCCAGGTGGAGTTTTGGAGAATGGAGAAGGAATATTCAGGTCAGGAGTGAGGAGGTGGGTAAAGAGCATTCTAAGCAGAGAGGATAGTAAGAACAAAGACTTAGAAGCAAAGCACCCAGGGGCGCCTGGGTGGCTCAATCGGTTAAGTGGCTGCCTTTGGCTCAGGTCATGATCCTAGGATCCTGGGATCGAGCCCCGCATCTGGCTCCCTGCTCGGTGGAGAGCCTGCTTCTCCCTCTCCCTCTGCCTGCTGCTCTGCCTACTTGTGCTCTCTCTCTCTCTCTGTCAAATAAATAAATAAATAAATAAATCTCTTAAAAAAAAAAAAAAAGAAGCAAAGCACCCAGTTTGCATTGTGCAGGAAAGGATAAACAACTTGGTTTTAGGTGGAGTAGAGAGTGAGAGGAAATGATGGGATGTGTAGTGGGCAACGTCCTCTGAGGCCAGATCTGGAATCCTTGTCTATCATACTGAAAAGTTTGGACGCTCTGCTTACGGTCCCAGAACCCCTGAAAACGATGAGTGGGAGAGAATATGACCAGTTTCACATTAGAGAAAACTCTCTCTGGCTACATGGTTTTGAGACCAACAAGCCAGAGACAGGAAGGAAAGTGTGGGATGTGACGCTGGGATGGATCAGTGTGCTAGTGGCAGAGCTGGAGAGGAAATGTTAAAAAAATACACTCAGATAGTAGAGTTGGCATTTCTGGCTGGTGGAGTCTATGTGAGGTCTGAAGGAGAGAGGGCTTAAGCATGACTGCCAAAGAGAATCACAGATACAGGAGAGCGGGAATAACCGAGGAAGCAAATTCTGAATGGGCTGGTAAGATGGCTCAGGACCAAGGCCAGGAGGCGTGCCTTGAACAGGAGACGCAGCACTGCAGTGGGATGCTAGCCTGGTCCTTTCTCCTGCCTCCGCCTCTAGTCTTGAGATGTCCGGTGGGCTCTGAACTCTAATACCTCTTGCTCACAGAGGCCTTCACTTCCTATTTCGGTAAACTGCCAAGTGCTTTTTAATTTTTACTTTTTTCCAGTTTTACAGAGAAATAACTGGCATCCATCACTATATGAGTTTAAGACCTATAGCATGATGGGTTGATTCACGTATATTGTGAAGTGATTATAGCAGTAGGTTTAGTTAACATCCATCACCTCGTACAGATACAATAAAAAGAAAAGAAAAACATCTTCCTTGGGATGAGAGCTCTTAGGATCTACTCTCTCTCTCTCTCTCTCTTTTTTTTTTTTAAAGATTTATTTGTTTATTTAAGAGAGAGAGTGAGGGGAAGGGCAGAGGGAGAGAGAATCCCAAGCCAACTCTGTCCTGAGCGTGGAGCCGGATATGGGGCTCACAACCATGAGATCCAGACTGGAGCCTAGTGCTCAACCGACTGTGCCAGCCAAGCACCCCTAGGTTCTACTCCCCCCTAACACCTTTCCTATATGCCATATAGCAGCAGTGTCAGCGACAGCCATCATGTTGTACTTGACATCCCTCGCGCTTATTTATCTTGTAACTGGAAGCTTGTACCTTTGATCACCTTCCTCCAGTTCCATCTCCCCACCCCCACCTCTAGTAACAATAGATCTGATATCTTTTTCTAGGAGTTTGGTGTTTTTTTCTTTTTTAATTAGATTCTACATATAAGTGAGATCTTAGGGTGTTTGCTTCTTTGTCTGACTTACTTCACTTAGCACGTAACTCCTCCATGTTTATCTGTGTTGTTGCAAATGGTAGGATTTCCTCATTTTTTTCTGGCTGAATAATATTCTGTGGTGTGTATGTGGGTGTGGTATATAAACATATACCACAGCTTGTTTCTTCATTTGTCCACCGATGGACACTTAGGTTGTTTCCATGTCTTGGCTGCTGTAAATAATGCTGCTATAAACCAGGGGGTGCAGGTGTCTTTCCGAGTTAGTGTTTTTGTTTCCTTTGGATATATTCCCGAAAGTAGAGTTGCTAGATCATATGGTAGTTCTATTTTCAGTTTTTTTGAGGAACCTTCGTACTGCTTTCCTTGGTGGCTGTACTGATTGTCATTCCCACCAACAGTGCACAAGGGTTCCCATTTCTTCCATGTTCATGCCATTTGTTACCTCTTGTCTTTTAAGTCATGATCATTCCAATAGGCATGAGGTGTGATATCTCATTGTGGTTTTAGTTTGCATTTCCCTAACGAGCATCTTTTTATGTACCTGTTGGCTGTTTGCATGTCTTCTTTGGAAAAATGTTTATTCAGATTCTTTGTCCATTTTTAATTGGATTACTTGTTTTTTGCTTTGAGTTATATGATTTCTTTATATAATTTGGATATTAACCCCTTATTACATATATGGTTTGCAAATATATTTTCCCATTCTGTAGGTTGGTTTTCCACTTCCTCAATGATTTCTTGGATGTAATCCCATTTATTCATTTTTTATTTTGTTGCTTGTGCTGTAGGTATGATTTCCAAAAAAATCATCAAGACTCATGTCAAGGAGCTTTATGCCTATGCTTTCTTCTGGGAGTTTCATGGTTTCAGGTCTTATGTTTAAGTCCTTAATCCATTTTGAGTTAATTTTTATGAGTGGTTTAGAGGTTGTGTCATTCTTTTACATGTGAATATCCTGAACTGCTTTTTATAACCACATCTTATTTGTCGTTTGGTCAGAGTACAGAATAGGGACGTGTGAGTAAAATTTCAGGGAGGTTCAGCTCTCCATGATCTGATTCTGCCTCCTCAGAGGGAGAGCTGGTCAGAGCAGAAGGAGGGGGAAGCTGGCAGAAGGTGAGACAACCTCTTTCCTATAGTTTGAAAGCTATGTAAAGCCAGAGAGAAGCCTGTTTAAATGGTCATCAGAGCAAGCTGGGTCTGAAGTGAATATCGGCAGCTATGAGCTGAGCCTGGGGTTTAGAGAACCAGGAAAGTTAAGAGTGTAGCACTTTTACCCATACTAGGTGAATGGGGGTGGGGAAATACAAGATACCATAGGCTGGTAGAAGGTTTTTGCCATGTCCCTGGTAATGTAATGCATAGATAGCAGAGATTCTTTGCTAAGTCTAAGATAGCAAGCACATATAGAAAAGTTTCCTCAAGCTGGAATTGTCCAGTGATGATATAAATGGCCAGGGAGTATGTCACCACTGACTTCTTGACTAGGCTTGATGACCCTCTTCTGGGGGTTATTGGAAAGAGCTCGTTCCACACAGCAAGGTAGATTGAGAGATTAGGTGACATCTGAGTCTCCACCACTTGAAGATGCTCTGATTCTGTGATGTTCCAGAAGTAGCTCAGGGTGTGGCCCTTGCAGCATCCTTGAGTGTTACCTGACTCAAATCAGGGTTGTCACAGAGAATGACAACAGATATTTGGACCTGGCTTTTCCTTATAACTCAGAGGAAGAAGTTACATTAGCTATACTAAGCTTAAGTTCCCTCAGTGGATAGTACTCTAATAGTGAAATAAGATGTTTTTGGTTTGGAATTACATATCCCAAAGGGGCTCTTTAATTTTTGTTGGAAGAAAGATTTTCAGCCCTTCTGCCACGTAGGCATTGCTTGAACAGGATTTACCAGAAGTGGGGATTGGAGTCAACGCTATGTTTAAGGAACATTAGTGGGCTTTACTGCAATTTCATAAAGCTAATGAGTTCATTTTGTAGGTAGTTAGATGGTTTGAGTTTTTCAAAGTGGCTCTAAGCTTCTGGGGAATTGCTCACCTAACTTACTGGTCAAATAAGTGTGCTTAAGCATTAATCCCTTAAGTCATTTGTGTGCATGTGAACAAGAAAATCTTCAGTGACTCACCTTATTCCATTAATTGCGATACTCTGATCAATATGAAGAATACATTTGAACTATTTGCAATGAGGCTGATAGTTAATCTTGAAAGATCATACATATGGTAACACTTACAAAAAAGAAGCAAACATAAAATATACAATAAAAGGCAACAAAAACAAGCGTAAGCAAAGTGCACTGAAAATTGTAGAGCCAGAGATTTATTTGGAAGACTAATGTTTTATAGCTAAGCACAGACCACATTTTCCTTCTGGTTAACTTGGCACAAAATAGGGCCACTTCCAAGTGTTATTTATTGTGTGTTCTCCCGATATCACTGTATTAAGCAAGATGAACATATTAAAATTTGATATTAGCTCCAGTTCCTGTCCTCAAGATACAGTGTTTCCTTACTAGAACGATAGGACTGCCATTGCTGTACTCAGAATTTGGCAAAAGTTTAGAGAACTGGGCTTTCCAGTGAATTTGCATAATAAAACTCTCTTTGAATTATAGGTCAGTGAAGGGGAAAGTACGAACCTAATTTGATTTGACATTTATACACTGAAAGTTTCTGAAAAATGTCTCCTCTGTGTTGCCAATTTTTATTTCCACACAGAGGTGGTCAGCCCTGCTCTGAAGGACAAAGATGGAGTTGAGACATACTTTTCCTTAAGTAGATTAAAGTGAAAGAGTTTATTTCATAAGCTTGAACATCGATGTAAATTTGCATTGTTCTGCGTGTCCTCTGTTTTGGATTGTGAGAACTAGTCACTACCATTAAGTGTTACATGGCTGTCATTGAAAAATATGTGGCTTTTATATTTTTGTGGACCTGTCCACACCAAGGGTTCTTTCCCACTCGATTTGGGTGCTCAGGCCAGATTCTGCAGCTATCTGAATGCTTAGCCTCAGCCTACACAGAATTTCTTTTCATACATGTTGGCTGGCTGGTGTGAGCAAACATCCATCCCTTATGTAAAGGCATATTCTCACTCCAGGGTCTTCAACATTTGAGTGGACAGTAAACCTGGAGATATTCCCCAGGTGAAAAAAAACCCTTAAATAGGCCTCACAAATATTTGTGTTTTTTAATCTTGTGTTTGACCATTTTTTTCCCCCTGTGAGTGGGAATATTTCAACATGGCTAAATTGTGTTTGGTCAGTTTGATTGATTCACCTGGTTAGTTAGCATCTTTAAGCAGCTTATTAATCCCTTTACCCATGAAAATTTGGTTTCCTGATCTGAATTCTAAAACAGGAAGTATTGTTCTTCTTTACTGTTGAGTTTATAAGTGTTGAATATATCTGTGGGAGGAGTGGCAGATTTTGGAGACCATATTTATAAGATGTTAAGGTTGTAATGCCATATCTTAGGCCTTAAAAACCCCTTAAAATAGTTAAGGCCTCCTTTTCATGTACATTTTTCTGGATGCATACACTTCATTTTAGCCATACTTAACAAAATCTGGAAATATAATGAAAAATCTTCAAGTTTCTCCAAACTCCTACTCCAATAAGAAGCTTCTTCCAGAACCATCCTTTAGAGCACAGATCCTAAAACAAAATGTCTTTTTCTTTTTTCTTTGTTTTTCAGTTATCAAGCTGATGATTGGTGTATCTTAGTTTGTAGTATCATGGAGGTTAGAGCTGTAGGAGACCCGAGATTTCTCACTCCATTCTATCAATTTATCAGTGAAGAACATAGCATGAAGCAAAAGACTAGACCAACTTCTATCAGATTCCAAGGTCTAGATCTGAACTTGGAGAATGACCATAATTAGAACTGGAAACAGACTTAAGAGAGAAAGTTAAAGCTGTGAGAATGACTCAGCCTGGAAAGGGCTGTAAGGACACTTCTAATAATGCTATATACGTGAAACACTATTTCAGCTCTGCAAATGGTTTTCAAAAATCATGGCAATGCCCAAATTGTATTCAGCCTATACAGTTTGCATTGGCTCCTTCCTCAGGTTTTTTTCTCCCTTTCCAGGCTTTGCATCACTCTACATCAAACATCACATGTTAGTCTCACCCCTTGATGTTCACCTGGAAAGGCACATAGCCCACAGAGCCTGGGACACAGCACCAGAACTGCTCATGATTGAGGAGGATCCAAAGCCATGCCAAAGTGGGACCTGTCTGGGAAAATAAATAGAGGATGCAATACAAAGTGGGACGAATGAGCTGAGGCATTAACCAGAAGGCTTAACTGGAAGGGTGCAGGGAGGAAGAAGCTACATAAAGAAGGGATGAGTCTCAGTCTCTCTCTCTGCATGTCTCCTCTCTTCTCTTCCATCAGCCTGGTGACTTTACACTTTGAACATTTCCTTGTAGTTTCTGCTCCCTGAAAACATCAACTTACATATGGTATCACCTTGCTGTGTTCTCTCTGGCCCCTTTCTGCCACATGACATATCCTGATGCCTCTTTTAGCTCCTCCCCCTATTAACAGCTCCTTCAACTCTGGGTTTCCTAGTGCCAAATTCTGAAGACTGGAATTTGATCGGTCATTTCTTCCCATCAAGGTCAAAGGTCTAAATCCAGCCTGTGGATGGATTGTCATATTTTTAAGGACACAACTCCTGATCCAACTGGCTGTGGGTCGCATGGTACAAATGTGGTCATTTATGCCATAGAGGCTAGGGGGAGTTTTTCTTCAGGAAGGGTGGTGGGTGACAGGCCTCATAGATCTAGTAGTGTCTCAGAGAGGCCGACTCAAAGCCACATAGTTATGAATGGTAGGGGGGGACTCTTTTTTTTACCCTAAGGCTTTTCTTTTCTACCTCAGTGCTTCTGCTGAAATAATGTTGGATAGGTTAAAATTCCTCAGTTGATTTTTCCAGGAGATGAAAAAGAGCTTCTCGCATATGTATAGATTTTTCAGATGTTGCTTATTCCACAAAATGAAATGTCAGGGCAAAAGAAACTCCTATATATTATATAGCATGAAAAATATGCTGGAGGAAAGATTAACTGCTGATTGGGGTCTGCTGCTAAACTTGCTTTCCCCCCTCATACCACGAGGCAATGGAATTAGGATTCACAGAGGGAGACTTCTAAGTGAGGCAGGAGAAGAAGATGGTGGAAGATGTTTCTTTGGCATTCTGGATCTCTCGAGGGGTTGATGACAGAACCTTGGGTTGCCTTGGTGCCATCTCGTAAGTCCATCTGTGGAGCATCATGCTCTGAGAATGGCATAGATGCAAGAAGAAGGTAATTGCCATTTTTTTTTAGACACACTTGTCATACAGTTTGATAATGCTGCTGGCTGTTATAAGTTTTATTGATGGAGAATCGGAAACCTGGCTCAGTGTTACAGATGTGTGTGTGCATGTGTGTGTGTATGCTGGAAACCTGGATATTTTGTAGACATTCTGACCATCAGAATTGTGACACAGAACATCTGACAGATTCCTACCAGCCATATATTTAAAAAAAGTTTTATTTTTTCATTGTTATACTTCCTGTATGTCTCAGGTTTGTGTAAAACAAATATTCTTAGGACAAATCATAATATTAACAATTGCTGTGATTTATTGAATGCTGCTCTAAATTATTAAATGCATACTACGTTCCAGATCTTTGATACTTCACAAAAAACCTAGATGAATTGGTATTTTCCCCAGTTCACAAATTAGGGAGCTGAGAATCAAAATGTTCAACAGTGGTTGACCTTGCAGATGCAATAGGGGAAGGGGGAAGTTGGCAATCAAACTTCCCCACCTATCATGTTTCTATGAAATTTCACTTATTTTACCATTCTGAACCTGAAAATTCTGGTGCCCAAGTTATCATTCTATTGTTAACTCTATTGTTCTTTGAAGGCAACAATTGTAAAACAGCCCATCCATAATTATAGACCAAGCTTCTTGTAATCCAAAGGGGCTAGAAATAAAAAGAGAAGAGAAGAGAGAGAAGAGGGAGGGAGGAGGAGGTGGAAGGCAGAAAGGACTGACTTTAGACCTCAAAGATTAGCTGGTTCAACCCCCCTTTTTTCAGAGTAACTTGGAGAGATTTAATATCTCCCCAGATTACATGAGGGCAGAAACTCTAGGATTCTATTTGATCCCTATTCCAGGCTCTCACATATAAGGGGAAGTGGCACAAATCCATTCTTCTCTATCACCAGTCAGCCTATTCTCTGATGATAAAAGAAAGGAGACTAAATTCTTACTAGAAGATCCTGAACACTCAGGCAGAAGCAGGAGGAGGAGGAGGAAGGGGAGGAGAAGGTTCAGGGGTGGAGGCGGGGGATGCAGGAGGGATGAAGAGGAAGAGGAGGAGGAAATGGAGAGGCGAATGCTTTGGTTCTTTTCAAAGGGGCAGCTAAGGAGACTCCTCCCAACAGGGCTATGAAGAGCAAATTGCTATATCCTGGGATATGGTCAGGGGAGCAGAAGACAGGGCAGACACAGTATGGTTTTAATTGGATTCTATTTTATGAGTAAGATGTTGAGGAGGTTTTGTCTTATCAGACCACAGACCATTCTTGAGATATTCTTTTTTTCCTTTCTCCAGGTGCTAAATATCTACCATTTTCCCTCTTCAAGATATGTATGAAGGTATCATCTCAGGGCATTTGTTCAGGCACTTGTTTTCAGGGTTATATTTGACCTCAAGCTGCTTCAGAGTCCTTGGCAATTTCTCAGTAATTATCTCATACTCCTCCATCAGGGGATGCTTGACATTTTTGGGATTTCCACGATGTGTGGTTTTTGTTGTTTGTTTTTCCCAACATGGATGATGGCCTTGGCAGTGGTTTACGTTATGTGCATTCCTGGCAATTGTGACTGGGGTTTATTTACATCTAGGCATTTGTTTCTCTTTTCCAGGGATGATGCTATGTTTTGGGGGAATTTTTTAAGTAGGATGTAATTTATCTTACTCCACTCCTTGTTTGATTGAGATATTGTCAACTTAACAAAATAGCATAAAGAGCATTGGGCTGTAGTCAGAAGACTTGAATCCTAGTCCCAGATCTGCACTAACTAGGAGTTTGACCCTGAGAAGTCACTCTACCTGAATTACAGTCTTTCTCTGAGAAAGGTGGAGGATGAAGATACCTCACTCCACGTCTCCCCCAAGTGCTAGGATTCTGTGAGTCTATGAATCAGACTATCAAAGAAGAATACTGCAGTGTTCTCCTGCAAGGGTTGTAAATGGTGGTAAATGCTTGCAATTTGCTGTAAGAATATTTTTGTAAGATTATATTTATGTTCTGTCTTAGGGGTGTCAGTTTTACAGGAATATGATAGGGGAACTTTGGGATAAGCCTCAATTCACTGGAGCTTGTCCTGGACTATCCACAGCTATTTGTAATAATTTGAATTCAGAGTTCTTGGAAGATTTTTTATGAGTAAGGATATTTGATATAGAAATTATAGATAAGTAGGAAGTTCTTGTCTAAATGAGAATGTATGTGTAGAGAAAAAGGTAGAGGCTGGGAGGAAAGGAAAGGAGAAAGGAAAGCATTAGTTGATCATCTATGTAGATGATTCAAAAGAAGGGCATTAGCTGAAAAAGAAAAAGTTCAGCATAAGATGGGGGCTTAGATGATATGTGTTGGAAAGTTACTCTACTATAAGTTACTATGCTGTGCTGTAAGTTACAGCCATCTGTCAAGACAGGGACTGAGAGAACAGAGCAGCTGGATGTGAAAGGATGTTTAGGAAGATACAATTCTCATCCTAGGTGAAGGCCCAACAGGTGAGATTGCGATTTCAGGCTTATTAATAAATATACTGTACTGTATCCAAACTTTGAACAAGACACCCAGGATAGAAAAATTTCGGAGACCACTCCAATTTCATACACTATCCCAGTCATCTACTAGTATGTCCAGAAATTTCTCAGACCTATTTAGTTATGCCTAGGAAGGTGTAGTTTCTTCATCAACATCAAGGTAATAGACAGCCAGTCGAGGGTTGCTGAGTTTCCTCCAGGAAAATAGAGTTTGGAAGAGAGAGAAAAAAAATACAATCTTTCTAAAGATGACAAGGGCCTTTGAGTGTGTTTCTCAATTTGTGTGTAAATAACCTTGCCTACTAATGGAATCAAGTTAGGGAAACTTAATTAGGTTTTTGAAATTCAAAGGGAAGACAAGGAATGAAAGTTAACTGTGTCAGAAATCATTAGATCTTTAGGCAAACAGTTGTACTCACTGGAAAGGAGAGATGATCTTTCATTTAGAAGGAAAGTCAAATTATGAAGATCATTCAGTACAGAAGGCATTTGCATTACACATTTAACTAATTCACCTGCAGGAATATAAGGTGGGTAGAGATTCAGGGCATTCAATTTTATTTTATTTTTTAAGGATTTTTAATTTATTTGAGAGAGAGAGAAAGAACATGAGCGGGGGTGGGGGGTGAGAGGCAGAGGGAGAGGGAGAAGCAGACTCCCGGCTGAGCAGGGAGCCCAATGGGGGGCTTGATCCCAGGAGGTGAGATCAGGATCTGAGCAAAAGGCAGACACTTAACTGACTGAGCCACCCAGGCGCCCCACAGTTTTGTATATCTTATATAGATATGGAACATAAGCCAACCATTTGGCTGTTTTATTGATAGAATTGATTTAACAAATTTATAAGAAGACATACATTTGTTTAAAATAAAAAAAAGTTTAAAAAATAACAGTAAGCCTCCAAAATTCAATTCATCAAGTATCATTTGAACATTCTACATTTATTTAGCAGGAGAAGATAAGAACTATAAGGATAAGGAGAAAATTGGGCATTTGAAATATTTAATTTGGAGGTGATCTTTATGATATTCTAGGTTAGACAGTAAAATTGTCAATGTAATATCTGAGAGAATTCAAAGTTATAATAATAAAAACAAATTCTTTGAGGCCAGACACAATGCCAAGTATGCTATAGACATAATATTATTTAGAAGTAGGGCAATCTAGGGGCGCC
This sequence comes from Leptonychotes weddellii, assembly GCF_054177405.1. Taxonomy (NCBI): domain Eukaryota; kingdom Metazoa; phylum Chordata; class Mammalia; order Carnivora; family Phocidae; genus Leptonychotes; species Leptonychotes weddellii. Next base: position 102,327,799 of record NC_138375.1, on the reverse strand, counting down.
TGGCATAGTCGGTTAAGCATCCAACTCTAGATTTTGGCTCAGGTCATGATCTCAGCATTGTGAGAACGAGCCCCGCATTGGGCTCCACACTCAGCGTGGAGCCTGCTTGAAATTCTCTCTCTCCCTCTTCCCCACCCCCCAAATAAATAAATAAAAATCTAAAAAAAAAAAAAAGTAGGGCAATCTACATTGTGAGGTAGGATGGGTAAGAGAAGCCTACTTAAGAGAGTTTTGCTTCGAGTCTTCAATAAACTGTTAGGTAGGGCTCAGTTGGGGCTTGAGGAGGAGTGCTCTTCTGGACTGGGGGGAAAGGAACAGTCAGTCAAGACCTACAGGCAAGAAGGAAAGGATATAAAGTCTATGCGTGGGACAGAGGGCCCCCAGCAGGGAGGCCGAAGGGAGAAGTGATGAAGTAAGGAACCAAGATAGGCAACACTGGTCAGGTTAATGGTTGCCAGGTAAATTTAATATGGATTAATTTTGCAGTAAGAAGTACTATCGTGTAATGACAGAACATTCGCTTGCTTCCTTCTTTTGCTGCTTACCTGTTCAGCATGAAGAAGATGTGAGCACGCAGAAAGACAAAACAACAGTGGGTATGTTGATCAAAGGGGAAAAAACAGGTGACAGCTCCAAAAGCTCTACTCAGAAATCCCTCGTCCTCATTTTCGGCATCCTTTCATGGTCAACACAAAGGCTGCTCTTTCCTTATTTGCCTTTAAAGCATTGTTTAGCACTTTGGCATTCCCTGGTCAGCTTGTCACACTCTGCAGTCACATATTTTGTTTTGTTCCATCTTATTCCTACCAGGCATTGAACACTTCATTCAGAATGTTTATGCAATTTTTTCTGGTTGTGTTTCTCCTTTCCAGAGCAAAGAGAAAGGAGGGGTGGGGGAAATGACTAAAAGACATTTTCAAGAAGAAAGAGAAGCGAGGTACCTGAGAGGGAGAAAGAAATGTCTTCTAGAACTGTTTACTGTGCTATGGAATAGAAACGTCTTCTGTAGCAACAGCTGTCCGAGTGCTGTGCAGGGGACCTGCTTCAGGGGAGGGAGAAAAGCTACTTCGGAGAAAACAAACCTCAATGCATAATTGGAACGTTTGTTCTTTCCAGACTGTTTTGTGAGAGCATGCTGCTAGAAACCGTTTTTTTTTCCCTTTAACTGCTTCCTTTGAAACTCCATTCTGTTTTTTTTTTTTTTTAAATTTCATTTAAAGGATGTTTATTATTCACTCATTTCTTTTCTTATTTGTTTTTTCAATTATGATCCCCAACGTCTAGATGACTGAGACCATTAGGTTTCATATTACCCAGATATGATTAGTTTTATAGCCCATTTTTGCAGGTTCATTCAGAGCATTACACTGTAATTGAATCTCCAGATCACCTTTGTTTGGTTTGAAGAAATTAGAGGTGTTTCTTGATAGTTTACCTGCCCCATCTTCCCCCACGAAGGTTGATCTAGCCTCTTCTGTTCATATGGAGTTACTCATTAGTGATCAAGCTTATTTTCTAATGCACATTGTGCATTTTTCTGTTTTAAAAAGGCAAAATACAAAATGTTATGAAGAAGAATTATGATACAGTTAACAAGTAGAAGAAGGGCAGAAGATTTTCATCCTGACACTCTCTGAGTCATTTAAAGAATTTTCAACTTGCTTTTAAGTCATTTGTTTCTTTAAACCTGGAGATTCGGTTTCTGAATTTGAATTGTGTGTGACACAGTGTATGCTGACTCATAGTCCTGCAATAAAATAATTTAAAAAACTAAAAAGGAAAAAAAAAAACCATTGAGGCATCATCTGTGAATGTAATATTCCAATCATCTACAAAATTGCCTTTTAAATAGAATCATTTTGAATTTATGGGAGCATCAAGCAACATTAAAGTGTTAATATTTTAGCTCTGTGCTCATTTCAGCTTATAGACAATATCCCATTTTCCAAAAATTACTACTTGGTTATAAAGCTAGGCATATCAAATTTTAAGATGGAACCAGATCGTTTGGACAAATTCTGCCTCCTTGAAAATATATAGATACCACAAATAATATGCAAGTCCTCAGCAATACAATCTGTAGCTACTTAGTAATGACCTGGACTGAAAATTCAAAGAGCAGCATAGACCATAAAAATAGACGTGATGCAGTATTTTCTCTCCAATCAGTTTAATTGAATAATGCATGGATTCAATATCCAAATGGGATATCATCAACAAAACAGGAAAGTAATCAGGCCTCAGGGCACAATAAGACTAAATTTTGGGATGTGAAGCACAGTGGTAGCTTTATAAAAACTTCTAGCCAGTGTTTTGCTTGTTACAATGGAAATGTAGATGAATATCACTAAAAAATAAGATGAAAAAATGGTAAGGTGTTCATGTATACAGAATTGAGAGCTTTCAGACAATTGAATGCAGCATGTCCTTCCTGCTTTCTAATAGTATTATGTGCTATGTTTTATGGTCCCCATTCCTGTTTTCCTATACCTATCATTGGTAATTGAAATGCATTATATTAATTAAGGTAGTTTGAATGCAGGTGACAGAAAGCCAAACTTAAATTGGTTTAAATACGTCATCCCACATAGAAAGTCTCATAGTAGGACAGGCATTATGGTTAGTTGATTAGTAGTTTAGCTGTGTGATTAAGACCAAGCTATCACCGTCCTTCTGTCTGCTTTTCTCATAGTCCACTTGGATTTTGGCCTGCCACTTATCATTTGTGTAAGATGGCTATCTTTTGAGTTGTTCACTTTTGGAACCCAGTCATTATGTGTGAAGAAATCCAGGCAGCATGGAGAGGCCACATGTAGATGTTTCAACAGACAGCCCGGGTTAAGTTCTAGCTGACAGTCATCACTAGAGTGAATGAGACTTCAATTGACTCCAACTTCCTGCTTTGGAGTCTTCCAATTGAAGCCTCAGATATAATAGGGAAAAGGACAAACTGTCCCCGCTATACCTTGCTGAATTCCTGTCCCACGGAAACCCTGAGAGATCATAAAGGATTATTTTAAGCCACTGATTTTGCAATAATTTGTTATACAGAGTCTGGAATTCTCCATGGGACATGGAGAGCAAAGACTAGACCTACCTAAGGTAAAAACTTACAAAAGATACCCTTACATAAAGGTAGGGCTCCCTACTCATATCACCAGAGATGGACGGTCTAGGTATAACTTGTCTTATGGATGCAGTTGGTGAGGATTCTTGTCTATCACAGAGCTCTCTCAAGTTTGGAGAGAAAGACAGAGACCAGATGTTTGAAGGCCAAAGTGACAGCTAACTAAGATGACTTGCAGGGACTGTGTAGACAATAAGCAAAGCAAAAAGAAAATCAGATGTAGAGTACTCCCCTAGAGACGTGGATAGAGGAAAGCATGGACATGCATCAGCAGGGCAGGGCATCCCACTGAAAGGAGAGACAGTAAGGGAAGCATGCCACCAACTTGCCACTGTTTCATGTGGCTTGCTCTAACTTGTGAGGCCAGCACAAGAGATGACAGTGCTATCCAACCTAAACAGAATGGAAATAATGTCTTTGTTAATGATGCTTCTCCCTTTAATCTCACCAGAGTTTACTGATTTAATCTCTGCTCTTGTTTTTTTTTATTGAAGTACAGTTGAGACACAATGTTACATTAGTTTTAAGCCTATAACATAGTGATTTGACCACTTAATCTGCCATGAGTCATAGTTTCAGTTTGGCCCCAAAGGTCATATTTGAGCCTTGAGATATGCCTTCTACATGGTTGGAAGAATAATCCAAAAATAATTAAATAACCGTTTACTAGTTTTTACTGAAATCCATGTACTTACCAATATAATTTAACTAAAATTTTTCTTTTATATTGAAGTGTAGTTGACATACAATGTTAGATTAGTTTCAGCTATACAACATAGTAACTCAACTTCTTTATGATTATGCTGTGCTCACCACAAGTGTAGCTCCCATGTATCATCATACAACACTATTGCAATACCATTGACTATATCCCTGTGCTGTAGCTTTCATCCCCATGACCTAATCATTCCTAAACTGGAAGCCTGTATCTCCCACTCCCCTTTACCCATTTGTCCATCCCTCCACCCTCTCCCCTCTGGAAACCATCTGTTTGTTCTCTGTATTTATGGGTCTGTTTTTCTTTTGTTTGTTCATTTGTTTGAATCTCTTCTTTTTTCCCTTCACCTTTCTAAAGCCTAAGTATATTGTGGTGTGGCTTAGACTCACTTCTTCCATGGAGTGAATCTTCTTTGCATTCTATATTCTTTATCACGCTATTTGGAACTTAATCATAAGCCATTTTATTTTTTAGCTTATGGTTACTTGGTTTATGTTTTTCTTATTTTTCCATTTGGATTGCAAGTTGTTTTGGGGTAATAGATACCCATAGAATACCTAGCATAATGTCGAACAGTAACGCATTCTTTTTCCTTTTTAAAGATTTATTTATCTATTTTAGACAGCACATGCATGAGTGGGGGGGTGGGAGGGGCAGAGGGAAATGGAGAGAGACAACCCTTCAAGCAGACTCCCTGCTGAGTGGGAAGCCTGACATGGGGCTCTATCCCAGGACCTTGAGATCATGACTGAGCCAAAAGCAAGAGCCAGCTGTTGAACTGACGGAGCCACCCAGGTGTTCCGAACAATAACACATTCTTATTAATTGCTGGATGGATTATATATATATATATATATATATATATATATTTAAAGATTTTATTTATTTATTTGAGAGAGAGAGCAAGAGAGAGACACATGTGTGCTCGAGAGCAGGGGAGGGGTAGAGGGAGAGGGAGAGAGAGAATCTTAAGCTGACTCCACGCTGAGTGCAGAGCCCAAGGGGCAGGGGGGCTTGATCCCAGGACCCTGAGATCATGACCTGAGCTGAAACCAAGAGTTGGTATCAACTGATTGAGCCACCCAGGCGCCCCAGTTCTGTGACCCATTTTGAATTGTTTCTATGGTGGGAGGTATTCATCTAAGTGTATTTTTATTTATTTATTTTTTGCATATGGATATTCAATTGTTCAAGCATGATTTGTTGGCAAGGAATGTGGAGGGTCTGAGCTGGGCCTGAACCACAGAGGACAAAGCCAGGCCAAGAACTCGTGGTAGGATCCAGTGTGTTCTTTGGTGATCATCACATCACCACTGCTGAGCTCTCGCCATGGCACTGTTCTACTCCGCTGCCTGTATTTGCCCCACACTGCTAGACTCCCACCTCTGTGGAAGCCATGGAAGACTTAGGGCATTGACCTACTGCATGTTTGCAGCTAACCCTTAATATTAAAAATCCTGGGACTATGTGATTGGGTAAGCTGAAATCACTATTTCAGAAAGTGGGGCAGATAATATTTTCCCCTCTTTGCTTCTTCAGTGGGAGGTGCCTCCCGTCTACCTTGGAATTCTCTCCAAATATGGAGAGCACTTAGATTCTGGGAGGAAAAATGACAAAAGTGTTCTTCACAGGAAATTAAAGATGAAATCAAATGCAAGTGACACTTTTAATTCATAACTTATATGGGCATGCTTATAGTGCCCAGTGTTATTTGCAATATCAAATACATTAGGAAAAGGTATAGTTCTGTGTGTTTGATCAGAAATAAGGTGTCCTTTTGTAAAAGTGCTGCTGATTTTGTTTTGCCACCGCTGGGTAACAGCAATTTTGACTATAATTGTGCAGGGTCCACACAATCTATCTTTATATAAAGCAGTACCTGGATGAGGTCCTTTAACTCAGTACATTATAAGGCATTGAAAGCATTAGTTGAGGATGAGTTAATGTATGTCTTGTATGAGAATACATAAACAAATGCACGCACATGCGTATACACAGATATTGCTCTAGAGACCGCAGGTATGCATGTATACCACAGATTATAAATGATTATAATAGAGTCCCTGTATAAATCTCTAATTCTTCCTTGTTAACAAATTCACCACCTGCTCTTAGCTGAGGGAGTTGCACTTATCCTGGTTCTTATTTCTCTTTTTCTGGAAAGATTCTGCTGGTCTTCCTTTGTGAACCCCACACTATTTTTGACATGTGTCTTGGGAAGCTACTTTGCTCTTTCAGGGAAGTAGTGCTATATCCTGAAATCTTTGTGCCTCAAAAAGTCCCTTCCTAAGCAGTCTGTATTTTTGCTCTGCAGATAGTAGCTATTTATCACACCTGTGATCTCTGTCTGTCTGGTGGTGTTTGGTTGTCCAGGCATGCCTCGCTGTGCTCCCATCCTTCACTCTTTAGTCAGCTCTTTCTTTATGGCGTGCCCTACAGTCACGGGAGAGGTTAAATTCTGATTAATTTGTTAGAAAGAATGACTCCTCAACTGTGATCTTATCTAAAAAGAATTTTGTGATTGTGCAGAAGTGACGTCATCATATACTGAGTCTGTAAATCCAGGAGTCTCATGGAAAACACAGAGCGTTTTCCTTATTCTCCCTAAATTGAGCAATGATCTATGAATCAAATACAACAGGAATACAAGCTTGGCTTTTCCCTTATCTGGGCCACCTCTTAGTAAAGACAGAGGCAGTGATATGGAGTAGATGTTGGCAAACTGTGACCTCCCCATTCTGCCGCCCACTCCCTCCCGCCCTCCCCACCCCCCCAACCACCACAACTAAATCAGCCCTGCTGGTTGTTTTTGTAAATACAGTGTAGCTGGAGTGCAGCCACACTTGTGTGTTTATGTGTTGTCTGTGGCTGCTTTTGCACTACAATGGGAGAGAAATAGGATTGCCAGATAAAATACAGGGAGCACAGTAAAAAATTTCAGATTAACAGCAAATATTGCATAGGACATACTTACACTAAAAAATTATTTATTGCTTATTTGAAGTTCAGACGTAACTGAGTGTTCTACATTTTTATTTGCACAATCTGGCAGTCCTAGACAGAGACTGTAGGGCCCACAAAACCTAAAATATTTAACACCTAAACTTCTACAGAAGTTTGCCAAATGGTGATATGGAGGTAAGATTTTTGAACTGGTAAGAAAAAACACTTGAGTGTCAGGTCTTATTTTTGTTATGAATTTGCTGTCTAACCTTGGGTTAGATATTAGTTTTCATCTCTACAAGTTAGTCTGATGATGCAAACTCACCTGCTTCCCAGGGTTGTTTGGGGATAGCTGGTGTATTGAGGGTGGGAACTCACTTAGATGGGTGTGCAGATGGAATGGGGATGGTGTTTACACTAGGAGTCAAGGGTGTATTAACGTTACACTCATGGATCCTTAGTTTAGAGTTTTTTTTTTTTGCTTCCATTGATCTCTTTTGTTTCCAGTCTCTGTTTTTCCTCAGTGCAGGGCCAAGAGGAAACAGTTGCACAAAGTTTGGTGCTAGTTAAAAGGAACGGTGATAGATATTATTCATGAAACCCAGCTAGCTGAACAGGTGCTAAATGCAACCTCAAACCTATCATTTTATTTCTTTCATGTATCTTTGTGCTAGATATTTATTCTATGAATTTTTTATTATTTGAATTAGGAATGAATGTAACTCCTTTTTTCCTGTCTGGAAAAAATTATCCCTTTTTAGGAATCATACATGAGAGTGATCAGTCCTCTTTTTCATTTTGACAGCTCTGGCTGGATGTGAAGAGCAGTGGCAGCATTTCAAAGGTGTAATGACCCTAAGAATTCATTTCTGTATAGGAGCAGAATGAAACAATTCATTATGAAGAATAGAAAAGGAGGAAGGAAGCTAATGATAGTATTACGCTGCCTTTAGAGAACTATTCCCACCTACCTAGCATCCTGCTGTAGAACATTGGACTAGAAGCTCACCAAATTACTGCTACATGCTGCAGTAAAAAATTGTGATGACTTAGTTCCACTTAAAAAATCTGTGCTAGTCGTTAAGCGTCTGCCTTTGGCTCAGGTCATGATCCCAGGGTCCTGGGATCAAACCCCACATCGGGCTCCCTGCTCGGCAGGAAGCCGGCTTCTCCCTCTCCCACTCCCCCTGCTTGTGTTCCCTCTCTCGCTGTGTCTCTCTCTGTCAAATAAATAAATAAAATCTTAAAAAAAAAATCTGTGCTAATGAAAACTTTAGGGAGATTTGGGTACTATCTTCTGTGCTCCCATAGCACAGTAAATGTAGTTCTATTGTAGCCTAATAATTTCTTGGTCATGTGTTTTTCCAGTAGGTGGTGATTATTTTGATGTCATAAATTTATATTCATCTCCATATCCCCTAGCACTTATTGTACTAGTAGGCATTAGATAAATGGTGATCAAATGAACTAAAGAAATTTCAAACTGATAGAAACATTTTTATGCTCTAAAATTCTTTACTGCTTCACTTTAGCCTCTGTTTTCTGAAATAATTAGTGACTTGATCATAGTTTGATGTGACGTATTTAATTAGAATTATAATCTGACTCGTATTCCTCATTACTCTTTTCTTGTTTCCCCATGTTTGTCTCTCTGATTTACCAGCATGGATTCCAGTCTTGTCTCAGTGTGATTAACTCCTAAATTGGTGACTCTAAATTCCTCCTTTCCACTTTCTAGTCCTGAATATCTCTCCATGGATACTCTGCTGATGCTGCACACGGCATATGCAAGGTGTGCTAGAAAATGAGGTGGATGTGGAGGCAGAAGACCGATTCCTAATTCCACCTTTTTCACTAACTGACTGGAGAGCTTTAGCAAGTCATTTAGCTTCTCTGAGAGTCAATGTCCTTAACCTAACAGGAGGCAGCGGCTGTGATGATGGTTCCCCATACAGAGCACAGTGCAGCTCTGTAGAGTTAAGAAACACGACAGAAGCCATCATAAGTACTTAACATTGTCTATGTGTTACTTATGTGAGGTTGTGGAAATGTAGAACTTAAAGGAAATTCATTAAAAATGTGTTGTAATTCTCTTAGGCAGTTCTCTGAAGCAGTAAAAGGGAGGCTTGGTTTAGAAGGAAATCTGTTTGGGCGCCTGGGTGGCTCAGTTGGTTAAGCGACTGCCTTCGGCTCAGGTCATGATCCTGGAGTCCCGGGATCAAGTCCCGCATCGGGCTCTCTGCTCGGCAGGGAGTCTGCTTCTCCCTCTGACCCTCCCCCTCTCATGCTCTCTCTCTGTCTCTCATTCTCGCTCTCAAATAAATAAATAAAATCTTTAAAAAAAAAAAAAAAATAGAAGGAAATCTGTTTGCATTTTGCCATCGCAGTTCCCCTGGTAACAAGGTAGAGCCTTGATATCAGGGGAATGCAATGGAAGCCCATGCACTGGGCATGACTCATGTTACTGCTTGGCTAGTTTTGAAGAAAAGCCTGTGTCAACACTTTCCCTGATGGTCCCTCTGCCTTGTGGAGCTGCTTCATCTTGAACAGCTTGCTTCAGGACATACTGCTCCTCATTACGGCTTCCAGTAACCCAGTTGCTAAGGCCAGGAGATACTGGAATGTGAACACATAGCCCACTTGGCAAGAAGTACATGTCATCAGAGCAGGGGCCTTCGGCTGTGTGTCTTTTGGTCGAAATGGGTGGTCTGACTTGAATGGGACTTGGCATCGGAGCATGCAAAGTTATTAACACCCTGGAGCCATTACTTGGGAATAGGATATTGTGTTTTGATACCAAATATGTCAAAATGTACCATTTGTTTTTATGTACAGTTTTTTCCTAGGTCCCTTTCCTGATACTTTTTTTTTTTTTTTAAAGAAATGAAATGGAAACCTCACCCAGAGCTAACTTGGACCTTTCTGAGTGTGATCCTGTCCATGCCATGTCTGGTCTTTATTATCAAGCCAACCACCCCCACACAGTGAACCCATGACCTCATGGAGGCAGGTCACACACACACTCTGGTGTTTGTGGACAGTGGCTTTGTAATTCCACTGATATGTTCCTTCCTGGTTATCAGTGTGATCCTAGCACAGTCCCACTCCAAATTTTTAACTGCGTGACTTGAACTTGAAAACATCTCTGACTTGAGGGTTGCTTTAGGTATGTGAATTTGAGGCATCTATGGGATTTACAGGGAGGGTGCCCTGTTGGAAATTGGAGGCATGTATTTTCAGCTCGGGGAAGAGTTCTGAGCTGGAAATATGAAATTAGGATTCACCAGTGCTACATATCTACATAGTGAGATAATTGAAGGAGAAGAGATCATGTAGGGCATGTATAGAATGAGGATGGTGTCTGAGAAAGTGGAGAAGCATTTAATGGGTGAGCTGAGCTGAGAAGACCAAAAGTTATCCTGAGAAGAGTCATTTGCTTCCTTTCAGGCTCTGCCTGAAAGCTGTTTTTCTGCTTGTCTTCTAACTGTAGGCACTGACTAGTTTTACCTCCTTTCCTATTAATCACAGTTTTGAATTGATTTCTGTTGAATTTGTTACCAACTCCCTATTGACCTTTTCTTAGTCCAGAGATAGAGAATTCCTCCTTATTGATCATTTCAGTGGTCTGGTTAGATTCCAGCTAGTATTTTTTGAGATCTTCCTTAGAAGATTTGCACTTAGTCTCAGTTAAGAAACAATCCACATTTCAAATATGAAGTTCAGATTTCATATGAGTAGAGCTTTGGTTCTCAACTGGGTGGCTATTTTCCTCTCCATGGGATACTTTTTGAGACATTTAAAATTTTTCACTACTGTGTGTATATGAGTGTGGGGCTACTGGAATTTGGTGGGTAGAAATCAAGGATGCTAATAAACATCTTACAGAGCCCAGGATAGCCCCCCACCACAAAGAATTTTCTGGTCCAAAACGTCAATAGTGCCACTGTTGAGAAACCCACATGTGAAGATATGCTATTGAAAGATTTTTGAACAAAAAAGTTGTATCCCCAGATTTGTATTTAAAAAATTACTCTGCTATAAGAAAAGTAGATTGGTGGCAGGGTTGGAAGGGAGAAGAATGGAAACAGGGTAGGATGCCATTGTAATGTCCTAGGCAAGAGATACTGGTTTCTTGAATTATTGTGGTGGAAGTGAAGATGGAGAGAAGCAGATGGTATCAAAATATGTTTTGGGCTAGAAATGTCAGGACTTGTCAGTGATTGAATGTGAGTGTTGAGGGAGAGGAATAAATCATGCTGGACTCTCAAATTTCTGTCTTGAGAATCTAGGGGAATATGTATAAAATGAGATGGGGAAAATGGGCAAGAAGTGAGTTTGGAGGCTGAGTTTAAGAGTTCTGTTTGAGGTCTATTAAGTTTGAGATGCCTGTGTGAATTTCAAATGAAGCAGGCAGTTGGATATATGAGTTGGAAAGTCAGAATACTTAAAATGTGGCGGCACACAAACTGTGGAAAGAGCCAAGATGTCCTTCGACAGATGAATGGATAAAGAAGATGTGGTATATATATACAATGGAATATTATGCAGCTATCAAAAGGAATGAGATCTTGCCATTTGCAATGACGTGGATGGAAGTGGAGGGTGTTATGCTGAGCGAAATAAGTCAATCAGAGAAAGACATGTATCATATGACCTCACTGATATGAGGAATTCTTAATCTCAGGAAACAAACTGACAGTTGCTGGAGTCGGGGGTGGGGTGGGAG
>NC_138375.1:102262255-102315785 GCF_054177405.1 Leptonychotes weddellii | reverse complement strand
TCAGTTTGTTTCCTGAGATTAAGAATTCCTCCTATCAGTGAGGTCATATGATACTTGTCTTTCTCTGATTTACTTATTTCGCTCAGCATAATACCCTCCAGTTCCATCCACGTCATTGCAAATGGCAAGATTTCATTACTTTTGATTTGCCTGCAGTATTTAGAATATGTATTCTATAAGCTGGTTACTGGAAGATAGAGTTTAGCTTTGTTGTTTATTCTGGAACAATAGCCATGATAGACCCGCATATATCAGTTACCTATTACTACATTACAAACTTAGGGGCTTAAAACAATAACTGTAATTTATTAGAGTTTTGTTGGTTGGCTGGGCTCAGCTGATCCATGTTTTCTGCTCTACATGGTGTCAGGTGGGCTCACTTATATGGCTGCATTCTTCTGGGGCTTGATGGTACATGGTAGTTTGTTTACACATATGCTGCTTCATACTGATTATTGGGTTGGACTCCTCTTTACAAGCAGTGTGCCCGCCAGAATAACTGAGCTTCATTACATAGTAGCTCAGGGTTCCAAACAAGAGTGAAAGGAGAAGTTGCTTGGTCTCTTGAGGCCTGGGTCTAGAACTCAAACAGCATGAGTCACTTCTGTCACATACTGTTGGTCAACACAAACCACACAGTCAGCCCAGATGTAGTCTTGAACTCTTGACGGGCATGTGCCTATAAAGATGGGAATATTTATTGGTGACCATCTTTGCAGATCATACACCACTCATGGGAGGTAAGTGACATCAGAACTGATAACAGTCACAGCCCCTCAGATGTTGAGCCAAGGGCACAGAGACACAGGCATAGGGATACCCAAATTGTTCTGGATTCCATAAGCACGTCTGGTATCTGTTTACCTCACTAAGATTGCCAGGTTGGGTTCATAGGTGATCTGATAATCACATATACAAAGATCTTTTTTGATTTAATCTACTGAGTAAACTGTCACAGAAAGAAAGAGCAGAGCAAATGCACAAGTAATGATTTAATGATCCCAGAAATTATTCACCTCAAACTGTCAATTAAAATGTTTACCATTGATTTCAGGATTAAAGAGACTTAGTTGTAGTGGAAAACAGAGAGCTTTGGAGGGTGAGACTTGAGGTTGAATCCTGACTCCATGAAGCTTTGTGATCTTGGACCAATTACCTAATTCTCTGAGTCTCATTTTCTTCATCTATAATATGGGGATGATATCACTTCCTTCACAGAGTTGTTGAGAATATAAAGTACCTAGCACACATATTCTTAACAGAAAAATAGTTTAGTAAATATTAACTATTATTATCTTTGAATCATTTGCCCTCAGAATATGGCCCATTACTTTAGGGCTTCCTAAGGAGCAGATAGTTCCTCCACACTCAAATGTAAAAATTTGGGAAAAGTATAAATCTTTCCAACTCCATGGGTATCCATGTGGACCCTTGTCCTCCTGGTCAGTTGGCTCAGTGAAGAAAGTCTTTGTGGTAACTTTTCCTTCTTCCTCTCTTACCTGTTATTACCAAATTTACTGTTTCCCAAGTTGGAAATTTAGGAATTCAGCAGCTCTGTTCATTGGGGCATGGTTATACATTGAATGTATCTGATTAAGCTTTATTCTGTCCCTGTTCTACTTTTCTTGGAGAAGATAAGAATTAACAATTAAGATCTAAAAAGCAGTTTCAAAAAGTATCCTGTTAAAAAGAGAAGCTGTGGAATTTTAACACTAAACATCCAGCATTTCCTGGGATATTACTGAATTCATTTGTGTTCCCCCGTTAGAAGAGCATCTCTTAGATCATATAGCAGCATGTCCAAATTTGGGTACGTAAAAGTGTGGACACCATAGTTATTGAAATTAAGAAATGCATTTCCTGACTATGTATTTCTTATTGTGCCTCCTTAGGAAATCTTTGTCCTGCCACAGGGACAGATGAGGGCTCTGGGTTCTCTGCAATTCTTTGTTTGACTGCTAACCACTGCTTTGTTATCTTTGCTTGCTGAATCAACCTCTTGTCTCAGTTCCAGCAACGTGAACCATCATCTTATTTTGACATTAAATAGATCTTTTTTTAAGGAGGTAAGAGATGAAGATGCTAAATGAGCAGGATAGCCAATCACATGCTCTTCTTAAAATTAGACTTCCAATTCTTTCTTCTTGGGTCATGTTACCTGATTACAATAGCTAGCAGGTGGCTGAGCAGAATTCATTTGGACATTGTACATTTTCCCTCTTCTAGGAAGAATAGATTCTGCTCCTCTCTCCATTCAATAAAACTCAGAAAATTGCCATGCATTTTGAAAATAGATGCACTGGCGTTTCTAAATGATTAGGAGTCCTTGCAGAATTCCAAGAGTGCATCCTCTAAAGAAGGTCTCTGTTAGAAGCTCTGTGAAAGATAGAAAGAACCTATATTTCCCTTTGTTTCAGCTGTAACAACAGAAATGTCTTACCTTCTTGTTTGATCTTTGGTTGTGAAGGTTAAAACCTTTTGTTTTTAGTCCTTCTGCCTCAGATCACCTGCCTCCTCCCTCAATTCTTTAAGGACAAAAATAATGCTGAGTAAATAAACACAGAGAAGCAGAGTTTGATTAAATTAACACTGAAGTAAATCCCATTTTAATTTTGTATAAAACAAAGCATAAGAATAGCATTACTTAATTGACTGTTTTTCATGAGTTTTTTATATTTTTTATTCAGTTTTTTTTTGGGGGGTGACAGGTGTTTCTAGTATCACTCTTTGTTGGAGATCAGTTTCCCCAGGAAACAGACTCTGAGGAGAAGATAGCATGCAGGAGACGTTGCGGGGAGGGAAGGAAGCAGGACTGGGCACAAGAAAAGTTGGCTGTGGTACAGGCTTGGTCAAGTCCTCAGCTAACCCTGTGGGGAACTTCTGAGGCTGGGATGACTCTTCAGAATTTTCCACAGTTGAAATGAGGGGCTCAGGACTTTACACATCTGTAAATCAATCAGCCACTGGATATGGGAATGGTGTGTGACTTATTTGAGGTAACTCTCTTCAGCCTGGGACAATTGTGGGGGGAAGAGGGAGCAGGAGAATGCTGGCAGTTGAGGCTGAGGTTGAGGGCTGTGAGCTACAGTACTCCTAGCATCTATAAGTCCTTCAGTCACACAGGGATTCTGGGGTGAGCATCACAATCTCTATGACATCTGAGACCTGGCAACTGGATCCTTGCTTAGGGTCTGGCATTTTGGAGGACTCCACTCTGACCTTTCTGTTTTTCCCAGCCTCACCCCTCCTTAAGGGGAAGGGTCTTAAGCACCAAAGCCTGCATTCATTTTGACTGCACCTTGGATACTCAAGACCCAGAAGGCCCAAGGCTTTCCATCCTAGGCCATAGGAATGGCTGAGGGATAGGCATTTGGGAGAGTAGATATACATGCTGGGCTGTCCACAAGCATCCACGTGAAGCCCTTTATATGTAGCACCATGGAGAGTAGGAAGAGCAGAGCATCTGGGGGTATCTATTTGTACTTGTGCTCCAGGCCCCATAAATATTAGGGGTCTGCCCTATTTGACAGCAAACCCTAACTCTCCATATAGCTGAAGAAAAGGAGACAATTAGGAGACTAATCTCTGGTTGTGGAGAAGCATGGGGCCACAGATGGGACTGGAACCCTGGTTATTCCCACTAGACCAGCTGCTCTCCTCACTGGAACATGTTTACTGAGATACAGATGGCTCAATTTTTCCTCTGATGCCTTAGGAGAGCAATCCAGTCTTACTTACTTTATTTGTGGAACTATTTGTGAGGATTAGGGTAAAAGTCTGTAAGTCCTTTGCAATTCCCCAGAGAAAGGTGCTGTAAAAACACAAGATATTATAATATAATCCTCAGAACACACTAATTCCGGAGGGCCAGGAGAAGAGACTCTGAATAATGGGTTCTGCCTGGCTCGCTCAAATGCCAGGTTTAGCATTGAAGTGCTCTATGATTGATAGGTCAATAGCTGCTAAAAGATGAGGAGCTTTTGTAAATGAGTGACCAGCTCCTGAAGAAAGCCACATATTTAACCTGTTAATACCCAAGTAAAATTGTTATTGTAACTTTTAAAAATGTTACCGTTAATAAATTGAGGTACTTTATGTCTTAAACTTTGGTCTTTTCAGCTATCACTGCTCTGTATCCTATTTACTAAAAATACCTTCCAAAGTTCTCTCGAGGTAAACTCAGTATTCCAGGCAATCTATAATGGGCATCTTCTTGCTCCTGAATCACATTTCACAGTAGACTTCACGCCAAACAGATGACTCCCGCAAAAAAAATCCACAAAAGGCAGGGGAGCCTTGTGCGTCCTATGCAACTCCATCCAAACAGCAAGAAAGCTGCTCCACCCCAACCAGCTCCCTGGGAACCCAGCTGCACTCCTACCTTATGTGATGTTCAATTAATAGTCCCTTTTAAATTTATGATCTTCCTGCTTTCTCAGCTTGCTGGCTTTTTGAAAAATTTGCATTTAATGAATGAGCAAATGAGCTAGAATTATGAAGAAATATGCACTGTGAAATATTGTTCTCACTTCGTCTAAATAGAAATAGGCAAGCATTCCGTTCTATGTCCCACTTTCTTAACAGAGTTGGAAAAGAGCTAAGAAAACTCAGAGTTCTAGAGACTGTTTATATCCTGTGTATATATACCTATTTCAGCAAACAATCGCCCGAGGGATTGTTATTGGTAAACTGTATTTACTAAAATGAACAGACCCGAGATGCTGTCCTATCACAGAGACATGTTTCTCTGGATGAAGCAGAATCAGAGGAGCGGCTCTAATCCTGTGCTTTCACTCACTAGGTCTGTCATCTTGGCTTCTGTTCACTACCTATAAAAAGAAGGGCCTGGGGAGTTAGGTTGATCAGTGTGGTTCCCATTCTGAGTGCAGAACTGGAGTCCTTGAGCTATTTCAGTATTTCAAACAGCTTAATTGAAATAGTAGTCGATAATGAAAACTGTATCAGGAGTACATAGTCTAAATAAAAGAAAATTCCTTTGTTTTTTTCTGGAACGATATCAACTTAGTATGGTAACTGTGGTTTTCTCATGCTAAACAGAATGGGGGAAGGAATTAATCATGAAGCTGAATTATATAAAATTGAAGATATTTGACAGTTTTGACTTAGAAAGACAGCAATCGCCTATGGTTCTATCTAATAATATATGTTTATGTATTTTAGCATAGGGAGGTGTTATATCGTAGAGGTAAGAAGCTTTGACTTTGAAATCAGCCAGACCAGAGTTCAAATCCCAGTTCCACTGACTGTGTGATTTCAGGTTACTCAGCATCAGTTGTCTTCTGTTTCCTCATATATGCAATCGTGATTGATAGTACCTGTCCTATAATTTTTTATATACCAAATGAGATCACATATATAAAATGCTTATCATGATAACAGGCACATATTAAGCCCTCAATAATTCATAGTTATTAGCCTCAGTAACAAAGCTTTCGGCCCAGAGTGCATTGTTGAAAAAATAAGAGGGCTTTTTGGTGACCAAAAGTTTGGGGACCACCGGATTCACTAGGATACCCTTTCATTCATATGTACATATTTAAGTGCTCAAAATGGTAAAATCCATGAATCATTATCATTCTCGCTGATTCATTTTGCCATATTTTCATGCACTTTTTCGCAGTCATTCTAGGCTAGGGTAACTTTGAATTTGAAGATGCTAGATGTTCAGGTACCAGCATTGTTGGAGGAAGGTTTAGTCCCCCTCAGAGCACAAGATCTGTGATCCTCAGTCAGTACCTGTAAGATACTTTACCTTGGCCAAAATAAAAAAAACTAAACTTACAGCCAGAGATAAAACTAACATATTAAAATCCTTTATGTGTTTCTGTGTATGCATGCACATAAGAGTTTTGGTGTCAAGTCTAAGGACTCTTTACCAGTCCTAAGGAATCATGAAAATCAGCGATTTTTTTCTAGAAGTTCTATAGTTTTATGTTTTACATTTAATTAAGTCCATGTTCCATTTTTAATTTTTTTTGTATAGGTGTAAAGTTTCAGTCAAATTTCATGCTTTTTACTGTAAATGTCTAATTATTTCAGTACAATTTATTTGCACCTTGGTCACAAATTAATTGATCATATTCACTTGGATATAATTCTGGTTTCTTTGTTCTGTTCCACTGAGCTATGTATCTTTCCCTCCACCAGTACCACATTATCTTGATTACTGTAGCTATATAGTAAACCTGTGAAGTGTTCACTCCCACTTTATTTTTCTTCGTACAAAATCGTTTTGGCTATTTTAAGTCCTCCCTATTTTTGCATACATTTCAGAATACACTTGTATATTTATGTGAAACATCTTACTAAGATTTTGATAGAAATTGTGTTAAACTGTAGAACAAATGAGGAAGAATTGACATCTTTACTATGTTGAAATTTCTAATCCATGAACACAGTATATTTCTCCAAGTATTTAGATCTTTGATCAACATTTTGTGATTATCATCATGTAGATTCTGTATGTGTTTTGTTAAGTTTACACCTAATAATTGAATTTTATTTTCTTTGGAGCAATTGTAAATGGTTTGTGTTTTTGGCTTTGTTTTCCACTTTTTTGTTGCCAGTATATAGTAGTGTAGTTAATTTTTATGTGCTGATCTTGCATTCTGTGACCTTGCTGAATTCACTTACTAGTTCCAAGATTTTTTTTTTTTGATAGATTCCTAGGAATTATCTACATAGCCAATCATGTCTTCTGTGAGTAAACACAGTTTTATTTCTTCTTTGCCAATAGGTATGCTTTTAATTTATTTTTCTTGCCTTATTGCAGTGACTGGAACTTTCAGTAATATGTTCAATAAGAGTGGTAAAAGCATATATTCTTGTCTTATTCCTGATCTCAGAGGGAAAGCACTCAGCATTTTACCATTATCTTTGATGTTAGCTATAAGGTTTTTTGGTAGATGCTCTTTATGTTATTAAGGAAGTTCTCTCTTCCTAGTGTACTGAAAGTTTTTATAATGAATGGGTTTTTAATTTTGTCAAAAGCTTTTTCTGAGTCAACTGGTATGAGTCAATCTTTCTGAGTCAAAAGATTTTCTGAGTCATATGACTTTTCTTCTTTGGCCTATGAATGTGGTAGATGATAATGATTGATTTTTGAGTACCAAACCTCCATTGCAAACCTAAAATTAATCCCACTCTGCTGTTGTGTATTATTCTTTTTTATACTTTGCTATATTTGAGTTCCTAAAATTTTACTGAGGATTTCTGCTCTGCTTTTAAGTGACTTTTGTTTAGCTTTTTAACCTCTTTTCTTGTGTAGCTTAGAGTTTGGCAAATGCCTAAAGGCAGAAATCTTTCCTGTGGAGAGCTCATATTATATTAGTTATCTGCCTGTAACCATAACCACTTTAGCTGGAAGGTGACACAAAAAAGTGACCTTAACTTTGTGTTTCTTTAGAGCATAAAAAAGGAAAATGATGTGATTGGGAAGATAAAGTGATACTTGCAAAAACAAGCTGTGTACACCTTTTCCTCTTTATTTATAGGCAGAGTTGAAGGATTCAAATTTGAATCCATGTTTCCTGTGAGATCATGGCATGCCCCCAAATGTTAGCCCATCAAGCCTACTTGTACATGAATTCATTTATGATGAGCCCTGATTCCATGCAAAGCACCATTGTAAGAGTACCAAGTGTGAAGCTTCTTTAATAATTTCCTTTATTATGTAGCAGATGGAATTTTCCATAGCTATTGTAATGAAGACATGTACTGTATGCTTTTCTTTGTCCATATAAAGCCACTGAAACATACAGCCTGGTTGGGACATCAGAGGAGGATACTCAGACTCAGTATTTCTTCAGTGTATCTTGGGAGGAGAGTGCTATAGGAAACAGACTTGATCTGAGCCATCTCACAAGAGTAGACCTTTGATGGGATCTTTGTGGTCACTTTTAAGTGGGGTCAAGGCCCAGGAAAAAAGGTCACATTTTATAATCTTCAACTAATTGTGTTGGCTTTGCCTTAGTTGCTTATAATTCTGGGTCATAGGATTTAATGAACCTCTATACATGAATAGTAATTCATTTATGCAAACAAAATATCTCTTTGGAGGCTGGATGATTTACTAGGCAATTATCTTAATTAGCCCAAGAAAATATAGGTTTTTGGGTGAATTGCTGGTCATTAAAGGAATTCTCTTACTGCTTTAGAATTCATGGGAACATTTTGTCTTTAGGAGATCTGATAAAAAAAAGGAACCATGTTTTTGCTTTTTATACAGCTGGACCTGTAACCAGACAAAGATGTAGACTTTTCAATGATAAATGTTCAATTGATTTGGGTAATACTCTGTCCTCTGGAAAACAGTGCATCATCCCTAAGCAGAAGAGGAGAAATGGCTTTGGCTTCACTCCATTTTCCAGGATAATTTTCTTCAAAGACTGATTTCAGATGACTTTGAAAGCTCTTTTCAAAGTGCTTCCTGGATATTCTTTTTAATGTTGGTGGAAATACTGTTTGGACTATGCCTGACATTTTTGTACGCTATTCACAATGCTTCTGTCATTTAATAAAATGTGTTCCAGGCCTATGTTCTTGAGTTTCAATATGTTTATTACATTTTTAATAGCATAAACAGATTCTCTTTGTTATTTAATGACTGTCAGAAGAAGACAATCCAGAGACAAAACACAACCATGGATTAATTTAAATTTTTCCATGGTAAGTCAAAGCTTGAGTTTCTATTTATGTTTTTCTGCCTGTCATCATCTTCTTCTGTAGACTAGAAAATGATGAAGTCAAACTTCCCATTTTACCAGTGGTAAAAATTGTTATCACTTTGGAGGGTCTCATTTTGATAGGGGTTTGAGCTTTCTGTACATTTAGCTCTCTTCATAAAATTCTTAATGAAGTTATTCCTGGTATCTCATGATGAAATGACCATTCTTACCAATGAAACTTTCTTCTTGTTTCCAGGTTGAGTGGTCTTTCAGAGACTTGTATTTATAAAGAGACCTCCATTTAGAGCATCTTACCAAAGCATTCACCTTAGTTTCTTAAGAAGTCAAAAGTATTTCTATTTTTTTTTAAAGGTTCTCAGGTGTTTGATTATAAATATCTATCTTCAACTGTGAACATGGTTCTCTGTGGAGTTGTGGTTGATATTTTTATTTCAGTGACGAGGGCTGTCACCAATGGATATTTATTTAGCAGTTACTGCTATATACAGTCATTTTTTTTTTTTAAAGATTTTGTTTATTTGAGAGAGAGAATGTGTGAGAGAGAGCAAGAGCAGGGGGAGGGGGAGGGGCAGAGGCAGAGGGAGAAGCAGACTCCCCACTGAGCATGGAGCCTGACTAGGCTTGATCCTAGGGCCCTGGGATCATAACCTGAGCCAAAGACAGACGCTTAACCAACTGAGCCACCCAGGTGCCCCTACAGTCATTATTTTAAGTCCTAAGGAGCTGATAAGTACTTTGCAGGCAATTGCATTATATTCAGGATAAGGTAGGTGTTTTGGATAAGTAAACTCACATTCATCCATACATTGGAAATTAAATACTGCCAATCTCCTTTCTGAGCTCTATTCAAATGACAAATAGAGACAAGAATGTAATTAAAGATTAAAAACAGAATTAAATTTATTTATGGATTAGATAATCCTCAAAGTGAGAAGGTTCTTGGTAAAGCTGAACTATGGAATGAAGTTATTTCTTGTCTTAGATCTAAAGGAGAGTTGAGTTTTCATATCCAACAGTTATCTAGCTAGCTGAAAGGACAGTTATGACCTGTTCCACAAAATCTAATTGCTCACAGAACCAGAAATAACCCACCTTTCCTTTTATAATGCTGTGGTCTTATCCATGGGTTAACAGAGCTCAGCAAATGTCAGACTTCCCTTGGTCTTGCCAGTTAGGTAAGTTAGAGGAGTGAGTAAGCTGGGGATAGGGGGACCAGAAGCATTAATCCCACTGCACTGCTCCTCACCTGCACACAAAAAGGAAGTCGCTTCCCCTCAGGGGAGTCAGGAGGGATGCCGTGGCTGTGGAAATGTGTCTTTCAGGTCTCCTATTGCAGGGAATGTAGTTGAACAACTGCCTCATCTGCGCTGCTTTGTAATTCATCATTATATTTGTTCTTAGGTCTCACTTTCCAAAGCCCATTCCTAGCCAATGCTGAATGTGACAGGGATACTAAGGTAGGCTCATTTTTTAAAAAAGATTTCTTTCTTTCTTTATTAGAGAGAGAGAGAGAGTGCATACGCATGCATGAGTGGGAGGAGGGGCAGAGGGAGAGGAAGAGAGAGAGTCTTAAGCAGACTTTGTGCTGAGTACAGAGCCTGATGCGGTGCCCGATCCCATGACCTATGAGATCACGACCTAAGCTAAAACCAAGAGTTGGCTGCTTAACTGACTGAGCCACCCAGATGCCCCAAGGCAGGCCCATTTTTGAGAGATAATTTTTGAGAGGTAATGTTGGTTCAAGGGGACTCCAGGCCAGCCTTGCTGAACTTTCTTAGAAATGCACTGCAGTTCAAGACCTTCCTTCCCCTCTCTTTTCCTTCCTTTCTTCCTTCCGCCTTTCCTTCACAGGGGTCAGTCCTGCATTTTACTTTGATGCTCTCTCAGCCTCCTCCACCTTCCCCTCCTACTCCCCCACTTTCCCTTGCAGGCATTACCCCAGTAACTCTCTTTCATCTGTAATTCTGTGTTATTGTCTGCTTCTTAGAGGACTTGGACAGATTCAAGGAGTAAAGTCCAGAAGCTATCCAATAACACCAAACATAGACACATATTGACAGAATTTGGGGAAGTGCAATACTTTGTGAATTTGCCCATAGCAAAAGCTATTACTCAGGACTAAGACAAAAACAGAATCTTCCACACTGGAATTTTTCAAATTAACAGTGGTAAATAAAGGACCCTTTCCTTTTAACTTCCTGATCCATTGTAGGCTGATCATTTTGTAAAATACGAGAAAAATGAAATATTGAAAAAAGGAAATAAGAGACATAAAATAGAAACCCCAATTTTTTATTATTAGAATAAACAGATACAAAATTATTCTGTCGAATTGCAATTATGGTTTTGAAATGCTTCTCATGGTGGACTGGTAATAGTTCTCAGTCTGGCCCAGGTCCATGGGACCACCGCTTGGGTTGTCTGGTAGTAAGGTACATGGCACTGAGTTACGTCTACTTGACACTGGCTCAAATGGTAGAAAAGTTGAAGATTCAAACCATCAAGTTTCTGTTTCTTGAGGCTTTGGGGTTTCCATGTGATAAAGGGCTGGTTTGAGTAAGTTAGTGAATTGACTGCTTTCATTGGAAGGAAACTGACTACCAAGCCATGGGCTTAAAAAGAAGGCTGGTGGTTTAGGTTTTGGTCACAGGGAAATATCTGGCTTGTGGTTTACCATAAGAATATTTCTTAATCTATTAAGATGGATCAGGGTAGCTACATTGGAATCCCCACAGATTGCTAGCAATTTCAGAACCCGGGGTGGGGAACCACTTTTTTCCTGACCCTGATTTTCCCCTTCTTATCCTGGTTCCCTAGGTCCCTTCACTGCAGTTGGAAGCTTTGTAAATTTTTAATTCAGGGGATCCTGAGATTTGAGAGAACCCTAAGTGAATCTGTGGTAGCTTAGGAGAACATACCCTTGCCCTCCTTCTATGTTTTGCATTGATTTTTGAAGTTTACTTAAGTGCTGAACACAGTTTATACAAACATATAATTTTGGTTCTCCACCTTGTGGTTAACAAAGCTATAAGTAGAACCGTATGGAAACTTACTGATAATTTTAAAGCATTCGAGTGCCTTCCCTGGGGCCTTCTCCTTGCAATGAAAGAAGCTGCTTTTGGGGCGCCTGGGTGGCTCAGTTGGTTAAGCGACTGCCTTCGGCTCAGGTCATGATCCTGGAGTCCCTGGATCGAGTCCCGCATCGGGCTCCCTGCTCGGCGGGGAGTCTGCTTCTCCCTCTGACCCTCCCCCTTCTCATGCTCTCTCTATCTCATTCTCTCTCTCAAATAAATAAATAAAATCTTTAAAAAAAAAAAAAAGAAAGAAGCTGCTTTTGCTTATAATATCATTCTTTTGAGTGGACTTAGTAATTTGGAGCATGATAAATGTTCACAGTGCTTTGAAGTCATTTTTATTCATTTTTATCCTTTGTGGAAGAGTAGACTAATATGTACCAACTGTCATCTCCTGCTGTATCAGTTAACAGGCTCAAGTGCTTCAAACCCGTCATATCATTTTTTTAAAAATATTTTATTTATTTATTTGAGAGAGATAGAGAAACAGCATGAGGGGGAAGAGGGTCAGAGGGAGAAGCACGCTCCCCGCTGAACTGAGAGCCTGATGTGGGACTCGATCCCAGGACTCTGGGATCATGACCTGAGCCGAAGGCAGTCGCTTAACCAACTGAGCCACCTAGGTGCCCCGGTCATATCATATTTGCCAAATGGACAGAGCAAGAGAAATAAACATGGAAGGAGGGGGAGGAAAGGATGGTTTGCAATGGGGGTATTTGGTTAGAAAGAAAGAAAACTGGCATCAAACTGTTTCCCTGCTGTGGAAAGGGGCACAGACACAAGGATGGCCAGTGCCTGCAATTTTCTTTCTATTTCTGATATCCATAGGAGTGCACTTCTTCCTCAGCCCCCTGAAGAGTAATGGCAGCCTGGAGCTTGTAACGGACAGGGCACCATCCTGGGACTCAGAGACCCATCCCTACTGAAAAGCCATTTAGTAATGCAAGCTCAGTAGGCAATTTACAACCTGGACAGTCAGCTTGTTTTGAAGCCCCTGAACTTTGGTAGACCTCACCCTCTGCGTGCTTTTTTCCTGCAAATAAAGATTACACAGCTGGAGAATAACAACTTTTCCATCATGTACAAATAGCTAATGCTATTAAGCTACAGGACAAAGTCTCTTTCTTTTATCATTTTGGTGGATGACCCTATAAAAATACATTACACTTAATAAAAAAATGCATCTAGGCGCTGCGTCCTGAACATCCGAATGAATATATTTAATCTGTGGTTTCTTCCTCTTAAGCTATGATAGCAGGAGCTTGACTGGTTGTTAACCTTACAGTCCTTCACTGAAGGTCTTTAGTAGAGTTGTCTGTATTCAGAAAAGAAATGGCCAAAGGAGAGCAGAATAATTTGCTGGTTTGTTAACTCAAAGCATGTGTTTCATATTTAATAGAGATAAATCTGTAGTCTGTGGCACCCAGAAAATATCTACTTTCAAACAAAACTAGGGTTAATGAAATAGTGCGGATAATAAACAGGTCATATCCCAAAAATGTTTGGTGTGAGTCACCCTTAGTGGAATATGAGCCATTGTCTTTTGCTTTCCCTAAAATTCAGTGTTTAAAAGACTAAATTGTGTCTGCTGTATGTCTAAGTGTACATGTTCTTTCTGCTCAAGTTTGATTTTTCTCTTCTCCTCTACTGAACATATAGCTGGTTAAATATAGACTGAACAGCATTTTACAATTAACTTATAGAAAAGGATGGTAAGAATAACTGACAGAAAAGGTGTCTTTGAGAGTTTTATTTCTAGACTTCCCAAATTTCTGTATAGGGAGATCAGAAGTACAGAAGAGATTATAGTGTGTGGCTGGAGCCTGAATTTAAATCAGGCATAGGCAAAGTGTCTGCTTTAAAAAAAAAAAAAAATTTCCCCATGTCTCTTCTTCCTTCTACCGTTTTTACTCTAAACTTGATCCCCTAGAGCACAGAGCCTAGGTTATGTGTTGTTTAGAAATTATTTTGATTCACAGAAAATACATCTAACCCAAGTAGGGAAGATGCTCCATTTCTGGCACAGGCTCAATGCAGCCTCTCACACATTTTTACCTTACAGAGGAACCACAAGATGAAGCCTTTGAATGATACATGAAAGACACCCTTCCTACAAATCTTTGCATGATTCCGTGGGGGAATTCTGCTAGATCCTGTTGACATTCCTGACCTCATGTTCATCCCACTGGAGACTTGGAAAATGGTTCTCAGCCTCCTTGCTTTTCTAACCTCAGGGGCACTACATCACGCCAACAGGGTGTGATTTGAAAAACAAGCCAGGCTTTGGGAACTGGTTAAACATGCATGTAAAAATCTCTCTATCAAATCACTGAACAGTAAAATTAAATAGGACAAGTGAGCAGGTGGTAAATGAATAAAGACTGATGTGAAAAGTGATGTTTACATAAATAGCAGCTAATCCTTTGAAATAGGAATGTAAAGAATTTAAGATGTGCAAAAACCTCAAGTTCCAGGCATTTCAAGCACTTGTAGCATCTTTTAAACCCCCCTAACCCCACCAGCATCTGTTAAAGTAGGAAAGAACAGAATAGTTTCCCTTCTCAAGGTGAGATTTAAAACTAGTCTTGGATCTCACTCAGCATTGGAATGCATATTCTCCTTGACCCAGCACAGGAACTGTAACTCTCCAAAAAAACAAGTTGTTTTCTTGCAGCTCTCAGAACAAAAGTCAATCACGCTAAAACGTGTCTGAAGAGAATGACTTCAGAAGGCATTTTTGAAAGAGAACAGGAACTTCCTTGATGATAAGAAAAGGAATGGATCTGGCTTAACTACATAAAACACATGTGCATGTCCCTCTCTTCTCACCTCGCCTGCTAACCCACACTTTTTTCAATTCCCAACACCAGTCAGGTTTGTCACAAGTTCATTGCCAAACTTCTCCTTGTGATGAGAGTGAAGTTTTTGTGCTTTGATACAATAAATGCTTGATAGAGGTTTACTTGGAACCTAAAATTATTGAAAGAATAGCATCAGAGTTAGCAGACAGATATTGTGGCACTCTCATTTTAAATTCTGTATTTGCAAGAAAAGAACTCAGAAACCAACTTGGTTTTTTGGTGGGAGAGTGGGGTGGGGAGGAAGTAGATTTGTAGTGAAGAAAGGTCAATATTTGCCCTGTGTCAAGTCCATGAAGTATTCTAGGCCCTACCAGGAGCTTAATAGAAAAGAAGGATACGGGCGCCTGGGTGGCTCAGTCAGTTAAGCGACTGCCTTCGGCTCAGGTCATGATCCCAGGGTCCTGGGATTGAGTCCCGCATCGGGCTCCCTGCTCAGTGGTGAGCCTGTTTCTCCCTCTCCCTCTGCCTGCCGTTCTGCCTGCTGTGCTCTCTCTCTCTCTGTCAAATAAATAAATAAAATCTTTAAAAAAAAATGAATTATTATGTATATATGAATACATATTTAAATGTGATATATATAAATTCCCTGCCCTGCTCATCTAATCTGGCTCATCTTGCATTGCTTCTAGAGTCTGCATTTCCTAACAAACATTTATTAAATACCTATGTGTGCCAGGCCTTGCCCTTAGAACTAGGGATTCAGAAGTCAGACCAAGGAGGTCACATGTAAGGGGGGAGAGAGAGCAACAAGAAAATGCATGATTGCATCAGGTTCCCATGAGGAAACTGGTGTAGCAAACTGCAATTTGACAGGTGCTGGCATTCAGGAGCAGTGCTCTGGGGCGGCAAGGAATAAAGGCAGCAGTCACCGGCAAAGCCCAGGCCTCTGTATTTTTTTTTTTTTCAAGATTTTATTTATTTGAGAGAGACAGAGAGGGAGAGCACAAAGGGAGAGTGAGAGGTAGACTCCCTGCTGAGCAGGAAGCCTGAAGCGGGGCTCGATCCCAGGACCCTGGGATCATGACCTGAGCTGAAGGCAGACACTTAACCGACTGAGCCACCCAGGCGCCCCAGGCCTCTGTCTTTTAAGCCCCTTAATGAGATCTTTAGCATAACCACATCTACACATGAAATTTTCTCCTCCTTAATTGTGGGAAGCCCTAATTGTATCTCTTTAGTTGCCATTAGGATTGTTAGCATAATTCAGTTTTAATTGTGGTTGCAACTGCACCTGCTGCTATGAGTTAACCTCATGGGCAACTGCATGGAAAGCAGACTTGATAAAACACTCTTGGGTAAGTGTGATCATGAGCTTTGTAGAGCAGATCCACAAAGCTACACTCTACAGACTCATCCTCGCTTGGTATCTGTGGCATTCTCCTGCTACTGGCCGTGTCATTTTCTTGTGGCTCGTTTACAGAAGGGAAAAGCAAGGGGGAGAATTCCACCTGCTGGCTTAGCCGCGTCAGAACTGGGGTGACAGTTCCCCTTGTTCTGACTCACAGCCTGCAACGGAACAGAGGCCTTCTCATGGGCTGTTTTCGGCACTTTCAGGGGACAGTGGGGTTCTGTTTTATTGCTACAAGTGATAACATGAGTAGAGTTCTTTACTACCCACAGACAGCAGTAAAATTAAGTAAACATAAAAGGCTAATATGTAAAAATGAAAGGCATCTCCAAACACAGTTTCTCGATTGCAAGGCCAAAGATCCAGGTCTTAGGGGAGAAAGGTGTTTTCAGCTAGCCATGTGTCCAGGTGTCCAGCGATTTGGAACTCTTACATCAGGCCTTGTTTCTGGACTCTGTCTACTTTTCCCTGGTTACAATGTTCCAGGTAGCTATTGTCACATAATAAACCACTTCAAAACCTAGTGCCTCAGCATAATAATTTGATATGGTGTCTATGAATTGAGTGGTTCTTGCTTAGAGGTCTCTCATGTGGCTTTGTTGAGTTGTTAGCTAAGACTGAAGCCATCCTCAGAACAGGCTTGACTGGGCTGAACACCCAGATGGTTCTTCTGCTTCTATGTCTGGTGCCTGGGCTAGGATGACTGGACAGTGGGTTTAGCTAGGACTGTTGACCCGAGTGCATACACGTGTTCTCCCTAGCATCATGGTTTCTGGGGTGCTCAGATTCCTACATGGCAGCTTGGAACTCCAGGCAGAAGCTGCAAAGTTTCTTTTGACCAAGCCTCAGAAGCCATGCAGCATGACTTCCTCTCCATTCTAGGAGGCGAGTCACAGGGCAGCCCGGATTCCACAGGAGGGGCCTGCATGAGGGAATGGACATGGGAGATGGAGTTCATTGGGGAGGTAGCTTTTGCAGTGTTTTGTATGAAATTGAAGAAGAGTTGAGGGATTATAAAATCCCCAAATCTTATTGTCAGTAAGCCGATGATGAGGGTCGGTTAGTATATAGCGCCCAGCCCTATAGGGACTGGCTAAACTTTGTCTGCCAAGGTCATGAACTCTACTGTCTCTGGTTGAGCCTCCACTTTCTGGGAAAGCAGACAATTTACTCTGACTTGGAAAATTCTATCCATACTTTCCTGGGCAGCTTTCTTAGCAACAACAAAATCCACGTTTGATCATTTTGTTACTTAAAATAAAGATGTAGTGAGAGAAACAGGATTTCTCATGGCTACATCAGTTAATGTAGATTTGGCTTCATCAGTTTGTCAAACAACAAATATTAGGAAGGGCCTCCCATGTGGTAAATAGCCCCTCTGTGAGGTGCTTGGGAGGGAGAAAGGACTCTAAAGTGTGATTTCTGTCCTTGAGGAACAGGTCAGTTCTGAAACCAGAAATAGGAAGTGAGGTTTTGAGCCTTAGAAGTAAGGTTGCAGCCTAAAATTTGGTTGAGAAAGCTAAGCATTGCATATGGGGAAGAATAAAGAACGGCAGAAATTGCTAAATGGTGCAGGACAGCTTCTACAAGGTTTATGGCTTTCTAATCATTCTTTATCCTTTGAACTATAGAACTTCAGGTTTGAGATTAGAGATCAGCTTGTTGGATATTTTCTTTCCACCAGTCACTGTTTCTGGCACTTGGAACACATTTAGGATGAAGCGTTTTGTCTTTTACATCTTCATTTATAATGTAGTTGAGTTTTGGTGTACAGCCTATGTGTACTTAAAAGCTGATACCTGGAAGAAAGTAATTTAATTTAATATTATAATGACTTATTGCATGTTGGTGGTTGTTGATAGAGCACAACACATTCTCTGCCCAAAGGGAGAGAGAGGTCGAAAGTGCCCAGAATTGTTTATCAGTAACTGACCAAAAGAGAATTAAGCTTCTCCAGTGATGAGTTCTAGTCTCTTGGGTCACAAAATTTAGGAAGAATTAGTTCTGCCTGGAGGGGACTCACAGTTTGCTGAAGAAAGCAACATGCAAGCAGATGAAATTATTACTACAGAGGAAGTACTGTAAAGAGATATAAACCAAGAACAACTGACCACATAAGGGTCACACCAACATCTGAGCAGGTTCTTAAAGGCTCAGTGGGGTACTGCCTGCAAAGAAGGAAGTTTAATCCAGGCAGAGAATAGCACATGTAGGGGCATAGAATGGTGAAAAGATCCAGGATGTGCAAGGAATAGCTCGAATCACAGGGCCCGATGGTACAGGTTATGTTTGTGGGGTGCGTCAGGCTTTAGGTGCAGGTGAGAGGATTGGTAGTAGAGGAGGCTGGAAAATAGGCAGGCACGCGATGACACACGTGGGGTGTTTGCCTTGGTCAGAAGTAGGGTGTGGCTGGTTGTGGGTTGGCCAGCACATAGATGAAAAGAGGCCTGCAGAGTTTGACCAACTCCAGCTGCTAAAAAATATGATTAGGTCAGGATTTGGCAATTGATCTCAGATTGCTCCACATCTGGACGATTGGTCTAGAAGGACAAAGGACAAGCAGGATTCAAGCATCAGGAGTCAAAATTGAAAATGAGTCCAAGACTGGGGTAAACAGAGGCTCAAACAGCAGACAGAGAAACCCGTCAGCTTTTCAGCCATGTGAGACTGGCCCTCCAGGGTGGGAATGCCAGTCCGTGTAGGATAGGGCTACTTGGCAGGGACTTGATCAATGGAATGATCCAAGAGTCTAGGTAGTAGGCATTCGAGATCCAATTCAAGTTGATTATGTGGCAATCTGTTATCCAATGAGTGCCTGACATAAAGCTTACTCATAATCCCTACATAGAGAGACTATCCCTGAGGGAAGAATTAAGAATCCCAGCCTTTAGTATCTAGAAGTATATAAGACCGTAGAAAAGCCCAAGTTTTCACAGACAGGTGTATCAGGCCGGTTCTCCAGAGAAGCAGAACCAATAGGATGTGTGTATATTTAGAGAAAGACACTTATTTTAAGGAACTGGCTCATGCCATCATGGTAGCTGGCAAGTCCAGAACCTTCAGACTGGGCATCCAGGGAGAGCCAGTGTTGCAGTGCAAGTCCATCTGTTGGCGGAATTCCTTCTTGCTCAGGGGAGGTCATCTTGTTTTATTCAGGCCTTCACTTGATTGGGATGAGGCCATTCTCATTACGGAGGGCAATCTGCTTTACTCAGTCTCCACCAATTTAAATGTTAATTTCATCCCAAAACACCCTTATAGAAACATCCAGCATAATGCTTGACCAAACATCTGGACACCATGGCCTGGCCAAGTAGACACATAAAATTAACCATCACAACAGGTGAGGTGTAAATGTCAGAGATCTAAAGTTTATGAATAGATTTTACAAATGGGTAATATAAATAGGAAATAAAGAAGGATTCAAATTAAATTAATTTGATGGAGCACCCTTCATTCATCCTAAGCCAGTGTTTAAAAGAATATGGATTTTATGTCTCTGTGTGTGTCTGTGTGTGTGTGTGTCTGTGTGTGAGAGTGAGAGAAGGCGGCATGTTTTATGTATGGTTTTTATAAAACTATCCTGGAGATTCTTCTTTTTAGTTAACTGTATGTGTTGGACAAAGATGATTAAAGGGTGGTCAATCGATTTATTTTAGCTATCTTTCATGATTAATGTTTCCTCTGGTTGACTGATATACCAATAAGTGTGTCAGTGGTTATAAAGGTCAGTCGGCCTAACTGGTATGGGGTTGTGGGCTGGAACCTTTCCACTGTAATTGTAGTCCATGGATCAGTAGCTCGAAACAGTTATAGACCCAGTTACTTCACTTAAATCACGTGGAAGTTTGTAAGGAAGAAGAATCTCACGGTTCTCCCAACTTGCAAATCAGAACTCACATTTTTTTTTTTTTTAAGATTTTATTTATTTATTTGTGAGAGAGAGAATGAGAGACAGAGAGCATGAGAGGTAGGAGGGTCAGAGGGAGAAGCAGACTCCCTGCTGAGCAGGGAGCCCAATGCGGGACTCGATCCCGGGACTCCAGGATTACGACCTGAGCCGAAGGCAGTCGCTTAACCAACTGAGCTACCCAGGCGCCCCAGAACTCACATTTTAACAAGAACCCCGTAATCATACATACAATAAAAATAAAAATAAAAAAATACTTAGAATATCCATTGGGTGCATTATTCAAATGGCCAACTCTCTGAAGCATCTTCTTTACTCACAGAAAATGAGAAAATACTGTGTTACAACTCCGTTTTATTTTTTTAGAGCTTTTATTTATTTACTTGAGAGAGAGAGAGAGCGCATGAGCAGGGGAGAGGGGCAGAGGGAAAGGGAGAAGCAGACTCCTCACTGAGCAGGGAGCCCAATGAGAGGCTCGATACCAGGACCCTGGGATCATGACCTCAGTCAGATGCTTAACTGACTGAGCCATGTGGGTGCCCGTGATAGCTCCATTTTAAAAATCAGTGTATGAATCCCATCGATGTAAAGCCTCTATTGACAAAGCCAGCCCATGATGGAAGGCTCTTGAATCTGGATTTTTTTTTTCTTTCTTTTTTTTTTTTTTTAGAGAGCAAGCAAGCACATGCGTGCGAGTGGGAGTTGGGGGTGGACGGGGTAGAGGGAGGGAAAGGGAGAGAGAATCTCAAGCAGGCTCCACAGACACGGGGCTAAATCTTACCACCCTGGGATCATGACCTGAGCTGAAATCAAGAGTCAGATGCTTAACCGACTGAACCACCCAGGTGCCCCCACTGGATTATTTTAATGGTTATTTTGCATCATGCAATCCAGCCTTTGCTATAAACTGTGTTTTATCCTTAAGCTATTTTGTACATAGATCTCTTGAAAACTATGGATTCACATGTTAGACCCTACTTCAAGTCACTCCATGGCTTACATCTAGCCTACAGGACAAGTCCAGAATTTCTCAGCCTGGTATACAAGGCCTTCTGTAATGTAAACTCTCCTCAGCTTCTCTACCACATCTTTTTTACTATCCTTTAAAAAATTATTTTGTTATTGTTTGCCTTAAGTGAGCACCGTATTTACTTTGTCCCCACCCTAGTCTGCTCAGCCATTCTTCTCTTTTCCCAGGCTATCCTTACTCTGTTCTTATTACCTCTGCTGTTTCTCTAACACTCAGTTCAAGATCCTTTCATTTTATTTACCATTTGATGAATAGATGCTGTATCTTCCCACAGGATTTAGGACCTTGAAGTTAAGGACTGAGTCACACTTTTTCTCCATTTTCCTTTCCTAGTGCTCTGAGCACAACAGGGGCTTAATTAACATTTGTTTATAGTGTAGTTTGGCCTAGGAAAGAGCAGCTCCTCCAACCCCACCTGAATCACATTATAAGGAAACCTGAATAGAATATTTTAGTGGAACTATTTTGCATGGCATAAACATGATCTAAGTGATTGGTAATAACCAACTAACCAAACTCTTCATGTTAAAAAAAAGTCATTCTGTGTGTTTTCTGTTAGGTTTTAATTCACTTCTCATTTTTATTAGTTGAAAGGAAAAGTGAAAGTGCAAGACAAATGTAATTTAAAGGCATACAGTAGGTTATAAAGATTTTTCTTATAGTGTTTCCCGTCAAAAATCGACTTTATGTTTATCTTTTGATGTCTTAAATTTCCCTTTTCCTTTTCTGTTCTGTACCCCTATTTTGTTTCTTTTTTTTTTTTTTAAGATTTTATTTATTTGACAGAGAGAGACACAGCAAGAGAGGGAACACAAGCAGGGGGAGTGGGAGAGGGAGAAGCAGGCTTCCCGCTGAGCAGGGAGCCCGATGCAGGGCTTGATCCCAGGACATGCGGGGCTTGATCCCAGGACCCTGGGATCATGACCTGAACCGAAGGCAGATGCTTAACGACTGAGCCACCCAGGCACCCCTATTTTGTTTCTGAATAATGGCAAAATATGCACTTTCTGTGAATATCAAATCACCACACTCTTTCCTAATGGGTCAAAGCCTAAGTTTTCAAGATATGGTTTTGTGATAGTTTTCTGGGGAGAAAGGGTCTTTAGTTAAGCAGACTCATTAAAAGGGCCCCTTGGATCAGTTTTGTACATAAGAACCTTCTTTAATTTCAATGACTAAAACCAGATTATATGATATATACATTTGAATTCCAGAAAGCCCTCTAAAAATGGGAACTCCACTGTAATTATAAAAATACTTGGAGATCACCAAGTGAACTGGGAATATACCCTGTTTGCTCTTTTTTTCTGTACCAACGGATTGAGGAAATGCATACAGAATCTCTTGAAGGACATAATATCCTAACATCAATTTGTAGAGAACATTAACTACTTCAAAATAAAAAATGTTAGTGTATTACATATTCTTAAAGATGACTCTAAAATAACCTTGCCTTTAAAAAAAATTGGTGTTCTAGATTACAACATTTCCTGTTGCCTATCTCCGGGCCCTGATTCCCCCCACCCCTCCACTGCCATTCACTTTCCATCTTAAATCTGAGATGCAAGTCTGATCATGCTCCTCCCTTAGGATACTGTCCAGGTTTAGCTCTCCTGATTCTCCTCTTACCCAATCTTTATCCAAGTCAGTGGTTCTTTTTTTTTTTTTTTAAAGATTTTATTTATTTATTTGAGAGAGAGCGAATGAGAGAGAGCACATGAGAGAGGGGAGGGTCAAAGGGAGAAGCAGACTCCCTGCCGAGCAGGAAGCCCGATGTGGGACTCGATCCAGGGACTCCAGGATCATGACCTGAGCCGAAGGCAGTCGCCCAACCAACTGAGCCACCCAGGCGCCCCCCAAGTCAGTGGTTCTTAAGACTGTCTTTACCACCCAGGGTACTTAAACAACAGGAAAGTAACAACAAAATAACTGATGCGTCCACCCCACCAGTTAAATCTGATGTCCTGGGCTCCAAATTTATTGAAATCTTTCCAGGGTAGCTAATGCGTATGCAGGATTAAGAACTTCTGAAGCTAAATATTTCTTTTCCTGTAGAATCCATATGTCTGTCTCTTCCTCCAGGAAATTTTTCTTGGAGTTCCCAAGACTGGGTTGGGGCTATTCATTTATATATTATTATGGTATTTTATTTTTATGGTGCTATTATTTGTATCATTCAAAACATACCTACTGATGACAACTATGTATAGGTACAGTGCTGAGTGCCGGGGTAATTGTAATGAAAAAGCAAAACCAGTCTGTTTTCATGAAGCTTGGTGTCTAGTGATAATCCAAATTATAAATTGTGACAAGGGCTGCAAAGTGAAAGGAAAGGATGCTATAAAGGAGCTTGTGGAGGGAAGGTTAAGGGAGACATTTCTGAGGAAGTGGCATTTAAATTGATACCTAAAGAATGAATGGAAATTAAGCTGTGAGTGGTGGGGAGAGGATATTCTAGACTTAAGGTCAAGCATATGAAAGAATTCTAGAATGATGCATTTGAGGAGCTAAATTGAAAGGCTGGCAACTGGTTATTGGAAGAGAGAATGATATGAAAAAAGGCTCTAGAGGAGGCAGAAGCAAGTTCACAAGAGCTCTTGAATTTTATCTTAAATGCAATGGAAAACCAGTAAAAGATATTTTAAGAAGAGCAGAATAAACATGTTAAAATAAATACATTAAAATAAAAGTTAATGCCTCAAAATACATTTCAAAATAGTCCTGACTTTTATATTGAACCTGGATTGGAGTGGAGCAAAAGCTGATAGAAGGAAAACCAAATAAAGGCTTAGTGTAGTAATCTCAGAAAGAAATCATGGTGGCCCACCAAGGAGCCAGCAGTACAAATGGGGAGAAGTGGGGATATCTGAAATGTGTATTGTAGAAAGGATCAGCAGGACTCACAACGGGTTGTGTGTGCTGGCTAAAGGGGGAGAGAGGTCACAGAGGACTCTTAGATTTCTGGGTGAGGAACCGGAGTAAGCAGTTATTATTTCCTGAAAAAGAGAAGTAGAAGAGGAACAAAGTTACTGAAAAAAATAAACACAACAATTCAGTGTTGAAAATTGTATTTCTGAGATGTGTAAGAGATGTGCATCTGCATTTCAAGCAGGTAGTTGTCTATTTGGGTCTGGAACTCCAAAGAGGGAATTTAGACCAGGAGCTATTGGTATATTTTACTGAATGGTAATTGCCTATTTCCCTGTCTGCCCCTGTCCTCTCCTTCCCACTGGACTAATCATTACTTGAAGACTAAGATTGCATTCGCAGCAATAAAGACAGCGTCCTCTTTGAATTGTTAGTCGAGTAAATTAGTGAGTACCCATAGCAAT
Source organism: Leptonychotes weddellii (assembly GCF_054177405.1). NCBI lineage: Eukaryota > Metazoa > Chordata > Mammalia > Carnivora > Phocidae > Leptonychotes > Leptonychotes weddellii. The sequence goes on along the minus strand of NC_138375.1, from coordinate 102,291,522 downwards.
ACGGATGAGGGGTAGTTATTCAGCATTTGCACTGTGCTAGGCATTATTTCAGCAGTCCACACGTGTCATTTCATTTCATCTTCTCTACAACCTTGGGTGACATGAATCCTTGTTAACTCCATAGTATAGTTAGGAAAATTGGGGCAGAGAGTTTTCCTAACTTTCCTATGCTCTCATAGCTGGTATGTGAAAGAGCCATGATTCCAAGCCAGGTCATCTGCCTCCAGAGTCTGTACTTAGAGCCTCTGTATGTACTTTAAAATGTATTCGAAACTGTGGTGGACACCACATAGATGCTTGTTGAATGGAGAGTTTTAAAATGCCTTGATAAGATGGTATTGGAGGTGATGAGCCCCTGAAGTCTTAACAGAGGCAGTTATTTGCAGGGCATGTATTGCATTTTCTATTTCTCACCCTTTCTGAGGTTTCCATGATCCTCCAGGCGGCTCCATGCCATTTCTAAAGGACTGCGGGGACCGCATAGAGTACTGTCTTCTGTCATTATTTACTTGTTTTTTACTTACATATTTTCTTTGCTCTGTAGCATTCAGCAGGGTAGAATATGCAGAGTCATTGTTTATAAATTGTATTACTAGAAAATTCTGATAATTTTATGAAGGTAAGTAACTGATCCCTTAGATTCAATTTTAGAGATTTAAATGTGGGAAAATAAATCCACATTTGGGGTTACTTTTCATGTATTTTATCTCTTATTAGAAAAATTCACAAGCAAATCAACATAGGTTAAATCTGTCTACTTGCTGCAATAGATAGTACTTAAAGAAATTCTCTATGCGTCTTAAGAAAGCTGGGAAAATAAAATTACTTTGCTCTTAACTGATAGAAGTGGTAAGAGGGGGGCACCTGGGTGGCTCAGTCGTTAAGCGTCTGCCTTCAGCTCAGGTCACGATCCCAGGGTTCTGGGATCGAGCCCCGCATCGGGATCCCTGCTCTGTGGGAAGCCTGCTTCTCCCTCTCCCACTCCCCCTGCTTGTGTTCCCTCTCTCACTGTTTCTCTCTCTGTCAAATAAATAAATAAAATCTTTAAAAAAAAAAAAAAGTGGTAAGAGGTTTCTGACAATTGGATTATCAGCTAAAAGTCTGAATGTGGTGGTTATTTTAAATCTGCCTTTCCAGACACACTGTCCACCCTTTTGTAATCCTGCTCTGCTCCCCAGGGAGGCTGAAATCTAAGCCCAAGCCTTTTTGAAACCCTTGGCCTTTCTTTTGGGATTGGCCAGGGGGAGAAACCAGCAGGAAATTGGAGGGTAAGAGGAGAGACAGAAACTTTGGTAGTTTGGCCTCAGCTCCCCCTCTACCGGCCACTGGCTCGGGGTGGCTGTGTTCTTCACCAAATATCACGCCTCTGGTAGAGTGGCCCTGTCCTACGGTTACAGATCTCACCAGGCTCTAGTAACCACTCCATCCCTTGCCACTTCAGGCCTAGAGGTAGTAATGGTTCACCACTGTTGTTAGCTCTAGTTGCTGCAGCATCTTGTCTACAAGACAAGGACAGTGCGATGTGTCATCTACAGCCAACACTCCAACACTGAGGACCTTGTTCCATTCACCCCTGAGGCAATTGCCTTTTATCAAAGGCGGGCATCTTGGACAAGTTCCCCAGGGGGCAGCCAGCATCCAATGACAGTTCTTTTTTTTTTTTTTATTCTTATGTTAATCCCCTACATATCATCATTAGTTTTAGATGTAGTGTTCCATGATTCTCCAATGACAGTTCTACTGGAGGGTGTAAGGACCTGACCCTATTGCCTGAAAAAGCACCATTTTGAAGGGTCATACCAATTCCAGAGCTCCCTGTGGGATGGGTTGAAGCGTTTGTCTTGATTACATTAGAGTTCGGCTCCTACTTCTGCCCAGTCTTGCTTCCTTACCCTCATAGGTGTTGATCCCAAGGGCATTAGCTGATAAACTTCTACAAGAAAATCTCCATCTCAGACTCCATTTCTCCCAAGACACTCCTTTAGTAAGAGTCTTTTCACTAAACGCTTTTCAATCACCAACTTTGAGTATGCTCTTTGTTTCCTGTTCAGATACTGACAGATATACTCATCGTTTCAAATCAGAGCATCTGATAACATTTAATTTGTTCCACCTACAAAATACTTCCAGCAAAATTTTCAGATGCAATGGGAGGGAAGTATTATTCTGGATTAATCTGGACCATTAACCAGATCAAGGAAAAATGAGTTAATAAAACAAATGAGAGGGAAACCTGGAGTAAATGTCATTGTCATCTTAAAACTTACACCAATGTTTTTATCAATATATGAGTACTGAAGTTTTTACCAAGAATTGAATGAAAACTAAATGTTGGATTTTGGGGAATAATTTTTAAACATGGCTATTGTTCTACATACTGTCACAGGGTCCAAAATGGAGTGATTCTTAGGAGAACCAACAGGCTGTTGAAAACAAAATTCTTGTAATATAATTATAAACCATCCTGATGGAGAAGTTAGGCCAATGTCTAGCACATAATAGATATTCAGTAAATAATGATAGAATATATAAATAAAATCCATTCATCTTTATAAGGAGCTCTCTGAATAACTCAAATAAATAAATTTTTAAAAACATAGAAAGAAAAGCACCTAGCAAAGAATGATATGAAAATTGGCAACAATTACGGGCTTAGGACAGGTGATATAATGACAGAAGAAGGAAATGGGGAAGAATTACAAGTCTTTTTTTTTTTTTAACAAACAAAATAATCTTTAATTTAGAAAGGGGAGCATTGATGTGTTTAATTTGTGAAGTAAAGTCCATCTAATCAGATAATTAAATTAAGGACATAACTTACATGCTTTTGATAAATTCACATTTTCAACCGAGACAAATTGCACGTGAGTTTGAACTTCCAGCCTTGTGTGAAGACTGTGGCATGGCCTTCGCAGGGATGTTTGAAGGGAGTCCTTCACTGGGCAGTAAGTTGGATATATAACCCATGATATCTCATCTAATGTTTTCCACAAATTTGGGTGAGAGATATTATTCAGTTATAAAGCATTCCTTTTGGGGTGCCTAGGTGGTGCATTTGGTTAAGCGTCCAACTCTGGGTTTTGGGTCAGGGTCGTGGGATCAAGCCCCGCGTTGGGTTCTGTGCTCAGCGCAGGAGTCTGCTTGGGATTCTCTGTCCCTCTCCCCTTCCCGCTCGTGCTCTCTCTCTCTCTGTCTCTTTCTCTCAAATAAATGAATAAATCTTTAAAAAAAAAAGCATTCATTTCTTCATAAGAGATAACTCAGAAGGTCACACCGCTTAGGTAAGGTGTCTTGGGAAAAGGATGAAGAAAAATGACTGCAAAACTAGGAAGACTGAGTAGCTACATACTGTCCCACTGCTATTATTCCTTTCAAAGATTTAGTTTGAAAATTTTAAAGCATTTTATTATGGTGACTATTTAGAAAAATTAAATGATTTGGAATTAGGGATAGGAGTGTCTTAGACTGAGTCATAATGATTCATGTATTTGGTCTATATAATAATAATAGCAATAATCAATTCTCCACATTTGCTTATGTAAAACTAAGCAAAATTTATGTTTTGACTCAATTGTCTGGACTGAGTCAATGGTGAGTGTAGTATAAATAGTCTTTAATAAGAAAATAAATTAGGAGAATTTTTTGTCAAATAATTGTGAGCGATTATTGTTTTGATAAAACGGTTGATTAAATTTTTTCACACTTGAACTGGTTGTGACACCAATCCAGAAATTATTTTTGTTCTGTGTAATAACCAGCTGTTTTCCATAATTTCCTGGGAACAGAAGGAGAATGAGCATCAGTTGCAGAAGGCAATTTTCCAGCCAGTGGAGGCGAAATTCTGAGATCTAGATTAGGTTACTAAGTATATTTGCAAACTCTTTCCCTGTATACCTTAGAAAACAGAAAAATGTCTGTTTTGGATGGCAAAATTGCAGCGCTGTTCTGCAGTCGGTGGGGTCTGAGCTCAGAAGTACAACATGATGACTTTATTATTAGAAAGAAAGAGAATCAGCATTCCTGCACCTTAAGAAGAGAAAAGGAGCCAATTAGAGACCAAGTGTCTTGTCTATGATGAGAGGTAGTGTGGAAATGAATTCCTGCCTTCCTCATGGCTGAACAGGTAGCATATTATGGTTCCTATTTTAGAAATCTAATAATCAGCATTTGAATATGGTGCCCTTATTCCTTGTCTGTATCTCTTACGGACCGTTCATCTCTGGAGGTAAATGGAGTTGTTCTTTTTTTATAAGGTATCAGAATGACCTTAATCCTTCCAGACAGACATTCCCAAGGTATTTTTAAGAGGCAGCCAGGGAAGGAGAGTGTGACTTTTGACAGTCTGCTGACCTCTGCACGCCCCACCCTGCAACCTCCTGGAAAGGCCCAAGCGGTGCGGAGGCTCCTGGAGTTCAGCCGCTGACTCATCAGGGGCCAGGCAAACTTGAGGAATTCCAGGTTGCAAATGTTAACGAATGAATGCCAACCTCTGTTTTCCCTTCAGCCGGTTCTAGTCAGCTTTTATGGAAGCAGAACGGCACCCATTCTCTGGTCACATTTTTCCTTCACATGACTCCCAACAAATGATGTGTCCCTGAGGATAATCTGTGTTTAATCTCCATATTTATCCTGTAAAAGACCATAGAACTAAGCAGGAAGGAAAATATTTATGCGCATGCACATACATATATACATGCTGTATTCTGTCATTCTGATAGCTTATAATGACTTGTCCATCTTGCCCTTGAATCTGATAAATGGGCTTTGTAACCAGGGTCTCTGTCTAAAGAGATAGGAAATGTCTTGGCTAAAGGGGAAAAAAAAAAAAAAGTCACAGCACAGATCAGCTTCTGATGTGGAACAGTATTACAAAGTCAGGCCACCCCGACTTCCCTGCTTCCTCCTGTCCTCCCTGCCAGCACTTATAGGAATAATTCGAATCTAGCACATGCTTGGACTGAGCAGTGGAACAGGGTTCTGGTGCTCTCATGAGTGGCAGTCTTCCAGGGTTTCATAGCCATGAAAGTGCCCTAAACAAAGAGAACGTTGGAGTCCCTGAGTCCTGAACTATAGATCTGTCTTCTCATCATCAGAACACCAGCTCTGAGCAGCCATGGGTCTAGGGGTGCGGGTGGGGAATGGGGTGGGAATGGGTGGGGGGTGGCTATGTGCACCTGGAGAGGGGCAGGTGGAAGAAGGCAGGCCCCACACGCTGGGTTCTTTCCCGCTGACACCTACTCCTGTATGACAAGTGCCCTTTCAAGTAAAAGTAGTAAGTTTTCTCCTGTTTAAGTCACAGGCAGTGGAGGTTTTTATCTTTGCTTTTGACAGTCAAGCCACATGGTCTGGAGACTAGGGATTAGGTTGAACACAAAACCTAGAGCTGGAATCCTCTGTATCTGTGTCATCAACAGTGGAGGAAATTTCCTGCAGGATGGAGAGGCCTGCCTCTGATCGCTCACTGTTGTAGGGCTGTGGGCCCACAAAGATTGTGAGAGGTCTTTGGAGGCTAGATGAAGGGGAGATTTATGAGCCATCGTTGTTCTGTCTTCCCCTTCCGTGTCCTCCGAGAGGCCATGTGTGAAAATAGAGGGCAGGCGTCTGAAAGGATCTGGACTGCTAGCCAGATCGCTTTCCCAAGTCCTAGCTACCCTTGGTACTCAGCCAAAGTCATACGTTAAAGAGCAGTCATTCTCCTTGAAGTCCTTTGGCCAAATAAATCTAAACCAGGGACTTCACTCTACAGAAACTTCGTTCTGTGCCTTGGCAAATTGGGATAATACTCTGTCTCCGTCCTGCACTTCCTGGAGAGGTAGGGGGAAGCTGTTGATACTTCTGCCACTGCTGGGCTCCTGAAGGTAACCTTCACGGGCAGTCCCAGGGGCTCTAAACTGTCGGGAGAAGGGTATTACACCAAAGTCACTTGGAAAAGGAATTCTTCATATAGTCCGGGAAGTCAAGTAAATGGATTTTCTTCATCATATTCCTTCAGAAGTCTTTGAAATAATTTTAGAGGGGATCTTTTCTCCAGCCGCCAGTAAAGATGTCCATTCACTCTGTTCCGTGGTCCATTTGTGAATAACAAGGCACAGCTAAGGAGCACGGTCATTCACGCAGGTGAGCTGTGGCACAGCCTGGCTGAGCGCACCCAGTCATCTGCCCTGTTCCGCAGCGGCTTCAGCCTGGGATGGTCACCTTCTGGGTTGAGATTGGCCGCGTTTCTTGTTTACGTTGTTTCTTCATATCCTTTCTGTCAAATGAAAATTGTTTTGTGTTTTTTCTCAGTTAAAAAAAATTATTAGTAAACTTGGCTTGCATTCAAGGAATATAGGCAAGCCAGGATGATTCAAGTTTGGGGCCTGTAATTTTGTCTTCTGCGCGCATCGGGCTGCAATTTCACAGTGGGGATGAGTCTTCCATATGTGGAGCTGTATAAATAGCAGGACTTTGTGATATGGGAGTACAGCAGCCTTAAAATAGTTGAACCAGAAGATGTTATGAAAACGCTATTTCTAAGCCTTATACATCTGTGCAGAGTGAACATCTTATTATGTGTTCATAATGTGTTAACCAAATGCCTAGCAGAGAGTGGTTGTCTTTGTGTGGAGGAGAAGGAGGGTAAGGACAAAGGCTCAGTCCATTGGTGTGCAGAGAAGCAGAAATTAGACAAGGAGTCACAGTGCTGGAGAGGCAAGATAACATCCTTAAAACAGTTCTGATAACTGGCTAGACACACCATTAAAAAAAGAGAGAAAATGAATCTTAAATGCTTACGTGCCAGATGGCTAAAATCTAAATAACAGTTTTCTATTGTCCAAGGCTATTCACTTGTTAGCCCTAGAAATTTATCTCTTCAAAACTTCCTATCCAGTTACTTTTACTCGAATCGATTTTTTGGAGGGAGGATGGAGTCTAGTAACTTGCCAGCTATGTGATGGAGTAAGTGTGTTTGGATTGAATACAGAAGCCAAAGTCAACTTTTTTTTTTTCTTCTTCTTAAATAATAGATTACTGGTTGGAGTGGAAGAACAGGGATATTTATGTTAATATCACTTTTTCTTCCCTCTTAATTCTTTAAAACCTTAAAGGTCCACTGTATACATTGTTTGCATGCTGTTTGCTGATAGAATATCATGTGGAACTCCGTATAGTAGAGTAAACTATCCATTTCTCACTGTACTATTTTCATATGCAATTCACTCAGTTTTATTTGTGGAAGGTCCCATACCATCATTTCGAATGGAAGAGTGAAGCTTTGTGTCTTCCTTCCATATATACCACTCACCGTGACCTTTCCAAGATCCAAGGGCAACTTTTCTGATTGAGATTTGAGTTTATAACTTAATCTAAACATGGAAAGGAAACTGAGTATCATAAGGCCAGATACCCCCTCTGTGTGGCAAATAAGGCTTGATTCTCTTAAGCCACAAGGTCATGGGAAAGTGATTTTGGTCCCCAATGACCCCTGAACCTCAAACTGAAAGGTACACATTCTCCACTATGCCATGGCTTCCTTGCATTGTATTGGGCCGTGTCAACAGGAGCAAGTGCTCAGACTTCAATCAAACACATGGACTCCATGGCTGAGGGAACTCCTTAATCCGATGGATGGAAAGTTAAGTTTAGATGAACAAAACATGAGACTCATTGTATCTTAGGCGTGTGATAAGAACAGAGGAAGGAACCATGAAGAGAGCTGTGAATAATACTTGCATTTCAACAGGAAGTCAAATTAGGTCCTGATATTTTAATATGGAAATGTTTTTAAAGATCAAACCATAAATAGGAAATATATCCCTTGTGCAAGAGAAGCCATGAAGAAAATTAACTCAGTCCTAGAAACTATGGGTTTAAATTTTGCCAGGATGAATTTTGTTTTTCCCAGTTTTTATTAGGGAAAATTCCTCTGGAGTTTCACAAGTGTACCTTTTGGGTGATGTATTTTCATTTATTCTACTTATCAGCCACAGTCAGAGGCCCAATTCTGAATCAGTCTTCATTGTATACTAAGTTGAGAAAAATGTGAACTAAATGCAAATTATTCTAATAACTTTTTAAAAGTTACATAAAACATGAAATTTGTTCATGATTCTAATTATGTTCAAACATTTCTAATGTGTGTTATATTACAAATTTTACATATTCATCTTTTTTTAATTATTAAAACATTTAGCTAACATTGTTATATTCACTTTTCACATGAAGAAATTGAGGCCTATCCCACATTATAGAGAAAATAAGCTGAAATTACAATTTTGGAATTCATACTTTGTCATTTCAAACTATTCTTTTAATGCTCTGTTTCTATTGCGGTGCCTTAATATTAATACTTAATAGGTTCTTAAGTGGTTTCTTTTTCAATTTTCTAAGTAAAAGGCACTGAGTAAGCTAAACGGAGATTTAAGACTGAGGAAAAATATCTGGCCTGGCTTTTCATGGAGCCAAGGTAAATGAGCATATAAGGCACATGCATGGAAAAGCAAATGATACCCTTCACAGTCCTGTGATTATTGACACATGGCTTTGCAATGCAAATACTCCAGGTGAAGAGGCTGCTTACACAGTGACAGGATAACACTTTCACTTCCCACTTACCCTCAGAATCACAATAATTCAATGGTAAAAGCCAGCAAGCTCATGTGTCAGGCCTGGATTCTGTTCCCATCTCCCTTTTTCTTTGTATATTATATGAAAATCGGCATAAAGATAGAGACCAGAGACCACGGTGATATCCTACACAGAAGTTGTTTCATAAATTATAAGGGCAGTTGTTTTATGAGTTTGGAAGTGACCAGTTCAATGAAGAGATGCAATTGATGTCTGCCTTTATGATTGAAGCCAATAAAAGCTTTCTCCTCTCTCATTGCTGACCTCTAAATATCTGGTCTGTGGACACGTGATCCTTGCTGGATAATCACGGAACTCAGCACACTGGCCCAGTGGTTGGTCCAGGAGGAGGCGTGTGCGCAGGCACAGCTCAGCAAAGTCTTCCCTGATGTGCGGGCACTGGAAGAGAGCTTTCTTCTGTTTGGCCTGTCAGGAGCCCACAGACAGGCTTGTGCTGCCAGTGGTTATTTTTCCTGGGATATGAGGAAAATCTGTCTGGAAATGAACCCCAGACTCAGAGATAAATAGAACCACAAGATTGGGAGGAATTTTTGATGGCATTAGGAGAGCCCTCACATCTAGATGACCCTTTGGATTTCCTAGTGACATAAAGTAGTATTTTTAAATTTTTTTTCAAAAGCCAGTTTGAGTTAGGTTTCTTTTACTTGCAATTAAAAGGCTCCTTATTAAAAGCTTAAGAAAACTCAACCCCTGATGCTCTGTAACTTCCCCTTTTGAAGCCTTTTTTGGGGGCGGGTATCTCTCTTAGGCTTCTCACTCTGAGTACTTATGGACTATTGCAGTTTGAGATTGAAGATAAAATGTGATAAAATTAAGGAATTACAAAAATTATAGTTGTATCTATTTTAAAACCGGATATTGGTTGTACAAAGGATAAATGCTGTAGGACTTTAGAGAGGGGTAGATAACTGGGAGCAAGTGTGATTCAGGGAAAGCTTAATTCCGGTTGTAAACTTGGACCTTCAATGATGCACAAGGGTTTAAGAATAGATGGTGAGTAAAGGGAAAGGTACTGCAGGTAAAGAAACTAAGAGGAACAAAGGCACAGAGATGGGGATGAGTGGAAGGGACTCCACTCCGGGTGGAAAGATGAGGTCATATTTGAGATGGCAGAAAGTTGTTGCGTTGTAACAGAGGGATGTGAAAACCAGGCAGTAGACCTTTTGATGTCGTAGGAAATAGGAGACCTTAAAAGTTTTGGCCAGGGATGTGACCTGATAAAAGGGATATTTCACAAATATTAGTACTGCTGTGCTGTGCGGTTGTAATGGGAGGTAGAATGGCATCAGGACGGCTAGTAAGGAGGCTTATTTTCAGCTTTTTCAGTAATGTGCTATGAGAGGAATCAAAACTTGGATGTAGGTTGTAGCAGTGAGAATGCAGAGGGAAGATGAGAATGATACAAAGACATGTCAAATAAAAAACATCCAGAGGGTTTGATTGGGAAGATGAAGAAGGATGGTTAACTCTCAAGTTTTTGATTCTTCATGTCAGGACACGTCCTTGCACATGTGGGGTTTGAATTATTGAGAGGTCCACACTGGAAGGATGTACTATTGAAGGTACAGGATTGGAATTTGGATTCCAGAATATAGAGAAGACAGGACTGGACACAGTGACTGGGAGTAAATTTGCAAAGAAATTATGATAAAGTCAGGAGAATGGATGATGAGCGGTAAAGAGGAATAGAAAGACCTGTGTGTTTGTGTGTGTGTGTGTGTGTGTGTGTGTAAAAGAAAAAAAGTAAATTGTGAGTGCTTACTATTATTTCCAATTAAATATAACAGTTGAGGGTTTTTATTTATATCTTTGGTTGTATACTTTCTCTTATGCTGAAAATCTTGATTATGAATGACGTTAACATAATAGCTTTTAAATTTTGGTTTAAATTTACAAATCACAAGTGATTTAATAATTCCAATGTCTGGCCCCAAGCTTCTTTAATTTGATACTTGGTTTTAACAATGTTTAGATAAAAAAGATGTCTCACAAAGATATGAAGAACCAAACAGAATCTTTAATGGCTTACACTTAGTTAAACCATGATCCTTATTTTTCAGTTCTGTCTACCAGTTACAAAGTTCTTTGTTGGAATTCTTTTGCTGGGTGGGGAAGGGAAAAAGAAGGTTGAGTTAAGCTCCGTGGACCCCACGGCTTACTTCTCAAGACTCAGAAAAGCATCTTGGAGATGCAGACCAAGAAGAAAACAAACTCCCAGCTTTAAGAAAAAGAAAAATAATAATACAAATTTCTTTTGGATTTGCTTTCTTCACGTGGAATTATTGCTAGATAAAATTGCTTTGGAGAATAGATACACAATGACCAGTTTGAGTAGGGGAATGACACGAGGGAAGCAGATTGTAGGAAGAATGATCTGGCAACAGGTAATCTGTAGGTTAGAAGAATGAAAGAGAGAAATAAGGAGTTTGCAACAGGTCAGAAAGAAGTTGTAAAACAAACATGGTAGCAGGAGAAGAAATGGTGAACATGGGAGATTTTGGTTGCAACAAAGAGTGACTTTGGTGACTGATAAATACTTGGAAAAGTTTGATCACATAAGATTCTTCTTTTGTGTGTTTTATTTACCCTTGTTGTTCTGGATATCTGATTTCAATCTACTCTACCTGACAATGAACTTTTCTTCGACACACCCATGCCGAGGTGACCTTCAGGAATACTCATTCACAGACTCCAGTCTGACTGTAGCAGAACTACACTGAGACTAGGAATATGTTGACTTCACAAATTCTCATTTTTATTTCCAACGAACATGGCTTGAAGGACGATTTTTGCCAGATGTCCTTTCAGTCTTATTCTAAATTCATCTATTTAACTTTCTCATGGAGTTCCTATTTCAGAGTATTAGTGTTCATGGGTCGAATGAGACTTCATGTTGATGACACAAAAAACCCGAATCATCTGTTTGCATGATTACAAACAAAGCATTGTGATTGTTGGCTAACAGAAGGCAGAGCGGCCTGTGGCTCCAGTTAACTAGCTGACCAGCAGAGCACAACCTGTAATGATGGAGTATCTGTTTTCCTTTTAATAATTGATAGATTTTGAAATGTATCCTTGACTTCAAGGACTATCATCAGAGTTTAAATGTGAACTTATGCATCATTTCTGTTGATATTTGGGGGATACATGGTGGCAGATGTTGGGTGCAAAACAGAATGCATTTGGAACTCTCTGTGATTCTGCTCAGTTTTGCTAACTGCATGACCCATTATCTATTTATTAGAGTGTTAAAAATACACCCATATCCAAGCACATAGCTAAAGGCATAACACCTCTTAGCTGTGCAGATTTTTATTGCAGAGAGTAGGAGGACAGCGCCTCTTTTAAAAATACTTTGTGCTCTGAATTAATAAGGACTTTATACTCAGCTTTAAACAAATTACAGTTTCAGAATCACTGAAACCTAGGTTGCTTGGAAATCATTCTCATCTCTCTACCTGGCTTTCAACTCTTTAATGATTACGATTTGAATTCATTTTGTGTTCTGTTAATTCAAATTCTGATAGTCAAAGAATTAGACTTAAGAATCAAGTATCCTGCACCCTAGATATATTTTCACTAGTGATTTACTCACTAACCCTGAGATATCACTTCAGCTCATTTGCCATATGGAATCTCCCTTCCTCTGTCAAATTTGTTAATGAGAATCATTTCCACAGAACTAGGAGATTTAGAGGATAAATGAAATTTGGATTGAAACAAGAGATGTATTTTTGCCGATACATGTCTCTATGTTGGCTTTGAGTATGTATCAAATATCATTTGCATAGAATTGCAATGAGCTAGGTAGCCACATTTGTTCTCCTGGTTACTTTTTTAAAAAAAAGCATTTCCTGTAAATATTCCGAGCAGCCCTATGAAATGAGATGTGGTTTTCTTTGAAATGAGGAAAAGAATAAACATATAGATTGCTCACAAGCTTTTAAAGAAGCTTGTGCTCTACTCCTGACATAATTTCTTGTGGTTCTTATTCTTCCTGGGGTCAGAAATAAAAACTTGCAATTCATCCTGTCAGATTTCTTGGGAACTGAGATTAGAGCAAATTAGCATCTCTTATCTGTGGGTCTTGTCATTTAGCTCTACGGTTCACTTAAGTTATCTGATGGCACTCTGTTATTTGTGAGTGTGATTTGGCTTGTATTTGTGCAGATTTTATGGAATAGCTTTTTTTTTTTTTTTTGCCAGTTTGGAAATGACTTTAACATACTTAGATGAAAAAATGGGGAGACGTGTTCCTCACTGTGTAGTCTTTTATTTTCTTTAATTAAATGAATTTAGAAACCATATCCCCAACATCTGGTTGGGGAAATTTTAGATTACACTTACTAGGATAGAGAAATATCTCCAAATATAAACCATGTCTCCTAGGATTTAAATACTTACCTCTAAAATATTAATTGACACACTTAAAACCATTGTCAAAGTCAAATCAAATCCAAAGGAGAAAAGCAAGAGCTTACTTTGGTAATACTGAATCTAAGGGAATAGGCCCAGGACAATTGTCCAACAGGTTTGGCTCAGTAAGTTAAACATTTTTTTGATATAATAATATTTACACTCAAATATGCCCCATCAGTCTTCCTTATACTATTATAGTTAATTATGAGAGTGCTTGGGTTCCAACTGGTTGTGGTCCTTCCAGGGGCCCCTTCTTATTGCAGTCTTCAAATGTCTGAATGTCTTAGTTTTGTTGTTGTTGTTGTTGCTGTTGTTGTTGTTGTTGTTGTTTGAGAGAGAGAGAGAGAGAGGGTGAGTGGGGGAGGGTAGGGGCAGAGAGGGAGAGGGAGAGAATCTCAAGCAGGTTCCACACCTCATGACCCTGACATCATGACCTGAGCCAAAATAAGAGTCCAACACTTAACCGACTGAGATACCCAGGTGCCCCTGAATGTCTTAGATTTTTATTATACCTTGGACATTGTATAGGATGTGGTCGATAGCTTGGTTGTTCTGCTCACAAGTCTAAGTTTGCCAACTTCACGAGTCCTTTCACTTTTCCATTCCTGCTTAGATAGTCAGTAAGCCATTTGTAATTCCTGGGCTCCTCTGTAATTAAGCCCTTCTCACTGGATACATTGGGTTAATAATCCACTCCTTATTTAGGCCTGTTTCAGATCTTCTTAAAACTGGTCTTATATATAATAACATTCAAAACCACCCTTGTATTCTAAAACGGATTCCATTTTTAACTGACAGTATTTCTAAAACATAGTATTTCACACTTTCTCTTTTTCTTGTGAATGGATTCAGACTCTAACATTTATTTCTTTTTAAATATGTGTCAGGCACTGTAGTAGACACTGGAGTCTAACAAAATCATGGCATCTGATCTGAAAAAAATTTACAGTCAAGTATACCCTACTTTGCTTTCTGTATCTCCAAGATGCCTGGTAAAACATCTAGGCAATTTTTATGTGCACAGCAGCTCAACAGAAGAAAGTTTTGTAGGAGAGTCCAACATGTTCTAATTTTAGCTCACTTTGGTTTTATTCTCCAGAGACTTTATTTTGCAGGATATAGGTGGAGTTAATGGGCTTGGTTAATAATTCCTTTGAAGGGGCATGCTTTGCGCAAACAATCAGCTATATACTTAAAAGTTATAACTGGGGTTAGTCATAATTGTCAGGTCTGCACCCCTAATTTGGTGGCATAGTCAAGGGCTCTTGAGACATTGCTCAGAAATGCTGGATGGTATCCATCAGATCAATTTTAGCTAGGAGAGCTATTGCTAAGTGGGCTGTAGAGATCTCAAAAAAATTAAAGAGGATAGAATGGTTTTTGGTCCTTTTAGAGTGGAGAAATGGTACTGATTCTAACACAAAGGGCCACAGGTAGATTAGTGTCATATGTAAGTAGTAAGTGTCAGGAGACAGCTACAACTTCTTGAGGAACCCTGATGCCACTTACTTTTCTCCACAGCTCCATTTGTGGACTTTTCTAAGCAAGGTACATCTGTGAGTCCTGAGGTGTGGAATGAGGACATCTCGAGAGCATGGCAGGGCTGCACGCCAAGTGTCAGCAGTCCACCCTCTACCAGGCAGCACCCCACTTGGAGTAACAACATGAAGGAGAAGCTTCACAACAGTCTTGTATGTATAACTTCTTCTTATGAAAAAAAAAAATTCTGGTATTCAAGACACACCATAGAATTCCCATGTGTCTGACCTCCTCAGCTCAAAGGAAGCTTTCCCTTCCCCACCTGGAGATAGCCATATTTTTGTGACTTAACTAAGATGAGATAGAAGGAATTACCTTTGCTATTTATAGTTTGAGAAGAAGGTGAATTGCACCCCACATCGGATGCAACTGGATAGTCATGAAGCCTCAAATTGCCTCCAGATGATGTAGGAATCCTTTATACTCAGCAATTCACAATTAAGATTTTGTCTTTCCTCTTCCTTTGTCTTCAGTATTTACCTCCATTGTTCTAAGTAACTGCTCCCAGCTTGGTCTGCTCCATGGGTGGCCTTTTCCGAGTTCCAGTCATGGTGCCTCTGTTTACAGGGAAACCCAATCTTCGATGCCAGGCTGGCTCTGGGAGGGGTACCCCAGTCTGGCAGGGAGCAGTAGTAGGAGATGAGGATTTCACAATGCACTTTCTTGTGTATTTTCAGAATTCTTTTGGTTTTCTAGGCCAGAGTAGGGCTGTCCCGTTATCAATCTTTACTCCTTCCTGTGCTAATTAGTGTTGAGTTCTCCCTATCAGAGAGAGCTGACTTTGCACTTTCTTCCATAGTATATCATCACTGTTGCCAGTTTTCTCCAGCTCAGTAATTAGTTATTTGTGTTTGCAGAGAATGGTTTGGGGATGTTGAGATCAGAGAGATGGCCTTTGTCCATCTTCTGGGAAGACTGCCTTCCTGCTAGTTCAAAAACGAGGAGGAAAAAAATTGAGAAATTTTGACCTTGGTTTCACAGAATTTAGATTTATCATGGCTGTGTCACTTGTTTTTCTTCTAAATAATAAAACCACCTAGGCATCCCCTTCATACTTCTTTTACAAGCTTCTTGCTTTGCTTATAAAATAAGAAATCCTGTAAATGTACAAATGATGTTATACTTGGGAAATAAATGGATGTTTTAGTATTCCACGGGAGCAAACTTATCATGCTGCTAACTTCTGGAGTAGGTTAAAATACTCAAAACAGATGGATTGTTATCAATTTTTCATTTATTGGAAATACTGCATTTGAATGTCATGCACTTTCCAAACTAATTATTTGCTACATCCTATGTTACCAATGTGAGGAATTTAGCCTGGGCAAGACTTTTAACATCTCTTTGCTTCATTTGATCTTTCACAAAGTAGAGATGATTTTGTAGATGGTTAAATGAAGTAAGGCTAGCCCAGTATCTGGACATAAAAGAATAAAAAATTAGGGATGGAACAAAAGACTAAGGACTACAGAAGCTGAGAGGTGGAGAGATGGGCACGGAGAGAGGCTTTTCAGAAGAGAAGCCTCTCTGCAGGACACTGGAACTCAGTTGGGTCGTGTCCAGAGGGAGAATTGAATGTCAGGGGAATAGGACTCAGAGAGTCGGTTTAGTTTGGCTAAAGGATATTGAGGAATAAGCACTGAAAAGGGAAGTACAAGCCAGATTATAGGGGGCTTACTGAGAAATATGAACTTTAATTCAGAGACAGTATTTGATAAACTGCCATCAAGAGTGGGACTAGATTGTTTTCCCCTCAGGGACCGAAGTGACCCCAGAAACAGTTCATCTCAGGGCATGCAGGGACTATCTGGCACAAATCTCACCTACAGAGATTCTGGTCTTCTCTCATCTCTTGCTCTGGGGATGTGGGCCGGGAGCAGATACACTTCTTTCTGTCATTACCTAAGGATGAGTTTTCACTGTGGAATGACCCTGAGCTGGAGGACTAGTCTACACCTTTTTCATTAGGTCCCCTTAAACACTCAGTCAGATGAGTTGCTACACGAAGCACATCAGCAAGCCTGGTTTGCAGAAGTGTCAGGTCCCTGCTGTGATCCCCATGAAACCCTCCTCCATGACCACACACACAGTCACTGCCTTTTAGTGAGAGCGTAGACACTATGAGCGGGCTTTGTGCTATGATTTACGCTGATGGAACATAACAGCAGATTAGCTTGGCAGCTTAACTGGAAGAAGATAAAAATCTAGATGCAGGCTCTTACTAAAAGGCCATAAAGCCCAATGGTTTTAGCTTAGCTTGATTTAAGGCTATAGACCCAATTTGTCTCCATTTCATAAGAGCATGAATTTCTTTTTGATCCTTCATGGTGAACATATGCTCTCTCCTTACAATCAAGGTGACATAAGCCCCAATGAGAGTAAAGTTTATTGTTCCAGATAAGTTTGGGAAATCACAAGATAACTTTCCAATAACTAACCTATATTTCTAATTTATAGACAGGGCGTAGTAGATGGTATTGTCAGTCTCCCAGTTACGGGACAATTATTCAAGCTTTCACAGCCTAGTTGGCTATGGCTTTAAATGATTTTGCAGCCATCAGGCATTCTATTTTGAGAACTGTTTCCCTTTCTGTCACTGTTGGTGAATTTCTCTGTCAGTGTTAAGATTTGCTTGTGCCAGCCCCTAATGGACAGGATGATAATTTTATGATGGCTTCCAGGCCCTCTATGATATAGCAGACTTTTATGAGATGTAGTTGTTAGGCTGAAGAGCTATAGAGTAATAAATATATTTGACATTCAACAAGTATTTGTGAGTAACTATTATGAGCCAAACACTCAAGTCCTGAGCCATATAATAATGGCCTTATGAAATTTGGCTTCCTTTTCAAAGTCAAACGTCTGTATTGAGTATCTTTTAAATAGAATAATAGATTGGAGGGGCACCTGGTGGCTCAGTCTATTAAGGGGCTGACTCTTGATTTCCACTCAGGTCATGATCTCAGGGTCCTGGGATCCAGCCCTATGTCAGGCTCCGTGCTCAGCGCTCAGTGAGGAGTCTGCTTCAGGATACTTTCTCTCCCTCTGCCCCTCCCCCTGCCCCCACTTTCTCTCTCTCTCTCTAAAATAAATAAATAAATCTTAATAAAAATAGAATAACAGATCAGGAAGACATTTTAATCTTCCTGAGATGCCATTCGTCATTCTGTATGGTCCCACCCACCTCACCATCCAATCTTGTACCACTAGCCTGAGACTTCTCTCTCTCTCTTTCTATTCATTAGACATCTAGACTGTTTTCAGTTCCTTGGAGATACCAAGTGATCTCCTCCCTCAGATCTTGCACATACAGTTTTTTCTTTCCTAGAATGCTCTTTACCCCGCTGTTCTTTCCCCCAGCTAGCCCCTACCCTGCATTCAGGTCTCTGCTTAATTGTGACTATTTCAGGGAAGCAGTCCCTGATCTCGCAAGACCCAAATCTGTTTGATTCACATTCCCAGACCTCTGTTTTATGTTTTATATATTTTTTCTCTCTCAGAAATTTATCCACCTAAATAATTTTTTAGGTCTATAGTGGTCTGCATTAGACCACTATTTCCATGTGAGCAGGTGTTTTGCTCACTGTCACCGTTCTTAGTACGTTTCCACAAGATGTTTGATAATTGACTGGGAGATCATCTTGTTTAAGCCTTCCTTCACACCGGAACTCTCAAGCACAGAGATGGTCAGTGGCTTGCCCAAGGAACATAGTTAGGAGCTGAGTCAGTATTAAATATTCAGACTCCCAGTCTTCTGTCTACTGTCCTAATGTGCCGAAGTGGGAGTGAGGCCGGCGGGGCTGTGGAGCATCTTCTCCAAGTAGCATGGGTAACAGAGGTAGCATCCTGCATATGTGTTCTTACCTGCCAGCCAAGGGCAATCAAAAAATAGATGCTGTGACATAGTTTCCGATTTACAGAAAGTTGTGAGAATAGTACAAAGAATTCTTACATACTCTTCACCTAGGTTCTCCCAAATGTCAACATTTATTTTTCTTTATCTATCTATCTATCTATCTATCTATCTATCTATCTATCTATCTATCATCTATCATCTATCTATCTATCATCTACCTATCATCTCTTCATTATCATCATCATCATCATCAGCCTACCTATATATGCTTTTTCCCAAACTACTCATCAGTAAGCTACAGATATGATGTTTCCTTACCGCTAATGACTTTAGTCTTATTTTATTAAAAAACAAGAGCATTCTTTTACACAACCCCACAGCACAATGATAAAAATCAGGACATTAAACATTAATACATTATTATATAATCTGCAGTTCTTCTTCACATTTTGCCACTTGTCCCAAGAGTGTTTTCTTCTGGTGAAAGAAAATCCAGGATCATGTGTTGCATTCAGCTGTCACATCTCTTAGCATCTTTTAATCTGGAACAGTTTTTTAGTTTTCTAAAAAGTATAGGCCAAGTATATAGCAGACTGTCCTTTAATTTGGACTTGCTGATGTTTCTTCCTCATTGGTTTGAGCTTATGCCCTTTTGGCAGGAACCCTATGGAAGTGATATTTTGTACTCGGTGCCCTTGTCAAGAGGTGTGTGTTGTTGATTTGTTCCATTACAGGCAATGTTAGCTCTGATAACTTAAAGTCCTGTCTGCCAGGTTTCTCTACGATAAAGCTACGACTTTCCCTTTTGTAATTAATAAATATCTGTGGGGAGGAACTTTGAAACTCTGTAAATATCCTGTTACTGGTCAAAAATTTCACTGTGAGTTTTAGCACTCACTGGAGATTCTGGACTGAATTAATTATTATTATGGTTGCTAAATGGTGTGATTTTTCTGATTTTATAATTTCCTCAGTATTTATTAGCTGCTTTTCTATTCTAATGATTTATTTTTCCCATTAATTTGTTTATAGCAGATGGTCTCATGGATTGTTGCTTTATTCAGTGGGTTTTAATACTATTATTTATTTTGATCCCAATTATCTCAGCTTTGGCAGGTAAGAGTCTTTCAGACTGACTCCTGTATCCTTCTGGCGTGTCCTTGTGTTTCTTGTGGTTCTTCTCTATTTTCTGGAGCAACAAGATGTTTCTGGCTCATTTTGTCATCTCTCTGCCTCAGCTCTGAGATTGGCCATTTATCTAAAGAGATGTGCTCATTTCTACTGGAGTATAATCATTTCTAGATCCTTTCACACGTTTATGTCTATTTTTATATCCTCTATCTCTTCTCTCCTCCCTCTTCTTTTTCTCTCTCCTCTCTCTCTCCTATTTATATATAAACCACATGAGTTTACACTAACACCTCCATCTGCAGTCCAATACCCTTTCTCCCTTTCTTCTTTTGTTTAGCTTCATCCCTTTTAGTATCTGTAAGTCCCCTTTCCAACAGTCAGAAACCTGCCTCCCATTATCCACAATATAATAACTTGCTTGCCAGTCCTAGAATATGAAGAAAATAATTTCAGAATTGCCAAACCATGCCTCTGCGAAAAGGAAGCCTACTAACTCGAGTTCAATATTTGTTTAAAACTTTTTTGTTCTTGGGATGCCTGGGTGGCTCAGCTAGTTAAGCGTCTGCCTTCGGCTCAGGTCATGATCCCAGGGTCACTGGGCTCCCTGCTCAGCGGGGAGGCTGCTTCTCCCTCTCCTCCCCACTCATGCTCTCTGTTGCTATCTCTGTCTCTCTCTCTCAAATAAATAAATAAAATCCTTTAAAAAATAAAAAATAAAACTCTTTTGGTCTTTAGTCTGAGGGCATTTCGTCTAAATCCTGTATGCAAATGTTACTTAGGTTAGTTCTCTCTTCAATTCATTTGGTGTGGTTAGGTTATTGTTTTGAAACATGCTTTATTTGTTTTTGTTTATACTCCATTTCAGAGGTTTTTTTCTTTATTCTGATTTTCTTTTGTGTTTATTCTCTTTCCTTTTTTGAGTATGTAGAACACTAATGTTGTTCCAAAAGTCAGAACTGTACAAAAAGGTATACACAGAGATGGGTCATTACCCACCCTCGACTTCCTTCCCTGCTTTCCAGTCCTTGGCCATCTTGTTTAGGTAACCAACCACATTCATGTCAGGCTTATCCTCCCTCTGTTGTTCCTTGCACATGTGATTAGATACCATATTTGCTTATATTTCTTAATGAAAAAGGAGATCTCTTTTGCACTCTGCCTCACTTTATAGAGCTCTGCTTCATTACTTTGCAGAGTGGATTCTACTGTGTAGGTATACCACAGCTTATTCAACGGGCCACGTTTGTTTGGGCATGTTTCTTCTAGTATTCTGCACTGACAAACAATGCAAGGAATATCCTTGTGCACCAGTATTTTCAAGTTGTTGGATGTATATCTGCACAGTGAATTACTTAACAGTGGGACATCTATATCTAAGGGGATACATATGTAGTTTTGTTAGATATGGCCCAATTTCTCTATCTAAGGGTAGTACCAATTTTCTTCTAACCAGCAGTGCAGGAGGGGGCTCATTTCTCTACAGTTTTGCCAATAGAGTGTGTTATTATACTTTCTAAGTTTTTGCCAATCAAGTGAGAAATTGTATCTCCGTGAAGCTTTAATTTCCATTTATCTTCTCATGAGTAAGTTTGGGCAAACTTTTCTATGTTTAAGAGTAAATTGTTTGCTTGTCCTCAGTGAGTAGCTAAAGAAACACAGCATCAGACTTCTAGAAAAAGACCCAACAGCTAACTCTAGTGCCGTGGTTCTCCAAGTCCAACAGCAGTGGTGGAAGCTGGGAACGTGTTAGAAATGCAAACTCAGGGCACCTTGGTGGCTCGGTCGGTTAAATATCTGACTCTTGATATTCTCTCAAGTCATGATCTCAGGGTCCTGGGATCAAGCCCCGCTGCTTGAGGTTCTCACTCCCTTCCTCTCACTCTGCCCCTCCCCACCACTTGGGCTTTCTTTCTTTAAAATGAATAAATAAATCTTAAAAAAAAAAAAAAAGAAATCTCAGATTATTCCAGGACATATATTCTTTTCTCATAGAGAGATAGCATATCCTAACTTGAGTTCACAAATACTACAGATCAAAAGCTCCTAAGAGTTAAGGGGTCACAGAATCATAGTTCCAGGAAAGATTTTCTTGGTTGAAAAATTTCCCCTGTCAAAGACAGGGACTAAAAAAAAGGGAATCTGGTTATTTGAGTAAGAAGAAGGGAGTTGGCAGAACTAATAGATTGTCATGGTATAGACTGAAGGGGTGGATTCTTGTCTCTGGTGAAATTAGAGAGCAGTTAGGAAATAGGGCAGGAACTGAGCCTGAAGGCTTAGGTTAAGGAGTTAAGATGAAGAATCTAGTAGGAAGCCACAAATGAGAGAGCCTGTGGGCAGCTGAGAGGCTCACTCAGGATATATGGAAACTTGACCTTGGGCAGAAGAATAATTCTAAACCCATAAACACTCAGAATTGCCAGATGTTGTTCTTGTGGGCTTCATGGTGGGGCTGAATCTGAAGATTGTAGGTGTTACAGACCCAAACCCTCTGTGATGGAAAAATGTCACTTATTTTTACCTTTAGGCAGAGATATTAAAGAAAAAGAAAAAAGAAAAAGAAAAAGAAAAACCTGAGGTGGAGTATGAACAGGATGAGGAATGGCACAGAGGGATTGTTGTGTTTATATATTTGGGCAAGGTCGGCTTCCTCTGAGCTGGTTAAGCAAGAATGCCTTCCTTAGGCCCCAACTATAAAGTTTTCAAGAGTAGGTAAATGCTTTAGACAAAAATCATGTTGTTTTAAATTTGAACTCCTTTTTCTTGCATTTTTGCCATTTTCTTCAGTTGGAGACAATGAAATAACAAAGCCTTCTATTAAGTAGAGTTAGCTTGAAGTTTAGATATTGGTTTTTGTTCTTATATTCATATAAATGACTGTCACATTTCAAGACATAAAATTAAACATTGCTTTGTTTTTTTTTCTTCTTTTGTGACTTTTAATTTTGATATCATCTACATTTTGAGCCATTATCTCTCTCTATATACAACACATACATACACACACGTATATATGTAACTTATAGTATTAATATATGTTTTTTGAGAATAAGTGGAAAACATCATTTCCTTTTACTCTTAAATGTGTGTTTCCCAGAAATAAGGATATTCTTTTACATAACCACAACAGAGCTGGTGATAACAGGAAATTTAACACTGATATAATGCTATTATCCACATTCCACATTCAAATTTTTTTTTAAAGATATTTATTTATTAGAGAGAGAGAGAGAATGATAGAGAGAGAGCATGAGAGGGAGGAGGGTCAGAGAGAGAAGCAGACTCCCTGCTGAGCAGGAAGCCCCATGCGGGACTCGATCCTGGGACTCCAGGATCATGACCTGAGCCGAAGGCAGTCACTTAACCAACTGAGCCACCCAGGCGCCCCTCCACATTCAAATGTTATCAATTTGTCCCAGTAAATCCATTATAGCTATTCTTTTCTTGGTTCCAGATCCAATCCAGGATCGAGTGTTGCATTTAGTTCTCATTCTATTTAGTCTCCTTTTACCTAAAACACGTCTGTCTGATGTTTGCTCATGATAGATCCTGGCAATGCGTTTTTGGCAGGAATATCAGCAAAAAGATGTTCCATCCTTTTCAGTATATCATTTCAAGAGTCACATAATGTCCGTGTGTCCAAATATTGGTGAGGTTAGCTTTGATTGTTTTTGAAATTGTTGCTGTTAAGGCAGAACCATGATAAGCTTGCTTCTTTTTAGGTTGAGAAGCAGGAACTGTTAGAATGTGAGAGTTTGATACAAAGGGGGATGGGACATGATGGGATGAGGACTGAGGTCCTATTGCAGACAGGAAGGGGTTGAATCTGAAGCTGACGTGAGTAGATTTTCATTCTCTTCACTTTGTAAGCTGCGAGGATAAAAGCTTAAGGATTGCCTTTGACTCCCCCCCCCCTTAGGCTTTAAATAAACATTTAAATAAACACATTTCTTAAGGAAGCTAATTCTCACACCTAGTTATCGTTTGGAACTTTTGTCAAGATAACATAATCCGATTATTTTCTCTATAGTATAAACCTTGACAGGAAGGATCTTGGTTAAGTATACCAACTATCTCCCAACAGAATGTGACCAAAGGTTGTAAAAGGAATGCACTGAAAAAATATTGAAAGTCACTTTTATGTGGTTTTTTTTTTTTTTCATAGACTCCCAGGGTGGACTGAGTCTTTGGAAAGGCAAATCACCATTCCAGTCTTCGGGACAGATGAAACATCTATAAACTTTTTTCCCTTAGAATCCAGGTAAGGATATTTTATAATCTGCTTTAAAACTTACTCTAGCCATTAGCAGGATTTCCAGTCAAGGGGCTCCTCATCATGAAACTGCTTTTGTATTGCCACCAATGTAGTTGATTCCCTCGCACTTCACAGGAGATGAAGAGCAGCCACTCGCTGTCCTGTGTGTGTGCAGAATTGCGGGCCACGGAGACCTCCGTTCTTACTGCAGTGCAGTCCAAGAAATTCTCGCCCTATTTCTCCCACCGTTTCTTGTTGCAGAAATAGCTGAAGTCAACTGTAACTTAGGGCCCGCCACTCAAAGTGTAGCCCAAAGTCGGTAACATCAACATCATAGGGATCTCGTCAGAATCTCCTGAATAAGATTCTGCCTTTTAACAGAATACTCAGGTAAGTCACAGGGACGTTAATGTTTGGGAAACACTGACTGCCTTAGGAGACTGTCTGGAATCATTATGCAAGGCTGGCTGCCTTTAGAATGCTCTTCCCCCCCGTGGCTGGCTCTTCATGCTCATGTCTTTGTCTTACACATCTTCGGATTTGGATAGCCTGGCACAGCGCCCGGCACACGGCGCTTTGATTTGCTTTAATGCCACAGCTCAGTCCATGTCTGCTGAATGAGTTCTAGATTTGGCACATGGCATAGTATAATCCTGCCTGCACCATGAGATATTCATGCAAATGATTTTTCTGGGGTTTGACTGTAATCACTATTTTAGGCCACATGTCATGAAACAGAGAATACTACTCCAAATTGATACCCTCTTTGTTTCACCTGGAATGATCTCTCCTTTTTTATTCAGAGCACCTCTGTGATTCCACATTCCCATTTTTCTGGGATTCAGATGATCTTGTGCTGTTTAATTAACCTGTTCTCTCTTACTTTACTTTCATCCCAAGTGACAGACGCCAGTGGCAGGAGGCATCTTTCGATGATTTTGATAATTCTTGTATCTCACCTTTATCCTTTAGCTTTCACCAAAGTGACACTTCAGAGGCTTTCGGGGGTAAAAGGAAGGCGACAGAGGGCTTTTTTCTTCCATCAGCATCTGTAAGAGGTTCCCCCCCAACCCAGTTGCAACAATAGCATTGATTTGATTTTATTTTTTTGTCTGCTCTAAGCAGGACGATAAATAAAACCTTAGCATCATAGATAATGTTT
Organism: Leptonychotes weddellii; assembly: GCF_054177405.1. Classification (NCBI taxonomy): domain Eukaryota; kingdom Metazoa; phylum Chordata; class Mammalia; order Carnivora; family Phocidae; genus Leptonychotes; species Leptonychotes weddellii. The sequence continues at coordinate 102,266,535 of NC_138375.1, read as the reverse complement.
GCTTATTTTTAGACCATTTATATTTTTTCTTTCACAAGCACTCTACCACTGCATGCTTTTGAAGTAAAAGTGACAGTTTTTCCTAAGAACATTTCTACTTTCCCTTGCTGCTTGTTTCCCACATAATCATATCACAGGCTGTTCAAATATAGGGTGTTTTGTGGAAGGATGAAGATGAATTATTCCTGTTCTACACAAAGAAAGTTATTTCACCTGTTGCCCAAATTGAAAAGAGACAAAGAATACTGCTTGATTTTAACCTGTCAGCAAGAGCTCAGGAGAAAGGAGTTTCCTAACGAGTTGGAGAACGCATTTCTAAAACATCTGTCGACCCTCAAGTCAGACTAAAGATCGGTACCAGTGTGAAACAGAGTTCAATTTTGATCTATAATTTCGCCAAAATCAGTAGGGAAGGAAAATCACAGCGAGGCTGGTGGCTTTCCTAGTCTATTGGAGAATGCTCAGGTGAAGTGTTGAAAACACACTAAATGATCCGATATAATCTTGTGTGTAATGCCTCTCTATGTATATTTCCTAGGAGGGAGGGAAATAAAACACTTTTGTGGTTGCCAACATTTAGGTAAGAAGCCTGAGACTTTCGGGCACCTGGGTGGCTCAGATGGTTAAGCGTCTGCCTTCGGCTCAGGTCATGATCCCAGGGTCCTGGGATCGAGTTCCGCATCGGGCTCCCTGCTAGGTGGGGAGCCTGCTTCTCCCTCTGCCTCTCTCTCTCTCTCTCTCCCTCTGACTCTCATGAATAAATAAATGAAAACATTAAAAAAAAAAAAGAAGAAGCCTGAGACTTTCTGAGAGTTGTTTGAGTAGGCTGTAGCCTTCAGTCAAATGCAAGATGTAAAGTGTCACAGCAGATACTCATCAGGAGAGAAAAGAATCCATGGTTGCTAAAATTATGGCAGGTTGCTTTCTGCTACAAACACCCATGGCTGTCTCCCCTCAGTGACCATCCTGAAGGACGAAACAGTTCTTAACTGAATAAAAAGCACCTCAGAGGATGTCGACAAAACATGTGAGAGATGATTTTTAAAAGGTCTCCTCAAGCTTGAAACACCTAAGTAGATGTCGAACAAATATGTTCAGTGAGATCTGTGCTCCAACCCAGAAGCAACCTACAAAAAGGTAAACCAGCATCTCCCTACATTTTTAAATTTGGGGTTTTACTGTAGAACATGAAAAGCATTGAATTATCCGTCCCCGTCAATGGAAGTGTGCAAATTCTGTTTTCTATTTATGGTTTGTATGTTGGGAGAATGGTTGATTTTAGGGTCAGTGTTGGTCAGACTCTACATCTGATCCCTTGGAACCAGGGATTTCCCCCCCATTAGCCAAAGAGTGGACAACTCTTCTGCTGGCAGTAGGAATATTAAAATTATTCTCTTAGATTTGGTTGATTTTAGTCATGTGATGGTATTTTCAAAAAAGCAGCACTAAAGTGTTCTTGCCTCGTATTGTCTTTGTCCTTGACTCAACTGCAACTGTAGATTCTTCCCAGGGATGCTTGTCTAGAGGCGTGGAAACCAATGCACATGCAGTTGAATTTAAGTATTGACTTTAGGTTAATTAGAGCTATTTGAGACTGAGTAGAAGAGACTGTAAACAGAGACTCTTGGAAGTTAAAATACAAGTTTTGGTTACTAACTCTGTGCCTGTTTTCCTGAGAGATATCTACGTCAGCCTGGAAAATCACAAATCCTTTTCCTTTTTCCTTTTTTTCTCTTTTTGATTCCACACATTCCCTTGAAAAATTAACATTTCTCTTTAATGCCACAGTTCAGGTGATCTTTGACACATCCTTATTTCAAGGTTCATCTCTCTGTAGTTCATTAGACAAAGGAGATTTCAATCTCACAGGGACCTTTATTCGTTTAGGGGAAGAAAAGGCCTCCTTTAAAATAGTAAATGAGAGGATTTGTGGAAAGACAAAGATATTTTTTCAAGACCTTTTCTGTCACTTAGATCAATATTAAGGCCATTAATACTTTGATTTATGTTTGGGGGTAAAAGAACAAAGGAATCACACTCAATTAGAATTGGATTCCACATGGATTATCAAGTAGAGACACTAGAACATCTGATTTATAGACCGTTTTGTAATCGTGCATCTGTGTAGCCTATTGATAAAGAAAGAGAAGTATTGTGTTGTGATTTCCCTATCTTGTTCCGGGCCAAAGCCATGGCCAACTTCTTCTAGCTGTGACCTCTGAAACGATTTTAGCACTTACTTCCAATACCAGAGTAAGTATCGAAATATTCTCAAGGATACCAGTGGCAGTGCAAAGTGACTGGTGACAGGATTTGTGACAGCCCTCTCTGGCCAGCATCCACTGCCCTCCCATAGAGCCAGTGCCTTCTAAGTGCACGCACTGTGTTTTCTGCTTTCTCCTAACATAATCCTCATCTCGTTGCTTTGAAATGGTCTGGTCGTCTTCTGTCTTCTCTAGTTCCACGACGAGAACAGCTGTAGCGCCTTTGCTTGGGGCCTGGCATGCCCGAGGACTTCACTTCATATGTGCTTGATTAATAAGGAGACAACAAAGAGATTGGACTGACAGAAGAAGCTTGTGAGGCACGTGGACTTGGAGAGCTGTACTTAGATCACTTTCAGAAGTAGAAAAGGAAAGAACATGAAGTCTTCACACCAATAGGCATTTTCTCGTTCCGTGTAACAACGCCTACAAGTTTGATTCACTTATCTGTTTGGGAGGTAATGTAGACATGGCCATTTGAAGGCCAATAGAAGGTAGCCTATCAATGAGGGCAAAGCTTCTATGCATGACATACACACTTCAGATTTTGAAGAGTCTTTCTTGGATTGAACAAGGAGAAATGAGATTTTTAAAAGTATCTCTTGCACCTAGAACAAGCAATGTTTTAAAATATCCTTCTTGGCTTGAGGAGAACATAGGGTTTGTTCTTTAAATATCAAACAGAACGTACTTCTTAGACACCCATTGTTTTCTCAGACTGATCCAAAAATGTGTAGTTAGAGCAGAGTAGAAGAAATGGTTTTGGGCACCAGAGTCAATAATGCAGTTGGGTTGGGAACCACCTATAAACAGAGACACGATAAATTGTTTGCTTATCGTTTGGAAATACTTATGCTAAATTACGTTCCTAAATAATTATATCCAAATTCACTGACACCAACTCAAAATGAAAAAGACTCATATAAATAAAATTTTGATATACTAAAAGAATTTATTATTGAAGGTCAGACCGAAGTCTGAGGTTTTGACAGATAGGGATTGAAAACTAGAAATTGAGACATTTTTTCCAAGTTCCTTGCTTACTACGCAAAATGCTAAATTGTTTGGAATTTTCAGATGATCAGCTCGTCTGAAGAATAATGGTAAACAGCTGATCTTTATATCCAGGATATATTGATCAGTCTTCCAGTTCAGTATTGACCCTGCTGATGAGGAGCTATAAATCAGGATATATGCAGCCAATAGAAAATCTGTAATAAATACAAAGGCACTTCTACCTTGTGCCTCAGACTTCTGCCCCTGCCACTCCTTCCCCACATTCCGTAAGATCCCAAACCATTAGAATCAGAGGTTTTATACTAATCTCCTTTCTCCTTTGCCATATTCATTAACAAAGCAGCACACTCAATTTTCCAATCTTGTTATTCTCTTTTGTCCCAGGGTGCGACATTCTGGCCTGATTCTCAAAACCCTTGCCTCTGCTTTGCTTCCTCTAGGCAGCTGCACTTCTTGCTAATTTTTTTGACCTCCTCAACTGTACAAAGGTCATCTGTCTGCTGCCCTATCCAAGTTGATTTGTGCAATGAGCAAAGATGCAGACTGTTAGCTCTCTCTCAAATCTCTGTGTGCAAGAATGCTGAGACAGTATGCTGTCTTTAGAGTGAGACAGTGAAGCAAATAATTCCCTGGAATGTTTTCTGAGATTCCATTGTTAAACTCCAGTTTCTCATTAATGGCTCTAAGTGGTCACGATTGGAATTTTAAAATTCTTTTCTGGTGTGTGTGTGTGTGTGTGTGTGTGTGTGTGTGTGTGTGTGTAGGGGTAGGATAGAAGCATTTGGGGTAGCCAAGGGGGGCGTGGGCAGTGAACACTGTTATTTGAAGGTATTTAGGCTCTGAAGGCAAAATCTAAAAATAAAGCATCTTTTTTATTGTTATGTTAATCCCCATACATTACATCATTAGTTTTTGATGTAGTGTTCCATGATTCATTGTTTGTGCATAACACCCAGTGCTCCATGCAGAACGTGCCCTCTTTAATACCCATCACCAGGC